>NW_026570289.1:0-744239 GCF_019649055.1 Paramacrobiotus metropolitanus | reverse complement strand
CTGCGTTTGCTGTAGCCAACTTCCGTTCATTATTGTTCCCAGTGATGTAAAGCTTCGCTTTGGAGCCATATTTCGGATGTTTCTGAAGGACTTTTCCTGTGCTCCTTGCGTATTCCAGAACGGCGTTGTACTTGCTCTGCGGCAGTCTTTATTTGTCTCCTCGCAATACGCCTTGACATCCTTTCTGAATTTTGACGTGGACCTCGTCGCTTTTTTCCCCAATGGCTGTCGCTCCAAGAGTTTCGTCAATTTCTTCTAGTTGTTTGTTCGTTTGACTCACAGACGAAAGAATCGGTCATCATATTCGTCATCCGTATAATCAATTCACTGTCCCCTTCGACAGGTCTCCAATTTGATGTCAGCCAATCCATCTTCCGATAAGACTGTTCTTGACAGTGACCTTTGTTCTTCTTGTGCATCCATATAATCTGCCAAGCTGGGGTCAGATTTTCTTGTGTCTCTGACCTTTCTTTCTTGTATCTTTCTCTTTTTATTGACTTCGACGATGTGGCTGACTTCCGATTTCGCCGATTCGACAGAAGTATCCCTTTCTTCTTCTTTGTCACTGCCGTCCTGCGTTCTTTCATCGTCGACGCATAGATCGGCTGCATCGTCATCGCCTCCATCACCTTGCGTGATTGACCTTTCCTTCTCTTCGTCGGTCTCGGCTTGTGACGACCCTGCTTTTGCGTTGATAGCCAATTGTTCTGGCTCAGAGTCCGATTCGGTTTCTCTTTCCTTTCCGGCCTCCCAGTAATTTCGGTTGTTTAACGGTTCTGGCTTTACCTTCTGCGTGCCGTGACCTTACTGGTTTCTTTTCTTCTTCTGATCTCTTTCTTTCGTTCTTCACCTTTCTTCCAGGAGTCAGATGCTCTTCTTTCTTGACCTCCTGTTCTTGCGGTCTTTCCTTAGTCTCTTGACTTTCGTTTCTTCTTTTTCTTTGTGACCCTTCTCTTCTGCTTTAACTGGTTCAGGCTGACCCTTCTCAGCCGGTTTCTTGACCTTTTCGCACCCGACAATTTAGTCAGCGTCTCGCCTCTCGTGTAAAGCTGCTTGTACACTTCTCCATGGAAAGGGTCAATATGGGTCAAGCGCATGTATGCTCCGTCCTGGCGTGCTCTTGGCATCATGACGTTAACCAATACTTCGGTTATGGCTTCCGAATTCTTCGCGCTCTTCCTCTTGTGGCAGGACCTGCAGTACTTGCTCCACCTCTTGCATAAGTTTTGATGTTTCCTCTTCTTCCTCTTCTGGAGTGAAGCCTGCGTTTGACACTATCTGTCCCGTCTGAGGATCGACCACTTCGATTCTGAGGATTCCTTCTCTTCCTTCTTGGTTCATAAACTTATAATCGATGCGTCGACACGGTGATCCTCTATCGACTTCTTCTTGAGTCTCCATGGCTTCGGCTTGGGCCGGCGGGTCATAGAGTAATATTTATTGTGTTCTTCCGCCGTCGGATTAAATTGGAAGTTTTCCGGAAAATAGAGCCCTTTGCCCTTGGAGTCGAAGAGTGATTTCCACTTTCCTTCGTCATCTTTCCAAAAGATTACCAAATAGGCTCGATCTTCTTCGGTCCTGTGCCTGAGGATACTCATCACTGCTTGTATATTCGCGGCAGTGTCATTCCGCTGGTCCTCTGGCAGGAGATTGAGCATCTTATTAAGGTCACTGTACGACTTCTGTGTTTGCCATTCCACTTCTTCAGGAGTCGCATTCGTTCCTGCTGTGGGGATCGGCATGTATGTTGTCGGATCGATGATAAAGCCGTGGACATAACCTTCGTCCCCATCCTCCATGTGGTATGTGACCCTTAAGTTTCGACACACCGTTTCTCTGTATGGCGGTTCATCTTCGACTTCTTCATCTTCCCATTCTCCTTCTTCTTCCGCCTCGTGCCCCTTCGCACCTGACGCCGGATATGCTCCATGCGAGAGCATATCAATCTTTTCGCCTTGCGGGTTATAGAGTTGTTTCTCCATTCTACCCTTCGCATCAATTGTGACCATGATATTCGCCTTCTCTTTGAATGCTGTTTCTCTCAACAGGTCTCTCAGGATTCTTCCTATCATGGTCGGGTTATTCCGTTCTGACTTAATGAGTTCACCAATCGCTGCTTCCGCGGCATCGCTGGCTTCTTTGCACATCAGCTGATATGCGGCTCGGTCAGCTCCTTCCCCCCATTGATGGAATTGGTTGATCAGTGTCTCTATGGACCAGGAATACACTGACTACTCCTTCCGTTTTATCTTTAAGTCGGAAAACTCTGGTGTGCGATCTACATTTCGTTTCTCGAGCTGCGCCCCTTCGCGTGCTCGCGCCAGGATGACCTTTCGGTTTTTCTTCTTGACCGGTGTGACCTTCCTCCACCGGGAGAAAATCTTTTTCATATTTCAGTTTCGGTTTAGTTTCTCTCGCCGGGCTGGTACGCGATGATCCTGATTGAACTACCGATGCCGTACGAGACCTCAATTCCATGATTTCTCTGTCGAGTTTATCCCTTTCTCTCAACAGTTCTCTTTCTCGAGTTACCAACGGGTCACTCGGTGGCTGAAACGGGTCATTCCTCGTTCGCTTGGCCGTATGCTCTTCCTTAGTGGGGCTTTCCTCGGCCGGAGTTTTGACTCCTCTCTCCTGTTCTTCTTCTTTTGGTTCCGGGGGAATGAGGTTCATGAAGATCAGTATCGTCTTTACTGCGCTCGGCCATTCCCTGTTGCGCAACACTGGATTACTGTTCTTCAGTGTTCTGATTTCAACACCTCTTTCTTTTCGCAACTCTTCCGCCTCGTGTTTATCCAGTTTCATGTGGAGGTGGGTTCCCCTGGTTATCTTGTGAGTTCTTCGAGCCGTCCTGTACTGATCTTGGTTATCGTTGATATCGTTATGCAGCTGGACGAACTCGCGGCATTTTTCATTAAACTCCGCCACAGCCTTCTTTTCTTCCTCTGTGAGAGTGACCTTTGGATCCATCACAATGTTGTACTGCGGATCCGTTTCCGTGATTGGGTCGTTGAATCTGGGTGCATTTAACACTGCCCACGGAATACTTCCGGTCGATCTTGGCGAGTGGATTCGGACTGGTGTAAGTGATGGGATCTCCATTCTCGTTCCCTGGCCACTCGTCGACGCTCTCGGAATAGACGACTGACCGCCCCTTCGCGGTGTGTTTTGTCTGTCTCCCGGGTAACGTTGACCTCTTGACGGTTTCGGTGTTCGAAATTGCCCTTGACTTTGCTGAGGTTGAATCCCTGCATCTGATTTGGGAATCCCTGCATCTGGTTCGGAAATGGGGCCATTCCTCCATATCCGAACTGACCTTGCATCGGTTGACCCTGGTTCATCATGGGCATATTTTGGCCGTACATCTGTGGGAATTGCTGGAATGGGAAATTCTGTCCCATCATTCCTTGGTTCGGCATCATCTGATTTGGCATCATTTGATTTGGCATCATCTGGTTTGGCATCATCTGATTCGGCATCATTTGTCCTTGGGGCCCGACCTGCGTGCCGTAAGTCCCCATGTGTTCGAGCTCATTCCCACGTCGGGTTGTTGATACGTAGTAGACGGGTCGTATCCCCCTTCGTATGTTCCCTCCGTATTCATTGAATCGTCATATAAGTCCGGGTCCTGAATCGTTCCGCTCGTCGATGACGGCGTTCCCGGATTCCAATAACTTCTGCCGCCTTGACCTTCCATTTTTCAGCTTATCGTTAAACAAACCTACTACGACAACGAAAATGACTCCGATTAGCAGGTTTATTTCTGATGACCTTTACGCCGTCCCAACTTCCAGTCTTAATATCATAAACTCCTATAAGCCTGATTTTCGGGTTTATTTGTTTTCGTCCTTTAGTTATCCGATCAAGTAATGCTTTGTCGGCTTCATCTTCGTCTTGGACTTCTCCTCTCAGAATCTGTTCTGGAGTCGGCTTCGGAGTTTTCTTCATTTTCTTGACCTTTCGCTTCTCAATTTCGTTCGCGATCCGTTGGCCAAGTTGGTCGGCTTGTTCTTTGACGGCTTTTATCTGTTCCGCTCTTGAAAGGTCATTCTTGCCGTTGGTGGCAGAGCGTGGTTCGAAAGCATCTTTGGAATCATGCTCTGCTACTTGAGAGCGTGGTTCGAGTAAGCTTTGACTTAGGCGCCACTTGAGATCCATGCTCTGCTTCGAGGTCTCCTGCCTCTTGATTCAGCTTCATTGTCACTGGTGTTTCGAAATCTTTATTCTCTTTCTTCTTTCTTCCTCTCTTTTTCGTTCCTGGCTCTTCCGCCTCTTTTGGCTCTTCTGCCTCTTTCGGCTCTTCTGCCTCTTTCGGCTCTTCTGCCATAGCTGGTACAGAGCGTGGTTCGGAAGTATGCTGACAACTACGCTCTGCTATGTCGTTACGCGAGCGTGGTTCGAAAGTATGAGAGCCATGCTCTGCAATTTCATGACCTTTCTCAGGTGATTCCGAAGCTGCCCTTCCAGCTTGATTTTTCTGAACCGGTAACGGCGGGTGCCACGATTTTAGACGATCTACCGAAACGACCCGTAAGTCCGGCTCTTTTACCGCATCTTGCTCGATGACCTCGACTTCGTTCGGTCTCGGAAAGCTGAGAATCTTCCACACTTTGTCGTATTTGTTTTTGAAGTCAGTTTGATTTTCCTTCTTTCCTTGCTTTGTATCTTTAGGCAGTCTGATTAAGACTCTATCTCCGACCTTAAATTCAGGTTCTGACTTCTTCTTGTTGTAGATTTCTGCATGCTTTTCATATGCATCTTTGATGTTGCACTTCGCCACTTCTTCTGAAAAGGTCAGATTTCTTTTCATGGTTTCCACCCATTCATCTGGTGCACCATAATCGTCGGGAACGTTCGTCTTTGTTACGACGTCTTCTGGCATGGTCATCTCTCTTCCGTGGAGCATATAGTATGCTGAGTACCCTGTCGTTGCGTGTACTGCACGGTTCATTGCCGATATGACGTATGGAAGATATTTGTTAAACTTCCTTTCGTTTCCCGCTTTCAGGTATTGCGACAGTCCATCGCTGATGGTCTGCATCTGTCTTTCAACCTGTCCTTGGCCCTCAGGATGGTACGCTGTTCCAAACGTGTGTTTGATTTTAAACACGTTGGTGACCTTTTCAGTACTTCTGCGGTGAAATGTCTTCCGCGATCCGTGTGGAGGATATGGGGCGCTCCGTGCACCAAGATTACGTGTTTCACGAAAACCTTTGCGAATTCTTTTGCGGTGGCTGTTTTCATTGGCTCCGCTATGACGTACTTCGTCAGCTGGTCGATAAAGACCGCGATGTATTTATATCCCCTTTTCTTTGTTGGGAGTAAAGGTCCTTTCAAGTCCGCATAGACTCTGAAGAATGGATGACCAACTTTGATCTCTTGGAGCTTTCCGGGTGGACATTTTCTTGGCGTCTTTATGAACTGGCATCCTTGGCATGCGAGGATGTAATTCTTCACATCCGTGCTCATACGGTCCCAGTAATATCTGAGCCGGATCGCGGACAACGTCTTTTCGAAGCCGAGGTGACCTGCTGCTTTTTCATCATGCAGTGCATGGATGATAGCCCTTCTCATTTGCAGCGGTACAACATATGTCCTTTCAAGTCTTCCTTTTTGGTCTTTGACGCGATACAGTATGCCATTCCATAACTGATAATGCGTCTCAAACTTTGACCTTTTATCTGCATCTTGCAGGTGCTCCAATTCATCGATGATCATTGCTAAGTGCGGATCTTTTAGCTGCTTGTTCCGCAACTGCAAGTTCGTATCATCTTCTTCTTCTTCATCTCCCTGAAGGTTGACGATGCGGACCACTGGAGTGCTGAGTTCATTCCAGTCTTTGATGACCTTGCATCTCGGAAGAGGCTTGTGACCTTTCTCGATTTTCTTTGGGAATCTCAGCAATCTGATGGGACACTCTTCCGGAATGTATTCGGAGAGAATTTCTGCTTCGCGAAGGTCATTCTGGTCTACCATTTTCTGACCGTCTTTCGTGACCTTTCCATCTTTTCGTTCGGAAGCTTCTTTTCTCACCCTGTTGACCTTTATCTTGGTAGCAGAGCGGGGTTCGAAAGTAAGGCGACGACTACGCTCTGCTTCGTTTATGCTCGAGCGCATATCTCCGCTTCCTTTCTCTTCCGACACAACCCTTCTCATGTCGGCCTTCAGCCTTTCTTCCCTTTCTTCAGCTAGTTGCACGAAAAGTTGCCAAACTTCAATCGGAGGTTCTTCTCTGTTGAGTTCGTTCTTGTAATCTTCGAAGTTTGGGATTTCGTCGTACTCTTCTTCGTTGCAAGTGGGACCTTCAATTGGCGCTCTTGAAAGGGCATCTGCGTTGTCGCAGTATTTGCCCGGCTTGTATTCGATCTTGAATCGGTGACCTTGCAGTGCCAATGCCCATCTTGTCAATCGGGGATTCATGCATGACTTGTTCGACTCCGACCTTAAAAGGTTCGTCAAAGCTTTGTGATCCGTTCTCACTGTGAATTCGGAGTAGTCGATGTACGACTTGAACTTTCTGACGGCGAAGACTACCGCCAGGCATTCCCATTCTGTTACTCCGTAATTCTTTTCCGCTCCATGCAAAACGCGGCTCGCGTATGCAATGGGATGTCCATCTTGGGACAAGATCGCACCTAACCCTTCCTTTGATGCGTCACACTCGATCACTGTCGGCTTTGTCGGATCAAACTTCTTCAGTACTGGATCCTTACACAGCGCTTCTTTAAGGTCATTGAATTCTTGGTCATGGATTGCTGACCAATCTCTTTTGATGTTCTTGTCATGTCTTAGCAATTCGTAGAGATGCGCCGTCTTTTGCGCGTATCCAAGGATGAACTTTCGGTAATAGTTCGCTAATCCGAGGAATGACCTTAACTGCCGTTCAGTTGTCGGTTTCTTTTGGCCATTAACTGCCATGACCTTTTCGGGATCCATTTTAATACCATTCTCGCTGAGGATATGCCCCAGGAATCCCATTTCGCGCATGCCAAATTCGCATTTCGTCGGCTTAATTGTGAAGCCTGCGTCGACTAAACTTTGGAGGACGTTCCTTAAGTTCTGCATGAAGATCTCCCAGGTCTTCCCTGCGAAGATCACGTCATCGATATAGCCGAAAACGCATCCCATTCTCTTTGCGTTCGACAAGACTTTATCCATACAAAGTTGAAAGGTCGCAGGTCCATTGCAGACTCAAAAGGCATTCTTTTGAAACGGAACATTCCGTCCTGCGTGACGAAAGTTGTCTTATCTTTCGAGGCTGGATCCATTGGGATCTGCCAGAAGCCACTTTGTAAGTCCATCTTGCCGTAGTACTTGTTTCCCGCGCATGCGTCAAGCAGTTCGTCTGGGTTCGGCAGTGGATAGTTGTTCTTTTTCGTCAGCTTGTTCAGCAAAATGTAATTGACGCAGAATCTTGTTCCCATAGTTCCGTCGCCATTCTTCTTTGCGGCGAGTACGACCGGAAAACTCCATTCCGCATCGGATGGTTCAATAACATCTTGCTGTAGCATCTCTTCGATGTGCTTTGTGATGAATTCACGACCTTTCCAACTTGTTCTTGCTGGATTGCATTTAACCGGTTTGGCATCGGCTGTGTCAATAGTGTGCGTTACCCCTTTGACATCGCCATACGGTTTCTTTGACGTGGGAGAACTTTCCAAAACTCCCAAAATGCGTTTCGCACGTCATTCTTTTGTTCCTCAGTTAGGTCTGGTCCTAACTTTAATCTTTCAATTATGTCGTTCAGTTCTTCTTTCGTCTTTGCGTCCACTTCGGGATCTTCAAGGATGTTTTTCACGACAGTAGCCGAGTTGACCTTTACATTCTCGAGGTGTTCGTAATGTTCTACGTAACCGAGAAATTGGCCCTTCCTTACGGTCTTTCGGCTTTTGCTTCGGTTTTCGATAATGATTTCGAATCGAGTGCCGTTATGGTCCGTGACTCCCGTTCTCGGTTGGACTTCATTATCCTTTTGAGGAGTTGCTGTATACATCAGCTTCTGATTCCGTGGCACATGAACGCCCATCTTGACCTTCACGCGAGTGCCAAGGTTTGGTCTCAGCTTAACTCGTTGATCGCTGTAAACCTTGATCGCTCCTTCTGGGATTCTTGCTTTCTGCACTTTAATTCTTCGAACAATGATCTCTTTCTCTTGTTGTTCGTTCTTTTCATCGTCTTCGTCGAGGTCAAGCAGATCTTCTTGATCCGAAAGGTCACTCACTCCAGAATCTTCAGAAGTGGTCGAGTTGTCACTTGTGCTCGAGAATTCCGAGTCGGATTCGCTGCTATTATTAACCTCAAGCGCTTGACCTTCCTCCTTTTTCTCGATTGGTCGTTCATCGACGCCTCGTCTTCACTTTCTGTTGAAAGGTCATCGCCTTCATCCTTGGGAGCGCTAAGTTTTTCGCTTTTCGCTTTTCGGGCAGAGGTTTGTCCGTTTCCTTGGACTTTCGTCCGTTTCGTGCTGCTATCCTCGGATTTGTTCGTGTTGCACGAATCCTTGCTCGTGACCTATCCCTTTCATCGTCTTCCGAGCTATCATCTGCTTGAGCGGTATTCTGTGACCTTTTGCTTTTCCAACTGGCGGCCTTCCTCGCCAGTTTCAGGTGACCCTTCGTCAACTTTCGGAACTGACCTTTCTGGCTCCTCTTCCAGCATCGCGTTTAGTGACCTTTCGTTCTTCTCGGTTGGTGGCCCTTCCTCACCGTTACCGAGTGACCTTTGTAGTGAAGCCACTAACGACGCTGCTTTCTTCTCTTAGCGGCGACATTTGAGCCTTTTTTGCCTCTGTTACCGGGATTCCGTTTTCCTTATCCCGAAACGCCTGGTTCAGTTCCTTGATCATCTGAGCCAACTCATACGCCGTGTGCGTTGGTTCCTCTTCTTCGGCGCCTGTGCCGTTTTCTTGAGCAGCACTTGTGCTGACCTCTTGTTCTTTTTCTTTGGTTTCTTCGGCGCTTGTGCCGTTATCTTTGTTCTTTTCTTCTTCGGCGCTTGTGCCGCTTTCTTTTTCAGCGCTTGTGCTGTGACCTTTCGGTCTCTTATCGCCGATAAAGACGCAATTTGCCATCAGTTCTTCTGTAGTCCAGTCATTGTTCGGTACCGTCTCATACATGCACCAAGTATCTCCGCCTCTTTCGGGATACTCCACTCCATCTGGATCTGGTGCAAAGGTCACCTTTTTTCTCAGATAGCCAAATAATCCGAGTTCGCGTCTTTTTCGCGTGACCTTTAATTCAGGGATTTCTCCTGTATATATCGGTACTTCTTCGAGGATTTTGCCCCATTGTTTGTTCCATTCTCTTAAATTTCCCTTTTTGAGGCAGGCCTGGTAAAGGTCAAATAATTCGTACACTACTGTGCCGAGTCCGATTGGGAAAATGATTGCTCGTCCTTGACCTTTCCATAGATAATTGACTCTGAATTCCCAAAATAAGTCAACCCTAGCTTGTTCCCATATTTCGTTCTCTTCCATTGCTCGTCGCCTTTCTCTGTCGAGCTTTGTAATCGGGTTTGTATACCACGGGTCGCTTTTATCCGCCTTTTCGGGAATGAAGTTATCCGCTTCTTGCTGCCAATGATGGAGCCACTTTCCTCTGGAGATGATGTAGTTCTTAACTACCGATAACCATTCTCGATAACATTGCCAAAGGTAAGTTGCTTTTGACAGTTCCGGCATGGGAAGTGTTCTGATAATCGATTTGACCTCTTATTTCTTCTTGTCTTTTATGACGCGCAATTGCTGCATTGCATTTCGGCCATTCCGAAAGGTCATCTTGTGTCATTTCTTGCATGCATTTTGCACATCTTTCTTGAGGTCGCGCTATCGAAAGGTCATCGCTGTCGTGCCAATCGTGATGGCAAGAGGTTGCTCTCTCTTCCGCAGTCCATTCTCTTGGTTTGCGGGAAATGACGCGATTGTTCCTTCCGGCATCCGTTGTCTCGGTTCAGGACGGACGATAACTCGCTTATCCGTTTCTCCGGAATCGGTATCTGTCCATTCGTCATCGTTTATGAATTCGATTACGCTGTTATCTGATGATATTTCGATGACTTCGATTTCTTCATCTGCAGAGCGTGGTTCGGAAGTAAGACGACGACTACTCTCTGCTACCTCTTTGCGCAGGCGCGTGTCTCGACCTTTCATCCGCCCTCTTGCCTTATCACGCGGCTCCGAAAGTGCTCCGTTTTCCGCATCCGTTGATCATCAATTATCTTGATTTGTTCCATCGTTGGTGACCTTTGTGTCCCTTTCGACTTCAGTGACCTTTTGCTTCTTTCAGTGCCTTTTTTAATCCCTGTGCCTCTGGTACTGGGATTAGATTTTCACCGTTCTCGTTTTGTTTATTATCTTTCGATCCCTGTGCCTCTGGTACTGGGATAGCCGTTACCCCGAATTATTTCTTTGTTGAAGTTCGGTGACCTTTCCGCATTGACTTTTGCAGAGGATTTCGGCTCGTCATCTTCAGCTTCAGTTTCTCGTTCTTCCTCGTCATCCCCGTCTATCAGGATGAATTTCTTTGCGAGGAAGTCGAATCCCAGTAAGACTTGGACATCGTCTGACGCTGGTCTGACGTAAAACGAGTGTTGACTCGTTTTCCTTCTTAAGGTCACTGGTGCTACGCAGTAGTGCGTTACTTCGAAGCCTGACGTTCCGCTGATCCTTTGATCATCACCTTCTTTTCGGTGGTAGTCTTACAGTCTGGAGGCCATTCCTTTCACAGAACTGTTGACAAATCAAAGACGTCTCGGCGCCCGTGTCAAGCATTGCCATGACCTTTTATTTCCGATTTTGACTTCGTGGGTGTAAGCTTCTATTCGTTTCGGTAAATTTCCATCTTCGAGTTTCAAGACTCTTATTCGACACTTGACTGGAATTGGTGCAGTGTGCTTGCTCTCTATCAGACCTTTTGAGCTCCAACGATCTATCCGTTTCGGTACGTCGGGTCGCACATCTGAGAACTTTTCGATCCGTTTTGATTTCGGTAAGACATTCGCCTGCTCCTTCGCAGCGTTTTCTTTACCCGTGACCTTTGCCACTTCGCACATTAAACCCTTCTCTTGTGCGTTCTCGTGACCTTTTATCACTTGCGCAATAACTTCGTATTGTGACCTTTCATTGCGCACATCTTTGGACGGTTTTTCTTGCAACTTTGCCATTATCTCTTGTGTAATTTCATCCGCAAAGGTCATCTCGTCATCTTCACTCTTTTTCTCTGGTGACCTTTCGTACACAACCATTTTATGGTCGTTTTCTTTCATCCAATCGGTAATTTTCTTCGCAATTTCGTTATTCGTGCGAGTTGGATCGATTTGAGATGACAATCCGTCAGTTCTTGGCGGTGACCTTTCATTGTCATTCCGGATTGCCTCTGTCATGTCATACGACTTCTCCCTCTGCGGAGTTTGCGCTAAGTCCGGTGACCTTTCCGGTCTTGACATGAAAAATCCGCCATTTGTTGACCTTTGTAAAGGCACTTTCTCACCATACTGAGGCGGTAATTCACCCTTCTCAATCCGCTCTCGAAACTGACGGTTATTTTCGTCGCATTGAACTTTCTCTTCCCAGTACTCTTGTACTTTCGGTTGTGAAGCTTTAACCGTTTCCTCGAGATGCTTTCTCATCCGCCAGTCTTGTTTCTCTCTTTCTTCCCAGTAAGCTTCTCTGGAGATTCTCACATCTTGCGGTGACCTTTGTGGCGGAGGAACTGGTTTCCACATACCGTGCCGTCCATTCGGCCTGTAAGCAACTTTTTGCCACTCATTCTTCTGTTGTAGAGTGTTTGCCTCATCGAGAGAGTCATCTGAGACTTGCTGTGCTCCTTCGCTCTGTTTCACTGTTTGCTGCGCCATTCGCAGAGTCAAGTTACTTTCTTGACCTTTCGGTTCATCGGCGACTTCACCGTGACCTTTCTCTTTCAGTGGCTCTTGAGTCTGCTGCACTGGCAATCTCTCGTGACCTTTCATTTCTTCAACTCTCGCTTGAGGTGACCTTTCGGTCTCTTGCGCTCCTTGCGCAGTCACGGCCCTTCTGTGATCTTCCTCGGCAGCTCTTGCTTGAAATACTTTTGCCATCTGCTCAAGGAATTTCGGTCTATCTGGACCGCCTTCGTGCGTTCGTTGCACGGTTACGGTCATTCCGTCAACTTCAAACGTATTTTCGACGAACTTTCGGAATCTCGCGTGATGTGTTTCATCACCCTCTTCGCTTGAGATTTCCGCTTGCGTCTTTCGCAGAGTAGCTTCACTCTTCCCTCGCGGTTGCTTTCCTGCGGTGACCTTTGGGTCTGCTGTCCTTGCAGCGTCACGTTACTTTCGTGACCTTTACTCGCAGTTACTTTCTGCGGTGACCTTTGGGTCTGCTGTCCTTGCAGCGTCACGTTACTTTCGTGACTTTCTTGATTTGCAGTTACTTTCTGCTGTCCCGGATGCAGAGTTGATGCCCTTCCATCAGCCCTGTTCCCCGCAGTTACTTTCTGCGGTGACCTTTCGGTCGGCCCCGGTTGCACTTGTTGCAGCGTCACGTTACTTTCGTGACCTTTCGTTGCAGTTACTTTCTGCTGATCCGGATGCAGAGTTGATGCCCTTCCATCAGCCCTGTTCCCCGCAGTTACTTTCTGCGGTGACCTTTCGGTCGGCCCCGGATGAGTCAAGTTACTTTCTTGACTTCCCGCAGTTACTTTCTGCGGTGACCTTTCGGTCAAATTCTTCCGTCCTTGCTGCAATCTTTTAACACCCTTCTCTTGACCTTTACGAGCCCCTTCGCTCGATTTCGAGTTACTTTCTCGAATCCTCGGATTTCTTTTCCGGGTCTTTGCGTTACTTTCGCAGCATCCCTTTCTCGCTGCGGTCCTTGCCTGCAGCGGAGCACCTTGCTCCTCTATATCCGGTGGTTTCGGTTCCGGACGATCAGTAGGCTCACCGGCGCCTACTGACCTTGAGCGTTTCCTGAACCGGCGCACCTTGCGCCTGACCGGCACCATTCGCCGGGGCGAAGTTAAAGCCTCCGCCTTGCTGACCGAAACCGTTCTGGTTCCCACCGACGAAGCCGCCTTGCTGCCCGCCGAAGTCGCCCTGGCCACCTTGACCGGCGAAATTGCCCTGGCCACCTTGACCGGCAAAATTCTGGCCACCTTGACCACCATTATTCCACTGGCCTCCTTGACCAGCACCGTTCCATTGGCCACCTTGACCACCACCATTCCATTGGCCGCCGCCGTAATTTCCGCGATTTCCGCCGCGGCCTCTGCCTCTACCTCCGAGGCCGCCTCTAACCGGGCCATATCCGCCGTTTCCTCCGCCTTGGCCACCTTGACCGGCGAAGTTGCCTTGGCCTCCGAAGTTATCCTGGCCGCCTTGACCTCCGTTGTTCCACTGGCCACCTTGACCAGCGTTGTTCCACTGGCCACCTTGACCAGCGAAATTCCCTTGGCCGCCAAAATTGCCCTGGCCTCCTTGATTGTTGTAGTTAGCCTGGCCACCTTGACCGGCGAAATTCCTTGGCCACCTTGACCAGCATACCGTCCGCCTTGGCGTGATTGTGGCACATAACCATTTGCCATTGCGTTGCGCCATCCGCCATGATTATTACGCAGCATCAACCATTCTTCATACACGACCCGGTTGGGGTTCTGATTCCACGGTGTTCCCGTGAACGAACACGCTTGTGTGTAGTGGTTGCCGTACATGCAGTTCTGGCATGTCAGCGCGTTATTGACCACCCATCCGTCGATCATGGTGAACAGGCGCTCTACTCGCGACCCGTATCGTGGTCCTTGATTTCCTTGTCCGCGGTTCGGTCGGAAGTTTCCTTGGTTTCCCCCGCCGCCGTTGAATCCCTGGCCAGCAAAGCCCGGATTCGCCTGAGCCATTCCTTGACCACCGAGCCCTCCATTCAGGGCATTCCTTTGCGCGTTCCCTTGCGGATTCTGTTTTGGTCTTGCCGCTTGCTGAGCTGATGCTTGGATCGCCGCAATCGCAGGCTTGGCTACTTCCTGAACAGCTGTTTGTATCGCCGCGATCGTCGCGTACGATACCTGACCTTCATTTCGACCGTTGCCAAAGGTCACTTCTTGGGTGCCTAAAGGCGGGAATTCCGTATTATATCCTGGCACCGGCGTCGAGCACAACTGGTTCTGTCGCCCATTCGCGACTTCTTCGATCTGGCCCGATCGGATGATCACGCAATCATCTTGGACTCGATTGCCTCTCGTGACCTTATACTTTTCTTCGCCAGTCGACCAGGTGCGGAAGAATTCCTTGATATCCATTGGGTTATGGAATTTCTGTGCTCGGAGTGCCTTATAAAGGTCACTGTCATTCTTACATCCTTGAATCAGGAATCCGATAGCCTGCTTCTCAGTTATGATCCGTTTCGACTTGAAGCGCATGATCGCCTGATAGAACTGGTCAAGCGTTTCTTTGCCAGCCTCGAACTTTCTCGTCATCGCTTCTCGTAAGGCGTTGACCCTTCGTCACGATCGCCAAAATGTTCTTTGAACTTTGTCATCCATTCATCGACGGTTAACTCTTCCGCCTCTTCTTCGTCATCGATTTCTCTTTCCGCGTCAAACCATGCCTTCGCGTCCCTTTGACTGCGTTGGCGACTTCCAGCATCATTGCTGCATCCGAAAGGTCATACGTCTTCTGAGTCTCCTTGACCTGACGGATCCAACCGAGTAAGGCTTCTCGGTTGCCGTTGCGATCAGCGCGGACTTTCGCATTGCTCTCATTTCGCTCTTCTCTTCTTCACGAGCTACCTTTCCTGCTCGTTTTGGCGAACTCGTGGATCTTCATGATTATCTGGTTGATGGTCAGATTTGTAGACGATTGTTTCCTCGGTCCTGTTTCTTGTTGCCGAGGATTGACCCCACCGGTCGGTCCTGAGTGCCCCTTCGCCAACTCAGTATCGTCGGTGACCTTTTCAGCTTTGACCTTATCTTTATCATGGCCGTCGTCTCGGCCAGTCCCCGTCTTTAAGGGAGCTTGGAAATGAAAGCTACCTTCGACGGTGTGGACTTCACCGTATCCAGGGGGCGGAGATTCGATTCGTTCCGGCTGTTGGATCTCAGTTTCCTTCTGTTTTGCCGAGCGTTTGAGAGTCTTGATTTCTTCGTCTCTTTGTTTAATTGTTTCTTGTAGCTGTCTCACGGTTTCATTTGCGTCCTTCCGCAGTTTCTCGTAATCGTTGTTTGCTTCGGTGACCTTTCTCATTTGCTCGAAGATTGTACTGGCCCTGTTATCAAGGGTCTTATCGAGATCCATTTTCGCTGCTTTTAGGATCTCAGCTTCTGCTTCCAATCGTGTAATACGATCCGCTCTGTCTGCGAGGGTCCTTCCTCTCGCTTGGCACTCTTCCTCAACTGCTTTCAGTTGGACTTTTAGTTCCGTAATTTTATCATCCTTTTCCATTACGGAAGTAGCCAATCCGACTGATTCATCGCTCAATTTGGCGATCTCTTCTTTTTGTTTTTCATTTTCTGTCTTTCCTTCTTTATTCACGACTTCTAGCACAGTGACCCGTTCGTCACACCGTTGTGCTTCCTTCAACCACTTCTTTGCTTCTTTCTTTTGGTTGTCGATTTCGTCATTGAGTCGCTTGAATTCAGTTTTTGTTATTTCAGCCAGTTCAAGCAGTTCCTTTGCTGCTTGATCTCTCTGGCTTTCCGCTTCGTTGTGTTTCCTTTTCATCTCTTTTAATTCTGCTTGTAACGTGTTGACAAGGTCTTCGCGTAATTTAAGGTCATCCTTCAGTTTCGAGATGTCAGCCGTCAAGCTGGTGACCTTTCCGGTGAACTTCGTCGCATTTGCTAGAGATTCGTCACGTTTTTTCTCGGCCTCCTTGACCTTTGACTGTAAAAGGTCACGCTCATTTTCAATTCTGCTATTTCCTGTGACCTTTCAGCTGCTTCCTCGGACAGACCGTCTTCTTCTGCGATGAGTATGCCTTCCGCGTCTCGATCTTCGACCATTTTCCTTAGATCTTCCGCTGCTTGTTTCTGAACTTCAAATCTGACTTTCCATTGTTGCGCTTCGTCTTCGAGCGTGACCTTTTCTTGCTCCATCACATACAGCCTTGCTTCGACTTCGATAGTTTTATTCCGTTGTTCTCGAATGGCAGCGAATGCTTGGCTCTCCTTCTCGTCAAGTAGCTGCTCGAGTTCCTTGACACGCTGCTTTAAGCCATTCATTACGGATGTTTTTGGTGATGGTGACCTTTGGTCCCGGTCGTCGGCTCTTCCTGACGCCATTCCTTCAAAGGTCTCTTCTGGCTTGTCCTGGAGGGTCGTATCAAACATTCCTTTCGTTAAGTTTGCCTCCTTCATTGCCGTATGGAAAGACGTCTGTACCGTCGTTTCGTCTTCATCGTCAGTGTAAAACTTGTCACTTGACGTGGGGCTGGTACCGTTCTCTTCCAGCTGTTCTTGTAAGAACAGTGAGTTTTCCGAAAGGTCATCCTGTTTGACCTTTCCTTCGTCAATCAGCATGTCGCTGCTGACGGCGCCACCACCTTCGGTGACCTTTTGGCTGACTTCGGTATTTCCCTTCTCAGCTTGGTCCGCGTTTTCCTCCTTGACCTTTTCGGCCGACCGTGCCATTCCTCCGGTCTCGGCCTTCAAGTCATCTTTATTCTGTCCATCCGTAGCCGTTCTCTCTTCGGTGACCTTTGACTGGTCTACCGTGCCGTCATCGGCGTGCCGTCCAGAGTTTTGACTTCCATCACTCGAGCTCTCTTTGTTCAAGGTTTCCTTCAGAGCCTTTTGGTATGTGGCTTCTGAACCTTTGGTGTCCTTCCTCCCAAAGGTCTTCTGAGCTCGAGTTGCTCTTTCATGTTCCACTGGACGTGTGAACGGCTTTAATTTCCGCTCGTAAGGGTTTTCTGACCGTTCTCTCTGACTACCCGCTGAGACCGGTTCATTACCGTCTGTATCTTGATCCATGTCTTTGGGTTTATTGATGATCGGATAACTTGGACGATGCTAATAATGTTTCTGACACGTGTGTTAGATTACGTTACGCGACTTTTACACGTGAACAGTAACAAGCACTGGCCTAAAGGTCACTTCGTATCGTACGAGCTCAGTTGCTAAAGGTCACTCTGCCTTTAAAAGATCTAAGTCCTTTCTAAAGGTCACTTTTCTCTTCAGAAATTTAACTAAGTTCTCGTAAAGGTCTCTTCCTTCAGCAAAACTCAACTCAATAAGGTCATCAACTGTTTCAGCTTAACGCTTACTCCGACTTTGTTAAAGGTCACTTTTTCTCCCGAATTTTTCGTTTTTAAAGGTCACTATCAACTTCGGTCAGAAATGTCTAACCTGAGAATATTTTTCGATTTTATTAAGAAATCAACTTAGATTTCCTCAGAACGAACGTTATTTCTTCAGCTTTTAGCTTTTGCTAAAGGTCATCAATCTCGTCAAAATTTTTGGTAAAGGTCAACTTCTCGTCAGTTGGTTCAGAAAATTTTCTTGGTTAGCTACGTCACAATCTTGAGTGCCGTGCGCAAAACTCCGCCTCCTTACGAAATCTCAGCTTCTAATTGGCTTACTTCTAAGCTAACTTTAGCTTTACGTCTGCGCCAATCACAGCGTTTATAAACGACCAATCAGGTGAGTTGTTTTTCAAATTATAAGGCAGAGTGACGTCACGTCAAAATCCGAAAATTTTCGCTAGCGCGCCGTGTGCAAAAGTGCCGCCTACTTTTCTGCTCAGCTCATCACCGACCAATCAGAATTGCAAATTTTACCCTTACGCCAATGGCGAAATTAATAAACGAAAATCTGACCTGATCGTCTCCGTGATCCAGAAATCGATCCTGCGCGTCCTTCCGCGAATCCTCCAGTTCCTCCAACGATTATACTGACTTCTCCTGGGCCAGTCGCTAACCCCTTCTGTCTCGATGCGACAGGACGCAGCGGTGCGTCGACCAAAAGACTTGCTGGCTGCGGGTCTTCTGTCGTGCCTTGACGTTAGCAACGACAGGGGCGCTCGACCTCCTTTTTGGGGGAGCGCGTATAATGTGTGCGCTCTACTCAGTAGAGACGCACCTGAAAACTCCACACCCGACAGCCAAAAGTGGCTTGCCCACTCGTGCCCCCCCTTCGGGCTTCTGCCTCTTGCGGCGATCTTTTCGGCGCTTGTGCCCTCCGATCAGAGCTACTTCAGTAGCCTTGATCGCGTCAGGTCAGTACAGCGTGCTCTACTCAGTAGAGACACACTGGTGCTGATCTGCTGTCGAGATCCAAACGCTCCTTCGCCACTGGACCGTACGCGAGCCCTTTCTCGCGAGACTTCTTCCACACCTCGTCGGATGGACGGAAAAAACTCACAGATTATCCTGGAGAAACACGACTCTTGCTACCATATGAGCGTGGACCTGATGAAGGTTCACGCGTAGGAACAGAATTGACGGAATTCTGCCTACCAAAAAGACTAGCAATGCTATAAATACGCCTACGCTACAGAAAGCGAGAAACGGCGTGATTGCTAGAAATTTATAACCAGACTAAATTCGTAAGAATTTCCTCGTGGACAACTCCGCATTGCTGACTGCAGCAAGCGTGGAAAATGTGCACGTAGCCGCCACACGGTGCGGGTGCGTGCAGAACAGCGTGCTTCCGCCTCGCGTAAGGCGGGCGTGCAGCAAAACACAACAGACTGCCAAAGCGAGGGTGTACGCATGTACGCCTGCGCTCACACCAACGAAAAAAAAATTGTTTGTTACTTCATTAGTCACGTTGCCAGTATTCGAGTTTACCCGTGGCCTTTATATCTTTATATCGGGGAATCGTTTCATTTTGGATAACATTTCCACAACCTCATTCTGAACATTTTACACCACCGGAAGTGCTAGTGGCACTCGCAGAGCAGAATTTCGTTAATATCTCCAGCGTCTGAAGCTCATTAAGTGAAGCCTTTTATGAAGGCCTCGTCCCGAATTCAAAGCGAATCTCGTTGCGATACAGCAACTCCACCTCGCGAGGTGGCTTCGCGTACCGTATCTGTAGGCGTGGCCACTGCATACAGCCACCTCGTGCGGTTGAGCAACCGTACCATAGCGAGATTCGCTTTGAATTCGGGACAAGGCCTAAGTACATTTTATAATACCTAGCCGGTTCGATTACAAAGATTTTTAAAAGTCGAACGAACGAACAAATGCCAAGCAGCAAATCTCCACTGCGTAAAGCGATGTTCAGTTGCCTGATGTGGTAAATTCCTCGGCGCAATTTCCGAATCTTCCTAAAAACCGCGAAATGGTGTGTACGTATACCAGCCGATCCCAGCCAGGTGCTTAATGTCTGGTTGCAGGCACCAGTCAACTGGAGGATAAGCCTGTCTGCATGCTTGACGTACACTTGCTGAAAGGCTTGTGTAAATTTTTTAGTAAAATCTCATTCAGGAACTTGTGAGTGTCAGGCTGAGTCTCTCTATCCTCCCAGTAAGCCCGCGGTATTGCGTTCAGAGAGTCCAGACAACAACTATATCAGTCAAAACCCAAATTTGCATTATGTTGCCTATGTGTCATCTATGGAAAACATGCTTACAAAGTTACCACAATATGCGCGCTAGGCTACCTGTTTTTCCATAAACACAGTAGTCTATGGGAACCCGCCGTTTTTACGTGATGACCGCTTGAGCACGATTATTTTGTCAAGCTTAAAACGGACACCTCTTATGACTCTCAATAATTTACTGTAGCCGCTAGATGAAATGGCACCACGTTTAGATCCGGCCGTAGCCTGCCACCTGCTGGATATCGCACCCGCTACGTAGAACATCGAGCAGCGTGTGCGTCGTTATCCGTACACAAGACTCTGTGGTGCCATTTAATCTAGCGGCTACAGTATCTAAAGCGCAGTTTTAAAGGGGCAGTTTTTATAGGGGCAATGAAACCAATCAACACACTGTCTACTAAATCACCGCTTGCCTCGCTTCTGCCACATGTGAAAGTAGCGGTTTCGACAGTTCTGAATTCGTGATAACAGTAACACTAGCAGTGTTCGAAAACAAAAACAAAACGGTGCATGCAACTCAGCATCATGCAAGAAGTTTATAATCTGTTTTATACAACTGTCTCCACTTGGCGCAGCATGGCCGTAAACCTCTAATTCTATGGACACCTTTGATATTGACATTCAACGGAAAAATTCGAGTACCCAGTAGTAATAATAGAGAAAGCTCGTGAAACATCTTATGGCTCTTTTTTGTTCTTCGGATACCTCGACGACTGCAAAGACATCTCCTTGGCGCTCTACAGATTTTGCCAAGGTGACAATCCTGCCGCTATTAAACAGATTGCATAAGGACAACCAGGCGTAATATGACCTTATGAACCACAGTGATTTACCACACCCATAACACGCTGTGCAACCTGCGCGATTTCCAAAGGCATACCGAACCCCTTCCTTTATTTCTTCCCACCTGTTTTTATCCAAAAACACTCCCTTTCTTGTATTCTTACTTCCTCTTTTTGACAGCCGCACGACTACGCAGTCTTCCGTCCCGGTCTTGAGGGCGAGGGGGAAAACAATATATGCACTACTGTCTTATTTCTTCGATCATTCTTTTGCCGTTAATGATTCATCTCTTTCCATTAACGATTAGATGATGAATTGATGATCCGCTATCCATGGACTGGTGCACACTGCGCAGTATCAATCGACTGGTATGCCGTACTGGTGCGCAGTTCATTCACCTAAACTTGATAATGCTCCAGAGTCCATCTCTGTTGGTATGGCCTTTCAATAGTTTAATAGTACATGTAGAACAGTTGCTCAGGCTGATGAGCGAGTTCTCTGTCGAGCAGCCACAAAAGAGGGCAAGAGATGAAATAACCTGTAAATCAACGATTCCCCAAGGCGAGTAACGTTGATGGATGAGCTAAGCTTCTTACTGAATCAGCAAAAGGAGTATAGTTCATAGAAAATTCGAGCTGTTGCTGGCAAGTGTATTTGCAAAACGGTACTTGCATTTGTAAGCAAATGCAAATGCCGTTTTAAATTGACGCAGACAGCTATACGTACTGTACAAGCAGCTCATAAAAATCGACTTGTGCCACAAGAATTTCTTGCATCGTACATGAAACATTTTCTTTCTATCAAGCGTTACCAGAGGCACGAAGAAAGCTGGAAGTTTGTCGCAGTTGGCTGAAAAATCCAAACGCCGGACTTATTCGCTTTTGGAAAACATATACCTTTTCGATCCGCTGGTTATTGAGACACTGGGAGTTTTTGGCCCTGCTTTGAGTGAAATGCTGCATTTAAATGGCCGCAGGATTCGGGACATAACCGGCGAAGCTTCTTTGAGCAGTGTTTTAGTTCAGCTGTCGTCAAGGAAATGCTTCGGCTGTTTTGAGTACATTGCCTTTAACCCGAGAGAGGACGTGGATTTTGGTTGTTTTTTTAATGTCTAATATTTAACTATACGTAGTGTACCAGCGCTTGCAATTATTGTTATCTGGTGGTGGCTAATGGCTATTGCCAATAAAATACATCGAAGTTAACCATCAGGTTATCCTTTGTTCAATAATAATGGGTTAAAACAGTACAGTGTAATCCCTAGACGGCAATGTGCAAATAACAGTCCGAAAAAATTAGTCTTGTCAGCAAGTTTCGCTCAAGGGCATCCCTGACCATGCTGGCTGCACGGGATGACTGCTTAAATCGTACATCTTACATCCATACTTTTCACTCGGCTGATGCCGAAGATTTCCGCAGACCAAAATTGCTGGCATTGACTTGTTAAATTTTGCTATTGACTTATAACTACGAGCACGGCTCAGGTCGTGAATAGCGGTTTTATCGTGAAAGAGTGAAATAGTGCTTTAATTTTGCGCGTAATCACCCAAGATCCTTTGGCTCTCCCGGTACCCTAATTTTATGCCATAATGCGTTCCTTCGTCAATGCACGTCTGAAGCTTGTGAGGTACTGGATGTCATCAGTTTCCTTCTGGAAAGCACTGGCTCAGCCCAGCTTGATCGCAGCCTCAGCTTTCGGCGTTTTCCGCACCAGGGCGAACGACACCAGAACCGGCATCCGCATCTTGTCCTTATTTTGGTCGGCATTCTACATCGTTTTCTTATCGCTGTACGTCGTCACCCGCTTCGCTTACCGTAATCCCGCTCCAGTGCAAAATCTGCAGGATTTCGTGGAAAAAGTGTGTTTGTATTATGTCGTCGATTCACTTTTTTACCTCATCGTGATTCTCTACCTAAACGCTTCAACCAACACCGGTGCCGTTCTGCAGCGAATCCTGCCGCTGATCCATAAAAACGCCGCCATCGCGGATGGTGCGTTGGTACTGGCGATGGTGGCCGTTTTCACAGCTTGTCTATTCGTGCACATAGCGCTGCAGATTCACATTATCGTCGCCGGGAAAATGGTCATCGGGGAAAGCGTCATCGAGTCGCCGGTGTTACTGGCGCTCTCTGTTGACCGCAGCCTACGGTATGAATTAGCGCGGTTTTTGTACATTGTGCTACTTGTTTTCCAGATCGGTATTCATTCCGTTAATCAGTTCCTGGCGTACATTTGCTTCGCAACCGCTGTGACCTTCCGCAGAATGAAAGATGGTCTGCGCTGCGAGAAAACACGAGACGGCGCGCTGCGTGATGTACAGCATTTGCGTTACCAATTTTTGTCTCTGGCTGACCTTTTCGAAATGCCGCTCGCACTGCAGTTTTTGGTGGAGTTCATCTACTGGATTTACGATCTGCTGCTGGTGCGCGGGATGGTTACGACGATGGGACCGGTGTTTGCTGTGTATATGGGTTTTAGTTTGGTTTATGTTACTCTGACGGTGACTGCATCTATCGCGTGTTGCGATCAGGTACAAATTATAAGCCAGTATTTCGTTTCGCTTATGTATTTGGTAACGAAATAAATTAAGTCATTTTATGGCTAAAATATTCTAACTAAATAAATCAAATCAGTCAGTGACAGAACAAGGGACGATAATTTTGATTTGAAGCATGTTGCACAAAAAGCACAAACAGCGCTCAAACAAATTGCTGAGGATTTATTCCCAATCATGCGCGCTGGATGATACCCTATAAAGTATTTTATGACATAATGGGACAGACAGTGTCTTGGGCAAGGAATCCCTTGAGTAGACTTATGTTGTCACCCGGGCTGGGGTTATGCAATACATAATAATCATGGATAAATCAGGCGCGGTTTAAGCAACATGTAAGAGTACAACGTCTAACACCAGCCGGGTGATGGCAACAAATAAGTACAGGAAGTCCTTGCCTAAGCAACGGTCAGCCCTTTATGTACTGTATTGTTTGCTACTGCGATGAAAGTTATTAACAAGGCCCGATTCAAAGCTTTCAGTTTTCTGGAGTCACGCACGAATTATTACAAAAATTCCATCGGGTAATGAAGCGTACATGGCCCATATAAAGGGCAAACGTAAACGCGATACACCGTTCTTGTTTACTCCTGCCATTTCACGCGGCTGGAGTATGAAGAAGTGCCTTTACTTCAGGTTGAAACCTAAGCGCTAATTTAGCCAAAACGTCACACTTCAGTCGGGTGACAGCACCAGCACACGGGACGGCAGAATGCGTTTAATTTTGTCCCTATACACGTGTTAGTCGGCGCGTGAGAATCCTTTTTAAAAAAAGAATAGGTCTTATTTTCTGAACAAACTCACCAAAGTCAGCTTCGGTTTCGCCGATGCAGTTTTAGTTTATAACCAGCTGTTCTAAACTGGCCTGGCGACGGCGCACGGAGAAGGGGTTCTTGAGTTACTTAAACTTGTACCAACCTGTGATGGTTGATGTGGAAAGGGTTCTAACTGACCGCAATTAGTGGAGCGGTTTGAACAGGTGTCACCACAAAGTCTGTGCACGAGAAAGTGTTACACGGAAGTTCATACGTTCGCAGTATGTATGTTCACGCGTTCTTGCTTGCAGTGCACCCCGTGCATGTACTGATTTCCCGTGCACAAGACTCTGCGATGACACTTAAGCCAGTTGCTAAAGCGTATTTATGCAGGCTAAGGGCATGGAGTTAGTGCTTGAAGAGATTTTGGACCAGACGAGCGAGCCGGCGCAGCGGAATGTGCTTTTGTGGGAGCAGCATAAGGTGCGCAATGTCAGCGTGGCGCTGAATCTGGCCGGATGTGTGACGCTGGATCGGCAGTTCGTCTTATCGGTACAAATTGCTTCGAGTCTCTAAAAATGCCACAGTGTTTTACGTCGTGTTTTATGTGTCTGCATAGGTGCTAGGCCTCATGGCTACCTACGTCATTCTGATTTGGGACGATAAGGGCGGTGACGCTTTCCGCGGAGGTTGTGACGTTATCGCCGCCTGCCTTAATAACCACACATACCCGGCAACTTCACCGGTGCTAAAACAGGCTGATGTTACTGGGTAGCAGAACGAAATGGCGGTTCAACTTTCACTTAGTTTCTTAAGGATCTTCAGCCGTACCGTGAACTATCTGTACTTTGGCTCGTTCGATGCCAGAATCAACAAGTACTGTTTCTAAAAAAGAATAGCAATGCCCTTGAGCAATGATGACAACAAACACCGTGTGTAAAATTTTTCGTGTCCCGTCTCGCAAAATCTAGAATCTCGTGGCATTTCTTTCTCTGAATTACTTTTTTGAATACATATTTTCAGCAGGTTGTCAAGGCTGCGAACTGCGAAACCAACGTCGGTACCCAATATTGCGCTACTGATAACTCATTCGCTAATTAGGCAGGGCGATTTGTCTTCACCTCATGATCAGTATAAACAGTTAAGCAAGCATTATAACTGTGCTGTGAACTGTTCGTAAAGAGGCGTTTAACTTCCTTCAGTGTGTCCTCTTTGTGGAATAGTAATGAGCATCACATCACGTGTACATTGATTAGCCGGAAGGCTGAATGAGAATTTTATTGACATTTCACCAAATGATTTTAATGTGACTTTAGCTAGTTCTGCGGAAGACGATTTTGTTACGAGAATCCGACCGGAAAAACAGAGTACATGAACCGGCATGCGGAAGCACAGTCTTGCAAGATGTACTGTAGAGTAACCCTGCACTTGACAGCTTTTTTTACAGCTCAGAGAGACGTACGCTGTACGAGCACATTCACCATTCACATGTGCTGCTTGTGACTAGGCAGGCAGCACATGTGAGTGCAGTGCAGTCGGCTCTGAACCAGGTGAACGTTTGCCAGTACTACAGTGCCGTACAGCTCATATCGTACGAAAAAAGCTGTCAAGTGCAGGGTTACTCTACACTCTACAGTATATATAACACCTCGTTTTACCTATAAACTTCGCAGTATTGCCGCTCCCACAGGGTGATGATATTAATCTCATTAGTAGGGTCAGTGATTGACTTCATATAGGCATAGTTCAGTTAGGTACACCTTTCGCTAGACCTTTTCTGCTTCAACCGGCAGTTCGGTAAATTTACTGGCTGATTAGGAGGGATTGTGACTGTGTCAGGCAGTGTGTAGTGGCCTTGATGCGCTGTTACCCCGTCTTTCGTTCACTTTTCCGGGTTTGAGTGACCCCATTCGGCTTAATCTTACTAACAAACATTGTTCCATATAATAAGCTGTAGTAGTCAATAATGCGCGAACCATAAGCGACCTCGAAGTCGTTATCATTTTGTTACAGTTAGATGTGAAAAGGCATAATTCTGGTTTCACTCAGTGTTTATCGAAATTGTAATTCAGGGTGTTAACCAACGGATGAAATACGGTTTGCACCTTTCATTTAGCCGGACCTAAGGATGAACCAACAATCTGTCCAACAAACTTAAGAAACATAAACTTTATCTAAAAATCTGACGTTTTTGCGCTTGTAATACATCTTGCATTGTTAAAATGCCTGACTGGTCGCTGTCCTTATGGAATGGAACGCAGTGGAATAATCGATCAACCTTCGTCCTTGACAACGCTCATTTTGCAACGTACATGGCGGTATCCTGCCCGGCTTGCCTGTTCACCATTACAGTCTACGTTCTCCTCGTTGCGCTGAACATTCGCCAGCGTTTCTCCCTGTCCGGTCCTCGTTTCCTTTTATCTCACCAATTCCTGACGGAAATGCTAATGGTCGCTGTGCACTGGCCACTCCTTCTGTTGCAGATGTTGTTATCTCGCCACGGAATTTTCACCAGCAACATTTTCTGCCGGCACTTCTACTTCTTCCATGAGATCAGTATGACGACCGCGTTATGGGGACTCTCCGCCTTGGCTTTTAACCGCTTCATCGCCATTATCTACCCGCATCACTACGCTCGCATTGCTCACCGACGATTTCTTGTAGCGCAAGTGTTGTCCTTCTGGATCCTAGGAATCGGGGCCCATCTGCCGTTCTACGTGGACCCGAGCGGCTTCATTGCGGAACCGCCCTGGACATTGTGTAATCGCCCATCAAGGCGGCTGGCTGTTCGACACAGCGGTGACGTTGCGCGTTTACCCCCGTTGGCCGTAGCCGGCATCCTGCATATCTTTGTCCTGTGGCATGTGACTGCTTCCCGGCGGCGCACACAGCGCAATGCAGCAGACGTAGTGGTTACTACAGCGCCGGGTAGTGCCACCTACCGAAAGCGCGTGCTGCTAGCCAAGACGCTCTTCGCTAACTGGATTGTTCACTGCGTGTGTTTTGCATCGCCGCCAATTTTGAAGTCGCTGCTGCCGCAATGGACGTTCAGTCAACCGATGGCGTTGCCGAGGCTGCGTGATATTTTCTTCTCCGGATATTTGTCCACACCGGTACAGTTATTTTTCTCGACTTTCTTCTTTGAAACTATGGCAGTCACAACAACTAAGAATTTACTACTTAAAATTTCGCGCAGGTGCTATTCTACGCAATGAATATGGAATGCCGGGAGGCGGTCAACAGTGTAGTAATGAGTGTACTGATGTGCACTCAGACAGCCTTGGCAAAGCCCAGTGTATCCATGAGCTATTCAAAAAATCGTAGAGACCAAAAGGGAGCAGCCGTCTCTACGTCCGCTGGGAGATGATTAGGACGGTTAATGCAATCGATAGACCATGACTGATGCCAAATTCAGTGATCTATTAACTAAATTATTCTGACATTTTAATATGCCTGGGAAATCGAATTATTCTATCCTTGATTATTATTTGTTAAAACTGTTTCTCATCCGGGAACACATGTTGTTGTTTAAATTAGTGCTCTCTCCATCTACTATCCAGTTATTTAAAGAGAAATATTAGGTTAATTAAAATGCTTCATTATGACGCAAGTAATTAAACCACCCAACCTCTTTAAGCACGCAGAATTTCCACCGGAAATATAGATGATGATCACATACACCAACATGCGGAAACTGGAAGCCAACAGCGCCGGTGTTCGCGGTAACATCCGCCATTCTCATTATGGAGAAAATGCGCAGTCGTTCATGTTGACCCGGTGATGGGGCTGATCACATCAGCATAGCTCCCCAAGGTCGTTCATTCGCCAAACAGAACGCCCTGGTGGGTTCAATTTTCGTTAGACTGTCTGCGTATAAATTACGGTTTCACCGGTGCAACTGCTAGCATAAACAAGGTTTTGCGTTCGGCGTAAGTACTTGGATAGTTGGATTTGTCTCACATTTTGATCACTTTAAGTTTACGGTTTCATATTTTGGTCACCCAGTGCTAAGGTTCCCTAACAACCTAAAACACCAGAAATGAACAGCTTTCATAGTAAAGCTTCGCCCATGAATTTCGAAGCATGGAAAAAATTCCCCTAAGTAAACCAACTGAAGAACAGAAATTGGGCAGGGTGCCATGTATAAGAACCGCTCTTCCACGTTTAATAATTTCAGTAATTTAAAATTCCAACATTATCAATCTGTTCTGATGACTACAGATCATGAAACGCTAATCAAGGAGAACATAGTGCGATCAGCAGCTGTTCATGTAGTATGCCAGAATGGGGGGGGGGGTTCGAAGAAGCACAAACTAATTTACGTTTAAGAAGGGCAAAGTGGCGTTATTACTCGTGGAAAAGTCACACATACAGTACCTTGGGCACTGCATGACTGCATTAACACAGCAACTGTTAATGACGGGTGAATTTATATCGCCGAACTGTAGTGACCTTTGCACAGCCGGATCCGATTAATTTGTAACAGTGTTGCTATGGACAGAAATGTGATTTAACGAAATATTTCTTGAAAATTCCCCAAGCATCCGAAGCATGGCAGCGCAGTCGTCAGGTTTTTCACGGTCAGCCATCTCAGAAAACAACAAAATGTAACTGACAACGGCTCCGGCTGCCTGCAAAATATTGTGAATTTGTGTCACTGAGTTATCAACAAATAACGAAAACGTTTATTTTTATTTACGGTTGTTCAAAATCCACTCACAGCTGCAAGTGACTCCCTTGATACCAAAACACCCCCGATAGTGCTCACGGCCGGATTTCGTTGGTACATGTCTGTGTATGCATGGAACGCTTCATTATGTCCATAGGGAAGCCGTAGGATCAATGACGCCTACGATATAATTATGAACTGATCAGTTCAAGCGATAGCCAAGCAAGGAACGTATACCGGAATGTGACTAAACCATCGTGCTACCGAAGACCACTTACTTGCTCATTAACAAACACCTGCGCACAACCGCTGACTGTTAAGAGGTAGATATTCTCCGCAACCAGTAAAACATGCTCCATCTTAACGGCATGGTTAGCGTTGTAATCAGCTGCCGCTTCGTGGGCGAAATAAACGGTCATCGTTAAGTACTGCAGGAACAAAACGGCATTCACCGGTGACATGATTGAATCGAATTTCCGGACCAAATTCGCTGCCTCCCCGTGTTCTACCAGCAACGAATGAACTTTTTTATCTGACTGTGGTGACTTCAGTTCTTCCTTGAGGTGTTCGGTGATTTTTCGACATAATTTGCCGGCGAGCACAGCAAAAGAAATTTCAAAGCTCAGCAGAAGCGATCGACCAGCATGTTGCATTTGATAGAGGAAACAGTAAAGAACATACAGGAATTTGTATGCACTGAAACTGATGTAAGGCCTCACCAAGGCGTAATCTTCGTAGAAGTCACTTCTCACCACGGAAGGAATTTCGATGCTCACGACATATACTGCCACAAAAGCCACTGCGACGCAAATGTTGGCTGCAATAACAGTGTATAAGTGAAATTTGTCCCGTTTATCAAGAAAAAAGGCACCTTTTGAAGCAACACTCATCGCACACTCTCGAATAGGTTTGCTGGCTCGCCAAAAAATCACGAAACAAAACAATGCAGAACCGATCTCAGACACGTACGTAAGGAAAAACAGAATCGCGGCGCTAAACGAAGTATCAAGATCGAAGTCTTTGTAGATTTCGTTGTAAAAGGAATATATCAAGGCCGCAACTTGTGATGTGCCGAGTACAACCGTTAAAACTTTTCGGGCGCATGAACCGAATGCCGATTCGTGGGGGGAATGGTTGAGGAAACCAAATATCTGCAGCGTAACAAGCCAGAAATTCCAAAGTAGATACATTATAAATTGCAGGAGTTCCTGAACGATTTTGCACGAATGTGCACAGATGCTAATTGACCTTGTACAGTTGTGGCTTTCAGTATGCGCGGTGATGATTCTATGCAATTTCACTTTAGCCAGCTTGGGAGATCCGCATCGGTCAAACTTTTGGCCCTACATATCTCTAGAGAAATTTTGTTATCAAAATAAGCGTGAATTCCATGTAGAAATGTGATTCTGTCTCTCCACCGTGTCTCCACACCCATTACAGCAATACGTCCTGCTCGGCTCTGAGGGAATGCGACAGACATTCTGTGAATCATTGTGGGCACATGGTGCAGGTGGAAAACCAATGCGACTAATATTCTTGACTGATTGCTGATCGCACATCAGCTGATTACATCACTGGACACTTGGCGCAATGGCAGCGCAAACGCACCCTTTTGTGGTTCGCGCTGAGCGAGCAGGTGGATTTGATGTTTTGTCACTCGTTAAACACTTCAGAATTTCCCAAAACCGATTACCTATGGTAGACCCCATAATTTGGGTTGTAAACTTGTAGGTAAACAAAGCAGCTTAGCAGTACGGAAATTGTCTATTGTTTGAAATGTACTTACATATGGCGAAGCGATCAGTTGTTAAAAATTGCTGTATTGGCAATCAAGAATTGTTACGTCTTTCATGGGCTGCGAAAGCCAACCTACGCATCGCCTTCTACTTGATGTCACACTACACTTTGGGTATTTATAATGGTATCTAGATTAGACTGCTAATGCGCTTTTCCCTGTTGAGTTCCTCTACTACAGCTTCTACTGGTGAAAGTAGCAACGTTGCAGATTGCATGAAACACCAATTGTCGATACTTTTCATATCCTGAAACTTATTGCTTGGTTATTATTAACCTACTCGTAGTAAAAGGTCTCATACTCCCTTAATGCGAGCGGTCGGTTGTCTTGTATTTTGCACTTATACGGCATACACGGCACGTGGGATTAGCATGTGAACACTGAAGCTGCAGAATTAGCGGCGGTAATCAAACTCGTATTTTTTAAGATATTCAATACGACAGTACAGTGGTGTGAAGACCTACCAACACGTTTAGACAGTAAACGCATACAGATTACTTCCCTACAAATTTCTTCGCGCAAAATCGCAACTGTTTAGCGGAGGGGAGGGAGCAAGATGAAAAAAGCGGCAAAAGAGGTGAAGGAAATACGGTTTTTAAAAGATGGGAAGGGAATGAAAAAAAAACGGGGGATAATTTTTTTTTGTTCCTGAACAGGAACACACCAAACCGCACCGTTTAAGCACCAGAAAATTGTTTTTTTTGCGCTCTGTGCAATTTTAAAACCAACATTACGTCAGTTTTAGTAAAAGCCGGAAACTGGTTTCGCCCAGTGCGGATCTCGTACGCGTACAGGCTTGGCCGACTCCTATACTCACGCAGTTCAAGACATTTAAGTCCATCATTAAACTCAACACCAAAATTAGTGGTTGATTTCAAAAAAGGAGTGATGATAGCCCGCAAAGGTGAGATGGGCTAAAAGTTGAACTAGCCGGGGATGGGCAGGGCTGAAACTTACTTACACGGTGCAGGTGAAATGGGATAAAACATCAAAAATTTGAAAATCAAGTTTGAGTCCGTTTACTTACAGCGTGATTTGCAGCTACTTTTGCTTCTGTTTACCGGCTTCATTCCTGCTCTCCATCCTGCTCCTAACTGCAAAGCTTGCAAAAGGAAATATCTGTACCATTTTTTATCGAATCTCTAGCAATTTAACCCGTCAATCTGCCCGTTGGCTTTGCGCTTCGCGCGAAGTGGTCATACGGTCGAATTTACCACGTGTGTATAAAGATGTCGTTTCTCCAGACAACTTCTACGAACGTCATCTCGAAACAACCATCCAGAAATTCGGCAAAATTTAAGTATCTTCGGATGGATGAACATTGTCTTCGGACGGACGAACATTCCAAAGTGTGTCTTTGCATGGACAAACATTCCCAAGTGAGAGGACTAGGAGCTTCGCATTCCTTACGGCTTTGGAACGAAATTAAACTTCCCGTGGAGTCGTACTCGAGCATCGTTGCGTTCTGCTCCAGTTTGGACTGTGTCAATTGGACAGCTTTAAACTGGACTAAACGTTTTGTAAATGCTGACCACCATTCTTTACTGTAAATTATTATTTTTTAACTATTCAGAACGAGCGATGTGCCATATCGCTGGTACACCTCCGCGCGTTTAAACATTTGCAGTTTTATTTCACTAATAACTCCCGAACCGGATGTTGCGCGCGCGAACGGATTTCACGCCTACGTATACAAATCCTTTGGTTATAAAATGTAATACAGCAATCCAAAAAAGTATTTAGATGGTCTGAAGGTGCCGATTGAGTCGCGATGGAAAGCTGGTTTGAGCGAGAAATGTGGAAAAAACCGGTACTATTTTCCGTTAACATCCGCAGATTTATTTGATGCCAGACCGATGATCAGAATGACGATGACGGATCAGAAACTAACAAAATGCATAAAAAGAACCAGGAGCGAATAGCCAAAATAAGACTTCAAGGCGGAGGCGATTGTCACCAAGTAGAACTGAGATTGAATCTTAGAGATTCATTTTAAGTAGGGTCTAAAGGTGGTGAGAGGTGGTGGGAAAAGCCACACACAATTATTAATGGTCGCGAAATAATTTCAAAATAACTAAGCAAGGAATTGTAGTGACGGCAAAGTGTCGACGGTAATTTATGTTTTAACAGCTAATTAACGGTAAATGCTTTTCGAACGGCGTTTTTAACGGTAAACTGGGACGGTAAAAGTATTCACTGCGGCAAAGGTAAAGGCAAATTTTGAAAAAGGTAAAGTAAAAAGGCAAGGGGGCGGCAAAGGTAAAGTTGGCCGACCCATTCGCGCTTCGATGGAATGTGTTGCGGTGCTGCTGTATACATTGGAAAAACGAAAGGTCACAGTAACCTGGTCATCAGATCCAGGTATATTTGCAGCTAGCGGAATCAACAAAACACCAGATCGCGGGCTTAGTTTATTAAAAGTCGTTCTGAACAGAAAACACGAAGCAAAACTACAGTAGAGACAGATTAGTAACACAATATAAATAATTACAAGTTGTCAGCACCCATGAATCATAATAAAGGCGATATCAGCAGTTGAAATCCATTGATTTTTATTTTCATTAACAACCACGTAGTAGCTTGTATACTCGTATGTTTTTTAGATGATTACGCATTAATTCGCAGTACGATAATTAGTATTTTTGTTTCCAAAAGTAATTAAACATTGTCATTACTATTATCATTATTGGTCTTATTTTTATTATTATAAAATAGATCCCGTAAGGATTGTCGTTCCAGTCGTTCCGGGTGATGGGTTCATCCCACTGAATTGGCGCATGGTTCTAAAATCCACCAGAACAATGGAAAAGAGCGCACTAAACTGACTGACAATTATTTACCTGTTTTCAATAAGTTTAGCATTTCATGGGCCGAACTTCTGGTTTCCGGCTTAACGAGCAAACATTTTGCAATGCATTCTGCTAGACGCGTCGGAACAGCAGGATCAACATACATAGAGTAGCCTTCCTCCAGCAATAATTTAGCGTATGCCCATGTTGTCATGTTTGCCCCGATTATTTTCAGGTCGGTACCGTCCTGGTCCATTTTGCATAAATACCTATTGCTTTCTCCAATAATACCCTCAGCTAAATCCAAAATAATGCAGCCAAAGCTCCAGATATCCACTTTGCGTCCCAGTATCTGATCTATCGGAAGCGTGAGAACTTTCCGAAGAACCTCTGGAGCCATGTAGTGAAGACTGCCATAGAGATTCTCCGCGTCAGCCGCACAGGAAATATACCGCTGCATAGGTATACTACCGTCTAGGTCGCCAATCACTAACCGATTGGAATGGACCAACACATTTGAAGGTTTCAGATCTCCGTGTATAATGTTGTTGTAATGCAGAAACGATAAACCGTCGGCGATCTCCGTTGCATAACTTATAGCTGCTTGTAATTCCAGCCGTGAATCGTTGTTCCTGTATTGTTTCAATAATTTTGAAAGGTCACCACCATCTGAAAATAACATGACGTTAAAAATTGTACATCAACACAAAAAAATTATTAAGGGCTCGTCCCGAATTCGAAGCGAATCTCGTTTCGATACAGCAACTCCACCTCGCGAGGTGGCTTCGCGTACCGTATCTGTAGGCGTGGCCACTGCATACAGCCACCTCGTGCGGTTGAGCAACCGTACCATAGCGAGATTCGCTTTGAAATCGGGACGAGGCCTAAGTAACAGAACATAAACGATAAATTAGAACAATTCTAAATGTAAACAATACTCACATAAATAAAAATTTGATAATTACAGTATTCATAGAAATAAATTGAGCAATAATTATATTTTCGACAAATTTTTATCTATGAAATTTCGTAACATTTTATTTAACAACAGTTGTGCTTATGATGCATGACGTGATTTGCATCTTACTTTACTTATTTTTATTGTAACAAATAACTCCTTTGAAATATCATAATTTTGATTTTTTTCTTTAATTCAGTTGTAGAAGATTTAAAGCGACAACCTTATGCCTTTTGTACCGCAAAGATGCATGACAATTTGAACTTGTCTTTCGCTGCTAGCGGAGACTACAGCGATTTTATGGTAGCGAACGAGATTCAAATGCGAGAGTTCCGATAGTATTCGCAGTCGTCGGCACCAACTAATCCAGGCTGCTGTATCCTCCATATCTGCTCGTAGCGGGAAAACCTTTACGGCAACGGATGACATTAGTGGTTCAACAGCGCCATCAGTTGTTTTTGCACTGAACACGTTTCCAAAGGCGCCGTTTCCAAGTAGGCCATGGAAGTTGTAACGGCAATGCTTGCGACCATACAAGCACACTTCCTGGTTCCCCATGTTTTGCACTGAGCTCTGAAACAAATTTCAGAAAAAAATTAGCACGTGTTCCGGTGTGCGCACTTAATGTTATTAATATTTATTCCGGCATACAGCATTACTATCTAACTGATTACGTAATTACTTCTTTACTATAAAAAGATTATCTGTGTTGTTGAAATTTTAGTATTTTTATTGCTGTCAAAATTATACCCTATCTGTATTTACTTGTTGATGTACAATTTGAATTTAACAAAACACGAATAAAAAATAAAATATAAAAAAATATAATGAGTAAAAAAATAAATAGAAAAAAAAGGAAACTAGCTTCATACAAAAAGACAAATGCTATTCGGACACTGCAAAGGTTGTACCAAACATGACACCCTGCCTAAGGAAACCATTCCGCTGTAAATGAATTACTGCTTACTAGAAGTTGTATGTAACGCGCTACAAACGGATGTTCGCAGATTTCCAGGTAAACATCGATGGTTTCTTGGCCGAGATCCATGAGCATTTCGTAAGCACTGCGCACCTGATCCGCATCGGCCGCTGCACCTTGCCGTCGCTTATCCATCATATTGTTTCGCACTTTATTACGAATTTCTTCATGATAAACGATGTTATCCCGAAAGATCCGAATCCCTAAATCTTTTATATTGTCCAAATTCGCAATCTTTACGTATACTCTATTCTGCAAGAAATATTTTCGAGGGATTTCTGAGAAAATCAATAGTTTCCGTTAGGGCTCTCGACATCTAAAAGTAACGAACTTACGAGGTATTCAAAAATACCATGAATGATCAAGTTACAATATTTAAAATGGTTCCACGAGGCACTCAGTGCGGCAAGGAATTCGTCTTCCGAAAGCCGAGCAATATTTTCGCGGACCTGTTTAAATCAGCATATTGATTGCCAGAATGCCTCTCTACGAAATAACCTCTCTATTACTGCCTCTCTATGAGAAAGCTTCATGCATTCGAGCAGTGCTACATACCTACCTGTCCGAGATGTTCAGTTATTAGGCTTTGCAGCTGCCCGTACAAATTCTTGCAGTCGCGCAGAAACATTCTCACCATTAACCCCTCAGCAATACGACCCGTTGACACCCGATTACATTCCGTAAACATTGCGTAAACGAGACTATGCTTGCTCATGGCTTCGCGCCCAGTCATGCGCGCACCCTCAGCCAGTAGCAGCTGACGGAGGCGATCCATTAACTGCAAAAAATTGACGTTTTTCTGCTTGTTTTTTCAAAGTTAAACCACCATACTTCTACTGTCGTCTTTCGTGGAACATATTTTTTATTTATACAATACATCGGCTAGTAATACTGAAAGCACTACAAACGCCTTATTTCCACTCGTAGTTGTACGCACCATAGACAAAAAAACTCCGACGTTTTCACGGGCGCAGATGTTATAGATCGCTTACGAAGGCGATCGTAATTTTGATTATCAAAAATTGCTTGTTATTTTATATACATATTATTATATTGTTATACATATTATATATATTTAATGATTCCTACCGCTGGCAGCTCGTTCATCCAAAGATCTTTCTTTGATCTATTTGCGAGGCTCATTGTGAAATACACAGTTTTATAAGGATGCGTTCTGTGATACCACACACAAAAATTAACAAATTTGTAGCCAGCGCTTATGTGATTCCTTTCTGCACGCTCAGCGAACCAGTCAGCCGGGGATCATAGCAATCGGATTTTGTTTTCTGATAAAAGCCATGTGCGAAGTACCACCTGAAACTGGCATAAGTGCTATGTCATAAAACTGTTGCCGAAGCGCAGTCCGCTATAATTTATGCTACATGAAATAGATTTTTCTTGGCCTGCACAGACTGCAAAACGACACATCACACTACTATGATTCATATTTTGCCATGCGGTGCAGAAACAGTCATGCCTTCTTCGAATCGATTGATTCACTCGATTGATTAGTCAGCAATGACAAGCAGCGTATTACAGTTTACTAAATCACGAAGACAACAACAAAATCTGATTTTGCGTGTCTTTGGCACAAACATTCAGTCCGTTTCCTAATTTTTGGTTCCGGCTTATACTGTAGCGATTGTGACTGTATGCGCAGCAGTACACTGTGCAGTGTGACAGCAGTACACTGTGCTTGTTGTACTGCTGCTGCACACTGATCTTAAACCGAAATTTTTATTCTTATTATAAATGCAAAGTAGTTCTACTTTCTTAGCTACAGTCATATCGTTTAACTGGCAGTTGTCGGCACGAGTTTTTCCATGTTGAGGGTTCATTTTGCACTTCAGCACGCAACAGGAATACTTTCACTGCAACGGAGGCAGTTTCCAGCTTGTTAAGACCGATTAGCTACATTTGCCTTGAACTCTCTTCCCAAAGTGCCGCTCCCATGGCAGTCGAATGAATTGTACCGATACTCCTTGTGACTATATAAGCAGACTTCTTTTCTCCCCATGTTTCAAACCGAACTCTGAAATTAATCCCAGATTAAATAAGGAGAAAAAACTTTAAAGTCGTAGCGATATCCGCCTGGAACAATTTTGTAGCGGTTTATATCAAGAAAGGCTAAGTCAATGCTTTACAATTTTTCTAACATTAAGAGAAAATAAACGTAAGCAGGTAGCACCACTTCAGTTAAAGTCAAGCTAGACAACCACTAGTCACTACCCTCGTTTTCATGCATACCAACAACTGGGCACAATGCACAAAGTAAGGGCGTTCGCAATGAAAAAAGCAACGCATGTCTAAAGCAGTTTGAAGGGACTGGGCGTAGCTGCATACCGATGACAATATTTTGTTAGCATGTATACAGTGTTGTATTTACTATTGGTCCCGCGGCTTGGCCTAGACTCCAACTCTGACTCTGACTCTGATTCTGACCACTCAAACTCTGACTCTGACTACTCAAAGTCTGACTCTGACTACTCAAAGTCTGACTCTGACCGCTCAAAGTCTGACTCTGACTCTGAAGGTTTCTTAGGTTTCATAGGTTTCTTAGGATTCTTAGGTTTCTCAGTTTTCTTAGGTTTCTTAGGTTTCTTAGGTTTCTTAGGTTTCTTAGGTTTCTTAGGTTTCTTAGGTTTCTTAGGTTTCTCAAGTTATTCTTAGTTTATTCAGTCAGAGTCAGAGTTTGGACAGTCAGAGTCAGACTTTGAGTAGTCAGGGTCAGAGCTTGAGCGCGGGCCCCGCGGCTTACTTACTTTTTACTTTTCGTCCTGCCGTCGATGTTACCATTTACTTTCCTTTTTACTTTTCATAATCTTCCGGTATTACTATAACTTACTTTTTACTTTTCTGTCGATGCCTTAACTTACTTTTTACTTACTTAGTAATTACTAGTAAAATAGTATTTACTATTCGTGTTAGGCTTTTACATGAACCGCGTACGCAGTAAAGATTTTAATAAATGCAGTCTTTGTTTTCACAGAGCGGTAAATATAAAAATCATTAGTTGAACTCCCATTTTAATAGAACGCAGAAATATGGTACTTCGACTATAGTATTTTTCCGTCGAATTGATTTTGTTTTTCTTAAAGTTACCGTGTTTGACAAATCGACTTATACTTGTAAAATAATGCATGGCACCACGATAGTGAATAAATTAGCAACATTTCATTAATAATCGAACGCATTTACTATACGAGCACGGATTATTATTGATACAGTCCATCCGACAGTCACGTATTAAACTCGAGCATCAAGCGCTTGATAGCGTCAGCGCTGCAGCGAAAATTTAGCGCTGCAGAAGTAAACCTGCATTGCCAAACGTAAATTTCACGAAAATTTGACTGTCACAGAGTTTTGGTACTGTCGGCAGCCTTTTATTTGTTACCTTGGTGAAGTAATCGGCGGCTGCTGTCCCCAGTATTTTTTGTAGGTTCGTTCCAAATTGTTGGCGGCTAGACGACATGTGGTAAAATGCGGAGAAACGCACTCCTGACGCTAGTTTATCCAGGTGGACTAGAATACGAAATGAGTCAGCAGGTAGGAAGATAGCTACAGCGTCTTCGAAACTGAAGTTTCTCCATTCGTGTAGAATGGTTTCCTCATGTTCTAGTGTTTTTCGACGGGCATCCGGTTTTCGATAAAATTCTCCTTGGCTCTCACACATCTATTCCACCACGAATACGAAATAGAACGTCTAGACCAGCACATCAAAGCGACCTTGTAGTCTAACACTGCTTGCCCGTGCTTCTTATGTACGTGTTGCGGAGCTTACTTCCCAGCTGATAGCTCTGCTGGCCCCAATATTCATTTTCTCCATTTCTCCTCCATTCATTTCCTCCATTTTCCTAGTATTCCGGATCCGGATCCGTGCTCCGTAAATGTGACCTGTATGTCATTTAAATTCATTTTTTCAGAGGGAAATAAATCTATGCGTTTTTTTAAAAAAAACGCTGATGACGAAGGCTGTAAGTTTCTACTGCTTAGCTTCCGCTTACAGCATGCACAGAAACGCTGTTAATACCAAAGCTTATACGCTGTTAATACCAAAGCTTCTGAAAAACAAAAATACATAGTTCTGAAAAACTGTGATGTTTTTAATTATTGATTAAGATGTTGTACCACAGGTGAATAAAGAATCAAAATACGTTTGTTGTGCTAATTATGTTGTCTTAATTTGCGCGTGATCTGGTAGCAATGATCTGGCCTGGTAATTCTCGGGTACGCAGTGTATTGTGATCTGTGTGTATCATGTGAGTCAAAGACTGATCGCACCTTCCGGGCCATGCATTTAAGCGCATGTTTGTGTTACGATAGTAGTTCTAATCAGACCTGGGTAAAGATTTGGCTGATGTTTTGTCTGAAGTGGGGCACAACGCTCCGTTGCGCGCCCGTGAAAGATAACGCGAGTTAGTCACCACAACATTCTCAAGCCGAAAGCTAACGGCTGCGCTTATTGGTCCGCTACGTGATCCACAGATGAATTACAAAACGGAGCTTCGAGGCTGCGTTTTCTATTTCACACACACTTTCACCTCCGTTGCTCACCAGGTCAGCATAGCCAACACCGGCCCAACAGAGCTTTATGTACTAGTACACAGTGGTCACCCGTAACATAAGCGTTTTATTTAGCTAATTACAATATTAATGTGATTGAGTATTAATCTGGGTTAGTGATTAGCCCCATTAGCTTAAACGTTGCTATTGGTACTAGACTGATTGCTAATTTAGTAATTACGATTATTACTTAAACCAAGTACTATTATTCCTTGTTACGAATAATATTAGTAAACTATTATTAACACTGTTGTTTAGGTTGCGTTACAGCTTAATTAAGCTTAATTACTTTAATTAATTACGCTGGGTAATTAGTTGAGTTACACTGAGGAATTACATTAATCAGTTAAGTTACCAATTATTTATTATCAAAATTACCATCAAGCATGCGAATTAATATGCGAATGGCTATGCGGTTTTGCATTTGTGTTTATGCAGAACGATTCACTTAGCAGTCAGTGCTAGCGTTTCATCTGCTGATCCACTGCTTATTACTGGTCCAGCGCACTCTCATTTTTTGCAGTGCGTCATCCATAAATGACGCATACTGCTTTCACATTTTATTTCGCGACATCTTTCTCGAGAAGTTTAGCTAAGGATTGATCGGGCCTAGTGATTCATAACCACTGTGTTCATGACTATTGCCTTTAGCAATTCCAGTAAGCTGATTATCTGGTTCTACAACCTAGATGTTCTACCGTGAGAATGCATTGTCTAGCTATATAAGTCACAGCACTGTCTGTGATATACAAGCGTGTACAAGCGTGTGTAACTAACTTAGCACGGTATGCTCAACCCACAATAAACACCTCGAGACCAGACAATAAACACCCCGTTTCATTTGGCTGCACAGAACCTTCTGTTCTCCCTGCTCGGCTTTGATCACGTATGAAGTCACTTTCGTATTATTTACTGCATTATTACAATAATACGTGCATGTGCCATAAATTTTGCACTTGTGGGTACTCGCTCTGAGCTTGTTTTTATCGAGCAGACCTGTATGTACTGGTGCTGCCACAGCATCCACAGTTCACTGAAAGCCTAGAAATACACTTTGCGATCGGTTCCGTTTTGAACCGGTTGCTTTTCAGACCCTGATTAATGTGGTACTAGTGCGAGTGACTTTTGAGCGAACTTATTAAGGGATTTGGCCCGGTACATAGCACCAATTTGTGTACATCACGGGAACTTTCGCTGTCGCGCACTCCCAAACACTTTTTTGCATTGCTTTATGGTATTTTGTAGCCAAAAGAATTGTATACGTAGTTGTGAAATCCGTTTGCGCGCGCAACATCCGGTTGCGGAGTTATGAGGGTAACAAAATTCCAAAAAGTTTAAATGCAACCCGGTGTACCAAAAGTCTCATTATGGACCGATCCCTTTCAAATTTTGCACGTAAATGCACATAATCATGAAGATTGTTTTGGTACGGATCCAGACTTCTGCAATTTTTTTCAAATTTTAAAATGAATTTTAAATATTTTAAAATTCATTTTAAAATTCGAAAAAAATCCTAGAAGTCTGGTTCCGTACCAAAACAATCTTCATGGTTATGTGCATTTACGTGCAAAATTTGAAAGGGATCGGTCCATAATGAGACTTTTGGTACACCGGGTTGCATTTAAACTTTTTGAATTTTGTTACCGTCATAACTCCGCAACCGGATGTTGCGCGCGCAAAAGGATTTCACAACTACGTATACAATTCTTTTGGCTTCAAATACCATAAAGCAATGGAAAAAAGTGTTTGAGGGTGCGCGACAACGAAAGTTCCCCTCAATGTACACGAATTTAGTGCTATGTACCGGGCCAAATCCCTTAAACATGTCAAGCAAATCCGTAACATCGACCGTTCCACGTTGCTCAGTTTGTCGTACTTCAAAGGCGCACAACGAACCAAAAATGTGTTTTTGGTCAAGTATTCGCAACTGACCTGCATAAAAGATTTCGCTGGGAAAAGGCGTTCGAAGTTTCAAAAGAAGGTTTATTTTTATTACCGTATCATTGCTTGGAAAGATCCTTTTATAGAAACCATCTGTACTGTCTATCAAAATCTAAAAAACAAGCAGCGCATGGTAAAATAATTGCCAAGCCATTGAAATAATACAGCAAAGGGTGACAGCTTCGTTTCCAGCCCGGCCATGTTGTCATATATAGATCCTGTTACACTGCAATCCGGATGGAAGGTTTCTCCAAGTTAAGCGCCACGGTGTGCCCCATCTCGTAAAGCCTCAGCACTTCCTTTTGTGCTTTACACTTACTGCACTGATCCTCGTTAACGTTAACATCGGGGACACCGCCGGTCGCATTCAGGCAGGCATCCAATTTGCTTACCACCCTGCTCAAGACAGCCTTCGGCCAGGCGGGCAGCCTTCTCCAGGCTTCCCAGAGGGATCCTACCCAGGAACCGATAGTCGCCCCGTTGTCGTCATACCACGCTAGTTTAAACGGCACAACCGCTTCTCGACCGGTTCCACAGAGGATCTTTTGCAGACAATCCCCCTTATCAACCATCAACATAAGCAGTGGCACGCAGCAGAGATGGATGATGAGGTTTAGTTTACCATCGTTACAGTAGGGTCGACCTGTCAAGAACAGCGGAAAAATAAAGCGGTTAATGCAAGCGTAACTTATTCGCCGTCCACGCACTGGCTTTCTCACTGCGTGATCACGAAGTGCAGTATGTATTTATGTATTTATTTGGTTAAGTGCCTACCTTTACTATTCATTCATTTAATTTTTTTATTTATTTAATTGTTTATTTTATTTCAATATTTGTCTGCGAAACATTTATGTATTTGGATGCGTAAAGATTTTGTTTGAATGTGGGTGTGTAATGAATATTTTACTAGGTTTTTATGCAGAAAATGATTCGTTTAGCAAGAGAAATGTGCTTAGCTTAAAGCAAAGGTCACGCTCTTAACAAGTAAATAATGTTCAGATATAGCTTAAATCTGCATACTATTTTGCTTGTGGTTAGCGCAGTCGTGCCTGCTTCCAGTAAGAAAAATGAATTCCTCCACCTGCTTCTTGTATTGAACAGCGGGAGGCTTGCCGGCACCATGTTACCGGTATGCTATATATAGTATTACCGGACTGCATTCAGCAGCGGGGCACTCAAAACCATACAAATGCAAAATGCAACCACCAACCCTGGCATTTACTCGTAATTTTATTCACGCCTTTGGTTCATTCTTTTATTGAAAGCCTATGGCGATGTACTTCCCTAGTAATACTGTACTGTGTTATGCGTTTTATTCTGAACGAACTGACTATCGTATAGATATAGTACCTGTCATCTCCTGAGGATAGGCAAAGCGGTCGGCAATCATTTCGTAACTCTGATCGGATGCATCTACGCTCTCTATCATCTCCCGAAGGTCCATTTCATCGTAAAGGGGAGAGCAGTTATCCCACAAACGATTCATCGAGTAAAGATTGTACTGGCACATAGCTTCGCCGTAAGTGGTTCCGCAGCACTTGCAATCATCATCTCGTCTGCAGCGCGGCATGTAAAGCGGATTGATTTTTGGCGGGCATTCCGACAAGGTCCGGCTGCACTGAGCAAATAGCGGTAAGCATATAAATTTACTGAGGTTGAAATCCACCATATACGCTAGGCTAAACCGCCTGGAGGCATAGGTCCTCTATTACCGATAAAATTCAGAATCATATTCTTTTCGATATTCTTTTCAAAAAGGATTTACAATCTGGATAGTAAAAGGTATGGTGCAAGGCACTGCAAGGTATATAAGAGCGAAAGTAAACGCGTTCCATCGTTCCTCTGTACTGCTGCCGTCACCCGCCTGGACGTTACGGCAAAACATATGTTTAAATCTGGCGCGGTACATAAGCGCCATGTTCAACCATAACGTCACACTCCAGCCGGGTGACGGCAGCAGTACAGGGAAATGATGGAGCGCTTTTACTTTTACGCCTCCAATGTGTTATACTCGGTTATAGTACATGGAAATAGCGAGTTTACGGTGGCTTTTCAAATTTTAAAAACAATTAATACGAACTCCAACAGTTTTGAAACTGGAAGTACAATTTAATATCGGACAACAAATAGTAGGAAAGCCAATTACTGTGTTTCCGATCCAAATAAATTTAACGGTCGCCCAGTAAAGAAGGTCAACTTTTGATAGCTGGCTCCAACCAAAGAGCAGCACATTCTGTATCCAATTCACGGTACATGGGCTGGACTTACAGTGTACCAAATCTGGAACCGGGCATCTTTCGGATCGCCGACGGGAGTCGTTTTCCAAAAAGCGCAATAATAGTTCGGTCTGGATACGTCGAGAACCTTATTAAATATAGCCTCCGCTGCGATGGAATTGTTCACACACTGTGCAAAAGAGAATTTTGTCAGAATCGAGTTCATTAAAAGTTGACAGCTTTTGATATTCATGTTCAGTTACGTACTTCATAGACGAAGAGGAATCGAGCTTCTGGATCTGCAGCTGTCCAGTTACAGAGCAGCAGGCAGCCTAAAGCGATAACAATGGCTGTAGCACCCGTAAGTAATGGCGGCATTCTGCTTCGATGACAGCGCTACTGCTGAACAATGTAATAACAGTGCTGGTAGAGTGAACAACAGTATTCTGTTTGTAGCAGAATTATATTATGCGAAGAAGTGATGGGAATGCAGACAATGGTCCGTTCCACGTGGCTTAATGATTACATACGTCTGAGACACGGCCATCGTATCAGATTGTGAGCCGGAATGCCGATTCAGCAATCGGCACATTACGCTGTGGCTATTTCCTGTTATTCGGCAGCGCGGTAAAAGATGGGCACTACGCTGAAATGGAGCATGGTACCCGTTTCAAGTGGCTGATTGCATATTTTCCCGAATTTCGAGCATACATTCCAGCGTTACTGCTGGTTGTACGCAGCGTGGCAATCTGAACGGCCCATGCTCAAACTCGGACTTGGACTCGGACTACTAAAACTTGGACTTGGACTTCACTTGGACTCTAAAACTCTGACTTTACTTGGACTCTAGAACTTGGATTTTATGACTTGGACTTGGAATTAGGCGTTTCTTATGTTTCTCATGTCTCCTTACGTTTCTTCATTATTTCTTAGGTTTCTTAGGTTTCTCAGGTCTCTTAGGTTTCTTTAGTGTTCTTAGATTATTCTTAGGTTTCTTAGGTTTCTCAGGTTTGTTAGGTTTCTTGGGTGTTCTTAGGAGTTCTTAGGTTTCTTTGGTGTTCTTATGTTTCTTAGGTTTCTCAGGTTTCCCCGGTTTTTAGGTGTTCTTAGGTTTTATAGGTCTCTTAGGTTTCTTAGGTTCCTAAGGCTTCTTAGGTTCCTCAGGGTTTCTCAGAATACCAAAGAATACCCCGATAACCTAAGAAATGTTAGTAACCTCATAAACCTAAGAACACCCAACAAACCCAAGAAACCTAAGAAAACCAAAGAAGCCTCAGAAACCTAAGAGACCTATGAAGACCAAAGAAACCGAAAAAACCTAAGAAACCTGAGAAACCTGAGAAAACATGAAGAAACGTAAGAAGACATGAGAAACGCCTAAATCCAAGTCTAAGTAATAAAGTCCGAGTTTTAGAGTCCAAGCGAAGTCCGAGTTTAGAGTCCAAGTGAAGTCCAAGTTTTAGAGTCCAAGTGAAGTCCAAGTCCAAGTTTTAGTAGTCCAAGTCCGAGCTTGAGCGCGGGCCAATCTGAACTTGTGACTATTTGAAGTGTCGTAGGATTACCAGATGCTTTGCATGTGGGCAAACTTAATTATGCGTTATTGGATTTATAGCATAGGTAAATAGATTTTTCTTTGACAGTTGCCATGTTACTGGCAATTACTCTGGCTTTGTTTCTGAATTGTGCTCTGTAGATTCCCTGGTTACAGCTTACGGCTTTAAGTTTAATGATTATACGAAGACTCAACTCACACAACCAAATTCATGCTCAGAATACAAGCGATATGTATCTGTAGCTTGTACGCTAACCAGATTACTCACATACCTAATTTTTTTTGTAATCCAAAGAAAATAATAATTTATATGGATCTAACCGGTAGATAAGATCCGAGCCAGTAAATCGACAAAAACAATGAAATCAGGCTGTCAGAATCAAAAGATGCAGAATAATTCCTCAAGTTGGAGTCTGGCTGAACGGTGGCGAGAATATTGGTCGCAACGCAACGCCGAATTTGTAAACGATTTTCGACTAAATCGCGCAGGCTGATATTTGGTTCTCGTGACATTAGTGGGCTGCCTGGCTGAAGTCCAACTGAACGGGTTGCAATGTCAACCGATACACAGAAAATTTCAGGTTCTTTTTGATCTGTGTACAACTTTTAAAAAGAATCACATCTGGCCACGAGTGTTGTTACGAGTGTTTTTGCTATCGACTTAGAGAACTTCAGTCCCGCTCACATCCGCTCACACCAGTGTGTACGTATGCATGCACTCCAACGGGAGCCAGTTGGTGGTGACGTCAGCGCTACTGGGTCAGCGCGACTCTCTTCCGCTACAGTGTCTTTGTTCCGCCCATGAAGGACCTCACCGTCAGCCACGGCGACTCAGCGGTGATGGCCTGCGTGGTGCGCTTCAACTTTCTGCCAGGATACCTAAGCGATCGCATCGTGTGGTACAGAGAACGCGACTGATTGGTAGCCGAGTCCTTCCCGGAGGTGGAGGATGAGATCATGATGCTATCTCGGATGGGGATTAAGTGGGGACGTGAAGTTTGGCATGGATGCACTGTATCGGTCATGAAGTTTGGCATGGATGCACGCCATTACGTCATGAAGATCGAAAGCGTCAGTAGTGAAAATGCCGGTCGTTTTGAATGCTTGCTCCGCATCAACTTTTGTCTAGACGAGTGTATCGCCCAGGAAGTCTACTGATTTAACCAAAGCCAGCATTTAGCTATTGAATCGTACTATCGTAGCGATTCGGCAAGTTGGTGAATCTTTAAGTGTGGCGGTTAGCGGAGCGTGTTTGCACAAATACTGATCAAGGTGTAGAATAAATGGAAATTTGTTATTAAACGTCCTGTATAAAACGCACTTTTTGCGGGCCAGTTTGTATGCCGATGGTCATGAAATATTGCGCACATAGTATGGTTTTACGTTCAGAAAACTAATAAATAACATTATATCTAGTCCGGACCTGTCCGGCATATGGCCGAACGGTATCATTTGAAGAAATGTGAACGTGATTTATGTAAACGGTAGTTATATAACTTCTCTCAAATTGTGTATGGTTGCTGCGTTCAGCCGGTATGCCATCTTTATGGAGTTGCCGAGCTATATCGGCTTGGTAGCGGAAATGATCAGGCGAAATAAATTATCAAGTGCCAACGCGCTATAAACCGCACAGTGTTTGTGGTGCTGTGCGGGTTGTCGCTTGGGTGTTCGGCTCAACGACTGCTTGTACAGACTGTAGGCTGCTTAGACTGTTAGTAGTGTACTATTTACGCACCGAAAAGTCCACGAAAAGTCAACCAATAAACGGAAGCTGCAGCACCGAAGACGGGCACAAGTTCTTAACACGCAGTTAAGCACGGACATAAGCGACAAACACCGCACATTCACTGGAAAGGATGCAATTTGTCGCTTTTGTCTGACTTAGGATTATTATATACGTTTATGTATTTAAGCAAAGTGGACACTGTATCTCTTTTAACATGTGGCCGCCCAGAATTGTATTTTTTTAAAATTTTCAGTACTACTGACCACTGGTCATCTGGATGACCACGTTAGCGTTTGAGAACTGTAGGGATTTTCAAAACCTTTCGTTTAAGCGGTCGTGCTCTGCAGTGCCAACTTTCCGTAATTTTCTGTAACTTTCGCCGTGTTGCCTGCCAAATGGCAGGATGCCCATCCCTGTCAGTTTGGCAGGCTGTCGCCGTGCTTGACCTATGGTCACGAAAATTCCCCAAAAATTGATTTTTCTTAATTGAATTATTTCGTTACGAAACACCAGTTTTCAAATCGCTATTCGCACTCCTTCAGGTAGCTGACTTTGGTGGTCCTCCTAAATGAACAGCGCCACACATTTTGCTGCAAAAACCTGGCTGGATTTTAAAAGCAAGGCTTATTTTTCATACAGTTTCTGTAAAGAAAGCTGTTCATAAAAGCTACTCTGGGGTCTCTTTCGAAACAGAAAGCAGCATACGCGGAGGGAACAAGGCATGTTAGGTAGCGCGTTCGAACAGTCAAGACACTTTGAACACTCGTGTGGCTGCAAATCTGGCTTAACAGTCAACCGCGGAAGGCTGGCAATTCACGTTTAACTTGGCCACTGTCAATCAGGGCACTCATCCACGGTTGACGGTGAGGTGCACGCAGATGCGCAAAATTCCACGGATGGCTGTTAAGTGAACCATGTTGTTGCACACTTGATGCACAGTGTTCAAAGAGTCTTGACTATTCGAACGCGCTACCGAAGATGCTTGTTCCCTCCTCGTACTGAAAACTGATTGGCTTGACACTGTAAAAGCGTGGCAAAAATAATAGCTTTGTTCACAGCGTGGGTATGTAAAAAAAGGCGAATCATTTAGGTTGCGAACCAGGCGGAAACTTCAAGGTTTTTAATCCGTTATTGTATTTGTATGCCCATCTCGTACAGATTCAACACTTCCTCCTGTGCATTACAGCGACCACACTTATCCTCGTTGACACCGGAAACGCGGTTCGTCGCATTCATGCACTTAGCCAGTTTGTCCATCACTCGGTACAAGACAAGTTTCGGCCATGGGCGCAGCCTGTCCCATGCGTCATGGAGCGGTCCCTTCCAGTCACCGATAACGGTCTCGTCGTCCCACGTTCTTTTAAACGCCGCACTCGCTTCTCGACGATGTGCACAGAGGACCTTTTGCATGCACTCTCCCTTATCGGCAACCAACATGAGCGGCGGCACGCAGCAGGGATGGATAATCATGTTCAGTTCGCCGTTGTTACAGAACGGTCGACCTGTCAAGAAAGGCGAAAAGGTAGAACAGACCATCTGCAACACTTTTAATGGTAACTCAGGTAAAGTTTGCGTTTACTTTAGTCAGAGAATAAAGTGGACAAAAAAGGAAATTGAAATCGAAATCGACCTTTAGTTGCGCGAGTACAAAATTCGATATTAGAATCAAAAATGGGCAACTGGAATATGTCGAAGTTGCATAATATATCGCCAGCGGCCCAGCAGTATCTTTTTTGAAAGGAGAAATGCTTGTTTACGCAGTACGATGCATCTGTTTCTTTAGTTCTTCATTGTGCGCTGTCATCTGTTCTGCATCTGTTCTACATTCCAATGATACCATTACCCGAATCCGCCTTAAGGGATTGCACGTAGCAAAAAAATCAATGTTTTAAAGCGTAACTGAAGTGCCAATGTCACGAATACGGACCTTTTGCTAACGTCAGCCGTTAAAGAAAACGATTCACTACTCGGTCGGTCTCCTCGCCTCCCCGCCCACTATTACAGCTAGTGCTGCCTCTCTACTGTGCAAAGGCTCGTGTTTTTTTGCTGGTTACGTTTCATGGTTGAATTAGGATTGCCAGAGCGGCGAAGAAACGTAAAAAATCATTTTTTTACGTTCTGATAATTAGAAAGTTGAGGAAATACCGAACGAAAGGTTTTAAAATAGCGTTTTAGCGAGATGGTCCAATCTTAACTGTCAAATGAAAACTCCGCCTCTCTTATTGCAAACTTCACGGTTGCTGTTGCGAAAGGTTATTGCGATACGCACTGTACAGAAAGATTGCCACTAGCAGTCCCGGTATTTCATTGCGGTATTTCACCGCTACTGCTGAAGCAGTAGGCAATGATCCGTATCATTTTATTTGTGTACCTTCATCCCTGAACGCATAAACCGGTACAATATGAACAGGTACCTGTCGTTTGAGGAGCGCCAAGGCGGTCGGTAAGTTTTCCGTATATCTGCTCGGATTCACTTGCGCTCTCGATCGTCTCCCGCATGTTCATTTCATCGTAAAGAGGAGTGCAAGTATTCGACAAACGATTCAGCGAGAAGTAATCGTACTCGCACATATCTCCCGCGTACGTGGTCGGGCAGCACCTGCACCCACCCTCCAGGTTACAGAGTCCACCGCAAAATTTCGTGTTTTTGCCGCACTGAACAAAGCAAGGAAGAACAGTCAAATCAACCTCTTTTTAATTTTTAATTGTGGTGTGACGGTCGTACTGATACTTCTATGGTACAGAGATTTATTAGTTTATTATGTCATGACGTAAAACATCAGTAAAGTACGTATTTATATGAGTTTGTAAATTAGCTGTTCGATAAAGGGTCGTACCGCTATTGAAAACCAGCTATCAATTTACCACTTCGCGATAAAAGTAGGAGAGAAACGAAAACCGTTACTCGTGCTCCAGAAACACAAACAAAATAATATTAAAAGACAGCTCCCCCATAGCGAACTATCTCTTGTACCGAGTATTTTTGTCAGGTGCATAGGTTGGACTTACCCTATAACACACGTGAGAAAGCCCAGCGCTGATATCAGTGATTTTCCACAGCTCGCAATCTCTGCCGGTCATGTCAAAAAGCTGGTTAACCATATCCTGTGGTGAGGTGGAGGGGTTCACACACTGTGAAATACAGGTTGTGGTCAAAATTAAGATCAGTGACACTTTTGGCACCGTTTGTCTATACAGATACAATGCGGGAATGCTGAATGCGATATGCATATGCCATATGGGGCACTTTTCCCGAGCAAGACTGTATAGAGGAAGTGTTCTTGCTATGACTTGGGTTTATCTGTTACGGAACGCTTGTTTTGTTTTGTTATTCTTCTGCAGATACATGTACATACGTGTAAAGGCATATATAGGTACTCGTGTAATTTACTTACCTTCTAATAGCACTTACTTCGAAGACGAAGAGCAATCGGTCCCACGGATCTGCAGCGGCCCAGTTAAATAACAACAGGCCGTTTACAACGATAACGATGACACGAGACGTTGACATACCACTAAGCAACGCGACTGCCGCATTAATCGTGCTAAAAATAGTGTTCTGTTCGTAGCTGGGCAATTGATCGTAGGCGTGGTGGACATGAAATCAATGTTCTGTTTTACTGGGCTGAAATATCTACGTATAAGACCCTGACTGTCAGCCACAGTACTGATTCAGCAATTTACACAACACATCGTGGCAAGTCTTCATGTTTTTCGGCCAGACAGTAAAGATTGCGTAGCAGACGTAGCACCGAAATGAAGTATTACACCACTTTCAAGTGGCTGATAGCATATTTTTCCGAAATTCGATCATATTTTCCAGCTATCGAGCCTGATTGTGCGCAGCATGGCTTTTGCAAATTGTGCAGTTTTCAAGTGTCATGTTGTTATCAGTCCCTTTGCATATGACGATCTGATTTGACCTAACTATTGTGGCTCACACAGTTTAGATAATTAGCAACAGCCATTACAATGGCAATTGCTCTTGCTGTACTGACAATGAATAAACAGACAGAAACATTCAAACTGCAAACACCAAAAATGCAGAACAGTTCTGTCGAGATTGTCTTTTGCGATTGTCCTCAATGGTGCGCGGAATGCGGCTCACCGGTCAGTGTGTCCTTCTGACGAACTTAACTAACACGGCACGCAAATTTCAGAAGTTTTGTTGTTGTAAGAAATGCAAAGCGGTTCGACGTTTCTCAACAGCCGATCGCTGTCACTCAATAACTGACCCCCAAAATAATCGGTCGACCGCGTACACGGTTTCCCTGATGGGGTAAAACTTTAAACTTGCACCGGAACCGTTTAAAACACCCTTGGGACGCGCTTATTGTCGTTTTTACAGGCATAACTCAAAATGCAGTGCAAATCATCTCAAAATTCAGTCCAGTTTTTCTGCACAGAACTGAGATTTCCCTAAGACATCAGAACTGAAAGTTTAAAGGAACGAATTTTTGGTCTGTAATGGTCTTGTGAAATATATTGGCCATGAATGTTAGGAACGGTTGTGGTCATGAAATGCTGTGGTTGCGAAATGTTGTGATATTTGATAATGATCAGATTGATATACATTGATATACGGGGAATGCAATATAACACCACGTAGAGAAGCTTTATAGAAACTACAGAGTAGTATCTATCGAAAAGACAAGCGACATATTGAAGTATAATTGCTTCGTAGTTAAAATAGTCTGGCAAAAAGTGATAGATGCGATTCCAGCGCGTGATGCTGTTGACAGAATCGGCTGAGTTCATGCGTCTTGCGGAAACTTCCTCCACTTATCTATAACTTCACTGTATGTCCCATCTCATACAATCTCATCACTGCTTTTTGTGCTTTACACCGAGCACACTGATCCTCGCCAACAACGGAGACACGGCCCGTCACATTCACGCACTCATCCAGCTGACCGATCGCTCTGTTCAGCACAAATTTCGGCCATGGGCGCAGTCTGTCCCAGGCGTCAATTAGTGGTCCCGTCCAGGAGCCGATAGTTGCGCCGTCGCTGTCTTTCCATGCTACTTTAAACGGCGCAACCGCTTCTCGACGGGTTCCACAAAAGACTTTTTGCAAGCATTCTCCCTTATCGATCACCAACATAAGAGGCGGCACGCAGCAGGGATGAATGATTAGGTTCATTTGACCATCGTTACAGTACGTTCGACCTGAAAAGAACGGCAGGAGATTAACACAATCCAACTGACAAAAATTATGTGAGGAAAGCCGGAGTTCATCTTGATCAAACGATCAAACCACCATTAACACGAACTATAAAAAGATAACCGCTATTAAAACGGACACCTAAACGTAAAACTACTCCTATCCGCTTAGTGGAATAATATTAGTTAAAGGAATATCGTTTTTAACAATGATTAAATAGTAAGTATTCTTTTATTCACATTTTTTGAATGAATGGACAATATACGCGTTGTCTAACCTGTCAGTTGAATGTGGTCGGTAACCATGTCATAAATCTGCTCGGATTCGTCTACGCTCTCGATCGTCTCCCGCATGTTCATTTCATAGTAATTCGGTGTACAAGAATTCCACAAACGACTCATCGAGAACAGATCGTACTCGCACATAGCTGCTGCATACGTGGTGTGCGTCCCGCAGCAGCATTTATTCGCCAGTTCGCAGCGTGGCGAGGGCTCGTTTGGGCACTCGGAAAACTTCCGAGCGCACTGATCAAAATAAAGAACAACACTAAAATCGGCTATGCTTTGATTCCACAATAAGCTTTCATAACTGTACACACTTGAGCGGCAAAAATAACTGAGAAATGAGAAAAAAGAAACGTTAACGCTTTTCTAGCAAACAAGATAACCTTGTAAAGGTTACGTCGACCAAAGCGCAGTACATCTTGTATCTGACTCACGTTGCGCAGGTTAAAACTCACTTTTTATTACTCGCCACTTACCTGGTAATAAACTTGGTACCGGAGATCATTCGGATTGCCAGGCTCAATGGTTTTCCAAAAATCGCATTGCCGATGAGATAGCTCAAAAATCTGGTTGAACATGGCCTTCGGTGGAATGGAAGGGTTCGCACACTGTGCAAGACAGGAGGCGGTCAGATTCAAGTAGATTGATGCCCATCGTCTTTGCTTACCTCAAACACGAAGGTCATACGGTCGTCATCGCTTGCAGCTGCCCAGTCACATAACAGCAGGCTATTTAAAGCGATGGCGATGGCGATATTACCAGTTAAAATTTTTAGCATTCTCCGATTGCAGCGTTACTACTGAAAAACGCAACAGTAATAACAGTATTGATTAATGTTATCAACGGTATTCTGTATCTGTACGGTATTCTGTATCTATTGTGATGGGCATAAAAACATTTGCTCAAAACAACGTTCCGTTCGACAGGGTTTAAATATGCATGAGACCGGAGTCATCGTGTCTGATTGTTATCTAGAATGCCGATTCAGCGACCAGCACAACACATCGCGGCCAGTCTTCCTGTTATTCGGAAAGACGGTGTGCGATGTGCATTACGCTGAAAAGAAGAATGGTATGGGCTTCAAGTGGCTGGTTGCATATTTTCCCGAATCTCACTCACAGTTTCCAGCTTTCGGGCTAGATTGTGCGCAGCGTGGCGTTTTAAACGCAGCGTATGCGTATCTGAAGTGCTAAAATTTTTCAAACTGCTTGAAGTACTGTCTAGCAAGTCGTGTATAACCGGCAAAACGTGCATACGAAAAACTTTATCTATGACACTCTAAGCTCCTCTAATAAAATATTTTGTGACTGACGAGTCACTTTGTTTCATCATTTAATTCATTTCTGAGATCGGTACGTAGGGCATCGTGGTAATACTAACGGATAACCGTTCGTGTAAGATTAAGATATATAATATACTGTATACGTGTTACATGTATGTACATACGCCCTCGTAATTTTGTCGTTCCTCGAAGTTTACAGTGAAGAGTTGAAGTATCCATGATTCGCTGAACGTATTTTCGGGGGACGCGTGCACGGATTTGTAAAATATTGAATAAGAAATTTTTTTAACGAGTAGGTATTAGTCAATCACTATTAATTTTCTGGCGTTCTCCACGCAATATTGCTCAGAAAAATGTTTTTTTTTTGCTGGGCGCACGTAACTGAACTGCGTGGTGAGTTTTATTACAGAATAACCAGTTATTAACGAGTAATAACGATTGAGCTTGTACTGTGGTTTAGTTTTACTACCGTATCTGCAAACAAGTCCTTTCTAAAAACAGGTTTCATTTGAAAAGGATGCAGCGCATTGCAAAACAACTGCCGAGCAATGAAAAGCGCGTGGCAAAGGATGGCCTCTTTTCAGCCAGGGCGTGTCATCGTATCTTTAGACAGAATCCGCGAAACTGGGTACACCGCCTCCATGTTTACCACACCGCTATTTTGTACCCCATCTCGTGCAGTCCCACCGTTCCCACCTGTGCTTTACACCGACCGCACTGATCCTCGTTACCGCTGGTCATATTCATGCAGGCATCCAGCTTGTTCCTCACTCTGTTCAGGACAGATTTCTGCCATGTGGACAGCCTGTCCCAGGCGTCGCGGAGCAGCCCCGTCCACGGACCGATAGTGGTGTCATCTTCCCCCGCTAATTTGAACGCCGCACCCACTTCTCGACGGCTTCCGCAGAGGACCTTTTGCTTACACTCCGCCTTTTCGACTACCAGCATGAGCGGCGCCACGCAGCAGGGATGGATGATCATGTTTAGTGCGCCGTCGTTACAGTACGGTCGGTCTGTTACTAAAAGCGGAAAATTAGGATAGACCGGCTGACAATTGTTTTAATGGCAAAGTCTGTGCTCGCATAATCGCATTGATCACACCATAAAACGGTCAAAAAGCGAAAAGCAGCCAGTCGGTTCCACACCTTAAAATGTACAGTGGCTTGCATTGGCAGACCGGAGCGAGTCTGAGGCGAAATTACACTTTATGACACTATCACATTTTATAATAATTATGACATTTGTTAACTTCTTGCACAAGCTCTTGCCTGCGCAATGCACGATGCCTCTATTTCGCTTGCTGTGTATTATGTGAACTTAAAATCACTCATATTACATTATTTTGTTTTAAAATGTAAATGAATTAGTAATATTTTTTCGTGGTTCCTGGGCGGACATGCAGTGGTACAGATACCTGACGTTTGAGGAGTGGGAAGTGGGTCGGTAGTCACTTGGAAAGCATGGTCGGATTCGTCTACTTGCTCGATCGGTTCTCGCATGTTCATTTCATCAAAGAGGGGTGTACAGCTAAACAAGCGTTTCATGGAATACAGATCGTACTGGCACATAGCTCCAGCAAAGGTGGACCTGCAGCAGCTGCATTCGCTCTGCAGATCGCAGCGCGGCCAAGGCGCCACGGTACGGCAGTTGGCCCCCTTCTCCCTGCACTGGAAAAATTATGGGAAAAATATGAACAGCATCTAAAATCCACCATGGGCTTTCCGAATTGTCTATTAAATTTTATAAATCTCGTTTGAAAAATTGTTTTATCTTCGTACTTCTAATAGTCATATAATATTATATGTTTAGACGTCGTTACTGTACCACCAAAGCGCCATGTATCTCGCATCTACTGTACTCAGCGTACTCGTATGCATGAAGTGTTAATAAACGGCTTACCGTGTAATAAATTTGGTACCGGGGATCATTCGGATTTGTAGGTTCATTGATTTTCCAGAAATCACAATGGTGGTTAGATATCCTAACAACCTCATTAAACATAGCCTTCGGAGGAGTGGAAGGGTTCGCACACTAAGCAAAAGGGTATGATGTCAGGATTACTTATATCAACAATTATCGTCTTTGGAAGTTTACTTACTTCAAAAACGAAAGTGAAATCGTTGATTGCGGCTACCCGGTTACATAACCACAAGCCATTTAAAAGCATTACAGCGGATATGACGCCAGATAGAAAAGTTGACATTCTATGATTACAGCGCTACAACTGAACAACGCATCAGAAGTCTTAATATTCTTTGCAACATTATTCTATCTGTAGCAACATTAAGTACGAAGACGTGATGGGCATCCGTTCAACTTGTTTTAAATATGACTGAGACCGAATCATCGTACTAGACTGCTAGCCGGAATGCCGATTCAGCAATCAGTACAACACATCGCTGCCGGTCTTCCTGTTATTCGGTTAAACGGTAAAACATGAGGATAAGCTTCCAAACGCCTAAATGATATTTATTGCTACGTACTCATTTCAAGTGGCTGATTGCATATTTTCCCGAATTTCGCTCATACTTTCCAGCTTTTTAGCCTGATTGTGTAAAGCTTGGCAATTTAAACTTGTGTCTGTTTCAAGTGTCGTATTATTTAATCACGTCTCATGCGACAAACATGACTACGTCTATGTATTATGGTCCACAACATTGGATTTTTATTTCGCACAGCCATATGAATGGCATTTATGCTAGCTTTATCAGAAATTTTAGAATCACTTGCGCGAGCTTGCGGCTTCAAAAATGCAGATACAACCAGAGTTCATGTACCAGTACACTTATAATGAATTTATTTATATTATTATAAATAATTATCGCGATGGATGCAATCTTCTTTTGGCGCTCTTCTGAAAGCTTTACTTACAGCATCATTTGCCGTTCAAAAATGCTGTGCCAGAACTTTACCGGGGCGCCACAGTATCAATTCAGTTTTGAACTGAAGGCTGAAGTTGTGCTTCGTGGTTAACCTGCGCACGCGGTAGTGTTTTGCCCGTACAGGCATACATGATACATGTAGGAAATGTGAAAACGGGCGCGGTTTTGTCTTCGAAACCTGTATGTAAAGGGTAAAATTCGATGTATGTATGTCCCGATTCAGCTTGGCGCAATTGGATATGCATAAACACATTACCATGCAGGCCTGGTGAGATAATGATCAGTTAATCCATCGTAAACAATAAGTTTTGTCCGTGTTACTCTCATCTCAAGTCGACTAATTCCTATAATTATGTTTCACAGCTTCCAGGGACATGTGACATTCTATAGAGCAGTGATTCGTCTTAAGATCGTAACAACTCCCAAACTAATCGGCTTTACCACGAAATCTAATAGCTCGACTATGTCATGCAGTCTCTTGGATGCTAAAATTTTTTTGTCTCGGTTTGCCGAATTACATAAAATGAGAAAATTTTCCGGATTTACCGTTAGCCCCAATTGCTAGAAAGGCACGTTTAATTTCCGAATAAAGACGCCGATCACCTGAACAATAAAGACCGATTAATTGTTCCCTGCGGCTGCAGACTAGTGCTTTCGAAGTTGCAGTACTTCTTGCCATTGAGACCGTTATAACTATACTCTGAGGACTCCATCTAGAGAAATTGTGCTGGTTTCAGAGATTGCAGCGCATGCTTGAAGGACTGTTTCTATCGTCGTATGCAATCTAAATTCGTTTATGGTCGATGATTTTGAGGGAGTGTAAGTCTGTAACGGATCTCAGTTGGTTTTGGAACCAAATTAATCTGCAGAGAAAGAAAAGCGCGATGTTGCTGTTGGATGTGGTTTGATTTCTGGTCACTGCTGTTAATGTAATACAAGCTACCGGGCGGCAGCAAATATCAACTTCGGTTTGCACTTCGGATCTTTGCCAACGAGTTGGTATGTTCCAAAGCTGAAAATTAAATAACAGAATTAAGTACAATTTTTTGAAAAAAATCTCAAAAACAATTTCTTGCATTGCTATATTTTACACTGAATTTTTCAATGAAAATCCATCATGACAGTCGTTGTGAGTTCCACGATGACGTAAGCTTTCAACAATTATTCGTGATTTTTTTAGCCCATGAAATCGTCTCCAGCATGGATGTAACCGTCAATCCGTGCGTGGATTTCTACGCTTACGCATGCAACCGCTGGAATAGCAGCAAAAATGTGGCGTTCGATGTGCTACCACCCAAGATTTCCAAAAAACTTCAAGGTACGTGCGACAACGTGTGCACTGACCGGTGTCATTAACCATTCGTACTGAATTTCCACCCGGCTCAACAATAACGGATTCGGGTAACAATCTGCCAACCAGAGTTATTAATTTTATAATGCCCAATTTCTCACATTTCTTTCCGAAACAGACTAACTAATTTCTTTAAAATTATTTCATCCGGGAAACGTCCTTTTATTATATCAGAAATGGTGTCAACATGGTACAGGCGCTGGATGAGTCATACACTCAGCACACCCAATGCACCATGGTAAATCAGACCGCCGTTTCGTTCAGCCACCTCGTCGCAGAATGCATTTTGTTGGAACTTTCGTTTTCTTGAGAACTCTTTGACAGTGAAAATTACACCAATCCCACGGAAAAAAAAGCGATGGACATTTACGACCAGTGCATGAGCCAGCCGCTTGGTAATTAAACTTTCTGTAAAGGCGCCCTGCACTTGCATTTGAAAGATGTTTCGTATGGCGTGAGCTGTTTCTACACCCTAGTTAAGGGCAGTGGTTAAGGGCACTACACCCTAGTTAAGGGCACCCTAGTTACTCTACTGTCTCTTTGTTGCATACTTGCAACATATAATTTCATGTTTCCCGCGTTATCTTTAAAAGCGCTTCGGTAAGAAAATAGTATAACAACGATTTACATCTGATTCGACCGAAACGTTTCTAATGATGAAAACGCACAAGTTTGACCATTATCTATTTTATCATCAGATTGGCCACTCGAAAGCAGCAACCTTGTGCGCCTTGTTAACGATTTGTTAGGTGGATGGTCACTGTTGAATGACCATCCTAACGTGTCTGATTTTCATCTGGACGACGTTCTCGTGCGCCTGCAACAGAACGATATTTCGACCTTCTGCCATCTTTCCGTAGAAAGAAACGATTTCTCCAGCGACGAGAATATCCTATACTTGAGGGCACCTGGTCGGCTCATGATGCAGTGGGGAGTGGGTGCATTGGTCAACTTCACATATCCCGCTGCACGCAATGCAACTGCGCAGTTAAGAAGCAGATGGACGTCGGTTGTGCAGCGCTTACTGAAAGCAGTCAACGCAAGCGTCCACTGGTCCATTGTCGAAAAGCGACTGGAGAAAGCTCTCATGTTGGATGTTATGCTGACGACGGTGCGACTTAGGTTTTGTAAATCTACTTCGAAATGTACTTTAACGGTTTCCTCAGCGGTTTCTTTATTCTTAAAGTATTCCCGTTTTGCTTTTATTTTTATTTTACAAAACATTCTGTTTTATTTCATTTGCTATCAACCTCCAGATATTTTCATTTGCTGCTTACTTATTTCTTCCAGATTTTCATTTCGTTCATGCTGGTTTTTTTTTCCCAAAACCCTTTAATTTTTTAGGGGACAGCGGAAACTATGGACTTTTGGAAGCGCTTATCCTTTGGTGATCTTTCTAGACCACCCTTCCGTTCGAAATTTCTGGCTGGCTTTTTTGGCGCTGTTTAACGCCATGCTTAAAGCATCTTCAGTAGAATTTCAAGCCACGACCGCTACGAAGTTCGGGACACCGGTTTCAAAGTATCTCCTCAAGCTGGATCAGACGATAGCGCAGCTGGAATCGGATGGTAACGCGGGACGGACGGTAGTGGCTGACTGGCTGTGGTGGATTGCTGTCGATCATTATCTCAATGTATATCGAGGGACGAACGACTGCGTGCGCCTGGCAAAAGCAGCCATGCCGTTAGCCTTGTCGGGAATGTTCTTTAAAACATTCATCTCGAGCAAAGCCGTCGAAAAGGTCAAGCACAGAAATTATTACGAAATGATTTTCCTCGAGAAATTATTTTAGCAGAATTTGGTGCAAAAGCGAATAGCTTCGGAAATGAACGCTAAAATATTTAAAGGTTATTTGCGTTCAACAGGCAAAACTGCTCATATCCGACATTGCCAACGGAGTCCGCGATGCAGTGCTCCTCAAGACGGTCTGGATGGACCAGCAAACTTAGGAAGCCGGCATGGATAAGCTGAATCATACAGTGCGGATGATCGGTTATCCCGAGGAGTTTTTGCACCATTGGACACTCACCGATGACCTCTACGCAAAGGCTAGTAAATTTTGGCGCCCCGGCAGGTTTTATAAAAAACTATTGCAGGAAACTAAGGATCCACTCAACAAAATTTTTTTCATTGTGAGCTTCGAAAACGAGACACGGCCGCTAATAGAAATTATGTAATAGAACGCAAACGTTTCGAATGCGAAGCACATCGGTGCAATAATAAACTGTGTACAAGCGGCTACAATTAATATAAATGCACTTGCGTGATAGGCTGATAGCTATAACTATTATGTTGCAGATACAAGCGAAGTTGTCATTCTACGACACACTTCGCACCATCGATCAAAGCAACAGTTGGATCAACCTGCAGAAGCTCTCCCGCCACAACGCCCGCAATGATCCTTATCTTATACCCGATATGACCACTGTATTCGCCAAGACGTTCTCGGAATGCAACTATATTGGTACAGATGCGTTGCTGGCTTGATTAATCTTAATTTTGTTTAAACTAAAGTACGCACATCTTTGACAAGGTTATTTCTGGTCCACTCATAAAAAGCGTTTTCCAGATTTTGTGGTTTAGGAATTAACTAAGACTTCGAAATGGCTATTTTAATGCAGTCTTTGTGTCAAAATAATGAAAATATCTCTTTTATTATTTTTTGGTACACTAGGGTTAAATGTAGATGCGGCAATTAGTCATTCTGCTGCATCTACGCCGCCACATGTTGTGGCGGCGGCGTAGATGCAGCATCCACAACAGCCTAAAATCTGATTGTCACGAAGTTTTCGAGTTTTTTTACGAAGTTACCCTTTATGGTTTCCCGGTCTCTAAAGTTTTTTAGAAAATTTGATGAAGCCGTATATCAGAAACAAAGCTTTTTTGATGTAACAGTTGGCAAATTAGCCAAAGAGCTATTTAGCCGCGCAAACTGCCGCAGAATAGTTTACTGAGTATTCAGCAGCAGTGGCGGTCAAATAGCCACAGGGCTATTCGGACCTCTGTTGCTGTACCGCGACAAAATAGCCCTAGCCGTAAAAAAGTTTTTGCTTTTTGCGTAAAGCTTTTATATTTTTCCTTTTTGTATATCTGACCATTTCGTTCTTGTCTGTTGTTTTTCCTTTTTGTTTTCCGTTATTACTTTCGTTATTACCTTCTCCTTTCGGACGTAAAATGCTAATAAACAGGAACATGATAGTTGTTTTGCAGCTATTTCGGCGGCGTGCTTACAAGAACCAATGTTCTACGCAAGCAACATGGACATTGTTAACTACGCTCGCATGGGTTTCATCATGGGCCACGAATTCACCCATGTTCTGGATATTGGAGGCAAGCAAAGATTCTTTAAAGAAATCGTTTTATCTTATACGCAGCTGGATTTGTCGTGTTTAGGGAAAGAATTTGGGGTAGACGGCAAACCGTTTAACTGGTGGACGAATGCGACACAAAACAACTATAACGCGAGAAATTTTACTTTAGTGGATTTTTACAATGACATCAGCGCAAAAGACGACAGCGTTGTATGGACGGCAAACTCTCCTCGAGAACGCTGCCGACAACGGCGGATTCCGCGCTGCTTACTCGGTTCTTATTTTTATTGTATATAGGTCTAATATACGGCTCGCAAAAAACCGTTTTTCTGCAGGCTTTTCGTAATTTTATGCGCCGCACGGGATATCACATCAAACTCCAAGGTGTAGAAGCGCTGAATGAGAAGCAGTTGTTCTGGTTAATCGGGGCTCAGGTAACACCTCTGGTGACGGTTAGGACGGGACACAGCTACAGCGCGAGTCGTTTTTAGACTTGGTGCACCCGTAATCCCGCATCTGGCGACGCAGATCACGCACCGTTACGAGTACGTGTGATGGGAGCTTACATGAATAGCGCGGATTTCGGTGCGGCTTACAACTGTCCGGTGGGATCTCCGATGAACCCGCGGATTAAAGCGTGGTAGAGGTGGTTTGAGGTTTTCAGATGGTTTAATAGTTTGATAAGGAAATTATTGCTGTACTATGCTGAGAGGTTATAGAATCCGATGATTCTTATAAATCGGCAGAGGCTACTTTCCATGTACTTACGAGTGCAGGTACAAACAGATAACAAAAACAGTTAACAAAATTTAACTGGTTTCACAGTACTTTGACACGGATTAGGCAGCACCACCAGAATCAGCAATAATTTGTCTGCGTTTACCTTGCTCCAGTTATTTGCTTCCTGTTGTAGCATTGACATTTTACAGGTGCGTCTTCTATCGGTTATTAACTAAAAATAAAATGGTTGTAAACTATCTAAAGTGGTTGCAAATTTTCAAATTGCAACCATGTGCACATCCTTAGTGTACTACACACATTGATCATCTGCTGGCTGCGGCGATTAGCCTGCGAAAAAAAACGTGAGTGCCAGACGCAAAGGTTATCATTACATAAGGTTACCGCAACTGTTTTATTTACAGTACTATTACGTTGAATGAGATTTTAACATACTCCGCTGTACGAAAAATTAGCCAACTGGATGACCCGAGACAACAGGATTCTATAACAGATTAGTAAATCAGACGCAACATAAAAACTAACGGAACACTCCATTAAAATTTTCAGCGTTTTTTAGTCGTTGGTTTACTCCTTGGGCGCCGGTCCTTCTCTTCTAGCCAAAGCCTTACCGCAGGACGCACATCAAACTCAGCAAGGGGCGGCATGTTAACGTTAACCTGGACGTATAAGTATTTTCGCTGAGTTTTGTCACTCACGGTAGAGCGCAACGAGTCTTTTGGAAAGGTTGGACGCCGATATCAGACGCTCAACGTCAAACGAATGCGGGGTTGCTGCAACAACGCGTGCCAATGACGTACTTCACGTGTGCCATTCTGGATGCGACGCGCAAACACTGAGCGCTTCTCGTTTTCCGATCCCAGGAAACTTGTGCGCCAATTCGCGGTAAGATGCTGCTAATTCTTCTAAAGCGAGATCCGGTGCAACGCGAGCATGCGTTGCCGTCAACAAGGGGCTCGGAATGTCAACATTGAATTTTTGCAATGGAGCCACGTCGCTCACCAGAAGCGAATCGATCTCCATCCGCTCTTCCAAGAAATTTATTAGACTCTGCACAATTTCATTGCGTACAGCCGTAAAATTTCTCGCGTCAGGAACACGCAGGTTTGTCCTTCTGTTTCTCCTCATGCGACGTACTCGTGAACCATAACGGTTACCGACTTACCGTTATGGCTCACGAGTACGAAAAGCGCCCGGAGCTCGTTCGCGTTCGCTGGCCTGTTCATGTCCAACAATTTCTTGCTGCGATCACATAAAATGTGGCTGCGTCGGTTGTCGACCACAAATCCGAGGTCTTCCACGGATTCCAGCATGAAAGTACACTTGACTTGTTTCAAAGTCAGCGCGTATTCTACCAACCGTGGTAAAATTCTTTCCAGGTAACGGAGGTGCTCTTTTTCGGTTCGGCCAGTGATAACGATACCATCCAGGTACATGGCCACGCCCTCGCACCCTGCAGGATTTTCTCCATCTGCTGGAAGCTGGGCGTTTGTGCATAAGGAAGAGGCGTTTGTGCATGCTGATAACGACCATATGTTTGTTTTCGTATTCCAGCTCCACCTGGGCATGCGCTTCCGCCAAATCTAGCATAATAAACCTTTGCGTCCGTTCAGTTTGACACAAACGTAACAATTCAAAAACTAGTCGCCATTTTCCCGAAATTAATCAGCTCCGCCATTTAATTCCCGAAATATTACTTAAACATAATATTATACAGTCTCATGCATGCTAAATCTTTAACGGTAACGGTTTGTCGAATTACATAAGTAATAATTTCCCGGATTTGCCGCTAGTCATATTTTATACAAACGGCGCGTTTTATTCAGAGACTCTAACCAACTTAATAATCATCGCCTTGGGCTGCAAAAGAGTGCTTTGTAATTTCAGTACCGGCCATTGAAACCGTTATATTCTCCGGAAAATTCGTCTCGAGCAGCTGTGCTGGTTTTTCAGATTGCAGCGGATTTATCGAGGACTGTTTCTTTCTTTTATACAAAATACTTAGTTTCGTTGATGGCAAACGAGCTTCAGAGTAACGCATTTTGTTTTGGAAGTCAATTACCTATTAGCGGAAGCCGGACATAAGCGCGCGATGTTACTTTTAGTTGTGGTTGCACTTCTGGTCACTGCTGCTGTTATAATACAGGCTACCGGAGGGCAGCAGATATTTACTCCCGTTTGCACGACGGATCTGTGCCATCAAGTTGGTATGTATCACGGCTGCCAACTGAATATCAACTACAAAAACTCTGTCCGGAAAGAAGAGCACGGAAATATGTAGCTTTCTACGTAGCAGATAGTTACATTAAATTTCCGAAGAAAATTGCATCTTGACTGTTGTAACTGTTAAGTCAGTTTTGCGATACGACGATGTTAAGCCAGTTTTGCGATTTTAATGAGTTAGTGTTTTTCTTAGCCCGTGAAATTGTCTCCAGTATGGATGAAACCGTTGATCCGTGCGTGGATTTTTACGCCTACGCATGCAACCGGTGGAATAGCAGCAATGGTCTGGCAAACGCCGTAATCATTCCAAAGATTTCCAAACAAATTCAAGGTACAGAGAACGTGCGGCAATTATTGCTGACAGTCTGTCAGCAATAATTGCCAGTGACAGATATTCAGTAAGCGTCAGCAATAAAATTATTTTGCATGCTGCCTTTTAAACCTGGCACATTGCTAACCGGTTTCGTAAAAAATCAACAACAAAAATTATGTATCACATGTATAATTCCCACCAGAGATTACAGCCTGGCTCTCACTCTATACGCATTCCATCCATTGTCTAAATAAGTGTGCATTATTACATATTTTGTGTACAGTGGAACCTCCCGACCCTGAACACTCTCGGTACGCAGTCTCTTGTTCAGGGTTCAGAGGTGTTCATGATTCGGAGGTACTGCCCCTAGGGGCGGAGACCTTCTTAGGGGGCCCCCTAGCTTTATATCAGTTATAGATATAATATAGTAGCAATCTATAATGTACTATTTGTATCATGTTTTGATGATCAGTTCGATACAGCTTAAGACAACAGGTTAAAAACGACAATTAGAATTAAAAAGATAAATTTTAATATTCGTCGGCCGAAAATGATCGAGAATATACTTTTTCTTATCAGAATAAGGAGCGGTTATCTTGTCCGCGACGTGTTTTTTGCCGTGCTGTTCATATAAAAACTAAAAATTTGTCCACAAAGTAAAATACTAAACGGCAGACGAATAGTTACGATTAATAATACTTAAACTCCATGAGCGCTTGATCTTCCGGATGTTTTGCTGAACTGCTCTGTTCAAGTCGTGGAGGTCTAATTTACTAAGAAGACACACTACGGTACGTAACAGAGTGTTCACGGTTCAGAGTTCAGAGGTGTTCAGGGTTCAGAGGTCCCCCCTAATGTTATACATTACGAGAAGCGCCGGTACGAAAAAAGCTGTTCAAGATTCGGAGGTGTTCAGCGTTCGGGGGTGTTCAGAGTAGGAGGTTCCACTGTACATAGTTTAAACCGGTGTCGTGCGTTTTGAGCAACCCAAATGCGCAGAAATAAAAAGCTGGTAACCCATCCAAAAAATTTTGTTGGCTCTGCGAAAAGAAAATTCCATTGAAATTTATAATACTTGCTAAAATCTTTGACTCCTTTAAAACAATTATGTATCTACTTCGCGCCTTGCGCGAAGAGGGCTCCGCGCCTTGCTCTTTGCTGTAGTTCAACATCGAGGTCATTCCATCAGTGTTGTCAAGATAATCAAAAATGTCAAGAAAAATTTACTTCCATTCGAAGTACTTGAGTGGACTCCGCGAAATTTGAATCTAGATTTAAGTAGAGCCTTTTCTCGCTGTGGTTTTAAAGTTTTCAAACCACATTGACACAAAAAGAATTATAAAATCATCACCGACCGTTAGATCCTCGTATGTGACCGACAAAAATGTCCCCAGGGACATTTTTGCCGTGTCCCCTCTGCCGCCATCTCCAAAACGGTAACCCTTTTGTCAGAGTGGTGACATGGAGGACTACAACGAAAAGCTGATTTTCAGGTCAGTCGGTGACTTTTGAAAACTGGTACCAGCGTTACCTCAGCTTTATCAGTCTCACAAATTGAGGGACATCAGTCGCCGAAAGGACATAAATGCCGGGATGGACTTTGTTACGAGTACATTACATAAGTACTATACGTACACTATATCTATAATTACTATCTCCTTATATGTACTGTATCCTTTTATGTACTTCTGTTACACTTACTTTAGTTCCACCTACAATGTTCTATTTATACAGTTTCTTACCAGCAGCTCGGTATAAAACCGGCTTGCTACTGTATCTTTCTTTAGCTTTACATCAGGCTCAACTAGCTAATAACATCTGGCTTATTTCTATCAATAAAGCTACTTTACATCCGCGTATTCCACCTTAGAAAAAGCACGTAACAACTTGGTGGCTCCAGGTTTTGTTGGTTATTTTGCCTAACTAACACGAGTGCCCATGACCTTTATTTTTCCACCTATATTAATTAATTCATTTTATGCCCCTGACCTTTCCTAAAGTTCTATACTGTGAAGAGCTGTTATTTCGTTTATCAGTGTATCCCTATGACCTTTATTTCACCGATGAGTTTATCGATACCAGGGAGGAGAAAGGATCACATATTGCGTAAATCCGGCATTCTTTGTATAATTTCAGCGTATGCTTGTGCTGTATGCCGCCACCCAGGATGATTCTAATATACTGCGTGCAACCGTGTCCTTGGTAAATATCGCAAGGGTTTTTAATGCTGGGAAATTCTGTCTAACAAAAAATCTCTTTAAAAAAAAAAATATTAGCAGCATTATTATGTTCTTCACCTTTGTTCAAAAAGAAATTACTGCTGCCTAAATATGGCAAATCATTATTCGCTATCTTTCCTTTACTTTCTTTGCGTTATCTGCAGCACTAAAATAATTTATTCGAACCTCGTTACATCGTCCGTAAATCACATTTTGTATTACGGAATTCTGTGCACCGTGTTTATCTTATTTTATTAACATCTGCAATTTTTCGATAATTAATTAAACCGTTGTGCAGCTACTATAATTCATTCGATTTATTCCTAATTTCTGTTAATGCGCAACATCAATATTCCGCAAGGAGGAAGAGGCAGCATGAGAAGCGAGTAAACACTCGTAAATACCATATCTACCGTCTTTAATTGGAATTTACGAGACCAAATTAATTAACATTATTATTATCGCTTCGAATATGATTATCGATCGTCGAGTTCTTTGATATCGTTTTCCTTACGTTCTTTCCAAGTACTGTTGAAGTGATCTGTATTTCTTCCATTTCTTATTATCTGTTTTTGTCAGCACAGCATGCATAATTTACTTTAAATTTTATTACAGTAATAGTACAGCATTGTCTCTGTACTTAAGAGGCAGATATGCCGCATACGTTTTTCTATACGAAAAATTATTTATAAATATTTTCCTTATGTCTTTAGCAATTGCTATCCCAAGCAGCTATCGGTCTCCTATACCGCACTGCAGTTTATTTACTTATTATTGTCAATAAAAATATTTCTTACCGGTACCGAGCCAACCGCATATTGCATTTGAAACGTTCCTCTATAAATTCTGCGCATCAGTACGACGTCTTTTAAAATTTACTATACTATACTGGCCAAAGCGGTGCTGACTGATTGAAGTTTGTAATCCGTCGACGAAGATGAATATTAAAAACAGATCGCTCGCGCAGTCCAAGTGAAGCAGTATCCACTATACGTGAAGGCTGTCAGTCTGTTACTATCTTGCTCTTTATTCCCTTGCGCTCTCTGCTCTTATATGCCGCCGCATCACATCATCTCTGAATTCAGTTTATTTGAGGCCGTCCCTTTATGCTCAGCGCAGTGCGTGGGACCACTGTGCCTGTGTATATGCCTCCTGTAATACTGATCGAAACGCTTCCTTATATGGTAACCGGCATCCTCATTCTCTGAAGCTGTAACGTGCGTTAGAGTCGTACGAAGTTAAGCGATCCTCCTTCTGAAAACATTCTGAAAAAATTTCTCTCTTTCCTTTAAAATCAGATTTGATATATATTTATCTGGCCAATCCACAAATTTTGAGAGATTTTAAAGCAATTGCCAACAGTGCACCGTCAGTCAAAGTTGCATTCACTAGTGCACCCTTATACGCGTAAATTATAGCACAATTTCCTGATGCTGCTAGTATTTAAATCTTTTCAAGTCAACAAGTTTGAGCTCGTTTACTTTTTCCGTTTTGATTTTAGCGCGCATGACAGCACAGTACTGTTATAACCTTTTCAATTTAACATACGAAAGTTTAAATTCGCTCGGTAAATATACCGATAAAATAATATCTGTTTTCATTTTTTCGGTTTATTTTCTAACATGCCGCCAGTTAATTTGGATAGCCCGCCTTTGATCTACTGCACTGCTAATTACGAATATATTCATCTAAATCTGTGCATCGAAAGCCGAGACATAACAATTTGTCACGATATCGACACTCTGAACGTCGAACAGTTCAATACCATTTTTAATTGTTGCGAATGTGGTTTTACCAACGCGTCTCGAATGACGACTTATCAGCATGTGTTCATTCACCACGTATTAACGTTAATACTGCCAGCACGACTGGTTCGCCCAATCGCCGCACGTTATTCCCCTGAGGCGATCCAAAGAGCAAATGAAAATTTCGCCCGAACTTATCAAGAAAACCAGGATGGAACCTGAACAGTGAGAAACCATGAAACAGAAGCCAAAATTGGACCACCCGTTATACCGGATCAGAACTCTTGCCCTAACCGAAGTCCGCCTACAACGCAATGGACTCCCACGTATTCAGCATTAATTTTTACCTTTCTTTTTATTCTTGATCTTTTATTACTAATTAAAATCGAGGACGATTTTGTTTTAAGGAGGGAATGTTACGAGTACATTACATAAGTACTATACGTACACTATATCTATAATTACTATCTCCTTATATGTACTGTATCCTTTTATGTACTTCTGTTACACTTACTTTAGTTCCACCTACAATGTTCTATTTATACAGTTTCTTACCAGCAGCTCGGTATAAAACCGGCTTGCTACTGTATCTTTCTTTAGCTTTACATCAGGCTCAACTAGCTAATAACATCTGGCTTATTTCTATCAATAAAGCTACTTTACATCCGCGTATTCCACCTTAGAAAAAGCACGTAACAACTTTATTGCAAAAAAAAATTACAAGTGTCCGGAATGGGGGACATTATTGCCGGTCACACTCGTATCGCATTGTATTTTAATTCTCCTTTCTCGCTAACCCAAGCTCTTACCGAGCATGGTATAAAGGCACGAACCCACAAGAAATATTTTTTAAGCATATTGCTAGCAAAATGACTCGTCGCCTTCGCCCTTCTTGCGAGAATTTGCGCGAGGCTGCCATTAAACGTTATATGTAAGTAGTTTTACTACGTGTAAAACAGTTCGATATTACTGATGTACTTCTAGCTAGCCCTATTTGTAGCACCAAGGATTGTGTATAGCAAAGTACAGCAAATCATGCTTTTATTTTGAAGGGACTTTTACTTTATTTAGAACTATTCGACAGTGGTAACTACACCAATCCCACGGAAAAAAAAGCAAGGGACATATACAACCAGTGCATCAACCAAAAGCATGGTATTCAAAGCCCTGCACTTGAAAGTTAAAGCACTCATTGGTTTACATTTAATTCGAGCAAAAGCCCTTAAATAATGCAAAAACGCGTTTTCTGTGTCGACTATTATCTGTTTCTGTCAACAGAGCGACCATTCGACGACCGTACTCTCCTTAGCGCTGTTGACGACTTGTTAGGAGGATGGTCGTTATTAAAAGAATATCCCAACGTGTCCACGTTTCGTCTGGACGAAGCTCTCGTCCGCCTGCAACAGAACGACATTGGGACCTTTAGCGATCTTTACGTGAATACAAACGAATTTTCTAGCAACGAAAATATCGTGTTCTTTAACATGCCTGGTCGCCTTTGGGTCCACTGGGGACTGGAGGCAGTGGTCACCACTCCACGCAATGCAACTGCGCAGTTGATAAGCAAGTGGGCGCCGATCGTGCATCGATTGCTGAAAAAAGCCAATACAAGTGTCCAGTGGTCTGCGGTTGAAAAGCGATTGGAGAAAGCCCTCGAATTAGATGTTATGCTGGCGACGGTAGGATCTCTATTCCAAAACTGCTTTTTCATCCGCCGTTTGTCTGGGACCTATTGTTAACGACGTAGTCTGATTGCTGTTCCTGATTCCCTTTTGCAGTAACATTTCAAAAATATATTTATTAATTGTTTTCCTATTTTTTCGTACATTTGTTTGTTTTCTTCATTGAATTTCTCGTCTGATTTCAATTTTTTACAACTTTTTATTTTCTTTCGGTTTTCTTTATTATTTCAGCTGACATTCTGCTTTTTTCGGTTATCTTATTCTTTCGTTTCATCAGCTTTCACTGGTTGCTTGTTTGCTTTATTTTCTAAAAGTTTTAGAATTTTTGATTATTTAGATGCCAACAGATCCTGTGGACTTTCTGAGGGGCTCTACGTTTGGTGATCTTAGTAGACGGCCATACCGTTCGCGATTTATTACAAGCTTTTTAACTCTTTTCAACGCCATGCTGGAAGCATCTTCGGTGAAATTTCGAGCCACATCCGCAACGCAGTTCGCAATCCCGATTTTACAGTATCTCCTCAAACTGGATCGAACGATGGCGCAGCTGGAACGGGACGGGGATGCGGGACTGGTGACAATTGCTGATTGGTTGTGGTGGATCGCCGTCTATCACTATCACCTTATATATCGAGGGACGGGCACCTGCGCGGGACTTGTTAAGGCAGCCATGCCTTTGGCTGTCTCGGGAATGTTTTTCAGAACATACATACCGTCTGAAGCCATCCAAAAGGTCAACCGCGAATCGATTTTATTACGAAATTAAATTTCTCAGGTTATGATTTCTGTGAAATGTGGCATCCTAGCTAAAAGCCAGAAAGCCGAATTAATTAACGCTATTTGCGTGCAACAGGCAGAAGTGCTTACATCCGAAATTGCCTCCGCGGTTCGCGACGCCGTCCTCCTTAAAACGGCCTGGATGGACCGGGCAACGCAAGAAGCCGCCATGGATAAGCTAAATCATACGCTGCGGAACGTAGGTTATCCCCAAGGGTTCATGGACAACTGGAAACTCCTCGATGACCTCTACACAAAGGCAAGTTATTCTTGACGCATTGCCAAGCCTTAAAAAAAGGTTTCTAATGTCAGAATATTGCAAAACAGTAAGCTAAGGTCACCTCGGTATTCGTGTTGTTACAAGGCCATCTCAAAACGGAGTCACGGCTGTACATGAGAAGTATTTCGCGCTATGGCTCAAGCTTGCCTCTGTTACTTTTCCCACATACTCTGTACTGCCCTGACTGGGCATTATATTGGCTTGGACGGCGACATAATTATGAGCCGAATATAAAAAGGTATAATTACCAATTTACTATGAAATTTACCAGTGCGACTGCTAACCAAAACATCTTGGCGGTCGAAAAAGCTTTGAGTGGTGGAGTATTGCATGCTAAAAAAGTACTGTATCCCCTTAGTATGATCTTTGTTTAGATATGAGCTTCAAAAGCAGTAATAATGTCACGCTATCGCTATAGTTTTCGATGCTGTACAGAGGCGTACAAAAGCTTGTCATCGTCCGCTAAAATTGCATTTACCAACGCTGCGATGTAGAGTAGCAGGCTGGCGGTAATCATGAGGGCTGAAGAAATTGTGCCATGCCCAAGGGCCAAGACGGCGTGTGGCACCGATAGTCTCAAAAGCAAAGGAACAAAATCGTACTCTATTGGCTAAGTATTCATATGTACTTCCGGCGCTTTCCTTCTTCTGTTTTCTTGGCTGCGTATCAGGCCTTGGTAGTGCTACTGATGACGGCAACAGTGTCCACGCATGTTACTTCCCAAGCCAATCGTCGTCGTATATCTGTGTACTCCATCGCCGGTCATCTACGTCATTGGTCCCTTGCGGTTCGAGCACCACAGGCGTAATAGCGCTGACCAGGCTTCTCCGAATCACCTCGTTCGATGAGGAATCCGTGTAAAGCGTCCTCTTTTCGCATAAAAGTCCATGGAGGACAGATTCGTCCCAGGGGATACGACTTTCATACACACAATTTTCCCATCCACAGATCAGTACACTGTAACACATATCAATTTTTCCCCAAACAAATTTCTGTAGACAGATGTAGTGGCTGACCGGGTAAAACGGGATCGTCTCTTAGATCCGACTCAAAGCTGGCTGGTTTGACTTAATCAAAGTGGCTAGTGGCTGACTGCGCTGAAATGCATTGAAACAAATCCTATCATATCTGCAGGTTCAAGTGAAAACCTCGTTCTACGACACACTGCGAACAATCGATCAAAGCAACAGTTGGATAAACCTGCAAAAACTCTCCCGCACCAACGTTCGTAGTGATCCTTTTCGATCGGCCGATCTGACCACGGTATCCGCCAGGTTGTACTCGGACAGCAATTACATTGGTATCTGGCCACCTTGTAAATTTGTAACATTGCTTTTAATAAAGTAATTTTTTCTGCGGTTGTTCCTGGTCGATTTGTGGAAGGCTTATGTACCGAATTTGTCATTAACGAATTTTGCTGACACTATTTATTTTGTTTTTTGAAGAAAGTATTTTTACGTTTTTCTCTATGTACATAGTATGTGCATATCGCTCATTTGCTTTAGATTTTTTTGCTTTCTGATTTTCCATTTATTATTAATCAATGCTGCTTTGTGCGTCGAAAGTTATTTCGTGAGCACCTAACAGAGATCGCTGGCCGGGTTTGCAGTTATTCCGCAAGCCGCATTACAGCCACCCATGTTCTACGCAAGCAACTTGGACATTTTTAACTACGCACGTTTGGGTTTTGTAATTGGCCACGAATTTACCCATGTTTTAGATAGGCAAGTATGGATTTCTCTAGAGAAAAATATGTATTCTAAATACATAATTACGCATGTCTTGTTCAGGGAAAGAATACGGGAAAGACGGCAAACTGTTTAACTGGTGGACGAATGCAACACACAACAATTACAACGCTCGAAAGTTCACATTGGTAGATTTCTACAACAATATCAGCAGGAAGAACGACAGCGTCGATAGCCGAGAAACTCTCATCGAGAACACTGCCGACAATGGCGGATACCGCGCTGCTTACTTGGTTTTCATTTTTAGTATTTTCATCAGTAGTGTATGGTACGCAAAGGATGATTTTTCTGCAGGCATTCCATAATTTTATGCAACACACGGGATACCGCATCAAACTGCCGGGCTTAGAAGCATTAAACGAGGAGCAACTGTTCTGGTTAATAGGAGCTCAGGTGACATTTGTTAATGCTTAGAATCGGGCACAGCTAGAGAGGGAGTTGTTTCTAGACATGGTGCATCCGTCATCAAGAATTTGCCGACGCAACGCACGCACCGTTCCGATTCCGTGTGATGGGACCGTACATGAATAGCGCGGATTTTAGTGCGTCTTACAACTGTCCCCTTGGATCCCCGATGAACCCACGGGATAAGGCGTGGTAGATAAGGTTTTATCTTTGGAAATGGTTTCAATTTTAGTAAAAAAATTCTTGTTAGTGTGCTAAGGTGACAAGTGATAAAATCAGAAAATCATTTAAACCGGAAAATGCTGCTAATCATGTAGAAACCATTGCAGGTACATACCAACAATAGATCTTATTAGCTCAGAATTCACGGTAACTGAACTGCGATTTGGTTACAGTATCGAAATTAGCAATAACAAGCGCGTTTACCACTCACTACAGTATTCATTAACTCTGTTTAATAAATATAGAATTGATAACCATTAAAGGTTCTTTTTTTCAGAAGTTCCTTGATCCGAAATGGTTGTGAAACATCTTGCCAAATACGAAGTGCAAGCAAGCATGTGCACTTCAGTGGTATACTACATACAAGCCTAGCGACAATTGAAAATGTAAAGGTAGAGGTGGACGATATCAGCGCGACGGTGGCGCTTGAATGATGGCCACTACACTAAGTTTACCGCAATGTGTAAGGGCGCACCGCAGTGAAATTAGCCCTTACTGCAACGATCGTTTTCTAACTTAACTTCCACCACACAGTTCTTAATAAAATATCTGGCGTACACCAAGGCACCAGCCAGCCAACTGCGTGTTACTCGTGAGTCGTATTGCATATCGCTCACAGTACGGATTCAAGCGTAACCCGTAAATTTGTAATGTTCGTTGCTTGCTTTGAATGCAATGAGAATACGGCGTTCAATTCTCGCTCTCCCTGTAGTGTTTGCGGTATTCTTGCTCTCCCTGTAGTGTGTTATACGTAAAGAACGTACTTAATAGATTGCCTTGCAGCAGGATACTCTAGCGATACTCGTACAATAAAATACATATGATATTGAAAAAAGCGACACTAAGCGTAAAACAATACTAAAGCCATGGTAATCAATTAGCTATTGCCTAAATATAGGTACTAAATAGACTTGGAAAAGCGGTACGCTGCTGTAATTTTGCGGAACAGTACTCCGCGGTACTGTAATTTTATTAGTAGAATGTGGTTCTTGGAAATTAAATCACTCTCTTTGGCACAGCTTTGCCGAATGGTTCCTGTGAATAAGTTCTCAGTTACGGACTTCACTCCGGAAAAAAACTACTGAGAAAACTGGCCATAATAAGCCAAATACTGGTTTTTAACATTTTTGGTATAGACATGTTACCAGGAAATGATCGATATTAACACATCCGGCTTGCCGGCACTTCTACTTTCTATTCCTGATCGAATTTAACTCGTGCGATTGCTTCCAGGCAAATGTTTGGCGCACAGTCGCGCTCCGAGTAGTGATGTACGGCAATACATATATGACACGTAGTTTCTATAAGCAGTATGAAGGTACAGCAACAAAGCGGAGGAGTTTTCGTTGTGCTGGTGTTTTCGAACAACGATCTGCAGCTCGCGCTACTTCATACCGATAACCCCGCTGTATTTATGTACTGTTGCAGTATTACAACGCAAGCAACGCAAAAATGCTTTTTTTCATTCTTTGGCCGTTCATCTGTGCTTTTCTGGCTGTACCAAAGAAATCCGTGGCTTCCATAAACGGTAAGTACAATTATTGCAACAATTAACAAGAAGTAAGTTTGTGCTTCAGACTGCAACAAGTTCATATTACAGTTACTGTCCTTTTAAATATGTGCTACTCAGTAAGTTTCTGGTTGTTACAACGTCCTAATGATAACCCCATTTTAAGTAGACCCAAAATTCAAACCCGAACGCCCATGTTTTCAGCGTGGAGCTTTAGTTGCAGTTAAACCGCTAAGGGACGCAGCACAGCCTGTCTACTTTCCGATTGATGCTTCTGTATCCATAACGGCTGTAGGTGGTCGGCCGGAAATTGTGATGGAGACAGTAGACGAGTCAGTCATATTTCTGGAGGCAAAGCAAGTGTGATATAACGTTCTCAGATTCAATTTTTACTACCTTTATCAATAAAAAGTGAGCTTTCTTTAAATATGAAAAATTATGTATTATCGAAATATCAATAAAATTATTCATCATAAAATTAGCCATAAGAGCTTGTAGTACCACTATACTTTGCACAATTTTCGGCAATCTGAGTGTTTGGAAATTGGTAATCACTATAGTGAGTGGACGATTGTTGGTGCTTAGTAAAATTTTGCTGAATACTTTGCAGTGCAACTTCTAAAGATGATTCAGTTGTTAACGGAGATGTTTCAGCCGGGAAACGCGTTAACGTCCGAGCTTTGGTTGGAGGTGCGCATAACGTAGTGTCGTGTTGTTTCGTTACGATTATATTGTACTTGTGGCTACAGGTACACACTATTTAATCCACGCGAAGCTGTCACAGAACAGACAGAATATCGTGCGTTCCTATGAAACAATGACCTGTAAGTTTGTTTCATCTCTCACTGCAGTTAAAATTGAAGATTACCCGTCTGGTAAAACGATAAGTTTTCCAGAACCCAAAATAACTATTTTGATAGATCCTTTTCCTCCGGTTGATATTTCTACCAGCGAAAACATGACAACCACGGAGAGCATCATGTTGGGATGGTCCACACCATTTAACACTCGCATTCAAGGCTACCAGATTCTGTATCAAGGCTACGATGTCGGTGGCATCCCGGCTCCACTGGATCTGAAAATGATCAACGTTTCCAACGCGGTCGCTACGAGCTTCAATGTGACAGGATTAGAACCAAGCAAAACGTATTCATTCCGAATGAGAAGTTTTGTGGAAAATGTTTCAAGTGTGGAGACTCCAGCTTCCTTGTACTGCACCCGTAAGAATATGTCGATTAGCCGGCCGTACTGCATTTTTCAAAGTGAATATAAACAAACAAAAATCACGCATTGATAACTATTAGGTTAAAACTGCATTTCCGAAATGTTCGTTTGACAAGGCACGTTAACGGGGTTCAGCACCCCGCAATTGCTTCTTTACAGTAGAGTATTGTGTTGGTGCATTGGGAACCTGGTAACACGTCAGTTCCCCGGCCTTCGATTCGGTTGACCCACAGACAGATCATTTGGCGGTCGCATAACGCATCTCAGCATGCAGTTAACCGGTGTTGTTGCAGGCCCACTCCAACCCAGCTTCACGGTGGAACCTTTGCCGGGCAAGCTAATGTTGCAACTTCAGAGACCGTCTAATAGCACAAAATATTTCCGGGTGAAGCTTCTGAACCTGGATGTCAAAGATCATCCAGTGCGCGAAATCATCATTCTCAGTGACTCAATGGTTGTCAACCGTTCCATTGACATTGAGTATGAGGGAGCGACGTACGAAGTTCGTGTGGCTGCCGTTGCTTGCGACCTCTTCAGCGAGGAAGTGTCGCAGATTGTCCATTCGCGTAAGTTTATAGTAACTGCCTTCTTGTTGATAGGGAGACAACACAACAGTAGACCCTGTAAGGACTTGCCACTTGATTCCCCTCTGGCCTTTCTTTGCTCGGGCAGTGAGGCCTACTGAGGCCGTACTCGTATGGTCGTTTAATTGAAACACTATGATAAGTGAATGAGCGATGGTCGTTTAAGTGAAAGTGGGCCGGGCACACTTTCACTTAAACGACCATATGGGTTGGAAACTACGGCGCCATTGACCTGATTTCGAAAAGGGTGGAACAACACTGTCAGTTAGTACTACTTGTTTGATAACTACACTGTACAAGCCGTCCGGATGATGAGCACGATAGAGAACAGCGAAAAATGTAAATTCATGGATTACGCCAAACAAGATACTACGCAACACCACGCCAAACTGTTCAACCACGTAACATGCCTTTGGCTGGCTGGTGGCCTGGTGCACGCCATATATTTCAATGCAAATAATCGTAGTTGCCTGGCGGAAGGTGGCCAGAAAACGGTCGGTGCAGTAAGGGACAATCTAACTGCGGAGCGCATTTACGCATTGTGGCAAACGTAGTGTAGTGGCCATCGTGCTAAGCGCTAACATCGCCCTTAATACATATGCGTTAGCTGTACCTTTACGTGCTCATTATCCGGACGGGCTTGTACTTCAGCATATTTTGCTCACTTTAAATACGAGTACTCTGAAGTATACGTTTTCATACATATACTAGAAATGTGGTTCAGGTGTTAAAATGCCCTCTGAAACAAAGTTACAGGAACGAAATTTCGAAGTTAGTTAGTTAGTTAGTTTTAAATTTCGAAGCATATTTTGCGTATTTCATATATACAATTCCATAAAAACAAGAATATACCACAACGCACAACAGGGGCTTAACCGGGTGCAACGCATAGAGCCTTATCTCCACATATACAATTTTCAGCAATTTACAATTTCCAAGAATTTCGATTTGTGCTGATAATTATAGTGCAGCAAAGTCGAGTCAATAAGGAAGTCGTGCGGTCTACAGATATTCATTTCGCGCGCTGCTGGAGGCGATGCCGGTGAAAATATTAAATAATTATATAAAAATACTCAAGTAAAGTGGGCGAATTATGCTCATTAAGAACTGAACTAAAACAATGTATATACAGCATATGTGAAGTACGGTAAAGTTACAATAATCCCCACGATATGACGCTATCGATGACTTAATTCAGTTCTGAATTTTTTTCGTAATCAGAAAATGTAGACCATCGAGTGATAACTCGGTCTTCACAAATGTGGAATATAGGTGTACTCAAAGAGGAAACGCACAATCCTGAAGCTTGTCGCCAGTACATCCGTCCTACTCCTTCCCGTTTCTCAGAGTAGACTGCCGCTGCATTACGGAAGAATCAAATGAAGATTTAAGAACCTAATTAAACTAAGGAAAAAACTAAGAAATTAAGAAAAACTAAGAAACTATTAAAAACTAAGAAGTCGAAGAAAACCTGCGCACTGGCGATAGCCTATAGTTACAGTGTGATGCATTCTTTGGGAATCCACCGCATCTTCCACATTCGTCAGGAGTGAGTTTGTAGTTTCTACCTCAAAAAATTAACGTCCAGCACAACGTTCGTACTCGGCATTAAATACTATGTCTAAAAAAGCGTATTATTAAAAATGTTTAAAAAAGCGTATTATCAATACCGTAATAAGTACGTTATACAGACAGCGAAACCACTTTACTAGCCTTTTATACGATTTGAACTCAACACTTTTGTTACGAACTATAGAAGTCATGTGAGAATTCACCGTGGTACATGATTTCCTAATTGGCTTTTTCCCGTAGTGCCACCAGCTGTAACGTTTTACTGGCCTCCCGTCGGATGTACCCCAACCTCCATCAGATTTGTTGTTAGCGACGACTGGAAATTCAAACGTGGCCTTTTCACACGATTCGTATTCGCGACGCAAGGAATTCCACCCAAATATATTTTGCCGAAAGATTATGACAGGCGTGTTGTGGAGTTAACTGGTCTCATTCCTGGGACAATTCATGAAATCCTCGGATGGACGGAACAAGGGGATGTGCAGAGTGAAAAGCGGTCTATGACAGTGCAGTTAAAGCCAAACAATGTTGTCGTGCTTCATGTTACCAATACCACCAGCAACGGTATTAATTTTTCTTGGGAGCCCCGCGTCGGGTTGCTCGAAGACTATTCGTTTGGTCACAACCAACCGTTTGGCAAAGAAGTACAAGCGCATCCAGGCTCTTGCTTTCCGGTGCGGCATACTAAATAAACGTACTGCAGTGGTTGGTACCCAATATATTCCACGTTTGATAAAATGTTGTGAAACCCTGAAAGTTCGTGACATCCAGAGCTAGAATACTGCAGTTCTAAACATATTTCGATTAGTTTTATATACCAAAATCACGGATACCGGCATCATTTTTGCTGTTTCGAGATATAACCTTTGTCGCCAGTAGTGTGGGCATCGAGCACCGTGTTTGGTAGCAGACCAGCATGATCCAGGCTGGAGAGTGTCAATAAAGTACTGCAGTCATTATATCATATAGCAGTCGTTTTAAATCGACGAACTATCGCCTAGGTGACGGTATGGCATTCTGTTGTTAGCGCTAAATTTTTCCTCGAACCAATCGTTGTCGTTTCTCCAAGACAGCTGATATACTCCATCCGGCCGCCGGTCGTCCACGTTGTTTGTCCCTCGCGGTTCCGGTACCACTGGCGTATTAGCGCTGACCGGGCTTCCTCGAATAACTTTGTTCGTTGACGATTGTCGTATGAAGTATCTTGTCCTCTTTTAGCTTAAAAGTCCATGGTAGCCACATTTACCCCCGGGCAAAGGTCAGTCGTACGTATACAGTTCTATCCTGTACACAGATCAGTAAACAGATCAACTTTTCCTTAAACAAGCTGCTGTAGGCTGTAGATGACCGTAGTGACTGAACGGGTAAAACGGCTTTTACGTATTTTATCCGACTCAAAAATCAGTAGATTCGACCTGATCAACTAGCTAGTGACTGACAGCACTGCATTTGAAACGAATGCTATAATATCTGCAGGTTCAAGTGAATATCTCTTTCTACGACAAACTGTGCACTATCGATCAACGCAGCAGATGGATAAACCTGCAAAAACTCTCCCACGCCAACGCTCGTAGTTATCCTTCTTGTTCGGCTGATCTGACCGAGCGGACCCTGGTATCCGTCAGGTTGTACTCGGACAGCAATTATACTGGTAACTGGCAAGCTTGTAAAGTTTTAAAGTTGTAAACGTTGTAAACTTGTAAAGTTTTAAACGTTGTTTTTGATAAATTCATTCTTCTTCGTTACGGTGCGTCAAGGATGCGGCTTCTGGTCTGGGAACTGTTGGTTGTTCAAAACAGCTAGAAGATTTGTTTTTTTTGTTCTAGCTATCGGATATTTGAGTTTTAGGTTTGAAAGGCGTTTGCTTGTATCATGATACTTATTAAATTTAAAGTGAAAAAAATTTATTCTTTCAGCGGTTGTTCATGTTTTTCAATTGAAATTTCCTCGTTGGGCTTTTTAGGGAAGTTTTTTAGAGTTTATACTTTGAAATTAGTGAGCGAAGTTTTTAATAAGCATGCTATTGATTTCTAGTAATTTTATTTGTCACGAAATTTTAACACCAGGTGATCGCGGCAAGTCTCGATTGCTATCCGGCAAGACAGTAAAACAGAAACATTATACTGGAATTAGTGGAATGTGATATGGTACTAGTTTCAAGTGGCTGATTGCATATTTTCCCAAATTTCGCTTATGCTTTCCCGTTTAGCGGGGTGGCAAATTGAAACATGTGCCTATTTCAAGTGCCATTTTATTACCAAAGACTTTGCGTGTGGCCAAAAGATACAATATACATATAAATAATTGTTTTATCGACAACAGCCAGTACTTCTATACATAATGACATGCCTGCGCTGGTTTACACTAATAAAAATGATCGAATTTAAACATTAAAAAAGCATCCAAAATCGTTATAGCCACTCGTGGCCTTCGAACGTGCAGGAAGTGTACCAAAAACAGCTGCAGCATTTCCACAGATTAAAGCTAAACTGAATCGTTGCCTTAGAAAGGCGGTAGATCGAGGTTCGCCGGTAACTTCACGGATCTTTCTGCCGCCGAAACGGATCAGCTCGGCAAAAGGCATTACGAAAGTCCCGAACGTCTCGACTGCCAGCGGGTAAAAACAGATATCCCATTTCTTCATTAAAATCGTATGTCCGACGCTGGCTTGCTTCGGCCAGTTGCGCTACACTTCCCGCTTTCTTCGAGCTGGCATGCACATGAGACAGCGCCACAGTATCCCAGCAAGTCGCGTCCCACACAAGCGCTTTACCATCCGGCACAGGCATCAAGGTTATGCCGTCTGGCCGCTTGTTATTACGTGCATACAATCCCACCGGTTAGCTTTGGCAAGGATAACCCGCAATCTCCAAGCCCCGTTTAACTTCGTTGTTCAGCTCGACGTGCCGCGACCATCTACCTTTACTGCTTGAGCAGGACAGTCCATGGTGGCCGTTAATCTCCACATGGCTCCCACAATTCACGCAGTCGTGTTCCTCTACAACAGGTAGCCCAAAACGTCGAGCGACGCCCACTCTAACTTCCTCGTCTCGCAGGAATGTACGCAGATTAGGTTCTGGTAGGGCATTTAACTAAGCGCCAGAGTCGCGGTGCAGGGCAGCCAGTAATACAGCCTTTTCCGTTTTTTTCGTGGCAGCTAACCTCAACGAGGATACGACACGGTCTATCGGTGGTCGATCCCATGTCCACTAGAACTTTCTGTTCTCTTCGGCTGGTGGCTCGCAAAGGGTGTACTCCGTCCACTGCTGTACTACAGGATCCAGGAGCGCCGCCGTCGCGGGCTGGTAGATTTCCGAGACTAACGCAATCACCGAATACGCCGATGCCGAAAAGGCAGGAAAGACAAGCGATTCAGTAGTTCGCAGCCCCAGTCCACCATCCCTAACTGGCAAGGTAATCTGGCTTCACTGCAGAACTGTGGCTCGTATATTCAGCATGGATTGCATGGCGGCGCGCACACATTCGTCCATAGTTTTCATAAGCGCCATGTGCTCGTAGCATCTCGATGTGCGGAAGCCGTATAACAACTTGGGAATCAACAAGCAGTTTTTCAACAGGTGCAGGCTAAAATGCGCTGGTATTTCGTTAAGGCGGCCAAGAAAAACTTTCAGCTGAGCACACTTGCTTTGTAGGAACGTGACACACGATGCTGGTGTCAAGGGAGCACCCAGGAGAACAAAATCCCCTTCACTAATGACGCACATCTCGGGCCATACATTCAACACACGTTGTGTAGCGTGCTGGTGGTTTGCAGAAAATTGTCTTACTGCATAAACTTCACATTTATTTAAGTTCAGCTCCAGCCCCATTCTGGAACCACGAAATATTATTGAACGCACTGCCATTATCACTTTCTCCGCCGGTCCAGCGAGTGTGACATCGTCCAAAAAACCAACTGCAACCTCGCACGGTAAGCCGTCATAAAGTGGTAGAGTGGCCAGGGTGTATCCAAAAGGGCCATTCGGATCTCCCAGTTGTACTCCCGTCTCTGACGAAAGTTGCAATTCACCACAGGACAGACGGGACGAATGGCGATAACATTGCCAAAAATACTGGTAGTAAGCTGGGAATTTAGAACGTATGGCAGCAAGGAGGACATCACGGCGCAGTGTGTTAAAGGCATTTCGGAAATCCAGTTTAACGATCACCTTTGCGTCCGTGTGTACCGCTTCCGCGAAGTTCCTAACTGCATGCACCGCCGCTTCCGCTCCTCCTCGGATCCCAAAACCAACTTGAGAAGGGCGGAACATCGCGGCGGCTTCGTCAGCGCATCGTTCACCCACGATCTTAGGCCACACTCTTCTGATAGTTTCACCGACAGCTATTGGCCACAAGCCGCCGTCCTTCTTACATAACGGCACAAGGTTCGCTCCAAAGATGTATGGCCTGATGGCTTATGGTACTTCTTTTTGGAGCGCCCTGGTAGACAAGTCTGCAAACGCGACACATAGCTCACTCAAAGTGTCATCCTTACGGCCAAGGAGATCTTTAAGGTCAAAAACCCCTCCAGCAGATCCAGGCGGGAAGCTGAAAACAGCTGACATAAGTTCGGCCGGAGAAACTGCTGGAGTTCGAATGGAATCGTCAGGTGGCGGTGGGAACTGACAATCATCTGGTGCGGGTGGATGCTTATCGCGAAGTGACTCCACTGTGCGGGCATTGATATCTGCAAGCTTGTCATCCGCTAGCAACGCTCTGATGGCTCCTTTAACATTGCCATCTTTGCATCATAGATGATACCTGGGCGCGCAGTCTGTCGGGTCTCGCACCTTCGTTCGTGGCCTGCTCGCGGAGGGGGGTCGTCTGGCGCTTGTCCAAGGACAGATCAGCGAGGCTCTTCCTAATAATTGTAACAAGAGAGTCTTTCCGTAGAGACTTCGCTGGGAGGAGCGAGAGAGCAGTAGGCGCAAAAAGCAACAAAGCAGTCCAACTGGCTGAATCGTTGTTTCGGCGCAGTCGCGGACTAGATCAGTCAAAAATCCGGGCACACTGCCGTCGCACCGCCTTTGGGATTCCTTTAGGGATATTAGTAGCGCTCCTCTTCAATAAAAGCCTGCAGGGGATGCTTCGGTGGATCGCTTGGTTACGATGGTGGGGACAGGTTGGACAGAGAACCGGAGGTCTGCTTGCGGGAAAATGCTCGCACATGCAGTTACAAACCCGCGCCTTGCGTAAATAATCTTGGGCAGTGAGGGCATGGCTGATGGCGTACCATCGTGAACAGAACATAGAAATGGAAGAAGGCCCACCTAGAGTGTCCTGACGAGGGCAGGATACACCAGAGGATCAGTCTGCCGCGAGCAGCATCCCATTTTGTGGCACTTTCCCGCTCCGTGATATGGCTCGATGAACTACCAGCAGCAACACTGGGAAACTCCTGAACGATTCCGCATTAAGAATTGCTATTTGCCTGCGCCTGGGAACACCGATCGTTACTCCGCACCGATGCATTTGCGGTGAATGAGTGGATGCTCGAGGCTACCATGGCTTGAGCTGTCAGAAAAGCCGGGGCCGGAAGTCAAGACACAGCAATTTAAACGCCACGCTGAAAGTAGCATTCGCCTCAGCCATCATTGAGACAGAACTCGAGCCCCTGGGAATATCGCGAATCAACGGCATAGGCCCTGACGGAGTCACTTTAGTACCAGGGCAACGAGCCAATATGTTAACATGGGATGTCACTTGTGTGTGTACGATGGCGCTTTCACATATTATTGCAGCAACATCCACCGAAGCTGGCGCAGTAGCTGCACAGGCCGAACGGAAAAAAACCGTTAAGTACCAGACATCATCCAGGACTACCTGTTCCGTGCGGTGGGTGTGAAGACAGTGGGACCACTCGGACCGGAAGCATCCCGGCTGCTCAGCAAAGTAGGCAGGATCATATGGCATGAAACGAGATACGTGCAACGGAGTATCTGCGCCAGAGGTTCGGCATCGAAATTCAACGTGGAAATGCGGCATCCATCCTGGGAACGACACCAGTCTCGGATAATTTAAATCTAAAAGTCATCTACCTTTCTGCCAGAGGCCATCAACCTCTCTCTAAAGGTCATCAACTTTTTGCTGAAGCTCCTCCGTGTTTTAAGAGAAGTCGTGCACATGTTTCGCTAAAATCGTACCTTGCTCTGGCAAAATTGTATTGTAATTTCGTTACAAAGCATTATTAATTTGGTAGTTCGTTTCGGTAAATTGCCATCTCGTTTTGCTGAAGACGCAAAGCGCATGTAAGGCTGTTATGCTGCTTTGACTCTGTACGACTACTGGGCGTACCAGTAGGCAGCAGCATGGTTGACGTTTTCAACCGGCAGGAAGGTAGATTGCAGGATGGTAGATGTTCCATGAAATGGCGTCCACTTTCCTGCTGAAGCCAGGCAGAATGGTGGACGACTCATCCACGAATCTGTCAGAGCGCTTCCACCTTTTTGCCAAATCATTCTCGGATTCAACTGATATAACAATTACGCCATTGTGTGCATTAAAACCTGTTGCGAGATCAGTGCATGCCGCATCTGCTCCGCCCAAAAGGTGGACACAGTTCTGTCTATCGCTCTACCTGTGAATTTATAATTGCTGTTCTAGTCGTTTTTCCGTAACCTAATTGAATTGTTTATTTTTGGAATTAAAGTTGAACGTTAACCACCGAAATATTCTAGCAGTTAATCAGTGCCAGTCAACTATTCAAAGGACTAATTTGCTACTAGCAAATAATTATCTACTCGCACTTCTCATTGGCTAACGTTCAATTTTAATTCCCGAAATAAACATTTTATTTGGAATACAGAAAAACAACTAAATTGGCATATAAACTGTACAGTAAGAGCGATAAAGTTATGTATCTGCGCCCACCTTTCTGCTGGACCAGTGACGGCATGCATTGATCGCACAATGAGGCTGAATGCACACAATGCCAGTATTGATGGATCCCTTGAAGCCGACACTGACTCGACAGTCAGATGGACGCATCCGGCAGATTGGTAAATGCGATTTTTTGTACGTCGTCTTTTCTTCGGTCGGCCTTGCTGCCGATTACAGACGTTGAATGAAGGTCGTCAACCTTTTTCTAAAGGTCACCAACCTTTTTCTAAAGTTCATTGACCTTTCTGTAATGGTCACCCATCTACCGAATTGCATCCACCAAATCGCAGAAGCCACACACAGGCCCGTAGCGAGGTCCGACGGATGGGGGGTGCGCAAACTAGCTGCGTCGGTTGCGCCCGTTTTTAAGTTCGGTCTGCGCCTACTGCGCCCGTAAATTTCAGTCTGCGCCCGTTGCGCCCCCCTTATCCCTTGGACTTCGCCACGACCCTGCTACTTGGAGCAGCAGATCAAATTCTACCGTGTGCCGTATTCCCAGATTTACAAATCTTTACACGTATTCAACACACAGCACCGCGCATGCGCCAGGGGAGCACCGGTATCGGCGCCCGCTGCGCCCTTAAAAAATCTTTTGAATTTTGCGCCCGCGCGCCCGTGCGGGCGCAAAATATTAGCGTTTTCCGGATACGGATATTAGCGTTTTCCGTTTACAGGCCCAACAAAAGCGGATTGCATGTGACCGGCAAAAATGTCCCCCCTGTCCCCCCGGACATTTTTGCCGTGTCCCCCCTGCCACCACCTCCAAAACGGTAACTCTTTGGCCACAATGGTGACATGGGGGACCTACAACGGAAAGCTGATTTTCAGGTCAATCGGTGACCTTTGAAAAACTGCCACCAGCGTTACCACAGCGTTAACACAGCGTTACCAGTCAAAAACAACTGAGGGATATTATTCACCGAAGAGACACTATTGCCGGAACGAAATTAGTGTTGTCCGGCATGGGAACATTATTGCCGAAACGAAATTAGTGTTGTCCGGCATGAAGGACATTATTGCCGGAACGAAATTACTGGTGTCCGGCATGGGGGACATTATTGCCGAAACGAAATTAGTGTTGTCCGGCATGGGGGACGTTATTGCCGGAACGAAATTACAGGTGTCCGGCATGGGGGACATCATTGCCGGAACGAAATTACAGGTGTCCGGCATGGGGACATTATTGCCGGAACGAAATTACAGGTGTCCGGCATGGGGACATTATTGCCGGAACGAAATTACAGGTGTCCGGCATGGGGACATTATTGCCGGAACGAAATTACAGGTGTCCGGCATGGGGGACATTATTGCCGAAACGAAATTAGTGTTGTCCGGCATGGGGGACATTATTGCCGAAACGAAATTAGTGTTGTCCGGCATGAAGGACATTATTGCCGGAACGAAATTTCTGGTGTCCGGCATGGGGGACATTATTGCCGAAACGAAATTAGTGTTGTCCGGCATGGGGGAAATTATTGCCGAAACGAAATTAGTGTTGTCCGGCATGAAGGACATTATTGCCGGAACGAAATTTCTGGTGTCCGGCATGGGGGACATTATTGCCGAAACGAAATTAGTGTTGTCCGGCATGGGGGACATTATTGCCGAAACGAAATTAGTGTTGTCCGGCATGAAGGACATTATTGCCGGAACGAAATTAATGGTGTCCGGCATGGGGGACATTATTGCCGGAACGAAATTAGTGTTGTCCGGCATGAAGGACATTATTGCCGGAACGAAATTTCTTGTGACCGGCATGGGGGACATTATTGCCGAAACGAAATTAGTGTTGTCCGGCATGGGGGACATTATTGCCGGAACGAAATTACAGGTGTCCGGCATGGGGGACATTATTGCCGAAACGAAAATAGTGTTGTCCGGCATGAAGGACATTATTGCCGGAACGAAATTACTGGTGTCCGGCATGGGGGACATTATTGCCGAAACGAAATTAGTGTTGTCCGGCATGAAGGACATTATTGCCGGAACGAAATTAATTTACAGTTACGGTATGTGAAGAGGGTCTTTACAAAGTGGTTGCCAAATAGCACATCTGTAAGATTTTATCTAAATTTTTGTGATATGGATGGTTTATGTTGGATTTTTATTTCTGTTTATCTCGAATAGCTAGGGTTTTTGTCTGATCAGCGATTAAACTAAACTGGAAAATCAAAATGTTGCTGTCGGTCATGAAGTGTTACGGTTGTGAAAAGTTGTGGTCATGAAACGTTACGGTAAGAAATGTGGGTTGTGAAATGTTACGTTGTGAAATCTCAAGTTATGAAATGTCGTGTAACGGTACAACCACTGCAAGCCGCAAGTTGTAAGCCCGCTTCAGCAGAAAGTAATAATTTCTAATGCGTAAATGCAGTGCGGTGGCATCCGCGAACTGAAAGAGTCCTCTGCAAGATCTGATAAACATAACTGAACTGATAAAGCACAACAAAACGTAACAGTTGAAGCAGAATAACGGCAAAGTATCTTGAAAGCTTACAAAAATTAAAAAAGGCCGAAAAAAGGGCTTCAGTCAACTTTATTAATGTGTGACAAGACTGTCAAAAAAGGAGCACCGGCAGTTTGTGTACACGCAAGAGGTTTCGAATTTTCATTTGCCTGTAGTATGTATCAAAGCGCTTTGAAACTGCGCAATTTACCTCAGAAAAGTCAAGGTGGAAGTTATAGCAACAGCAATCGAATTTGTGATCTGCCATACGAAGATGCGCTTATTCATATAAGGAATAAACCAAATGGACAAGCAGAGTAAGGGATAATCCAGTTCGGCTCGTGCAGCGCGGACGGTTGCTTACGTTCGGCATTTTTTTCAAAGACTCCTGGTTTATTCTCCTTTGAAAAGAAATTCTACAAACTCTTTTAATCTGAGACATTGGTTTCCTAGAATTAGCGATATCAATATTCAAAAAAAAAAGAATTAGCAAAATCAAATCAGATCATAACAGCTGATTAAAGCGTGAAAAAAACCGATCCAAAACTTGCAGTGTAGATTGGTAGCTGATCCTTCATTCGGGTCAGACGCCTACTTATCCGTTTAAATTTTCTATTACTAGTACGATATTAGCAACAAAAAAACTGGCCTGACGTTAAAAAGTAAAATTTAAATTCTACAAGCAAGTGTTACCGATATCACTTCAGTTTACTCCCGCTACCAGGACTATTACACTGTAATAAGTTTATTATGATGGACCATTGACGGTACCCGTGCCAAGCCCAGAAACACTTTCAGCCGCAGTACCACCATCGCAACCATTAAACATAAGTGTGCAACCATTACTTGATATCACTACTGCTGCTGTTACATAGCATTAACTGGTACTATCCATTCATAACCTTCGGACTGCAAAGAACGACATTCCGCGGCTGTATATGGAGCTTGCATTGGTCGTCAAATACGTAATGCTGGACAATGCGACAAGTACGTAAGCATCGAAAAAAAACGGGTTTCCTGTCCCGGACAAAACTAATTTCGTTCTGGCAACAATGTCCCCCATGCCGGACACCAGTAATTTCGTTCCGGCAATAATGTCCCCCATGCCGGACACCAGTAATTTCGTTCCGGCAATAATGTCCCCCATGCCGGACACCTGTAATTTCGTTTCGGCAATAATGTCCCCCATGCCGGACACCTGTAATTTCGTTTCGGCAATAATGTCCCTCATGGCGGACACCAGTAATTTCGTTCCGGCAATAATGTCCCCCATGCCGGACACCTGTAATTTCGTTTCGGCAATAATGTCCCTCATGGCGGACACCAGTAATTTCGTTCCGGCAATAATGTCCCCCATGCCGGACACCTGTAATTTCGTTTCGGCAATAATGTCCCTCATGCCGGACACCAGTAATTTCGTTCCGGCAATAATGTCCACCATGCCGGACACCAGTAATTTCGTTTCGGCAATAATGTCCCCCATGCCGGACACCAGTAATTTCGTTCCAGCAATAATGTCCACCATGCCGGACACCAGTAATTTCGTTCCGGCAATAATATCCCCCATGCCGGACACCAGTAATTTCGTTCCAGCAATAATGTCCTCCATGCCGGACACCAGTAATTTCGTTCCGGCAATAATGTCACCCATGCCGGACACCAGTAATTTCATTCCGGCAATAATGTCCACCATGCCGGACACCACAAATTTTATGGCCGCAATCAGTTCCTACATTATACAACTTTTGCAGTTGGTTTCGACTGGTAACGCTATGGTAACGCTGGTGGCAGTTTTTCAAAGGTCACCGACTGACCTGAAAATCAGCTTTTTGTTCTAGGTCCCCCGTGTCACCATTCTGGCCAAAGGGTTACCATTTTGGCGATGGTGGCAGGGGGGACACGGCAAATATGTCCGGGGGGACAGGGGGGACATTTTTGCCGGTCACAATTGCATAATTAAAATTATCAAATTTTTCTGATACGGAAGTCGTCTAGTCGAAACTGAAAAGATCAAAACGAATTTCTGCGTATCAACGCATTTCAGTTTTGACGTCACTGGATCCGCGATGAAAAGTTGCATAACCCAGATTAAAGTAAACAACAAAATTGTTCGCCGAGTTATTTTTCAAATTATTTTACTAAAAATGCCCACACTTGGTGCGTTCGACCTGTGTCTTCCAGTCGGCAATATGCGTTGCAGGGCCATATATCGCGCCCATTGTATTCTCTCCTTTTTATTAATACGTATTTATGTTAGCCCTTGTATGTACCGTGCCCCTTAAAGCACAGTAATTGTGTTTTCGTTCCGCCGAATAATTGAAATGCCGATCAAATAATGTTATGCTAAGTGTTAGATTTTTTTCTCGAAACATTTTGCCTTTCCGCCAATCATTTTTTGATTTCGAAGTTCGTTTTGAACGCGTTTTGTAAATTAGAGAACGTAAAGAACGAAATCGGAAATTTTTAGCGCAAACCTTGTGCTTTGTTGATTAATTCAAGCTATCGTGCAAAAACTAGTTTCGAACGGCACCGAAGAAAAGTAGGCCGCAAAAATCCAAACCTAGAAGTTATGCCTAAAGCAGGAAAGTTCGAACAGAAGGCGCAGAGAGGTCCCGAGAACCGTGAAGAGAAAGAAACAAATCTTACTGTAATAGCTGTCACGTTTTTTCTAATATTAAATCAGTGATATGCTTTGTGAGCAAAGTCGGTAGCTAGCTCCCGAATTATATAAATCGACGGTTTTTTCTCTGGAACGCAAGAGCAGCTTACGTTTTCAGTGCGGAAATTCCAGTTCATCCGGAAACAAAATTTTCGTTACTTTTACCGTTTTTAAGCAGATCTTGTTTTTCCATAACGCCATTCAAATGAACGAGAGTACTTCTGTAGTATTAATATTATTACTTGCTGCAAAAACAAGCTGTAACGACGTTCTGCAAAAAGCGGAATACTCTGTCACAGCTCAAAGATATCTGCTTATGCAAGATTACGTGTCATAGCGTGAGCGACGCGCCACTATTATACTGAAACGAAATTTTGCGAAAGTTGTTGGAGAAATTTCCGAATTTTATGAATTTTTAGAAATTCTTCCAATACCGTTCGGCGCTGATTTATTTCTGTAATATTACTATTATTACTTACTTCTCGTTCGGCGTCGAATTATTTCTGTAATATTATCATTATTGCTTACTTCTCAAACCAACCAGAACGACGCTCTGCATAGAGCCGAATACTCCGTCACAGCTCAAAGATATCTGATTATGCGGGATCGCGTGTCATTGCGCGAGCGACGTACCACTTTTGTTATTCAGCACCGAAAGGTGTTGATGGAATTTCCGAATTCTATGAATTTTTAGAAATTCCTCCAACACCGTTCAGTGCTGAATTCTTTCTGTAGAATTGTCATTATTACTTACTTCTCAAGAGAACAACGTTCTGCAGAGAGCTGAATACTCTGCCATAGCTCAAAGATCTCTGACTATGCGGGATCACGTGGGATTGCGTGAAGTCTTATAACTCTTATTTGAAAACAAAATTTTACATAATTTTTGCCAATCCAGCAGGGATTTAGCACTTCGAAAGCGTCACTTTGAATACGGCTGCATCATTTATCTACATAAATGCGACTTTTTCAAATTATTGTTATAATTATTACTTACCTTTCAAACGAGCCGGTATGATCTAGACCAGAAAAGATTGACAAACGTCTTTAACTATGAGATTTTTTGTTACTCAGGTTAACGTTCTATGCGTATGGTATGTGTCATAGCGCACTACCACAAAGTTCTCGCATGAGTTCACCGTTTTTTTTTCTTTGTTTTACTGTTGCTAAGCATCACTTGACTACGTAACGGATAATCCGGTTAAAGCACTGGTAGTGGGAAAATCTACGCAAAACGCTCAATCTTAAGGAGTGCTAACACTCAGTTCTTTGGGACGTTGCCACGCCTAGGCAGCCACGCCTGGGCAGACTGGGCCGATCAAAAGTTATTGGCGTGTTAGACCAGAAAATGTATAGAAAATATATATACATATATACAAAATATATATATAGAAAATGTATATATATACTATGTATAGAAAATATATAGTATGTTTTACTAGTGTTGTCGACTGTGAATGTATAAATATGCCGTAAAAATAAAGAAAACGTCGAATATATGTTTTCGAGTACGCGATTATTGAATGCATTATTTAATTAATATATTTCCTGCCTTACTCGCGGACTTGAATGCAGAGTATATCTCGCTTCAGAGATAGTACATGTGCCGCAAACGCATTCGGTATTTAATATCACGAAAGATTATGTTGTTACAATTGGTTTATTAGATGAAGCATGTTTATTTTGTGACTTGTTCGGAGTATCATGATCACGGACAAAACTGCCAAAAAATTTCTGACAGAGATTATTAGCGCCCAGAAAAATATCCGATATTTTTTTTTAAGAAGCGGCAAACAAGTTAAAGTGCATCCACGGGAACTTCGCACATTTTCTATTGCTTTTTTGAATGTATTAAGAGATTCAGTAATCTAACCGGAGTTGCTTTTAATAAGTATCAGACGATTTGCAGAAAAAAGTTTACTTCGTTTTTCCAGCGAAAAATCCAGCTTGCGAAATATGGTTGACAGCAAAGTCAAATTGTTTAAATTTAATGCATCTGCCGTAAGTATACTAGCAGCCTCATTATAACAAATCTCTTCGAATTTCTCACGTTAACGCTCGTAAGTCGCAACTATGAAAATAGCTTTTACACTGAAGCGCAGAGTAAATGATATAGAAGATGGAAGTTTGTTCCAAGGATAGTTCAGCAAGTTTTCGCGAAACATTTGAAGTTAATCGATGGGTAATGAGACTTTGGTACCTGCTGAATTGTTGGCCCATAACCAGCGTACTAAAATTTAAAAACAGAAGAAAACGCCCGAGGCGGTGCTCGAAACGTTTGTCTGACAACAGATTCGGAATCTGCGTCATCGATTTACTTATTTAAAGTGATCAAAGTGTAAAAAAAAATGTTTTGTAGTTTGGGCTCCAATGCTACCACCCGTGGTAGTTGTGGGGCGCTGAGGGCCGGCGGTCAGAATTTTATTTTTTACTTTTTCCGATTATAAAAGATGATTTCTAGAACAGAAAAAATGGCTCATTTCAAAAACTGCAGTAAAGTAATCTGTCAACTCCTGCAATTTACCGCTCGAAATAAGGGAAACATCGAAGTAGAACAACTGCGGTTTCAATTTGTTGAATGATAACAAAAGACCTTCAATTATCTCGTGATAATTCTTGTTTTTGTCTAAATGATATTAATAAAATTTACCAGGTTTTTAGGTGTAGGACATAGCGGAGAACGCCATGGCTTTGATGTCCAATACGCGAATTCATATTGCAAACGTGCCGGAATGCGAAACGTCAGAGTACAAGAACTTTCCACTTAACTTAGCACAATGAGCCTGATGGCCATTGTAGTGGCATTGTTTGATCAAATGATGCCGCCGGTAGAAAGGTTGATGCCCTTTAGAAAATGGTTGATAATCTCTGGCAGAAAGGTTGATGACCTTCATTGAGCGTCAAGCATCAACCCGTCAACCTTTCTGTCGGCTACAGGCGTTACTTTTGTTCAGTCTGAAAACGTTGAAAAATTACTCTAGCGCTGCTCGTCCATAGAAGTATTGATAAGGTTTACTTATATTAAATTTTTAATCCAACGTAATTTGTTGCAAACGCATTTGCAGCAGCGATTCCGTTAAAGGGATACTCAAGTATACTTTAAAAAAGGAGTTTAAGCCAACCAAATGTACAATCTCACACTGAAAACCAAAGCTTTGGGAACTCTGAGCTCGTCACTCGAACTGCTTTCAATTGACACGATCCAAAAGGCTGGACAAACGTTAATGATTGGCTGGCTATCACGTGGTGTGATGCCTAATATCGAGCTTGGCGTGTAGACACGAGTATCAGTCGATGATTGCAATAATGCAAACAGCGTGTGTGCTAAATAAGTACAATTTTTTACAGTTATTTTTCTGTTAAAATTAAAATGGTTCGAGGGCTTGATTCCTGGGCTTTTGTTAAAGAAAGTATTAAGTTCTTTAGCGCGGGTGTTAAAGATGAGTACATTAACAAGCGCAGACCAAACGATGTTAGTGTGGAATACCGTAGAGCACTGCAGCTGGCATACGGTGGTTTTGTATTTTTGGAAGCAGCCGATATGGATCACATAGTCTGTTCGCTGACATTTTCGTTCCGTATGAAGTGCAAGCCCCAAGAAAGGTCGGGAAAATTATATGTTATTAATCTGGAAATGATTGCGACAATCGAGACTCGTACAGTGAGTAAAATCTCCTTTCTGACATGCGATTGCAAAGCTGGAGAATCTTTTGATGGAACTGCAAGTTGTAAACATGCCATTGCATGTATAGGAGTCCTGCAGCACTACGTGCAGTGCAAAAGGATCCCTTCAATGACCTCAACTTCCCTCCAACTGCAAGATACGTTGTGCACGCAGAAACTTCAGGTATGGCACACTCCAGATCTGGCTAAAGACGTCGACCCGCAGCGCATCGATATTCCGGAGTACTACCAAAAACGCAAAACCCTGAAGGAAAGCAACAAGAGAGAGACTTCCTCGGATTTTGATAATGTACCTACATTGATAAAGTATAGTCCAGGACGATTGCGTACCGCGGAAAAGCAGCTTGAACTATTTCCGGACCTGCCAATATTTTCTCTTATTCGACGGGCCAATGTATTAACACAACCACCCAAAAGTCCACCCAAGCGCACGTTAGAAACGATATCGAACAATGATGCAGGATTCGGTTTGCCTGAAGAAACGTATACCTTTCTTAACGCTTTGTCGGATAAGATTTCTTCAGAAATTCTCGCGAAACTATCTGCGTTCGAACATCTGCTGTTGGATAAAGTGCGCATCAAAACGCTGGACGAATGTAGTGCCATTGAACTTGCAACTCGTACTCAGAGTTCTTGTGATAATTGGAAAATCGAGAGAAAATTTCGGATGATTGCAACTAAAGTTTACGACGTGAGCAAATTTATGGAAAAGATTGCTTCTAAATCTCCTGCGGAAATTGATGAGTTTTCAAAAAAGCTGTTAAATCCCGTACGATTAACTCATTTACCGTCAATTATACGCGGTATTCAAAACGAAAATCCAGCAGTGCGTTACTTTCAAAAGCTGTTGCAGGACAGTGGTAAAATTGTCGAAGATATCCCTGTTGGTTTGGTTGTTCATCCCGATCTGTTTTGGATGGCCGCTAGTCCTGATCGCCTTATCCGTGTATCTGACCCGGACCGTATATCGTGGCACCTCCCTGAAGTGAAAACAGTGAAACCAGATATTTCTGAGTATGCTTTTTGGACAACTCAATATCTGGACAAGAAGAAGAAAAAGCTACGTCGATCTCATAAGCATTACTAACAGATTCAAACAGCTCTGGCAGCGTCTGGGATAGCTAGCAAAAGTTGTTATTTTTTTGTTTACTCTAGTGAAAACGGTCCGAGTCATTGCGAACAGATTTTTTTAAATGAGCAATTTACTGCTAACATTTTTGAATTATGCTCGAAGTTTTTCTTTGATTATCATTTACGGGTGAGCGAGAAAGTGTGATAAAATTTTGACCTATCGCGTGCAGTTAAAGGCTTCCGTGGTTTGGGACACTAAGACGCTGGAGCAAGCGTCGCAGGGGACATTGGGAACCCGTAGTAAACGTCGCAGGGGACACTGGGAACCCGTTGTAAACGTCGCATGGGACACTAGGAGCCCGTAGATAGCGTCGCAGGTTACACTGGGACGCCATAACAAGCGTCGCAAGGGACACCGGGACGCCGTTAGAAGCGTCAGTGGGAGCACAAGTATGGCTTATGAACGCATTTTCAGTAGCTAATGTTAATGTGGAGAGTCTAGGAGAGCAATTTTATTTAAAATAAAACACATGTAAAACACGTTACCGAAATAACATCAACCAGAATAATCAATAGATAAAAATTGTTCAGTAATTTCGAGAACATCCGGCGCATCCATGTCTTGAAGCGTTATTTTGGGCGTTGGCTTCACTTCTTTTAAGATCGGATTCATAAAATTCGTAAGCCACGCAGCTACTCGAACAATTTTCGAAAACAATACAATCCCAGATATCGGAACAGGTCTTTTTAAAATTTTGAACATTTTTATTTGTGTAATTTTTCTTTCGACGTGAATACGACTGTGAGCAACTGTCCGGGTTTCAGTTTGTTCGTCCATAGAGATGTGACTGTTTGAAACACTTGGTGGGACTATCCAGTTGACACCTTTTGCAGCGAATTCTTCAACCATCTGGAAGACCCTATCGGCCAAAACAGTGTCTCCTGGCTTCAGATGGTTTGCTAGTCCAGAGCGCCGTACAAGATCAACATTAAAAATTCAGTGATGATATCCATGCGAAATGAAAATAACTGCGCCATATGGCGATATTCCGACCACAAATTTCATTGTATTATGCCATTTGTACGTGCTATATGTACAGTGCTGCGTTTCGGGATGAGTCGGTTTCTGGATTTCGATTTCAAAGGCATCAATAATGCACACCAAATTTGGATAATCTAGTGCGGTACGCACTGGCACTCGGTTTCCCATGGTTGATGCACGACAAGACGGATGCGGCAGCTCACGTAAAAAATGATACGTAATATTTACCCAGCAAGTATAATAACGGGATACTGATGGCTGGCTAACGCAGAAAATAGATCCAACAACTACTTCGGTCATTCCCGTGCGCATTCGAAATAACGTCAAAAACAGCTGATTTAGCAGGTCCAAATTAGCTCTGCTCCCTCCTTTTGAGCGATCTACAGACATGAGTTCACCGCTTGCACTCGGTCCATAGACAGACGAATTTACAAACTCTGGATCATTTCCATGCAAAATCGTTTGGAATAAAATTTCAAACAACACAGGGTAATTAGGTATTCCTGTTAGGTGAGAAATTTGGCTGCCACAGTCCTTGAATTTTTCCACTATGAGTAGCTGCTTTTCGTTCAGGGCGGATAACTGAGAAACTGTATCTTCTCACGAGAGGATTTAAGCTGTGGTGGCTGCTCACTCTTGTGATATCGTATTCTGAAACGCTTTGTTCTCCGATTGAACTACAAAAAGCTGTTCCTTGCAAGCTTTGATCTCCTTGGCATACTGTTCGTTGTTGTTGTGAATTTGTTCTTCAGCTGAATAATCGTCGTTCTATGCTCCTGAACTTTATTTTCCGGCTCTCCGACTTGGATTTCTAATAACCGAAATTTCCGACGATATTCCTCGAAAGTACTTTCCAAACAACAGATGTCCGTCATTGACCAGATATCTTTTGAACCAGGAAGTAGCATCTCTGCGGCAGCTGTTCGGGTAGATGGGCATTTTCGCTTCAAGCCCGATTCCGGCGGCCGAACATTTTTTGGCAAGCATTGAAACGGTGATGGTACGGCAGTTTTCTTTAGCTCGTTTTTGCTATCGTAATCCTCGCTGACGAAATGGATCCCACAAATACGATTATTCTTAGTTGGTGTCCAATTTTTTAACTGTCGACAACAGTGAATTCATTTGGCTCGCCTTTCTTTTTCAAATGCAGATGAGTCTTCTTTAATGCAAGGAATACGATGAAATTTTACTCCAAAATAAATTGGATTTCCTTGCTGTGTCTTGCATCCCGCAACACTGCATATAGCACCGTATCCATAGCGCATTTTTCTCTGGAAAAGTTAGATAATGGTACTATTAAAATTAGTGACATGTTGCCAAAATTAATTAACAAACTTGACCAGAAATATATTTGGTACTTTAGGAGGCTCTTGCTCTTCCACAGTCGCATCAGCAGATACAGCAGCAGTCTCTCGAATCTCATCTCCATCTCCATCATCAAAATGTCTCGTACCGCATTGTACGGAATCCATTGCTGGTAGCAGGGTTCTTGTGTGTGTAAGAAAAATCGGTAGCAAACGTTTACGAAATACAACAAAAAATCAGTAAAAGACGATCAGAAATGATACTATCACAGTGCAGTATTCTATCATGCAAAAGTGAAACCTACACGCCACGGCCATATTATGCAGATACCACATGTAGACGTCTAGTCACGTGGTACAGTGACGTAGGTTTTGAATAGTATCCATTGTTCAACTCGCAGTAGGATGTGAGCTTGGTATCTCCGATTTGCTCATTTCTGTGTAAAGCGACAAAATTACCGGGAAATTTTGCTATGTTAACCCTAGGTTTTTTGCATGTTCTCTCTGCTTTGCATTTTATTACTGAGCGCCCGCCGCCGAGCCGCGGGAGGCAGAATCTTTCGGGTTCGCAGTCTGCACAAAACTTTGATTTAAAACGGTACTGACACACTCAAAACGTTTCCCGTTATTTATTCTTTATTTTCAACTAAAGCTGAGCCGCTTTTTCGGACGAAATCGAAAATCTAAGCATCGACGATTTTACGGCTTATTTGAAACGCTAGCCAAATCATAGTGCTTAGTGCCAAACCGGGCGGTTGCGCTTGCGTCACATGCCGGAGCGTTCCTTTAAAACGTTTGACTTTGAATTCTTCGTGAGAAACGTGTCTGCAGGAGAACCGGGCAGGTTGAAAAGAATCACTCAAACACGTTTCGAGACCCATGTCTTAATGCGACCTTGTGCACTTCGCAGACAGGGGAAACTGTGTGAAACTATGTCAAACTGTTACAGAGTCATTTTGTATTTCTTTTATTAGGGAATTCGGTTGCGCTGGTGACAGTTATTTGAATGTTTTATATTTTTCGCAAAAGCGATTTGTTGCTAAGAAATGTCGAACTACTTTGCATTCGTTTAAAGAAGAATGCTTCCGAAATTTTCCTATTTGTTTAATTTGGCAGTTAGGGCAAGATAGCTATGGCCGATTCCGCAGCTTGGAAGTTTGATTCTGCTGAAGAAGCAATACGTCGTCGGCAATTAGCCGTACGGATGCTGCCACAAGTGTTTTGTGGAACTGTGACTGCAGGTTTCAGTGTCTCGGCTTGTTAGGTCAGCAAATTTCCCGGAGTAGGTTATCCAAATGCCCCATTAGCCAGAATAGCCGGTACCATTCTCAAGCTGCTCAAGTATTTCCGGTTCTTCAATTTGCTGAAATTCATAACCAGCACTTTTTTGCAGTCCTTTTCCAAGATTCTACAAATTGTTAGCAGAGTCTGCGCAAAACGCCTTATATGGTACTTGAATGAGTGTGGACGCCGTTGGTATATGACAACTTTTAACGCAGGTTTAAATTCATTAACCAACCATTCTACTTGAACGTCTTCGCTTTTTATCAACAGATTCAGCCCCTTTATACACCATGTACTCGCCGGCTTTCTTTAATTGCCTAATTGTATGTATGATCCTGCATAGCGTTTTTGCTCAGATGGGTAGTTTTTCAGGCTCTGACATTGAGATGACATATTCTGGAGCTCGTACGCCTGATCCAAAATTCGGTGTAAGTGAATTTGATTTTTTGTGTAGGCTTACTTTCAATGGCGTTGTGCCATTTAGCTAAAAAATTTTGCGCGCCGAAAAAAAGCTTACATACAATGTAAATAACCAGTCTTGTGCGGTCCTTGTTACTTTTTACGCAACCGTTGAGTGTTTTTTTAGCCTAATTTTGAGCAACCAGCTGAACTGCCAAAAACCGAAACCATTAATGGGCAGCCCTCTCGCCAACGGCCACGGTGGACGTACGGTTCCGGTGCGTAATAAATCCAAATTAAAATAAACTTAATCAGAGGTCAATCGTTCCCATATAAAGCCAAAAAAATATTACAGTAATTGAAGTCCGTCGAATAATTTGCGTTTTCTATTAACCGAACAGAATTGTGAAAGGAATCTGGGCATCTGGCTATTTACAACATCCCCAAACATTTCACTGGTCTTAATAAGTGACAAACAGCAGCAGCAGCGTACAAGTGGCTACTTTTAATGATAGATACAGAGTATACCACTTTCAGAAGGATATTTAAGCGGTTGTGTGACCCTCCTCTATTCGTTGAAGCGTTCGTTTATGTCAGTTTGTAGGTAAAAAGGAAAAAGGAAATGTGGCCGAAGCCGGATTCTGGAATAATATAAGCAAGTTTCTAAAACACGCTGTTGACAGTGACACTTCACGAAGTGTTTTTAAAGGCACTTCAGAAAGTCGCCGCCACGTTCTTGACATCACGATTTATCTTGTTGAAATAAATTAGTTGGGTCGAGCGGCCTGATCCCAAGCCGCATATTATGTATCGTCAGAAAACGTAGGTTTTTCTTTCCGCAAATCTGTTTTACTTATTGTTGGTCACGACGACATAAGCTGTTGCTGGTCATAAACTTTTGATTAATGGTTGTTACGTGGTTAATGGTTCAGCAAGAGAAAACATTAATTGTTGAGGCAGAAGGCATGATTTTGCCGGAGACGATAGCATATCCTAAGAAACGACTCAAAGGTTGAAATTTCAAAGTTCAGTTGTGTCAAAAAGACATGTTTCAGGGAGGAAAATTTGAAATTTTCTTAAGATTATTGTTAAAATTAGTCCTCCTTGAGCGCAATCGTCTCCTGACTTTCGGGCTTGTTGAAAATCTGTGTGTTGTTTTTCCTTGTCCCCGCGCTTTTTATGGGGTGACGTACTGTATTGTCGAGGCATCTTGCCAAGTTCCAACTTCTCTAACATACGCTAATCGGACTCACTGTAAAAAAAGGTTGCAAGTTGACTCGACCATACAGTAATAAAGAGCCAAATCATAAATAAATTCTACCGGATTAAAGAAGTTACGGGATAACAAAGTGATAGCGTGATATAAAGGAAGTTTCGCTAGAAGAAAACGCGCATGCAACGCATTAATGAGGTTATATTCCATTTCCGGGACAGAGAGACATATAGTCAACTTTCTATTTTGATGATGTAGAGTAACTTCGCTGGCGCTTCGGACGATAAGGCAGTGGTGAACGTCGTTGCATTTGTATGTAGACCATAACGCTCCATGTTTTCATTGCAGATCGACGCCCTGGAAACGTTTGGGGTTAAATGAGCCACATTGGGGACGATTAGAGAAAGATCGTTGGTCTGTTCCGTTTGCGTTATTTAGCGTTTCAAACGGTTGCGTGTTATGTTTTTGCTACGAGTAGGTTTTCCCCGTAGGGCAATGTACCCCATGGTTTTCCTGCTTTGTTACTTGTCGCAAATAAAATCTGATGGAATTCGAAAGCAGTTCCTTGCCGTTCTTTAAGTGAGATAGTCAATCTTCATCGTGCATCACATACCTCTGTACATCCGCCGATGTTTTTAGACAGCGAAAAATAGGACGTCGAATTTTATTGCGCTGAAATGTCACACTCCCAGTTGTCTGGGAGCGAAAATTACAACAATCGGTTTGCAGCTATCGGCGAATGTGATCCATAACTATTTTTAAGTAGTCTTTAGTTTTATGATTAACCACCAGTTAATTCGTTAAATGCCTGCCCGACAAAGCCTTCAGAGATAAGCATTCCATCGCAGAAATTTTCGTTATTTTTACGTTTTCCCCATACGTTTCCAGTTAGGGCTTATTTTTTTAAAATTTTTGCTGCATTTGCATGGTTTTTGAAAAACAGTGATATAGGACAGTGATGCGATGTTAACCAAGGCATCTTTACCACGCCTTAACCCAGGGGTTCATCGGTGATCCCAGCGAACAGTTGTAAGCTGAACCGAAATCCGGATTGTTCATGAGCGGTCCGAGCACACGAAAGCGAGGCGGTGCGTGTTCGGAGTCCTCCAATTTCGGATCACGTGTGCAGGATTTCTGAACAACCTTCCGGTTAAATTTTGTCCACATTCAAGCAAAAGGTACATAGATCACCTGTGCAGCTACCAACCAGAACAGTTGATCTTCAGTCATTTCTTCCAAGCCCGGCAATTTGATGCGGTACCCTGTGCGGCTCATAAAATTATGAAAAGCCTGCAAAATCGAATTTCTGCGCACCATATAATTTTCCTAATAATGAAATAAAAATACTAACCAGGTATGCAGCACGAATTCCGCCATTGTCGGCGATGTTCTCGTTGAGTGTTCGCCGTCCATCCACACTATTGTTGGGCGTACTGAAGTTGTTGTAAAAATCCACTAAGGTGTACTTTCTCGCATTGTAGTTGCACTGTGTCTCATTCGTCCACCAGTTAAATGGTTTGCCGTTTTTACCGAAGTCTCTACCTAAGCACATCATTGAATATTGTTTGAAAATAAAAATCGTTTTACTCAAGTAAAATTAGCCAAAAACGAGGGCACTCGAAACTAAAGAAGCATCTGAATACGCGGCGATTGTATGCAGGCACGAAAGCGGAGTTAGCGCGCTGGACAAAATGAAACGCGCATGCCTGGAGTAGCTTTTGTGGCCACGTACTGCAGGAATATTCAAAAAACTTAGGTACAGGAGCTCATTATTTCTTTCTTAGCGCGCTTAAACGATTGCATACATTTGCCGAGCATTCGGAAGCTTTTTCAGTTTCGTATACCCTTAATATCGAATGCATGGATGAATTCGTGGCCAATAACATAACCAAGCCTGGCATAGTTGACAATGTCCAAGTTGCTCGCGTAGAAATAGGGTGACTGTAAATATGCCGGCGAAATAACTGCATACGGAACGTTTCCCAAATGCAAGAGATTTATTGGTGGTTATCAGCCGCGATATGTTCGGGTACCAAGATAATTGCGATATTGAATCATTCCTGCATTGGCCGATGTGAGGCCGATTGAAAAGTAAGGATTATTGCGGTTGCTGATAAGAAGTCTTCGCAGGTTAATCCAACTGTTGCTTTGATCGATGCTGCGCAGTGTGTCGGCAAATGCCGGGTTTATTTCAATCTACAAGCGGCGCATCACATTCACGCTTTGAGCTAAATCAGCGAAATTAAGAGTAATTTCGCATCGGGAACGCCTTCGCTGATTCTTTCACAAGAAAGCATCAGCTGCAGAGTTGAGTACTGCTTCCTTTGCGAAGTCATGCGGTAGTAGCGTTTTTCCTAAATTTAACTGAAAAATATAAAAAAAGTTTACTGGCCTTTGCGTAAAGTTTGTCAAGGATTGTCCAGTTGCGCAAGAACTCTTCAGGATAACCGACCATCCGGAGTGTATGGTTCAGCTTGTCCACCGCTGCGTCCTGCGTTGTGCGGTCCATCCAGTCCGCTTTTAGAAGGACAGCATCGCGAACTCCGATATTAATTTCCGACGTCAACGTTTTCGCCTATCATGCCGAAATACGGTATTTTATCTATTAATGAAACTGCCCATACCGGAATAAAAACCGCAGTTTTCGCACTAGCCTCTTTTTTGGAAAAATTTTTCATAAATAACGTTTTCAACAAAACGTTAACGAAAAAAAGAGTGACCCCGCGTCTCCAATGGAAAACTCCAGTAATTTAACAAATTTTTTTAATTGTTTTTGTAGTTTGAGCAGATACACTTGTGAAAACAATGTATCAGCGGTGTCTGTTTAATAACAATAAAAGTCTATGTTAACCTTCTGTAGAGTACTATCCCCAATGTACGCCTTGAAGAACAAGCCCGAGACGGTCAGCGGCATGCTCGCTTTCACCAGATCCACGCACTGGTCCGTCCGTTGATTGAGATAATAATGGACGGCGGCAAACCATAACCAATCGGCAATTGTCGTCCGTCCCGCGTTCCCTTCCGCTTCCAGCTCCGCCATCGTTTCGTCCAGATGCAAAAGATACCCTGTTTTGGTGTCGCCTAACTTTGTGGCCGTTGTGGCTTGAAAATCCACCTTGGAAGCTCTCAGCATGGCATTGAAGAGCGGCAGAAAGTTGGCTAGAAACATTGAACGGTAAGGCGATGTCGAAAGGTCGCAGAACGTTATGCGCTTCCGCCGGTCCAGGTCTCCTTTTGCACCCTGGAATAAAATCATTACAGGTTCAACGAAGAAAACTCACGAACTAGTAAAACAGCTTTTGAGGCTTAAGCTATCAACAAAAAGCCTTTTCGAAAATAATGTGAATCACAAAACAAATTTTTGGTTAGGTAAATTAGGACAATGGCCCGGTATATAGCGTCAAAAATGGGATACGTACACTAAAACTTTCGCTTTCGCGCACTCTGAATCACTTTTTTGTAATACTTTATGTCATTCTAAAGCTAAAGGAAGGATTCGTATACATTGTTCTGAAAACGGTTTGCGCGCGCAACATCTGGTGGCCGAGATATGGCGAACTGAAATGGGCGAAACGTTTAAATGTATTGTTGTGTACCAAAAGTCTGTTTATTACCCGATCTTCTTGAAGCTGTGCTGTAAAAGACACATGGCCTTAATGTCGAAAGTGATCCAATTTCCGGTTCCCAGCACTTCCCATAAGTTAAAAAATAATATATTTTAAAAATTTTGAAATTTATTTTAAAAACGAATACGAATGCTATAGATCTGAAAATGGTTCACTTCGGTTGATGCGGAGCGCGCGAAAGCGAAAGTTTTAGTGTATGTATCCCATTTTTGACACCATGTACCGGGCCATTTCCCTTAAGTTGAATAATTTTTGTGTGTAAGCAGATAATGACCATTACGTAAAAACATGAAAACATAAATGTGGAAAAATAACTCTGCTGATGATTGCTAGCCTGTAGACGCACCGCATTCAGCACCGCTTCTAACCATATGGCTCTCTCCAGCCGGCTTTCAACAGTGGACCGTTGTACGCTCCTATTGGTGGCATTAATTAAACTTTGCACGAAAGGAATCCATGCTTGGAACAGTTTCGCGAATGTGTTATTAATGGTGTCGTTGACATGGGCGCTGTCCAGTGCATCGGACTCCCACCGGGCGGCCCGCATCACGAGACGTTCGGGGGCCATGAAGTACAGGATCTGCTCGTCGCTGGACAGGTTATTGTCGTCTACGTGCAGAAGGCCGAAGGTCTGGATGTTGTTCTGCTGAAGACGAATGAGAGTGTCTTCCAGGTGAAAGGTGGACACATTGGAATGTCCATTGAGCAGTGACCATCCGCCCAGCAAGTTGTCCACAGTTCGCAACAAGGTTAGGTCGCGGGATTCTGGGGCTGTTGAACCATTGATTAGCTGGATGGTTTTACGCTTCGATATATTTTTTGCATCAGAAACGCGGTGACCATATGCGGTCAAAAAGAAACACCCTCCACGTGAAATGAAGCGCATTGCACCGCTCGGCATGTAATAACTAAAAAGTTTAATTTTTAACTATTAAGTTGTGTACTAGCGCATGCAATTTGGCAGTTTGGGTGGCTATTGGCAATAAATTTTTATAACTATTACTAATGTGGACCAGCTGGTCCAATTAGTTCAGCTGGCTGTCTATATATATATATAAAATTAAGGGAAGTGGTCCGGTACATGGTCCCAGATTTGGGTATTTACACGAAAGTTCCACTTTCGCGCAGTACCAAATACTTTTGTGCAACGTTTTGATACATTCTGTAGCTAAAATGATCTGTATACGTTGGTGTGGAAACCGTTTGTGGGCGCATTATCCGGGTGGGAAGTTACGGGCGAACTAAGATTCCGAAAAGTTCAAATGCAAGAAGGTGTATCAAAAGTCTCATTATGGACCGATCTCTTTCAAATTTTGCAGAAAATGGAACAAAGGTTTTAAATTTATTTTAAAATCGGAAAAAATGCCAGAATTGTGGTACCGTGTCAAAACCATCTTTATACGTATGTGCCTTTCTCTACAGAATTTGAACGAGATCTGTTCATTAAGAGTTTGGGCACACCTTCTTGCATGTAAACTTTTCGGAATGTGGACGATAACATTTAATAAGTATCGAAGTAAAAGTACAAACTAAAGTACCAGAACGGATGAAGGATGGTGAAAATCAATGAGACCAAACCATTACAGCTCCTTGGGGGCAAATGCCCACTCACGCACCCCGATGTTAGGAGGCCAGTTATCGGGAGTGAACATTTTTTCGGTTTCACTAGCGTAAGAACCAACACGTGCGAACAGACTATTCTTACGGCCGTTTTTAGCAGAATAAATTGAAACAAATCTCACAGAGATTCCAATAGATTCGATAATTGCCTTGAGATCCTTGCTGTACTCGTCGAGAGTCTCGTGTTCGGAATGTTATTTTGCTCATAACTTTCCAACCGGATGTTGCGCGCACAAACGGTTTTCACACAACCGTATTTAAATCATTTAACTACAGAACGTAACGAAACAATGCAAAAAAGTGTTTGGCAGTGCGCGAAAGTTTCGAAGTTTGCGAAGTGGAAGTATTCGTGTAAATACCCAAATCTGCATCATGTACCGCGCCGTGGATTTTAGTGCTTCTTACATAATGCCGAGCAGCGACAACGTTTCTAATGAGAACAACATCGAAGTATGAAGTTTGTGATGGAACCATGATTGGTCAAGTTGATGCGTGTTTTTACTTACAAATATCGTGCGTCTGGTTGATGCACTGTTTATATATATCTATGGCTTTCTTTTCAGTTGGATTGCTGTACTTCCCGCTGTCGAAAAGTTCTGAAAAACAATCAGCAGCAACGTAATAAGGGCTTTTCTGATATGATACAAGAACTGTAACAGTGCTCCATATTTTCCTAATAATTGCGTTGACCGATCGCGCCCAGGCCACAAAATACTGTATCGTGCACAGAAGGCAAGGTATCAAAGAAATTACGGTACTGCGAATCACCGAATGCCCAGTCATCACCCAGTGTACACGTTTTGACCTGTACCTTGAAGCTGACCAGGAATCTTAGCCAGGAGAATGCCGAATTGACCATAATCATAAGGATCGCTGGTATTCCAACGGCCACAGGCGTAAGCGTAGAAATCCACGCAGGGATCGACGGTCGGATCTATGGCGGAGATGATATCGCGGGCTGACAAAATCACAAACTAAATCACTGAATGCCACCTGTCGACCCCCTACCGAGTAGTCACTAGCAACAATAGCATTTAAAAAGCCGTTTTAAGAAATTCACACTAAAATTATGAAATCAGGAAATCTTGATCAACGCATAATTACTGCATTTGCTGAATTACTGTATTTGTGAATTTTGTACATACCAACGTGTTGGCACAGCTCACACGTGCAAGACGTGGACGATCGCTGCTTCTCGGTAGCTGATGTACAGATACTACCAATATTGATTCCAAATATAATAACAACCAAGAGTAGCATTTTCTGTTTTACCCTCTTAACACATGAGAAGGAGAACTGTCTGCGATTGCTTGAAAACTGTTTATGTTTTCCAACTTGGAAATAGACTTATCTGTGGTAGGTTCACTTTTGCCGACATCCGTCCTACTGCCATAACCAGAAGCAGTCAACAGACTGCTTTCGAAAAAAGCTAACGGTTTGAATGCCAGGAAGGAAGTGCTAACTCATATTTGCCACAGGCGATATTATTTCCTACTTTGGACTAATGACTCTATTTCACGTTTACCGTTTGCAAAAGTAATAGCTACAGCTTTTACATGGTGTGGTGTCGAGTTTCCTATTTTTGAAGTTATAACTTCAAAGGTAGAAAATTCGACACCATGTCATTGTCTACCTCCTAGTTACGATTGGACAAAATATTGCTGATGGGAAATAAAATATCCAATTTACCGGGGTCGTTACGGCAGGAACGCAGAGGCCGCTCACTAACAAACAGGTACAGTACAGTATGTACATCAAAATTTCGTTTTACAGGAAGTTTATATGTAGCGATTGAATGTCAGGAACTTCAGTTCGTTTCGAAACAGAATCAAAAACTCCAAACTTTAGGACGGTTGAATATTCTGATACTTAGGTCAACAATTACAAAAACTGCTGAAATTCCGGCTGCGTTTTGAACTCGATCGTTTGAACTATAAGATCACTTCTGCAACCGTGGAAGAAACCCTTCCCAAATCCATGCAAAGACCGATAGCTAATGACTCACGGCCACGTACTGTTCTATAAATCCGCAAACTTTCAGGTATTTTGCTGCAGGCGCCTTCCGTATACATGTTTTTACTGCTAAAAAGCTACAGATACGGAGAGTGTCTTAGTATTTGACATAGAAGTATCACACCAATTTTTCCATCCCGGCCATTTGTCGGGAACGTAAATCGGGCAGGTCACTCGTCGTTTACACTCGGAATACAGATAACTATTTACGTCCTGCTTGTTCGTGTGCCTTATGGGTTTCATCTAGCGAATAACATGTTAATTTTCTTCATCTCCAGATACAACAAAGCTCCGGTTGTTTGCCGACTCAAAATTAAATTCATGTGATGTCCATCAGTATGCCCATCCAACTCCAAGCACAATGTACATGACCCGCTTCTGCGTTAAAGTATGCACGTATGGAGTGTATGCGCTTTCTGTATATACCGTACATGGCGTGAGCACAAGCCGCAGTATCGGCATAACTGCTTGAATGAATTTTATGCTGTCGAAAATGCGGCCATTTTATTGCCGCAGTGCAACATCGGTGCCGGAAACGGAATAAAAGATGGGAAAAAATTTTTAAGTAGAACGGTGTTTTTCAAGTTTTCTCGGACAGTCAAAGTTTTTGAATCGAGGGGATAATTCTTGAATTGACAGTACCAAGCCGAGGGTTGGTTTTCGATTCCATCTAGTAGCAAATTTGATTTTCGATCTCACAAATTGAGGGCAGTTAGTAGCACTTTTTGTTACTATGCATAATGCAGATTATGTTTTCTTATTTTTCTGCTAGAAAAAGCGTGTTTGAAATTCTACAAGGCACATTGTACGAACTGCGGTTTGTTGATACGAGTACATACACCGTAGAAAGAAGGGCATATCGACCGCACCCACCTCACTTTTCTGGAATTTCTTCTATGTATTAGCTTTTGTATTTTTTTGCAAGGTTCCAAGATTTTCTTATTTCGTTATGTCGTCCAGTATTTTTTATGGTGTCTTCTGTTTTTCTGTCTGAGTAAAAACGCTACTGTTGCCAGAAGCAATTTTTCTTTACCATCTATTTACTTCAGCTGCCTTTACCAGCGTTCCTCTTTTATGAATGCAAAATTTTTTGCCCCTAGCAAAAAGCACTTTTTGAAATAAGCGATGTTTATGTAAGAAAGTACACACCATAGAACATCGAAATTTATCGATGGCAGGAAACCAGGTATCAAGGATTGTCTATTTTTGTTAGTGCCGTATGTTGCACAGCTTGTAGATTTTGACTCCCAATTACACATAGTTGCTGTTTTCCTTAGAAAGCGGTACAACTAAGTTAGTTTAAATTATTTAAAAATTTATACATATCACGAGAGGGAAAATTCTTTAACACAGACATCACGAGTTATAAATCGCAGTAACTCTGGCGAAATTGCGAAACTCGCCAGAAATATGGGAAATCTGGCGAAATGCCCTCAAGCTAGGAGAAAAAAAAACAGGCAGAACTTTTGAAACATTCTTTGTGCGTTCTGTGAATCCTTTGCACATTCTATGAATGCTGTTTGGTTTGGAATTTACTTTATGCCTTCACAGAAAATGGCAGTTTTGCTTAGCAATTGCGACGAAGGAAGAGGCACCAAATGGCAGTTGCGAATTATACCTGCCAAACAATACATGTTTCGCAACTTAACATAAATGACTTAACATAAATGACACATTCGGTATATTGTTCAAGCTTTGCCCGATGTTCACCTCATTCAGAGATGCGCAGCAGCATTCACTGGTCTTTACAGTAATAACATTATTTTATCACCCTCGTCACTACACAGTGCTAATTTCCCCGGTAACAGTTAAAACCGCCTCTAAATTTGATATCGTCTCTACCACGCCTTAATTCGCGGATTCATCGGGGATCCCAGCGGACAGTTGTAAGCTGCACTGAAATTCGCGCTATTCATGTACGGCCCCATTACACGGTATCGGAACGGTGCGTGCACTGCATCGAAAGGAGCTTCTTTACGGATGCACCATGTCTAGAAACAACTTCCAATGTAGCTGTGTCTCGCTCTAACTCTCACCAAAGGTCACCTGAGCCCCGATTAACCAAAATAGCTGATCCTCAGTAAACGCTTCTAACCCCGGTAGTTTGATGCGGTATCCAGTGCGGTGCAAAAAATTATGGTAAGCCTGTAAAACAATCATTCTTTGCGCAACGTAAATTAGGAAATATATGAACAGAATTACTAAATAAGCAGCTCGGTATCCGCCGTTGTCGGCAGTGTTCTCGCTGAGAGTTTGTCGGCCATCGATGCTGTCGTTCTTCGTGCTGATGCTGTTGTAGAAATCGACCAAAGTATACTTTTTTGCATTGTATTTGTTTCGAGTCGCATTCGTCCACCAGTTAAAAAATATGCCATCTAAACACGATATCTGCTATAACTTGTATGCAATGAAATATATTACCCGCAAAAGAAACCATTCTCGCCTTCGAAATCGAAAACATGGGTGAATTCGTGCCCAAGGACCGCACCTAAGCGAGCGTAATTAACAATTTCGCAGCTGTTTGCGTAGAACATGGGTGGCTGTAGGAGTGCTGCTGGAATGACTGTAAAGTCCATAAATCAGCTTTTTATTTATGGGCCAGAAATAATCGTATAATGTTTAACATTATTTCAGTCCAAGCGAGGATGAACGAACTAGCAAGATACCTATGTAATTGCTGTCCGGATACACCTTGGCGTTTACTGACGTCAAATCAGGCGGAAAATAGGGATCATTCCGGGCGTTGGTGCGGGAAAGTTTTTGCAGGTTAATCCAGCTGTTGCTTTGATCGATAGTGCGCAGTGTGTCATAGAATTTTACTCCCACTTGAACCTGCACAGATGAACTAGAAAACGCAGCCGTGCAGTTGCCTTTTTTACTTCACGTACAGTCACCAACGTTCTGGCTCATAGGGGACTGACATGAGCTTTATACAGGTGTCACCCCTAAATGCCCTAATATACAACATAATTATATATTAGGCATATTACGAGAAACCCGTATGCCATACGCAGCGATTTAGCGAAATATTACACCTATGGCACGGTTAGTACACGTTAAATTTTTTCCGATATGTGTTTTTAGTTGTATCCACAGTATCCCACCGTATTCCACAGTATGCTCTGCGTATCCTTCATGTATCCCTCAAATATCCCGACTTTGTTTTAGTTACTGCAGTATCCCACCGTATCTCTGCAGAATCCTTATGTGCATCCCAAATGTAAGTGTTATCCGGATACTCGACGGATACAGTAAGGATACGTTAAGTCTAAGATACGTTGGGATACTACGATACTACAGTTGCTGATGATCCTTTAACCTGCATTCAGCAGGAGACCTCAAAGATACGTAAAGGATAACAAGGGATACTGGCTACATCATTTATTGTATATTCGGCACGTATTTCAAATATGGTTAATGTGGACACGCTTTTTAATTAGAGTATCTCACAGTATCCCCACCGACCCCACGGTATCCTTTGCGCATCCTCCATGTATCCCGTTATTATGTTTTCTTAGTTCTTAAGTTTTCTTAGGTTTCTTAGGTTTTTTAACGGGGTTCATGTGGATACATAGAGGATACTGCAGAGATACGGAGGGATACGGCAACAACGAACAGACGTCAAAACATTGTGAGGATACATGAGAGATACGTAGAGGGTACCGTGGAATACGGCAGGATACTGTGAGTACAAGCAAAAAAACATGCCTCGAAAAATTTAACGTGCACGAGGTCGTCCATAGAAGTATCTAAAATATTCAGGTATTACATTGCTACATCCTAACTGCCAAAGTGGTAGTTATCCCGGTTAGCCAAGGTTCATTTAGCAGTCAACGCTTGCGTTTTATCTTATGATCTACAGCTTGTTACATCTACCGCATTTTTATTTTTTTGCTGCGTGCTATCCATCCGTGCTGCACAGTGCACACTGCACTCAGTAAAGTTAAGGGTGGGATTAATTTGGCATTGTTTCAGATTAGTACTACGATTCACCTCGCATAGAAAACTCTTTCTCAAATTTATTAGTGATCGTGTCTCTGCTTTTTCAAAACTCGTATCAAAGAAAGACCATACACGTATTGAAGGTATTTTGTCTTCCGTAGTTCACCCTACACGTATTGAACTTCAATAATTGAAGGTATTTCACCTTCCGTACTTCACCCTTGAAACTCTTTTCAAAAGCTAGCGGTGCGAAGGAATAACTACCTTTGCGTAGAGGTCATCAATGAGCCTCCAGTCGCCCAGGAACTCCTCGGGATAACCAACATTCCGCAGCGTATGATTTAGCCTAGTCATGGCGAACTCCTGTGAATCCCGGTCCATCCAGTCAGTATTAAGGAGGACTGCGTCACGAACACTATTGGCAATTTCGGCTGTCAGCAGTTTTGCCTGTTGGCGCATAAAGCCGATTATTGTTATTTCAACATTTTTTATCTCGCATTATGCCGGAACGCCAATTTTGCCACAAATTATTCTTTTTTGGAAAAAAAACTAGGTTCCAATAAAGAAAATGCCTGTGCATGACCTCTTGAACGGCTCCTCTCGGTATGTATGTCTTGAAAACATTCCTGAGACGGTCAACGGCATGGCCGCTTTTACCAGCTCTACACAGGTGCCCGTTTCTCGATATACAAGGTGATAGAGAGCGGTCCACCAGAGCCAATCAACAAGTGTCGCCAATCCCGCATCGCCTTCGCATTCCAGCTGCGCCATAGTGTGATCCAGATTGATGAGATACTCCAGCTGAGGCTGGACCCCGAACTGCGTGGCCGGCGTGGCATGAAATTCCACCGAAGATGCTTTAAGCATGGTGTTAAACAGAGACAAGAAATTTGCAAGAAATCGCGAACGGAATGGTGGTCTTTTCAGATCCCCGAAGGTTAAACGCTTTCGATGGAGTACTAGTTCTGTTGACCCCTGAAATGGTAAATATTTTATGAAGAAATAAAAATAACGAAAAAAAAGTAAGCGTGCAATATAAAAATATTGATACAAAAACTGAAAGAATTTTTTCTCAAAATGGGCAAATTGAAGGCGGGATAAAGCTAAAATAAAACAAGAACTTACGTAGAATTATAACTTTAGCAAAAGCAAAAACGCAGTTAAGATGGAACAATATGACTTCAATAGGTAATTTGGAATAACGTTTTAAAGTGCGATGCTAAGAATAGTTGCTAAAAAACAGAAGATAAATCAGCATATTTTTGAAATATAGCTCGCACCTTTGCCAGCGTAACATCCAACATAAGAGCTTTCTCCAGTCTCTTTTCCACAGTTGGCCGATGGACGTTTGTATTAGCCTCTATTAGTAAGCGCAGCACGACCGGCGACCATATCTTCATTAGTTGCGCAGTCGCGTTGCGAACAGTGGGCTTGTAATGGGCGTTGATCAGTGAACCAAGCCTCCATCGTCCAAAGAGGCGACTAGGAGGTGTAAAGAACAGGATATTCTCCTCGCTAGAAAATTCGTTCCTGTTTACGGTAAGATCGCTAAAGGTCCGAATGTCGTTCTGCTGCAGGCGGACAAGAGTGTCGTCCAGACGAAAAGAAGAGACATTGTAGTGGTCTTTCAACAGCGACCATCCACCCATTACGTCATCGAGAACGCGCACAAGACTTCCGCCGCCGGATGAGTGTCCTGTTGGAGAAATCATGACTGTAATGGTCAACAGTCTGCTTTTTATGTCTTGGTGGCGGTATTTCTCGAATGAAAATTACCTAATACGAATGACTGTTTTACGACTAACAGATTATTCAGTAAAGATAGGTTGAGCAAATAGGTTTAGACCACGCAGTACCGTTTTATTTTCCGCAAGTGAGTCGTTTGCTTTTTACTTTTAAGTATGGTGTGACGGCTCAGGCCGTTTGACGGTGCTTCCTTCTCCGCATTTAGCTCTTTCAAAATCGAGAACTGGCTTTCAGCACACTTTACAGTATTTTACAATACATACCTCGCTTCTGGCTGATGCACTGGTCATAAACGTCGATTGCCTTTTTCTCCGTGGGGTTGGTGTAATTTCCGCTGTCGAACAGTTCTAAACAAAGCGGAAGTTGTAATAAAATACAGGCATGCCGGCAGCGCACCCGGGCACTGGCTAGTGTAGGATTTCACCGTAAACAAACTCGAAGCGCAACGTTTTACCGCGAAATTTCGCCGGGCATTGGAAGGCAGTGAGACTTCGGTTCGGGGCATTTTACCATTGCCTCATTTTGAAGCAATGCGTGTCAATACGAACGATTCGTCGCCCGAAATTAGACTTTCCTTGTGTCAACATCTTATCCTTCGATTTTCCTGCTTCTTCCTTAGCTTTTCTCTTAGATTCTTTCATTTCTTATTTTTCTCGAGCTGTTTATACTTTCCTAGGTGCTTTTAGGTTTGGTTTGTCCTGAGTTAGAACGAAAACATAACAAAAATATAATATATGTTTCCGTATATAATGCTTATATTTTCTGATGCTTTTCTCGTGCCTTATTGTATTTCCTCTGTTTTCTAATTTGTTTTTGTCGTTTGCTCGACTGTTTTCTCAAGATAATGAACTGTGTGTCTCACAAAGAAAATGGCTCCTCGCAGAAACGGCGTTGGGACAAAATGTCGCGCGGCGTGCAATCCTGCCAACTAAAAGTTTCGAGACAAAATATCACCCGGCGATTTTGAGGCGATAAGCCTGCGATCAAGTCGCGATATGTCTGCGGCCTTGCGCCTAGTTGTCTACGGCGAAATGTTGCAGCGTTGCCCTGCTGCCAGGATGCAGTAATGCTTCGCAGAGAATACTGCTATAAGTTTGGAAGAATACTGAGCAATATTCATTTAAAACCAATTTCCTTGTGCTTTGCAATTTGACAATTTGACAATCCGGATTTGACAATTTTGTTGTAACTGCTGAGCATTTCACAGTTTCCTAGAACTTGAACACCGCTAAGCATTATACGAATTAGCAATTACGGAATAGTGCCAGAAGGACTAAAAAATTAAATAAAGGAAAAGATTTTTGATTTTCAGGGATTGAGTTTTAAGTATATAAAAGTGAACTATGTCTAAAGATAAATTTCAGGGCGAATTTCCGTGTCCTTTAAATTTCTTTTCCACTGCCAGAACGCTAGAAAACGTTCTGCCGATTTATTGACCCTTTATTGAAAAGCCGATGAAGTTTTGACTTCGGCCATTATTTGGAAATTCTGTTACCAAATTCTTCAGCTATAATTTAACAAACAAATGCTCGGTGCGTTTAAGTCGAACAATTACCGGCGTCATTCCAACAAAAATTACAAATATTTCGTTTTTGTACGATTTATGGAACCGAGCAGTATCTCAGTACCGTACATCACAGATGCGAAATATTTATTACATACAAATTTCTGTGGATCGATTGTTTTAATCAATAAAAATTTTCATTTGCTTAATTGATTTTATCTTGTTAAGTTTTGCACTTGAAACATTATGATTTACGATAACAGTGTTAACGTAGGCTCCAGGTACAATACGGACCAAGCGAAAATAACTAAGTACTTAGGATTGTTGAGCACCGGTCAGCAAATGCGTTCTCCACACATACCTTGTAGCTGTTCGCGAATCATGGGAGCGATCACTTCATTCGCCAGACCATTGCTGCTATTCCAACGGTTACAAGCGTAGGCGTAGAAATCCACGCACGGATCAAAAGTTTCATCCATGCTGGAGATGGTTTCACGGGCTATGAAAATCACAAATTAATTGCACAAAGCCCCATAACGTCATTGTAACACGAGAGCGACAGTGGTCAGATGGAAATTCACTGGAAATTCAATGCAAAGTATAGCTGCTACAGGAAATCGTTCATGCTCACTTTTTATTGAATAAAGTTGATTTCTGCTGCTTCGCAATTGGCAGCATTTTTACATACCAATTTGTTGGCAAAGATCCGTCATGCACACGTTTGTTGATGACTGACGCATCCCGTTGGCTTGTATAATACTATCTGTAGTGATGGTTAACAGAAATCCAATTACATACGACAGCAACATCGCGCGCTCTTTCTCTGTTATTTAAAGTTCCAAAAAAATCAGATTTCGGTAGCAGTCTCGAGGAATTATCCGCACATCACAATGAACGAATTTTTTAAATTCAAAGCAATAGTCTCAGAAACACTCGCCACACTCGAAACCAGCACTGTTTTTACAAACGGAATTTTTGGATAACACAACTCGTTAAAAGGCAGGAAGTATTGTTGCCTTAAAGTACTCCTTTGCAGCCTGAAGGAATAATTACTCAGTTGACTAAAGATTTTACTCTCTGTTCAAGCGCGCCGCTTACCTGAAATACGGCTAGCGGCAAATCCGAGAAACTGGTATTTGTGTAATTCGTCAAGCCGTTACTTCCGAAAATTTATCTTGCAGTAGACAGCCTAGATCTACGTAAGTAATATTCTGCAGAATTTGTAAGCGAAGGTAATTACCCACCTCCGTTGTGAACTGCATTACTTCGGGAATGTTATAAATTGGAAAAGGTCGATTCTTCGTGCACGGATGTTTGCACTGGGTTTGGCCGCGCGCACAAGAGGTCGGGAGCAGGTTTTAGCGGTGTGATTTTCGGGTCGGATTACGACGGCGGAAGCGAAGCGCCTAATCGATATCTAAAGAAAATACATTAGGGACAAAAATGTGTGTGGTCAGGGAACGAGGCCAAAAACAGAAGAGTGCTGAATACGGTGTCTATGCGATGGCACTGTTCACCGCGTTTTTTACGGGTCTATCCGGGAACGGCAACGATTAGTTAAACTAGTGTAAGGTCTCATACGCCCTTAGGGCAAGCGGGCGGCGATTTTCAATTTTAAATGTATAAGGCAGCACATGTGTTAAGTATTCTGCGAAGCGGGCGCGACAGTGGGCCGGTGTAAAGGTAGATCCGAATGTTCTCTACGAGAGATTTGAGAGGTATGGGAGGGGTCAGGAACTCTGGGCGTCATTAAGATGTGTTGTAATTGTTATAGGTTGTGATTGGTTGTTAGTCTAGAATATTCCATTCGATTTTTCCCTCCTTATTTTATTATTTTATTGTTTTCTTAATTTCCTAATTTCTTAATTTTTTAATTTTTTAATTTCTTAATTTCTTTCTTAAGTTCTTAATTTGTTAATTTCTTATTTTACATATTTACTGAATCCGTTCAAACTTTAGCTTTCGCTCACTCCCAAACACTTGTTTACCTTCCTTAGTGACATTCTGAGGACAAATAATTTGTGAAACTGCAGTGAAAGCCGTTGTGGACGCAACGTCCGGTTGGAGAGTGATAAGCGATATAGATTTCAATAAGTTTCAAAAACGGTACATGAAAAATGTCATTATGAATCGACTTGTTCAAATCTAAATGTCAAAGGGCATAAATATGCAGTCCGCATAAGTGTATATGAGTGTCTGTACACCTAACAACGGCAATTTTTCTTAAATTGTAATATTTCAAAAACTATAAAGTTTATGTTAAAACCTGGAAAGAATACCGTAATAGGGCTTCTGTCACTTTTGTCTAAAATCTCCCAAATTGGATGTAAAATCGTCTTACATTGTTATCACTGCTTATAGTGAGAAAACCATCAGTCGTAAAAGACAAAACTGCAGCGAAACGCAAAAGTCGATAGTCGTAAACCGAAACATATTTCGTGCACTGCTCACACTAATATGAGCGCCAAGCTAAGTAATAACATTGCCCGTAAACAATAAATTAACTATACATTACAATTTATTATGGGCATAACACCACAAAGAGAAAATGACAGTGTGAATTACTGTAAAATTAAGATTACTTAAATTTGTCTGGCTCTTACAACCAGAACAGTAACGGTGAGCGCGCTGATCGCGATTCGTGAGCAGCCTCCGAACGGGTGCTGTCTATTGCTACCTCTTTATTCATTAAAAAACTAATAAATTCGACTGATTGGAAGTTGGTGCGATTTTAAGTTTAGTGGTATCGCCCGTCCAAGATTCAGCGCTGTAAGTTTTGTAGATTTAATTCTGCAGAGCATCCCGCAGTTTATACAGAATACATTCAAAGAGCACGCCGTGGCAGGCTAATATGAATTTTAGATTACCAATACCTCGCGGTAACCATTAAAAAAATTTATCTTGGTAGTTTTCAGATTTACCAGTAGATGGGCATCAAGGAGAGAAATTTGATATAATAAAAGATAATCAGCTTGAAATCTGATTTTGAATCCAAAACCATGTCTTGAGAATTACGCTTAATATTTTGAAAATAGTTTTGGGCAGAAAACGTGGGAACGTAGTAGGTATCGTAAATACACAGCCAAAAACCCGAACAATACAATCCGAATTTACATTGAAATTGAATGCATATGATTTAACGAAATAATTAGGAAAAAAACTTTCTAAAATTTATAGGAAAATTAAATTTACATTTGAAAAATTTTAGAACTGGTGAGTTATTTCTAAAATTGCTCGTACCTCAAATCTGAAGAATGGTTCAGGCAGTAAATAAAAAGCTGAGGAACGAAACTTAATATTTACTTCAAAATTCAGAAATATTTCCTAATCTAGAATTTTAATAAAAAAAAATAAATAACAGGAATTTGTTATAATAATAATTATTTCATTTTGCGCTCAGCGTTTTTGTACTTGCACGGAATTTTAAGACCACTAAAGATGCACTTTGTCAGCTGCTTCCTCGGTTAATAAAATGTGTGCTTGCATATCTAAATATCAGGGAAATATGTAAAATAATAACCAGGAGAGTTCAAAAATTAAAATTTTTTTAGAAATATTTAGAAATATTTTGAAATATTTAGAAATATTTAGAAATATTTACAAATATTTAGAAATATTTAGAAACATTTAGAAAGATTTGTAAATATTTAGAAATATTTATAAATATTTAAATTCTAAAATAATCCGAGTTTTCCGAGTACTGTACTGACAACCTGCACTCGGAGAAATTCTGGACAGTACGAACAGTACAGTACGGCAGGCGGGTGAAAGTAGAGCCGACTGCGTTCAGCTAATATTCAACTTTCTGTATGTAGCGGCACTGTATGTAAGCTTGAACGCGATTGTAATCAGCATCGTGCAACGTCTAAGTGACTGCACCGTTGAAAATTTCTCCGAGTGCTGGGTGCTGGCCCGTACAGGACTTCAGTTTGACTGAGCACTTAAAATGTATATAGTGGAACTTTATTTCATTCAGCTCGTGAAACTGTGCATATACATTGCATATCGCAATGGCCACCTCGGGGACCCGGGTTCGAGGACCCCAAGTACTGCAGTTCGACTCAGCAGGTCAAACTGTGCATTTACAGTAGATATCGTAGTGGCGACCTCGGGGACCAAGGTTCGAGGTCCCCGAGTACTTCAGTTCAGGTCGAACTGCGCATATATGGTACATATCGTTGTGGCGACCTCGGTGACCCTGGTTCGAAGTCCCCGAGTACTTCAGTTCGACTCAGCACATCAAACTGTATAGGAATCACCATGAAAATTAGTGGCGACCCAAAGGTCACGCGGCGACCCAAAGGTCATGGGTACTCCCCGTCTTAAAGAACCCTCAATATGTCTTGAATTAGAAACGCGGGCTCGCTCGCCCGCTTGATTAAATTTTTCGAAGTAAAATTCAAAAGTATTTAAATGGAGTTGTGAAACTTCGTGAACACTGTCAAAGCCCGTGGCGACTTGTCCGACATCCCATGCAAGCAGCAAACCCCGTGTTTACTCGTGCACGCAGTCATAATGTTTTGAAAATCATTGATGACTGAGAAGCCCCAGAAATCCAAGAAATGTAGGCGATAGAACAACATCAGAAGACAGACCCGTAGCGAAGTCCAAGCGATGGGGAGTGAAAGATTGGCTGCGTCTATTACGTCCGTTTTCAAATTCGCTCTGCATTTACTGCGCCAATAATTTCAAAATTAAGCTCGTTTCGCAAACCCACCCCTCGGACATCGCTACGGTGATAGTATTCATCAAAGTCTGATTCCTTTCCAATCACTGCGTACAAAAAGTAATACAATACATTGTACAGGAAGTCAAAGTTTCAACTCCCTCCCCTTTCTACGCCACCGGCCTCCCGTCCCTGACATACCTACTTATATGGTTATATCTCAGTCCTGTGTGTATGCATGCTAGTGGCCCAATGCGTACTTTGAAACTTCTTAAAGCTTTAAGTGTCATAACCTTTTAGCCAGCAGCGGCTTGCCTTTAACGGTACTCTGGTTACTCGAGATATTATTGCATTATTAACACGTTATTCGGCGCTTCTTTGCGAATTCCAATTTAAAGCTTCAAGAAGCAATTTGCACGAGTTCCCTATTAGCAGCGTACCCCCAGGTTACAAACCAATGTGGGGACTAGTGATTTGGTTGTACCAACATACAATGGACGACAAAAAGAAGTTGAACCGATCAGTCGGTCCGCGGTTCAAAAAACAACCTCGCAACGACACGCCACCAGTAAAACTTGACGCTTACTCACTTTCTTTGCATGCTACTTTCAGACGCTCGCCTCCGTGGATATCGAAGTGTTACTATACTAATTGCATATCAAAAGGTGTAGAAAAAAATTCTTAACTTTTTGATGCTAAACATGTGGCTGTTTATGGCGAACAGCACAAATTCTAGCCATTTTGCTTTCCCGTAGACTTAATCATAGAATGCAAGCCAAACGGTTTTGCGCACAGATCCTATGCTGTGCCTACGAGAAGCAAAATGACTAGAATTTGTGTTGTTCGCCATAAACAGCCACAGGTTTAGTATCAAAAAGTTTAAAATTTTTTTCTACCCCTTTTGATATGCAATCTGCATACTTGCACTTCGACATTCACGGAGCGCGAGCGTCTGAAAGTAGCATGCAAAAAAGTGAGTAAGCGTTTAAGTTTTACTGGTGGCGTGTCGTTGCGAGGTTATTTTTGAACCGCGGACCGACTGATCGGTTCAACTTCATTTTTTTGTCGTCCATTGTACCTATCTATCCATACATACCTATCTATCCCTCCATATTTCTGTTTCATGGAAACATGGGTGCTGATAATGGCCTTTCCCCTATATATCTTCTTTATTGACCATTGTGTTAAAGAAACAGAATTTGTAAACATATGGCATCGTGAAAAACAGATATTTTTCCCTGTTCTTTTTCTTTCGAAAATGCTTAGTGTGTTGGGTGCTGCAAGTTTCAGAGGGCCACAGAAGGGCTGGGCCGTGGGTAATTGCCATATCCATGTCGCTTTTGAAGCAGAAAACAAGCAAAAAGTCTGAAAAATCTTTACTGCTTTACAGAGAAAGAAAACCGCCTAAAAATACTAGTTTGGCCTGGTTTTTCATAATGATTGCTCTGATCTGTTTCTAATGTCTACTAGAAGAAACAATTAGAATAAAATTAATCAAATCGAATCACCGCCAGTAAAAAAGTTTTTCTGGCTTTGCTCCGGCCGCCCATTACGCCAACGTGGATTTGTCTAATATAACGAAATGTGACTGATGTCATTGCAATCCGGGTGGGGAAAGATAAGGAGGGAATAAGGTAAGAAAGATGCTGCGCTGGTAGGGATTCCGGCGTCTGGTGATGAGAATTGCAATCCAGCACTTTGCAGATATTATAGAGTAAAGCATGAAAAACATTTCTTAATAATGAGACAATCCGTTGGCATTATTTGACCAAAAGTCCGTGTGCTTTACTCATAACCAGTCCAAAAAATTAAATACTACCCGAGTTGGTTTAATTTTTTACCATTCCAAAAGCGGACCAAAACTTTCAAGCTGACTTTTAGGTCCTGCTTCAGAGTGCCTGAACAGTGAACGGTGTGCCGACACTATATAAAATAAATAATATACACTAGCGCTTCGGGCAGTCTTGCAGGAACGTGCTCACGGACCCGTGTCCGACCATTTCGAGTTAAGAAATTTCGGCAAGTGACACTTCGGCGTACAAACAGTTTGGCATCTACACTGAACGGTGCAGCCGCCCATGTGCGACATTGACAGAAACATTGTTGGCGTAGTGCAGTGGCGCTTTCGTCACTGATTTCATCACGACGGGATTGTTAGAAAGCGGTTCAAGCTTTTTCGAAATTTTAAGTTCTCTGTGAAGGGGATATCCTGTTTAATCGGACGAGGAAAAACCCAGGAAGAAAATCGCTTTTTTGGAATTTTATATTTTAGGGAGTCCTCAGTCCACTTAAACGACCATCGCTTATGGTGGTCCTCTTAGGCGACCATCCGAGGAGATTATGTTTTAGTGGACGTAGCAATATCGTTTTGAGAGTGCTAAGCTTTATAAAATGGTTACACTCCTCTGTCGTGCATAACCTAACCTTGCGAATGTGAAGGCCTAACGTTGCAACAATCTACCGATTTACCGGGCCCACAATATTTAGGACTGGCCCAATCCGTACCAAACTTGAGTTTCGTCGCTGTCGCGCGGGATACACAGCGACAATGCTATACCAGGGCATCGCAACAAACCGCAGCGACCGTGCTAGTGCTATGCCCTGGCATAACCAGAAACACGGCGCGGCTGTAGCGGCACTGTCGCGCTGAAATACCGTGTCGCTGTAGTCGCGCCGTGTTTGCTGCTGTACCAGGGCACAGCACTAGCACGGTCGCTGCGATAGCGGCACTGTGTCGCGATTATATACTGTGTCGCTGTCGTCGCATCGTAATATTGGTTGCCGTTGCCAGTGGCGGTCACCGTCACTTGCCACTTCGCAATGTCTTTGCAAGTCGTCGCGAAGCTTGGTCCGCAACGAGACAGTGACAACAGAAACCAAGTTTGGTACTGATTGAGCCACTTCTGCTGACCAAGGCAATTTCTTTTCGGGTAAAAATTCATAAAATTACGATTTTTTGTAGAAAGAGCATTGCCTCTGTACGCTTAAAAAATAACTTCGCCTGCAAAGGTTCAAAGATCTTGGCCAAACGGAGACAAGTACTCACATAGCACTTCTTACTAACGGTAAGGAGTACTATTACACAGTGCATTTCTGCAGAACTCTTTCAAGGTTTTTCCGTTATAAATAAACTTTGCGTGTTTTGTACAAGTGCAGGACGATTACGACTGTACCAGTATTTAATGTGTACCCTTCTAATTGTCATGACCGACGCCACTGATGCGCGCGTACTAGTACTAGCACTGCCACTGTTGCTAAATCATAATTTTCCGAATTTAATTTACTTTGTAATACAAGACATATATGTATGTACATAATATAAAGATTTTTATAAAACAGAAACGTTTTGGTTTTTACCGAAAATGCATAAAGCTCTAGGTTGCATAATTACCCGTGATTTTGATTTCTTCTATTCGATTAATAGCTGTCTCAATATAAATGTGTTCACCTCAACGCAATGCAGACTTTTTTCTAGGCTGGCATATTTTCGGCAGGCTTAATAACCGACCGAAATCAAGATATTTCGAATACGTAAGTAAAAATGTTCCCTGCTTCGTACCACATACGATTTTTAACATCATTTTCCGGCATATGTGGCGTGAGAAAACCGCGTTCCGGTATACTTAAGCTATGCTTCCTGTGTATGTATGGGGTCATAACTTCACGGTTTCAGAGTGTAAGCCAGAATTACTAGAATACCGATTCAGCTGCCGCAAACATATCCGGCCACTCTTACTCTTATCCGGCAAGGTGGGCGCTACGCTGAAACAAAGTATGGTACCTGTTTGAAGTGGCTGATTGCACAAATTCCACAAACCATGCTCTGCACAACGATGCCCGAAAGCTGGAAAGTATGATAATTATGCAAGCACAAAAATTTGTATGACAGCTATCATCACAACTACAATGGCGCTACCACTGCTAATACTGTAAATTCTCTGGTGATGGCTTGAAATACGCACAACCAAAACTGCATACGAACGAAAAACGAAAAACCGTTAGCTAGATAGCCGAACTATGCATATACTTTTTTTTGGAATCCAGACAATAAGTACTATCTGTTACTAAACAACTATTAAAACCCACAGGAAAACAAATAATTTTAATTCAAAATGCAGACATAAAAAAAAACGTTCGCCTGGCCGGGAAGAAGTTGCAAATTAAAAATCATCGCCGAAGATCGGAGGCTCGCAGCAAGGTTCCCAAAGCTCTTCTGTGCAAGGCTCAAGCTGCATTTCATGCGTTCCTTTATCCAGATTAGCAAAACAGAAGAATTACCCTCGATTCTAGTTGCTACCTTTCGATAAATTGTGCTTATGTAGTCATAATCAGAATTGTATATCCTATATTGGGCGGTTTAAGCGAAACCACTCAAATCTTTACGAGAAATGTGTGTTCCAGCGATCGCATGCTCCCACAAGGCAATGAAAATTGCGGGAGTTTAAACTAAAAATTTGTAAAAATATTTTCCGACTTCCCAGACGAGAAAACCGATCACATAATCTATTTCTGGAGTGGTTTTTTTAGAAATAAAGAACTACTTGTATTTGTTAAAAAAATAAGACAATCGAAATTTCTGTGTTAAATAAATTTGTTTGCACGATAACAATACAGGAGTACGATCGCTATGCCTTATTCCATAGCTTTTGATTCTGAAGCAGATGAAGAAGCGATTTGTAGTCGTCTGTAATTACAGTCGTCTGCTTGCGGAACGGGTGCTACCACAAGTGTTTTGTGGAAAACTGACTGCAATTTTCCAATGGTTGAATTTGCTAGATTGGCAAAATTCCCGGACGCTGTATATGTGATTCACCAGTCCCATTAGCCAGAATAGCCCGTAACATGCAAATGGCGCTCAAGTATTGCTGGTTGCTGAGTTTGCTGGAATTCATAAACAGCACCATTTTCCGGCCATTTTTCAAGATTTTCCAAATTTCAAGCTGAGTCTGTCGAAAACGTGAATTACTTGAATAATTTTAATTGGGCCATTGGTGACTAAAGTATATAAGAGCCGATAACGCATGTTTAATTTCGTTAATCTACTATTCATGTTTAAAATTTTTAAAGCGCATTTGACTGCAATCTAAACCATGAGGGTGCTGTTCGGGTTATCTTTCCTGGTTTTGAACTTTATTCATCGAACCGTGTTGGCTCAGGGCGCCGACGGCTTACCGATATCGATACCCGACCTTACTGGTGGAAGTCGTTCCGTTGGGATGCAGAGTCAATCAGTTCGTGAGCCCGATGTGCCTGTAAGTTTTTTCGGCACTGTGCCCTTTAACTGAAAAATCCTACTTGCTGAAACACGGGAACTCTAACAGAAAGTCAGCAAAACGTTTTGCATGTTTCTAATTCAATTTTAAATTTAACGTAAGAGTTGGGTATTAATTTTTCAGGCGGATTTGGGACAACCGGGTAACGACGCAATCATCCAAACCAATCAGGCACAGTTATATGGCAGTCGGCCAGAGATCCTGACGTATTCTGGTGCGTACTCAGCCGTACTGTATCGTGTATTGTAATGAAATAATTTTACTCAATGGTAAATCATTGTCCTATAAAGCATGTATTCTACTAACTGACCAATTGTAAAATTAACTTGTATGTATGCTGCGCTCACGCTTTGAAGTTGATTTTCTTGACGGGATGAACCAATGTAATGTACGTCGTTTCTGATAATCAATTTGATTATCAATTTACCATTGCTTTTTTTCTTTCTGTCAGACAGAATGATTTTAAAGCCCGTAATTAGAATGGCTCGTTTTTGCTGCATCGACTCGCGTACCATAATAGGTCATATGTTTCCTGTAGGCGCTTCTGGAAGAAGAGTTTGCTCACCTGGAAGATGTTGGTTTGTTTGATCTGTTTAAACAAGCTTTCGTTTGATGTTTTTGCTTTTTATCCGCGGGTTTTCCCCGTAGGGCAATGTACCCCATGGTTTCCCTGCTTTGTTAAGTGTAGTAAATAAAATCTGTATAGAATCCGCAAGGACTATTTTAAATGAGGTAGGGAAACATCGTCGTGCAATTATAAAACTTAAAAAAAATCCCATCTTTCACTGATTTTAGGCAGAAGTTATAAACTCGAGCCAGTTCACGATATTTTTTGACCGCTCAATACGTAACAGTCACATACTGCATTGACAAAAGGTTATTAATTATGCATCTACACAGTACTATCCTGCAATAACATTTTTGACGGTAAGCTCACTCGTTTATATACACGGCATAATATACAATGTAGGACGAAATGGTCGCATAGCCCCATACCCAGCATTCTGTACGCATGCGGTGCAGTGCACTTGTACGAACCGGATATTTTGAACTTAGCCGTGCAGTGTACTGCACTGCATTCGTACTGAATGTGGAGATGTTGGGTATGCGACCATTTTGTCCTAAGCTGTATAAGGTATTTATACACAAGAAACAGCTTCGGATTTGCATGAGTTTAAGGGGTGGCAGAGGAGTTTTGGCCAACAATAAATTATGTATTTATTACATTGTACTACGAATTTATCAAATATTTCGATAAGCAGCTAATGCATAAAAAATCTTGACAAAACTCAAGCGAAGCGGAAATTGACAACGGGAAACTGATATGTCGAAAATTAGTAAAATAACGAAGTTGACCTGCGACGAGAAGCTTAACGTACTTGTTGTAGTTTACGGCAATCTAATACCGAATAAACTATTTTCGTAATAGTTAGTGACTAGTTACTCACAGCAGTGACTACGCTTAACATTTTTTCTGAGGAGCAGTCCGTACTGTCCAACAATCACTTTGAATTTGCAAACCATCTGTTAGCAATCCGGATTTTTCACAGATTTTTTTAACACAAATCTGTCTCTTTGGAACAACAAAACTTTTTTTTCTCATATTGATCGCAAAAAATCCCTGCCTTAATTTTCCCATTTCTTTTAATTTTTTCATTTTGTTTTGAACACGGTGCGTGCGAGCGGAATGCTGGGTAGGGTTTCTGTGCGACCATTTAATCTCAAAACATTTTACTTTATCATACAAACACCAAAAATTTTCAAATTCTGCCAAACTTTTTGAATGAAATCCACCACCATTCATAAAGGTAAAAAGCTGTAGACGTGCATGACGTTGATGAAGTGGTTGACTTTAACAAAACTTCCCTGAATTTCAGTTGAATGATTGCTAAATTGTTGCTAAAAAAAGCAACATTTTGCGCAAAAATAGTCCGGGCCCCGAAGTATAATGCTTACGCAAAGTTTTTAAATTGTGTACAACGACCTTAGAACGCGAGAAACGAAGATGGTTCATCCAAGCGGACAATTGTAAGCTGAACCAATTTCAGATTATTCAAGAGCGGTCCAGGCACCCGGAAGCGAAGCGGCGCGTGCACGGAACCGGAGGGCATTGGATGGCGCTCCGCATCGCCAACCCTTTTTGCAGTTTCCGAAGTCAACACTTTCGCGTTTTAAGCAGAAACGACAACGAATACCGCGTATCAGTTATCAGTTAGCGGAACATCAGGATTTATAACACTACCGCGAAATTTAAGACCCGTCGCTTCCACGGCTTGGTTCTTCTGTTTACACTACAAGGAATTACATATCGAATGCATCCCACTTTAACTGTGGGTGAAATCGAGTTAGCTCTCCACTGCCGTCAGATTACCTCCTCCATAATTGTCTTGCCTTAAAGAAAAATTTACTGTAAAACTTCAAATTAGGTGCATTACTGTACTGTACTTTATGGTTTTCTCCAGAAATGCTGTTCTCGATGGGTACCTAGACGGCAGGTATGCCAAAGGTAACTCAGCATTACGCAGATCCAACGTTAGGCCAATATAAGAAGGCGCAAGCGTCTGTATGTCCACTGTTAGCTACAGTAACACCCCTACTTCTATCGATAAATGCCTTCCTTCCGTCGGTGGATGCAGTGTTGCGCCATCTGGCTGCATGCCTTCCATCTAATCCAGTTCAGGAGCAATTAATCATATACTGTATGATAATGTTGTATTTATGCTAGCGAACCCAATATTAAGTAAAACGATTAGTCGAGATTCGGCGATTTCCTCTTATTTTTTTGGGAAAGAACACATTCGAAAGGCAACTGATTTGTGTACGCATTAGTCCCTATGCAGGGGACTGAACACATTAACTAATCACCGCAAACTAATCAAAACTGAATAGAGCCACTATTTTCCCCGTAGGCACGTATGGCAAGTATGCATATGCGGTGAGAGCTCTGATCTACCGAACGACACAAAGCTAGCCGGAACGATATCTTTTCCGCGATTGCCTTACTGCTAAGTGCTAATTGCCGCCTGTTACTGTCGGTCGGCCAGTTTAAGACGTCCTCCTGTCCTCGTACGCATCGTACATGGAGCTCTGTGAAATGCCATTAATTACGAAATTATATGAATCGCTTGGCAACACCAGCGAATACCGCAAGCATGTGCTATAACAGTGTATAGTGGATGCGTGTACGGAGGGCTCCGCGAAATGTCGACGCCGAACATTTAGTTTAATGGACATTCTGTCTAAGTACAACTCGTTTTGTGGCAAATAATCATATGACTGGTGTCATAAAACAGTTGATAAGTTTTCGACTCCCCAAAAGGATGTCACACAACAAAACGACTGCAAAACGAGTTGTCCCACAATAAATTAGCCGCTGCGACGAAAAACGTTTTAAGTTTTATCAATGTGGCGTACGAGTGTTGTGCTATCTGCTCTGTTTTCCGTTTTACCCCCACATCCTGTTTTCCTAGCGCCAGCATGGCACCGATCGTTGTTAGAGACTTAGAGTTCACCGCTGCTTGTACTGCAAATCATTTCTGTTTTGCCAAGCTAGCGTGCAGTTGCAAACTTTTCTTTACCATCCGCCACATCCGACTTGTTAGTGGATTTTGTTATTTGTCTAAGCCAAATAAAGGGGGTTTGAGGTGCAGGGAAAGGAAACCGGCAAGCGCGCACACACCAGGGGCGCAGCCGGAGCTTCACCGATTCCCAACCCAGAACTTCCACATGCCCCCTTTGCTCTTCAGCCACGGTAAAAGATTTACGAGTAGCAACACATTAAAACGGCTGCAGAACGAGTTGTCCCACAATAAATTAGCCGCTGCGACGAAAAAAACGTATGGCGAAATGTCCCGCGACGAAATGTCCCGCGACCACTTGGGCTGTCACGGTACGAAGGTTAGCCTTGGTTGTTGTATAATTACTGTGTAGCGACATGCTGTACTGATTGTAAGAGGTGGTTGCTCCCATGTTATTGTTTTACTACATATTAATTTTTTTGTAAAAATTTCAGAGGCTGTTCCTGTAGACCCATGTCATCCTGACAGTATCATCACCACTATTGCTTTGCATTGTGATTGCTTATAGTCTCCCTCGTACTAACTTAAAGTACATAGTACTTTAAGTTAGTAAGTACGTATCAGACTTGGGCAGTTAATTTTAACTATTTAACTTAACGCGAGTTATTTTCGAGTTATAACTTAACTCTTTAGCGTAATTCGCTCAGAAGTTACGCTAAAGAGTTAACTCTAGCTTAACTTTCATAAAAACACTAAGTATATATTGTCTATGGTGGCGTAACTCGCGGTGCACATAACTCGAAACTCGGTTTTCCTGCATGAATAACTTAACTCTTAGCGTAACCCGCACGCTCCCTGTAACTCGCTCCCTGTATCTCCCGCACGCTCCCTGTAACTCTAGCGGTGGGTCAGTTTTCTATAACTGCCCAGGTCTGGTACGTATACCATCCACCAGTGGTACTATGTACTTTAAGATTTAAGTAAGTACGAGGGAGACTGGTTCGGCTCGACTCTGGTCCACTTTGACCTGCTTTGCCTTGTCTGGGTCACTGCACTTGCTGCGACGAAAGATGGCGTCCAACACGGAACTGGGTGAATTCCATTGCTTCTGCTGTACGGAAAGGTCATGTTTTGACGAAAATCGGGAAGGGGTTTGTGGCATTGGAACGCTGGTGACCCTGCAAACACCAGAATACGATTCTTCGGTGGGAAAATTCCTCTGCATCCGTCCGGGAAAGTTCGTCATTCCAGGTAAAACGGGCAGGGGTTTGGGGCATTCAGACACTAGTGACCCTGTGGGGCAGCTCACTGGTACTTCTGCGATGGCAGGGTTCACGTGGGCTTCGGTGAATGGCAGTCCTTGAGCTGCTACGGACTGGAGTTGGCCTTGTCGTCGCTGGCTGCTGCTGACATCATCCTTCACGTCCTTCTTCACCCTCTCCATCACCGCGCTTCACGGTGTGATATTCCTCCGGCCTCCGGCGGGGGTCATTCCTCCCATCCATCGTCGTATCCGGGCTGCCACTTCGGCAAAGTGAACTTTCACTGGGGCGTCAGACGTCGCACTTGGGGCTCGAAAGGGTGCACATGGTTCTTCCGAGATCTGCTACCATCTAACAGGGGATGAACGGCTAGTTCACCCCTGTGCGCGAACAGAAACGGAAACTGAACGCCAACACACTGCACACTTTATCGCTCTCTCATACAACACATCAAAGGCCACCGCAGCACCTTGCTGCGGGGCAAAAAGGAAAAAGCATCCAGCTCAGACGACGAAATCTAGCAACTGAAGAATCTACCAGATTTAGAATCTGGTAGATGGAGAAAAACACGGCAAAAACATCAAAACAACCTAGCAGCCGCCTGTGCGGAGAGGCCACTCCTCCTTACATATGTATACGAATTTTTTGGCTTCAAAAATCATAAAGCAATGCAGAAAAGTGATTGGGAGTGCGCGACAGCGAGAGTTGCCGTGTATGTATATGAATTTGGTGCTATACCGGGAAATGATCTCCATTGATCTTTTCACATGTAGCCGTCAATACAGCTTTACAAACGGATAAATTATTTCGGTAAAATCCTTTGCAAGTGTTTGAAAACGGTTACAGTTACAGCTGAATTTTGTTTTGTTTAAAGAGGTGGAGAGCTTTTACGTTTTAATTTTTTGTTTGCGCTCATCACAATTCTGTGGTATCGAATTATTCATTGTTCGTGTACCTGCAAGTAAATTTTCAACCACCCTGCGTAAACTTTCTATATTTTGTTTTCCTACGAACTGAGAAAAAGAGCTGCTTACTAATAAGAACCGAGGTGAAAACTGAAGCAGTCATGGACATCGCACTAGATGACCAAAACAAGGTGCACTTTAATATAATGTACAGAAGCTATTTTAATACCGCACGCATAACTTGTAATATCGTAATATATTCGCTAATATTTTAATGATAGTGCAACTGTGTGAATAATCAAGGACTGCGTGCATAGCAGATACCGGTACGTAAAAACTTAGAACGGGCAGTCATTAACGAAGAGACATTAACGGCAGATGTCATACCCCATGACGGTATCAATTTACACAGATAACGCTATTTCTGGGAATCTGGGGTTCCGTGACGGACGAAAGTGAACACAGTACAGGCAGTGAACAAGGTTGACACTCGCTTCGCTCCGCTCAATAAAAACGCTGAAAGTTGGAAACATCTCTACCACACTTTAATTCGCGGGTTCATCGGGGATCCCAGCGAACAATGAAATCTGCACTAAAATTTGCGTTATTCATGTACGAACCCATCACAACGAATCTGGACGGTGCGTGTAGTCCGTCGTACGATGTTGAATCATGGGTGCACCATGCCTGAAAATAATGGCTATGGCTATTTTACCCCAGTATTCTGCAGTGTGGCAAAATAGCCTTTTGCTATTTTGCCCCACACTGAGTTCAAATAGTCTTTAGCTATTTTGCCCCAGTATAGTCGGCAGAATAGCCTTTAGCCACTTTGCCACACGTTGTGTGTTCAAATGTATTGCGATGTCTCGCGAATTGTTCTGGCACGGGTACTAGCAACCTCATTGCAATCAGCATGTTGTTGCTACGCTTGCTATTAGTTGTTTGTATGCAGTCTTCTTATGCAGCAATTAATGTATAATTAAATCATTGTATTTAATTATGGTTAATTTCCATGAGCGGAAGTTGTATAGAAGTACTGCATATATACAATCCCGGTGCCTGTCACCTTAGCAACAGTTACCTCGCTGGTGATATCAGAAATGTCTCACTATACAAGCGATTGGTTTTCAAAGTTTCTTCAAGCTGCGGCTGCATTTGTCATTTTGTTGCTTAAACTGAATTGTTCTGAATTGTTCTGAATTGTGAATTGTTTACAATTACAAATCGGACTTCTTTCGATAATCAGTTCACTTTTGACCACCTTTTTTCGCGCATTTCGCACTGTGTCACCGCCAATCATGGGACCGGAGCCGATACGTGGCAGTTCGAATCGTGCACGTGGACGCGGACGACCTCGAGGAACCAGCCGTGTCAGTTCCAGCAGACCGGGCGCTAACACTCGGAGCGCACCTACTAACGCCGGTGTATCCAAAAAGAAATCGGTGTCAGACGAACTCGCTCAGTTGAAGAAACAGATTGCAGATCTCTCGGCTTCTGTGGCTACCGTAATCCCCGCGACAGATAAAAGTATTCGTTCATTTTCGCCATCAACGCGCCGGATTCGAATTCGAGATGCCGGCAAATCCGACTTACCACATTCACAAGACCGGGACCTTTCCCCAGTTTCAGAGCCAGGTAAAGATTTCACTTTAGACGGCACTAAAGGCATTGACTTTAGTAGTAATAATACTACTGCCGCTCTTAACCGTAAGGCCATTGTTATCCTGAAATCGTTGCCGGAAAACGTTAAGACTTTATTGCGACCGGTTGACGATAATGCGCTCCTGTTCAAGTTATTCAGTAAAAAGGAATTCGTGAACCTTAACGACCTTTTACCGAACAACCGCACCCCGCATGCTTCCTCCAGTTCCAAGAGCAATGCCTCAAAAATTGAGCAAATTCGCGATCACCACCAGTGGTCAAGAGCTTTTAATGTGCTGAAGATGTACCGTTGCGCCATATACCCGGAACTGTGGCTACCGATGACTAAGTATATGGAACACATCGCCCAAATTGCGACTCTTAAAGGAATTACATCTGAACAGTGGCTCGCTTACGACCGCCAGTTCCGTTTAGCGATTTGTCGCAACCCAAACGACGCCATGCAGTGGTCTCGTAAAAACGATGACGCTTATGCTGAGTACTTGTCTCAACCACTCGGGCTTGATTTTGATCAACCTGCAGTCGGTGTGGGCAAAAATATTATTCAGTGTTTTCACTGCCTTGAATATGGACACATCCGGCCGGAATGTCCATTGCTGCGTAGTGCTACCAGCAGTCGTCGGACTTCATGGGTTGGGCAGTCGTTTCTAAACTTCCCCGCCGGCAACGGGGGATCAAAACCAGACGAAATCTGCCAGTTGTGGAATAAAGGCCAACGTACTACCGGCTTGCTCTGTCGATACGGCCGTCAACATCGGTGTGCAAACTGCGGTCAACGCGAACATCGAGAGCCACAGTGCAAAGCGAAAGTGCACAGCAGTAATTCCTAAAGATATCGCAACCCCGTTGAAGGCAGATGCATTCGCCCACTTCCTTAAAGAACATCCTGATCAACAGTTCGTATCATATTTACTGAACATTTTGCGATATGGCGCTGACATTGGTTATCGTGGTCCGAAGCGTAGTATGCGCACACCAAATGCAGCATCTGCTCGTATTTACGCAAAGCATCTTCAGTCGCAGATTGATGCAGAAGTGTCGCTAACACACTCTGTCGGTCCATTCAGCAGCCCCCCTTTTCCTACATTTGTAATAAATTCGCTCGGAGTAAGACCTAAACCGGATGGAAAATTTCGCATTCTCATGGATATGTCCCGCCCAACCGGACACAGTGTCAATGATTATATTAGTAAAGAGGATTATTCCTTAGCATTCTGCAATGTCGACGATTCTGTGAATATTCTCCTGCAATTGGGTAAAGGTGCTCTTATGTCTAAATTTGATATTCAGCATGCGTTTCGTCTTGTGCCAGTCAGACCGGCTGACTGGTATCTGCTTGGCTACCAATGTAATGGCCTTTTCTACTTCGACATTGTTCTACCTTTCGGCTCGCGCTCTTCACCTTTTTTATTCTGTTTAATTTCCGATGCAGTGCATTGGGTGTTTGTGCATGTTACTGGGCATAAGTTCATGTTACACTATGTTGATGATTTTTTCCTTGCAACACAATCTAATCAGAAGCTTTGCTCTGATTTAATGGATAAATTCTCGGAACTTTGCGCTTCGCTAGGAGTTCCGCTTGCTACTAAAAAAACAGAAGGCCCGTCAACAAAACTAAAATTTCTCGGCATTGTACTTGATTCAGTTGCTCAGACTTTAAGCTTACCGCATGGCAAGTTGAATGATATCATTTTGCTACTCGGTGTGTGGAAACAAAAGACTGTTTGCAACCGTACTGAACTTCAAAGTTTGATTGGTTCCCTTATGTTCGCATCTAAATGTGTACCTGTCGGACGACTTTTTACAAGACGGTTAATCGCAAATTTATCTCTGAGTAAGAGTACCATCGACTTTGAGATTGACCTCGACGATGATTTCCAAAAAGATATTGACTGGTGGCTGGAATTTCTTCTTAAATGGAATGGTACTGCACAGTTTTTATAAATTAACTGGACACGCTGTGATGCGATCCAGTTGCTTACCGATGCATCAGCCACGCGCGGGTGTGGGGGCTATTTTAATGGTCACTGGTCTCAGTTACGCTGGCCAGTTTACATTAATGATACACACCTTTCCATTGAGTGCTTAGAAATGATACCCATACTTGTCGCGTTGACATTATGGGGAGCACAATTGGTCGGTAAAAAAGTCATCTTTCATTGCGATAACCTCGGTGCTTCACAAGCTTGAGAAAGCTACAGGTCACGCAGCAGGATTGTTTTGGAATTAATGCGGCGCATGGTGGCCATTGCAGCACGGCTTAATTTTACTATGACAATTAAGCACATATCGGGTATCAACAATACTATCGCTGACGCTTTATCGCGTTTCCAGATGGAGCGGTTTATCAGTCTAGCGCCGAATGCAGATTCCGTGCCGCAACTGGTATCCGAAAGTGTGCTTCTAGATGTGTACAATTATCACATCATGCATCCTTAGCATCTCTTGATATTGTTGTTGACAATTTGCGCTTTAATCATATAGCGCCTTCGTCGAGGAAAAATTATCGAAGTGGAATAAATAAATTCTTTGAGTTTTGTGTAAAATTCCGTTTATCCCTTTCTTGTATAACTCAGTCAACAGTCTCACGTTATATTGCGTATATGTTCGAGAGAGGTCTGTCTTACTCATCCGCGAAAGTTTATTTGTCAGCGGTTCTTAATTTACTTAAGGAACGTGATTCGACTTTTGACTCTAATTCACTTAGTTTGAGACATTGTCTAACTGGATATAAGCGTCTACGAGGTACAACGGTAGACCGCAGATTGCCAATCACCATTGACCACATGCGAATCATTAAATTTAATATCGCTAATTCGAAAAGCTAATTCGCTAATTTCATAATTCGAAAAGCTGCCGCGATACTCGAAGCTTTACCGGATAATGTTAAAAGTCTCTTGCTGCCAGTCGAAAACACTCTGCTGCCCAAGCTTTTTAGCAAGAAGGAGTTTGTCAATCTCCCTGAGCTACTGTTGAACAACTGTTCAGTTCAAATGCCGTCGACATCCAAGAATTCAACTGGTAAAAGTGCGCAGATCCGAGACTTCAATCAATGGATAAGAGCGTTTCAGTGTTGAAAATGTATCGGTGTGCCATATACCCGGAGTTAGACCTTCCCATGATGAAGTCTATAGATCACATCGCGCAGATTGCGGCACTGAAAGGAATTATCCTGACCAGTGGCTTGCGTATGACCGGCAGTACCGTTTAGCCGTTTGTCGTAATCCGAATGATGTCATGCAGTGGTCACGGAAAAACGATGACGCATATACCGAGTACTTGTTGCAACCTCTTGGGCATGACGCTGGTTAACCCACAGGCGGTGTAAGCAGAAATACTGCGGTTCAATGCTACAACTGCTGGGAATTCGGACACATCAGACCTGAATGTCCGACATTGCATAGTATCACCAGCAATCGTCGTTCATCATGGGTTGGGCAGTCGTTTCTTAGTCTCCCCGCTGGTAGCGGGGGAGCAAAAGTCGACGAAGTGTGCCATCTCTGGAACAAAGGTCACTGCACAGCCGGTCTGTTTTGCCGATACGGTCGCCAACACCGATGTGCCAGTTGTGGTCAACGTGAACACCGCGACTTCCAGTGCAAATCAAAAGCCAGCAACAGTGCCCAGTAATATCATTACCCCGTTGAAAGCTGAAGTTTTCGCGCACTATCTTCGTGAGCACCCAGATCAGGATTATGTTTCATATATTTTATGTATTATGCGCAATGGAGCCGATATCGGATACCGTGGCCCAATTCGGAGCATTTCTACGCCTAATGCCGCATCTGCACGCATGTTTTCGGATCATTTGCAGGCGCAGATCAATACGGAAGTATCTTTATTCCATTCAGTGGGCCCATTCTCTAGCCCGCCATTTCCAGTATTTGTAGGCAATTCGCTGGGGGTGAGACCAAAACCGGATGGGAAGTTTCGTATACTGATGGACATGTCCCGGCCAGCCGGCGAAAGCGTTAATGATTATATCAGCAAGGATGATTACTCTTTAGCATTCTGCAGCGTAGATGACGCTGTTCGCATGCTTATTACATCGGGAACAGGAGCTTTAATGGCTAAATTTGATTTGCAGCATGCTTTTCGACTTGTTCCGGTAAGACCTGCCGACTGACATTTATTAAGTTATCAGTGCAACGGGTTTTACTACTTCGATATCGTACTTCCTTTCGGTTCTCGTTCTTCTCCATTTCTATTCTCTCTAATATCAGATGCGGTACACTGGATATTTGTACATATAAATGGGCATGTTTTTGTGTTACATTACGTTGACGACTTCTTTATCGCAACGTCGGCTGATTATCTTCTGTGCGTGTCACTTATGAATAAATTTTCTGACTTGTGCGCAACTCTCGGTGTCCCATTAGCTGATAAAAAAACTGAAGGCCCTTCTACAACGCTGAAGTTTCTTGGTATTGTGCTTGATTCCGTTTCGCAGACACTCAGTCTACCGCATGGGAAACTAGCAGATATTATAGCTCTTCTTAATACCTGGAAACTTAAGAGTGTATGCAACCGTACAGAATTGCAAAGTTTAATTGGATCTCTCATGTTTGCATCGAAATGTGTGCCGGTTGGTCGTTTGTTCACGAGGAGGCTTATTGCACAACTGTCAGTGGTAAAAAATTTACCTGAAAATAAGATCAGCCTTGGCGACGATTTTCAAAGGGATATCGACTGGTGGCTTGAATATCTACCAAAGTGGAATGGTACAGCTAAATTTCTTGAACCAGATTGGACTCGTTGCGATACGATCCAGCTGTACACCGACGCATCAGCTACCATCGGTTGTGCCGGCTATTTTAATGGCGCTTGGTTTCAGTATCGCTGGCCAGCTTATATACTGGATGCGCAATTATCTATAGAGTTACTTGAGATGATTCCCATACTTATTGCATTAATAATATGGGGATCAAAGCTGAGCAGGCGAAAAGTAATTTTTCACTGCGGCAATCTCGGCGCCTCTCAAGCTTGGGAAAACTATAAATCTCGTAGCAGAATTGTCCTCGAAATAATGCGTCGGATGGTGGCCATCGCAGCTAAACTTAATTTTTCTATCACTATTAAGCATATATCTGGTATCAACAATAGCATTGCTGATTCTTTATCACGGTTTCAGATGAAACGTTTTGCCACCCTAGCGCCAAATGCAGATTCATTACCGCTAAATGTACCGGAAGGTGTTCTGATCGATCTGCTAAATTATCATGCGCTTCATCGCTAGACTGCCTTGATAAAACAGTCAACAGACTACGATTTCATCATATTGCGCTATCTTCTAGAAAAATTTATGGAAGTGGCATGAATAAATTTACCGATTTCTGCCAGCTGTATCAGTTATCTCCGTTAAATATCACTCAATCAACAATACTACGTTATTTGGCTTATTAGTGAATTAATATCAAAGTATGCGGCCGCGCTACTTACAGCTCTATCGCACCAAGTATGGCAGTTGCATAGAATAATTTAAGAATTATTTTCTTACGTCGTTTTGTTGCATGTTTTGCACTATTCCAGCGTAGTTTTTACTGCAAATCCAGCAACATCAAAATCATAGTCTCTGGATGTGCCAGCAGGGAGACGAGCGGTGTTTTAGAGGAGGTAGTAGCGGCCGTTTGTTTCATGCTTATGAATGCTCTTGGAAAAGTACCACCACTTAAGATTTTTGCGTGGGGATTTTAAAAATTAATGAATGATCCACAAGGTGTCCCCCGTTATTAGAGAAATCTTGCATGATCAGTGCTTGCGCTGATCTCGGAACAAATTGGTTCTCCCATAGACTTCTATGTTAAAAAGGACATACCGAGAAGTGCGGTTGCCTAGCACATGGATGTGGCGGGCCTCGAACTGAAAACTTCCATGAATCAGACGTGGACTACGTTAGTTTATCTTAAAGTGTTGACAAATGTCCACAATAAAGATGAGGAGGTATAAGCGTCGGACGAAATGGAAGAAAAAGCCATTAAAGCAATGATTAAAAAATGCTAAGACTGCTGCTTTAAACTTGCTGGAACGAGATGCCTCAAGCTTACTGTGTAAATGAGAAGTTTAAAAAGGGCGCTCAACACCTTTGGAATGAGATTTTATCAAATATTGCTGCTTGCGACAATCAGCGACTGTCCGGCGAAAGAGCAAGGAGGTCGTCCTCGTCCTTGACGGTGCCCGCCGTAAATTTGCAAAGGTCACGCAGGTTTCATGGGATTCAATGGGTGCTCTGCACATATCGCAGGAGCATTGGTTGCGAAATAGTCCAAACTTATAATTCTTGCTGTCCGGGATTAGTGAAATTTTCAAACAAATTTTAAGTCGGAAGATGGCAACCACGGCCAATGGGTCGAGCAACATTTTAATCCGGTCGGTTTTATAGTTATTACAATTATAGTTATTACATCCATTACTTTCCATCCTCCTTACAAATAGTACGTATGAGCTTTCTTGCGTGCTGTCTTCGATCGAAATTAGTCTGCTTTACGAATCCTCTGTCTAACATTACCTTTGCCGAAGCTGTGCTCAGCCTCCCCGCTTGCTTCCAAAGCGGCTAGTGCCGCAAATTGAGGCGCTGTCTGAATCGGATTTGCTGTAACCGTATCAGCGGTAACATTCACAACCACAATAACCTTTCGGCCGGTAGTTTCCTTGTCGGGTAAAGCGGTCGACGAAATATTGGTGAAAGTCTGCTGGCTTGGTGAGGTAGCTACCGTTATCGTGATGTTCTCACCCAGAACACCATCTTTTATAGCTTTCTCCAGGGTGTGCAACAAGTGCAGATATTCATCGTAGCGCTTCCCCGCATACACCGCGATACCGGAACTGATTTCTTTTGCGATACTTAGCGCCTTGTTAAATCGAGCCTCGCGCGATAGCGAAGACTTAATACCCACTTCACTATCCGCGAAATTTTCGAGGTCGTCATCCTCAAGATGACATGCTGCATGACTTATAAGTGCTGAGCGCAGAACGTCTGGATCAACACCTGAGAATGACCGGTGCCACCGTCCAATCGCGTCCGTGATCTGAATGTATGCGTTACTCGTCATTTGCCTGATGTGCATAACGTGTTTGCATGGCAAGCCAAAGGTACAGCTGAAAAAGCATGAGCAAACTAGCCGGCTTTCGCTCTTTTTGAGGCTGACGCTGTCTTGCTCTTGAATTTCCCTCTGGATGATATACACCGTGTCCGTAAGCGTGTTGGCGAGAATCCAGTTTCCTTCATCGATTTCTTGGAGGTTATAATGATTTATTTCGGTCCGCAGTTTTTTGATTTGAATGTAAAGAAGGCGAACAGCGCTCTCCGTCAACAGGTTTCCTGTGTCGGTGTGCCCCCGCGTGACAGTGTCCCATGGCCCATCCCACTCCAACAAAGGCACCCAAACTCCAACAAAGACACCCAGACAAACGACAGCCTGCTAGATCGCCTCCTCTAGATGTGACATGCATATTCATACTGCCGCGAATTAGCTACGACATATTCTGCCAGCGACCATACCGCGGCAAAATACAAAAACGCTAATGCAACGCATACTGGGGCAAAATAGCAGAAGGCTATTTAGCCGCCCATACTGGGGCAAAATAGCTAACGGCTATTTGAACTCAGTGTGGGGCAAAATAGCTAAAGGCTATTTTGCCTCGCATACTGGGGCAAAATAGCCAAAAGCTATTTTGCCACAAAGACTGGGGTAAAATAGTCACTTCGGAAAATAATTCTTGCTGTACCTAGGCCTTGTTTTTTTCTCCAAAAAATAAAGAAATGTCACCTGAGCCCCTATTAACCAGAACAGTTGCTCCTCATTAAAGACTTCTAAACCAGGCAGTTTGATGCGGTGTCCCGTGCGGCGCATAAAGTTATGAAAAGCCTGCAGAAGAATCATTTTTTGCGTACAGTCGTTCTTTCTTTGAAATAATAAGAACAATAACCAAATAAGCAGCGCGGTATCCGCCGGTGTCGGCGGTGTTCTCGATGAGAGTTTTCCGTCCATCGACACTGTCGTTCTTCGTGGGTATATTGCTGTAAAAATCCACCAAGGTGTACGTTCTCGCATTGTAATTGTTTTGTGTCGCAATTGTCCACCAGTAAAACGGTTTGCCGCGACTTGTTTTAAATTCTTTCTCTAAACACGACATTTACAGTTATGTGTCTGGATGAGATTGTTCCCCTTTAAGAAATCCGTACTTGCCTCCGATACCCAAACATGGGTAAATTCGTGACCAACAACAGCACCCAAGCGAGCGAAGTTAAATATTTCCAAGTTGCTGCCGTAGAACATTGGTGGCTGTAGCAGCGATTCCGGAATGACTGCAAGGCCAACCTTCGATGATTATTAGGTCCTTGTCAATCAACTTCGGACGAACCAAATAGAAATGAATAAAGAAACGATTACAAATAAGAAACAAAAGGAATGCAGCCGGCAAAAAGAAAAACTATAAACGGACGACTACTTTATACATAAAATACGAATTTTAACAGATTTATCCAAAAAGGAAACTAACAAATTTTAATAATTTTATAACTAAAAAAATTTGAGAAACATCTTATCGCGTATCGATACGTAATCTGAACAAGCTAACCCGATACCAATATAGTTGCTGTCCGAGTAATATGTTGCGGATGCTCGAGTAAGATCGGATGGGGTGAAAGGATCATTGCGGCCGTTAATGCGCGAGAGTTTCTGCAGGTTGATCCAGCTGTTACTTTGATCGATGCTGCGCAGTGTGTTGTAGAATGACTTTCTCACTTCAACCTTAAACATGAAACTACGTAGTATTTGCGCAGGTGTTTTTTCAAAATAAATTGCTAAACTGCAGCCACTTGGGAGTTGTTCTTCGTAATCCCAAAGAACTCTGCATTAGTAAGGCCTGCAATATGAGTTACTGTGACAGAATCATCGCTTCCAACACCAGTACTGATACAACGAACTTACTTAGACTTTCTGAGAGGATTTATCAAAATTTTGTGCAGTTTTACACCTTAAAGTTTCTTAAATGCTTGGTGGTGCGCCAAGGTCAACTAACCTTTGCGTACAGGTCATCAATTAGTGTCCAGTTGTCCAAGAATTCTCTGGGATAACCCACATTTAGCAATGTATGATTTAGCCTATCCATGGCGGTTTCTTGCGTTGCTCGGTCCATCCAAATTGTTTTGAGGATGACTGCGTCACGTACTCCGTCGGCAATTTCGGAAATCAGTTTATGTGCCTGTTGAACACAAACAGCCATTATTTGGTTTGGCAATTTTCTCTTTATGTGACTTTTCACCTGAACGCCACATTTCGCAAAACCGTTTTTTAAGAAATTTCGTTTCTCAATGAGACAAGGTTGTGCTTGACCTTTTGAACAACTCCGCTCGGAATGTAGGTCTCAAAGAACATTCGCGAAACTGTCAACGGCATAGCTGTTCTCAACAACTGCACGCAGTGATGTGCTTCCTGATATATAATGTAATAATGATATAGCGTTGTCCACCACAGCCAATCAGCCAGTGTCGCAAGTCCCGCATCCCCGTCAGATTCCAGCTGCGCCATCGTCTGATCCAGCTTGAGGAGATACTCTGGAAACGGGTCACCGAACTGTGTAGCGACCGTAGCACGAAATTTCACAGAAGTTTCTTTAAGGATGACATTGAACAGCGACAAGAGGCTTGACAGGAAATGAGAACGGAAAGGCGGTTTACTAAGATCCCCAAACGTTAAGCGCTTTAGCAAGTCCACCGTCCCTTTTGGCACCTGAAAATTATCTCCTTTAGAGAAGTAAAAACTAAACACTAAAGTTAGCCGTATGCCAAAAAGGGATAAATAAAGCAAGGAGATCAACATAAATTAACTAGCATTAGGCAAGGAAAAAAAATAAAATTAAACCAAACCAAAAGAAAAAACTTGCACCACTTCAAGGAAGAAACAACGTAGTAAAACGAAAAAAAAAATTTATTAAAGTAGTACAGAAAACTGTTTCCGAAAAACATTAAAATAGGGTTCGAAAAATATATTACTGTCAAGGAAACCATTTCAAAAATGTAAAGCAAAACATTATCGATTCGAAAACAAAAAAGGCAAAAAACTGCGAACAAAACTCCGAATTCTCAAACCACAGTTCGCACCGTTGATAGCATAAAATCCAAAATAAGAACTTTCTCCAACCGTTTCTCAACAGTAAACCACTGGGCACTGGCGTTGGTCACTTTCATCAAACCCTTGACAATCGACTTCCATACGGTAGTTAGCTGCCTAGCTGCATTGCATGGACCAGGGTAGCGGGCACACAGTCCCCACCGGTCGTAAAGGCGCCCAGGCAACCTGAGGAATAGGATATTCTGATCGGTGGAAAAGTCGTTTTTTTCTACGGAGAGGTAAAGGATGGACTGAATGTTGTTTTGCTGCAGACGGGAGACAACGTCGTCCAGGCGAAAAGCAGACACATTGGGATTGCCTTTTAATAGTGACCATCCACCAAACAAGTCATCAACAACGCGCACAAGACGGCGAATGGTCTGAACGTCGAATGGCCCGTCTGTAGAAAATATCAGATAACGGACGCCACATTCTACGTTTTTTGCAGCAGAACGTCAGCAAAAAACGCTCGGATCAAATGGAAAAAATTGCTATACATTCGCTGTACTGTTATCCTGCACTTGTGATGACATATAATGGGCATGATGTGCTGTAGCGCGATTGAGTTAAGAGGAGGATGATCAGCCAGTAGTAGTAAGTCCGGAATTTAGGTATGTGCACGATCAATGGACCCATACAACTTACGTTCGAACTTCGAATGCACTTTCATAGGATAATTTAAAACTTCCATAGGATATCTGCTTTCGCTTCACATTCATAGCTGTCGTTATAACAGTTCGTCTGTTATTACAGCCGTTGTTTTTTAGCGTTAACAACAATGGATTCTGATTTTGACGGATTTTCAGTGTCAGTTAGAAAGGCGTTTACTAATGACTGTCCCGCTACAGTAGCGGGACAAGTGCAGGGTAGGGGCGCTACCCTGCACTTGTTGGTACGGTATCAAGCCACCGTTCTGTAGGCGCATGAGAGTTAACCAGTAATGCCAGGATAGCTCAATATTCTTCAAAAATTGAGACTTACATCACTGAGTAGGATAAAATCTGAACTATTTAAATAAATATTTTGTTTTCCACGTAAGTATCACCACTTCTTTATAATAATCATCTAAAGTAAGTATGGGAAAACGTTTGATGACGTCTACGAACGCGACTGTGATTGATGATGCCGCCCAGTGCCCACGCGTATCTGAGATACCGATCTTTACTCTGAACTTGGGCGCTTGCCTGCCTGTACGGCAGATACGTTGTGATAAAAAAGTTGTATTTCACTGTAATTTTCAGCTTCACAGAGCACCGACAGATTATTATTATTTTCAATAGTTTTTGAGTCAAGAATTGTTTGATTTGCAATATTTCCTGGTTTGGAAAAACAAAAACAACAAGCATGCCGTAACTCAGAAATTATACCGCTAAATGCTCAGCAGATGCAACTCACTTTACTTCCATTCGCACTGAATTTCCGGATTATGATCTGCCAGCTGATAACCATGCGCTGCAACATATCCAGCGATCAGCGGTAGTGAAGATCGGTATGTCAGATGCGCCATGGGCGGCATCTGTGATGTGCGCATGTAAACGTGACCGAACGTTTTCCCATACAAGTGCCGGGTAGCAGTACAGTATTTATTTACCGATGTGAGTCAACATGGCAATGCAAAAAAATTTATCTTGCAGTGGCGTTTAGGTAAACTACACGAGGTTAATGTACCCCTTCCCTAAAAAATTTAGTTGCAGTTCAGATAATCCTACGTTGTACGGCGATGTTCACATATGCTGCCTGCAACTCAGCTTGAACCACGCCATACAGCCGGCTCTGCGATTAACCGTTTACCTATGACAATCCTGTAGGTGTAGACCGCACGAACACCTCACACCGCACGAAAGTTCTTTCAAGCGCAGGTTTACTTTACTGAGTGATTCCGAATACCATTCGTCTGGTTGATGCACTGGTTGTATATGTCCACTGCTTTTTCTTCCATGCGATTGGTGTAATTTCCGTTGTCGAACATCTTTAAATAAAGCAAAATTATTAATAATACAGTGGCAGCTACGTAGTATACACAAAATGCAAATGTTTGCCATGCTTGATGTGTTATATTTTATCTATTACCTGTACAATCCAAAGAATATTGTAACCGGGTAAACATAGGAACGTATAGAACGGAATGTCGAAAGAATATATGTAAAAAATGTGCACTTTTAAAAGGCAGCAAGCAACGGAATTTCAGTACTGAGAAATCTAAAACAAAACAGTACATCGCTCACGTTGTCTCACGTACCTTTGAGTTGTTTGGAAATCTTGAGACGTAGCACTTCGCTCCATACACCGTTGCTACTATTCAAACGGTTGCATGCGTAGGCGTAGAAATCCATGCACGGATTAACGGTTGCATCCATACTGGAGACGATTTCACGGGCTACAAACATCACAAACGAATTAGTAAAAGCTACCAAACGTAACTGTAGTGCCTCGCAACGACTGCAGCCATAAAGTTTTTAGTGAGGGGAGCTGCAAATTAAAATACACGCAGTGTAGAAAATTGTACCTGAACCCTTATTTTATAATTAAAATCTGATCTACGTACCAACTTGATGACAAACATCCGACGTGCAAACTTGGGTTGATAACTGGTGCAGCCCGGTTGCTTGTGCTACATTAGCAGCAATGACCAAAACTCCTACAACTTCCCAAAGTATCATCGCGTGACCACTTCTTGTGTCAGTTAAAAATCTCCCAAAACAAATAGTTTCCAGTAACAACTTTTGCAAATTATCGCAAATTAAACAAACGAAACATTAATGTGTATAAAATAGAGGAAACAGTCGCTAAAATATACGTCGCATTCTCAGATGGCACAGCTCCTCCAGACAGATTTTTCGTAGAACGTACCAGTATGAATATCAGGAAGTATTGAAACGTTGAAAGCAACTGTGTGCCCTAGAGAAAAATTATTCAGTTGCTCAATGTCTTTATTCTCTAATTAAACGCGGCGTTTATACCAAATATGGCTAGCGGCAAATCCGGGAAATTAGTATTTATATATTTATCTAGGGTTTAGAATTCATGACACTGCATGTGTTTACGTAATCTACACGGAATCAAGAAACGAAAACAATTACATAGTTCCTTGGTAGAGGGATAGCTTTTTCTTTGGTAGTATACCATTTGTTTACGTAAAGCGGCTGGCTGAAAAAAATGGCCGGGCGGCTACCGGCCACTGTGGCCAGGAAAAGAACAATCAATGTCATTAATCCAACAAAAGTAAGTACAAATAGAGCTTAACCGAGATTGACATCAAACTTAGTCGGTTGCGCCGAATGGAAAGGCATAAACTGAAAGAATTAAATTGTAAGAAACTTTTATTTATTGAAAGTATTGGCGATGTTAGATATTAGTCCATGTTGCACTGTGATGTGGCAACTATGTACAATAAGTGCAATAAAAAGTATATTGGCGCTGAATGCGTGATCATTCAAGGTAATCTGGGGACGCGACACCCGCACATTGAAATTCTCTAACTTCAACAAGGCAATTGCCTATAGCTTATTTGTTCGTTCCAAAGAATTTTAACAGCAGCGACTGTCCATGCTAATTTAATGCGCTTTGCGCATTAAATTGCGCGCATTATTTATAAGCTTAAGTTCGGCAAAGTTCCACTTTGTGAGCTAATGTTTGTTCCATTGGAAATTCCCTTTTCTGCGCTTGAGTCTGTTTCAGGTCACACCCGTTCAACTGCCCGTCTCCATGTCCCGTCAAACCGGCACCGACAACCATCTGCGGTACTACTGTTTTTTCGCGTTACGGATCACATGTGGACAGTCTAGCATCGATATGGAATGAATTGCGCCTTCCCCCCGAAGCTTACCTATCACTGAAATCCTTTCAAGCTGCACTTCAGGATGTTGACTGGAGCAATCTAACAGTGGCTAAACGACTGCTGGAGTTTAAATAACTTTCAAGTTTTTTTTGTTCCTGTTTTTGCATTAAATTTTTGTTTTCTGTTTTATATCGCTTCCGAATTATACAATTTTTGTTCGTTAGTTGTGTACGTACTGCATGTTTAAATAACCTTCTTGTCGACCTAGTGTCTGTTGCCTCGAGGGGGCTGTTCGCCCCGTTGCAAATGACATTAAAGCATTATTATTATTATTATATTAAACGCGCTGCGCGCTTGGGGGAATGCGCTTTGCGCTTGGACTCTTTGCCGGACTCGGATGACATCTCGGAAGTTTTTTGTGCAATTGTAACGTGAAACTGATATTTCTTATTACCGAAGTAATGTTTTGAATGTTTCTACCTCTCGACAGATTAGTGCCAAACATTAGAGAAGTCAGTGTATTTGCATTAATGACTGTCAATTTATATAGAAATCAATTTTCGGGATAATGGTAAATATTTCTGTTTCACAGAGTAGTTTGAAGAATACGAACTCCATTAACTATCCTGCGAATTTACGAAGCAGCAAGCCACCTGAAGCCACAATGAGGGCTTTAGCACCAATTTATTAACCCTGAAATTCTTCGACTGCAGAGTTACTACTAAATGACACAACATTCAGCAGTATAAGCACTGTATTCAGTGTATTGATAGTGTAACGTAGTAACAACAACAGTATTCTGTCTGTAGCAGAAACATAATATCCATGAAAACTGCCGTTTTCAATATATTTTGAGTACTGAGTAGTCGTGTTAGATTGTCAGCTGGAATAACGATTCAGCAATCAGCAAAACACGTTACGGCCAGTCTTCCTATTATCCGCAAAGATGGGCATTACGCTGAAACGGAGTTTAGTACCCGTTTGCAGTGGCTGACTGCTTATTTTTCGAATTTTACTCATACTTTCCAGCTTTCCGGCGTGCTTGTGCGCAGCGTGGCATGTAAAAATTATGTTTGCACATTGTAAGTTTCATACTGTTGCCACCCGCTTTTAAACAGCCACATGCTCTGTTGGTCACATGGTGTGAGCAAACACTTTTAAACTTGATATGCATTATGGCCCAGGTAAACAGATATTTAATTAAAACCAATTATTACAATTGCAGTGACATTAGCTCTGTTAACTTTGTAAATTGATGGTTCTCTGGGGACAAGCTTGCCGATGGAAATACTGATGCAACCAACAGTGCAAATACTACATGCCTGGCATTGCTTGCATAAAAACTTTGCACCGTTAATTAAGTGACCGAAGTCATCATCATGCACATGTACAGGTAACCGTCCAAAACGTCCTGTCGTCTGAGACGTCCGCCGGTCGTTTCGGCCCTTGAGACTTCCGAAACGACCGGGGGCCGCTAAAGCGGCGGCAACAAAGCAGTCTAGTGGAACTGGGATCAGCAATTCAACTTCCAGCTACATGTGAGCCCGTTACTTGCAGTTTGCATGTTTCTGTGTTAAGCGTGAGATAAAAAGTGTTACTATCGTCTACCGCCACCGGTAAGGTGACGCTAGATTAACTGCCTTTTCGACTTGCAGTGTATTTTCTGTGCGGCACGAAATCTTTATGCAGAATCTTTAAGCAGAATCTTTATGGTTTGCACAAAAGTGGTTAAAACGGCACACTAAGCGCACAGAAAAACCATTCCAGTAATTTATTCTTTATTTTCCAACCAAAGCAGGGCAAAAGAAGTCATGTTTTTTGGACAAAATATAAAAATCAAAAGAATGGGAGAACCCAGTCATCTTCAAAATTTTAGCCAAATCATGGTGCCACAACGGAAGATTCACGCTGGGTCACGCGCCGGAAATCCATAAAATCGTTTTCTTTAATCGCCTTTAACTTTGCGATTTTTGTAAGATTTGAATATTTATTGAAATACCTGGCCATTGTGATAGAAATTATTTACACGCATATCGAGATACGCGTGTTGAAGCGACCCGAAGAGTTAATTTTAAAATTCAGGAAATGGGAGCGGGAGCGGGAGCGATCAATTATCTCAATATCAAACGTTTTCAGTAAAAGCACTCGTTTGTTGAGAATTGTCGAAACTTCTATTAATATGCATATTACAACCATTAATCGTTAGAAACTTTCGTGTTTGATAAGCTCGTCAGCGAGACACAGCAGAAGAACGATATCTGTGCTGCACTCTATAAGCATTGTGACTGAAGATACTGAAGAAGCGAAACGTGGTCGGCAACTCGCGGTACGGGTGCTGCCATAAGTGTTTTGTGGAAAACTGACTGCAGTTTCCAATGCTTCAGCCTGCTAGGCCAGCGAAATTCCCGGCCGGTGTTATTCAGATTTCCCGGTAGCCATATTGGCCGGTACCATTTTGATGCCAGTCCAATACTGCCGGTACAGCTTGCTGAAATTGATAACCAGCACCATTTTTCCGACAATATTTCAAGATTCTCCAAATTGTAAGCTGAATCTGCGAAAAGCGTGTTATACTTGATTGCTTCGGTAAGCGCCGTTGGTATATAAGGACTTAAAGTACATGCTTAAATTTCGTTAATCCACTACTATCAGTTTCCTGATTTTAAAATTTTGTGCTTTGTGAAAGGTTCAACTGCAACATACAGAATGAATGCCCTGATTTACTTGTCTTGCATAAATCTGTTCTTTACCATGCAGAGCGAATTTGCTCAGGTGTCCGGACAGCATACTGGTGGTGACGTTCCCCCCAATGTCGGTGAAGAACCCAACGTAAGCTAATTTATTTTTTGCAGGTTTTTTGCTAATAACATTGTGCCCTTTCGTTAAAAAATCGTAGGCGCTGCAGTACGAGAACAAATTACTTTAGCGCGAGTACGTAGAATCTTGTTAGTTCGTTTTTTTACTGTTCAAGCTGACTCTTGAAATAAGCGTTCGTGTTTCTTTTTTTAGCCATGTTATGTGATCGGAAACGAAAACTTACCTGAGTGCCGCAAATTCTTTGCGGAATTGCAAGGCTCGCGGTACGTACTGCGTTATAATTAAAATAAACTTAATCAAAGGTCATTCGATTCCACATCATAATCCAACAAACTTAAGGCACTAGTCAAAATGCGTTTGAACAGTTATCTTATGCTAGCGACTGAACAAAACTGTAAAGAAAACCTGATGCATAAACGCTTTGTTCACATTATTTTTAAACCAGCTTTTCTGAAGAGACGCGCGAGTGTCAATAATGTACTTTTCCTGAGTGTATGATATTACGATCAATTTGTAATCTATTACTGTGGAACAGTTCGGTTCTGGACTTAAACATGATTCGCCGTTTGCTCATTGTAGGAACACGCCCTCGGAAACTTCTGGAACTGTCCTAAGTTTGCTCATATGGGGCGCAAAGGAGTTCATAATATGCTTATTTGTTCCGTTTACCGTTCTTTTGTGTAATATCACGTATTGTGTAATAGGCGGGTTTTCCCCGTGGGGCCGTGTACCCCATGGTTTCCCTGCTTTGTTGGGCGTACAGAATAAAATCAGTACGGAAATAAGCTTGCAGTTACCTAAATAAGTAGCGAAACAAACGCCATGAACAGTACTCAGTAAGAAACGGCATATGTATCTGCTAATGCTTACACAGAAGCTTCCAAAAAATTTAGAATATGTTTTTAAAGCAGACAGGGTACATTCTTCTACTTCATCTTTCAACAGCATGAAATGAGATTTCGAATATACAGAGTAGTATACAATGTAGGACTAAAAAGACGCATATCCACACCCACAGCATTTCAACGCATACGACTCAGCTAGAATATCCGATTGCCGTAAAAGTGCTCTGGGCCACATGCGTACGGATATCTGGGTATGGGGTTATGCGTTTATAGTCCTACATTGTACCCTGTATGGGATAGCCTAGTTAAAGATATTAATTGTATTGATGCGCTGATAAAAAATGCAAAGGCCTGTCTAGTGCGTGTTAAAAAAGACTGATAATAAAATACCTCGTGCCCTTGACGCTACATTCCGGCGTGCCAACGCACCCAAAGTGGATTTTCCAACATTAGCGATTCCATATAATTATTACATTCAACCATTTATAAACATGGTTTATGTTCACTGATATACACTGATATACACAAGAAGCAGCATCAGCATCTCCTACGTCTTTTTTGTGGTTAGCAGTCACTCTTGAAATCTGAACCTTTCTCGGAATCAATACACTTTTCACATCGTGTCCGTCTAACTTCTGGGAAAAATTAATTTTTTTATTGAATTTCAGCATTTTTGCTGGTTCGCATACATACATACATTCATACATTAACATTCATTCAGGGAAAAACCCCTTGGAACGTGGCTGGCCAATTGAGATTGTAGTGTATAGTGCAAGTACGCGTACGTGCAATACAAGAGCAGCGATGTGTATTCTTATGAATGTGAGTAATGTCTAATGTTCATTGTGCCGTAGCAGCTTGTAATGAAAGTCCCAGCGTTGCTGCGTTATGTCTCTTTAGTTGGTTTATGTTCGGCGTTTCACTGTAGCTTTATTTCGAAAACCTAAGAGCATAAAGAAAACGTTTTCTTTCACAAGACCCTCATTCCTTCCTTTACCAGTCTTCCCGCTTTTGTGAAAGCATGATTCAAACCTAAAACCATCTCTACCACGCCCTAGTTCGAGGGTTCATGGGAGATCCCAACGGACAGTTGTAAGCTGCACCAAAATCCACACTATTCATGTACGGTCCCATCACGCGCAATCGGTACGGTGCGTACGTTCCACCGGAATCTGATGGATGACGGGTGCACATTGTCTACAAACAATCCTCGCTTTATCTGAGCCGTAAGAAACCGGAAAGAAAGGTTACCTGAGCCCCTATTAACCAGAACAGCTGTTTCTCATTCAGGGCTTCTAAGCCCGGAAGTTTGATGCGGTATCCCGTGCGGCGCACAAAATTATGAAAAGCCTACAGGAGAACCATTCTAAGCGCACAACTGTTCTTTCTATAAAATAATAAAAATAATTACCAAGTAAGCAGCGCGGTATCCGCCGTTGTCGGCGGTGTTCTCGACGAGAGTTTGCCGTGCATCGATGCTGTCGTTCTTCGTGCTAATATTGTTGTAGAAATCCACTAAGGTGTACGTTCTCGCATTGTAATTGTTCTGTGTCGCATTTGTCCACCAGTAAAACGATTTGCCGTCGTCTGTCTTAATCTTTTTTGCTAAAAACGACATTTGTTGTTATAAACTTGGATGAAAATGCTTCTCGTTCATGAAACCGTCACCTCCATACTTGCCTCCGATATCCAAAACGTGGGTGAATTCGTGGCCAATGGCAAAACCCAAACGAGCGTAATTAAAAATATCCAATTTACTTGCGTAGAACATTGGTGGCTGTAACAGTGATTCCGGAATTACTGCAAAGTGCAAAGCCAACCATCGATGATCTTTAGGTAGTTGTCAATCAAATTTTAAAACACAAAGGAGGAATTACTTATGATGAAATCACAAAAGAATGAAGATAAAGACAGACAAAAGAATAACTGGCAAAAGGAAATAAACGAACCCACATCAATTAAAAACGCATGCATTTTTATTCAAAATGCAGAATAAAAAATTTTGTCAATTTCATAACCGTCGAAATTTGTAAAATATTCTTTCAACAACATACCAGACACAGTTGTTTGAAAGATGGTAAATTAAAAAGTAAGGGAACCCACATAAAATTAACTACGTTAACTAGTTAGTTAATTAGTGAGCTAGTTCAACTGTGTAAGTTAAGTTAAACAGAAGGATAAAAATTAGATATATGGACGATTTCGTACCACTCCAAAAATTCGACCCATTATTTTTCGATAGGTACAGGTATTCATAGTATTCTCGCGTATTCCACCGGTATTCGTTCGTGTTCTAACTATATTCCGCCTTATTCGCTCTCTATCCATTAAATGCCTCTCTATAGCAGGCCATGTATTCCCATATTCCACCGGTATTCTTGCGTGTTCTGCCTGTATTCCGCCCGTATTCTGACTAAAAAACTTAAGAATACATACTACTGTAACTAAAAATAGAGGCACAATACGAACGAATGCCGGTGGAATACGCCGGAATACATGGTCCGCTGCAGAGAAACACTTTACGGATAAGGAGAGCGAATAAGGCAGTATGCAGGCGGAACACGCAAGAATTCCGGCAAAATACGGGGAATACAGTTACCGCTGCAGAGGGACACTTAATGGATGCGGAGCAAATAAGGCGAAATACAGGCAGAATCGTATCCACATGGCGGTACTAAAAAGAAGGCGTACGCGCGCCACTGGTGACGTCACAGTAAGGCAAGCAGCCCGGTTAAAGCGCAGTGCTTTAAGTCTCGTAGGCTCCATAGACTGCTATGGTTCACGCATTTTACTTCACGTCCTGTGGGATCATCGAGTTATAGCTCAATAGAAAGAGAAACAAAATTTAAGTTTATAATGCAAATGCCTTCAGTAATAACAGCGAAGTAAGATTTTTAAAAGGTTTCGAAAGTAAGCCGAGTTAGCATACAAAGTCAATGCAACGGTTGGTTCAAACCGCGCGACCGTTGTGCGCTAATTGCATACATTTTGAGATCTTTTTAAAACATTTAATCGACTTCAGTTGCACACATATTATAGATTGAAAATCTTAGAATTCTTTTCTCTTTCTTTCAACCTATAGCCCGCTCATTTTCAACTTCTAAAACTTAAAATCGCTTAACATGGCAACCAGTGGAGCCTACGAGTCATAAAACATTGTGCAGATGGCTGGCTTGCCTACTCGTGACGTAGCACCGGAAGTAGGCGTGTCGCGCTAATGCCTTCTCTTTAGTACTGCCATGGTATCCATTAAGTGACTCTGCAGCTGACCCTATATTCCCCATATTCTCGAGAATTCTGCATGTATTCTGACTAAGAAAACCTTAGAATACAGGCTGAATACGCCTGAATACTAAAAATACGTAACGGAAAATGATGGGTGGAATTTTTGGAATTTTAGGAAACGAGCTACAGGTGAAAAACTAAGTAAAGGAAAGACGGTTCCGCCCGATACCAATATAACTGCTTTCCGAGTTCGTCTCGGCGAATACTTTCGTAAGGTCGGCCGGGCAAAAGGAATCGCTGCGAGCTCTAGTGTGGGTGAGTTCTTGGAGGTTGATCCAGCTGTTGCTTTGATCAATGGTGCGCATTGTCTCGTATATTGACATTCCCACTTGAACCTGTAAGCACGATAGCATTCTGAAGAGTTCTTTCAAGGTTATTGTTGCCACATGTACACAGTTCAGTAATATTATGTCGATAAACACAACAGCAACGCTTTCGGTATATTGAGTAGTGACCGTGTCCCCGCTGTCGGAGATTGTACCAAAGCGAAGATCACACTGAGGGGATCCGGCTTTTTTGGGCTATTCCACACTATAAAGTTTGTTTTCAAAACTAGCAAGGTTAACTACCCTTTTCGTAGAGGTCATCGACCAGAGTCCATTTTTCTAAAAGCTCTTCGGGATAACCAATTTTCAACAATGTGTTGTTTAGTCTGTTCTTGGCGGTTTCTTTTGTTTCCCGGTCCATCCAGGCTGTTTTCAGCAGGACTGTGCGTATTCCGTTGAGTATTTCGAATGCCAGCTCTTTTGCCTGTTAGACGCAAGCAGTCGTTAATTCTTTCTATATTTTTTACCTTACTTCTTGCTTGGACGCCACATTATGCAGACATTTATTCCTAAGCAATGTCCTTTTTTAACCATACAGTTCAGTGCTTGACCTTTCGAACAGCTTTGTTCGTTATGTATGCATTGAAGAACATTCCCGAAACAGTCAACGGCATGGCTGTTTTCACCAGCTGCACGCAGTTGCGCGCCTCTATATATGCAAGGTAATGGTGATAGAGCGCAGTCCACCAGAACCAATCAGCTAGTGTCGCAAGGCCCGTATCACCGTCTGATTCCAACTGTGCCATCGTCTGATCCAGCTTGAGGAGATACTCCGGAAAAACGTTCCCAATCTGTGTAGCGGTGGTGGCTTGGAATTTCACCGAAGAAGCTGTTAATATGGCATTGAACAGCGGCAATAAGCTCGACAGGAATCGCGAACGGAATGGTGGTTTACTGAGATCACCAAACGTTAAACGATTTAGAACGTTCGCCGTTGCGTTTGGCACCTAAAGAATAATTAATTCAGAAAAAATTAAACACGTCAACAGTAGAAAGAAAAGGTAGAACGATAGAACACCCAAGGTAACAGTAGGCACAAACTAATTAAATAAAATGAACATTAACAAAAAAAAAACATTATTAGTAAATTCGGCAAATAAACACGAAAAAGCCAAGAAAGATTTGAATGATTAAGGATATTTTCGAATAACGATTCACACCGTTGAAACCATAAAATCCAAGAAACTGCAAATAAACGATGAAATAAAACTGAAATTACAAAACAAATTGGCATTAAATCATAGCCAAACGAAATCCAAAATGACAAATGGAATGAGAACAGGCAAGGAAATTTAAAAAAATTGCTAGCGGAAGTTTAAAAATGTTCTTGTTACAGAAATCAAACTAACAAATAAAAAGCAATTGGAAAATATTCTACCATCAAAACAAAAAAGCCAAAAAAGTTGAAGGAGCGTTTGCATGCACATTTTAGTAAAAGTTCGCACCGTTGCCATCATAAAATCCAACAACAGAACTTTTTCCAGCCGCTTCTCAACCGTTGACCACTGGACACTTGCATTCGTCACTTTTATCAAACCCTGGACAATCAACTTCCATATGGTCATCAGCTGCCCAGTTGCATTGCATGGACTGGGGTTACGGCCACAAAGTCCCCTCCGCTCATAAAGGCGCTCAGGCATCCTAAAGAAGAGGATATTCTGATCGCTGGAAAAATCGTTTATTTCTACGGACAGACGGATGATGGTCTGAATGTCGTTCTGCTGCAGATGGAGAAGAACGTCGTTTAGGCGAAAGGCGGACACATTGGGATTGCTTTTCAGTAGCGACCATCCACTAAAGAAGCCATCAACAGCACGCACAAGCCTGCGAATGGTCTGGACGTCGAATGGCCCGGCTGTAGAAAAATCATCAAACGGAAGTCACATTTTCCATTTTTCGCAGTAAAACAATTTGCTCGACTAAAAACTGAAATGACTGTTATACGTTCACTACACAGCTGCCCTGCACTTATCACGACATTTTTACGGCGTGAGGCTACCGTTGCCACGCCAGTTTGGTGGCTGCATCAGAAAAATTTCCATGAACCCCTGGCTAAATTGATAAACGTTTTAAACTTTTAAGTGATCGTCTTTTCCTGGGCAGGGTGTAAAACCTGGCAGTGGAAACTGCCAGTGGCACTGCCAATGGCATGGCAAGACTTTGGCAACTGGCAAACGATAATTATAAAATTTGGCAGATGCCGCATAAAATGTGGCACAATGTGTAAGCGGGTCCGAACTCCGAAATGTTTGGTCAACCGTACAATTCTTAACATGTTGCCAGTATGCAGTTAGTTTTTTCGTGTAAAGCGTCAACAACGTTAGCTATCAACTAAGGAAGCAGCGTTCGCATGGAGAACTTGAAAGGTCACAGCATTTTGCCTTTCCGCAAAGTACCGTAACAAAAGAGAAAGACAAGGCAGTTGAAAGCACGCAAATGTTCGACTCACAGATGAAAACGAGGGGTCTCACTTATGGTCAGTTACAGACAGCTTTACAGAGGACAAGAATTGTTTATTATTATTTATCATCGCAGTACAGCCGCCAAACTCCACTAACAGAGATATCGTACCAGCCACCAGGCTACTGGAATTTTTTGTTAATTTAGAAATTGTTGATTAAGAAAATTTTTAAGTTCCGGCTCTTAGCATTCACGTGCATCCATTTAAAATCGAATCATTGCGCAGCTGTCCTCTGTACAACAAGTTCATACACTCGGTAAAGCTCACTACAATAAGTTTAAGGCAAAAATTAGGAAATGAGCTCTACAAAATGTCTCCCGGTGCCACTTCGATTGTATCTGTAGTAGCGAAAATCGGGTTGTTGTAATGCAACGTAACCGGCCAGGCTGCCATCGGCGGACATAGTATTGCTGTTTAAGATTCTTAGTTAGTGACAAACTGAGCAAAACTCTCAGGTTACATGCACCAGCAAAGTTTCACTATAGTTTACCCTCCAGCGGGCGGTACCCGAAGGAGTGCGAGTTTCCTTATAAAAATCAGCATTTCCCGCTGAAAAAATTCAATTAAGAAAGGGAATTTCTTGTGAGGCTCTGTTGACCATAGGTCAGCGGTGGTTACTATGTCGCATGCAGAACGCCAATGCCCATGGACGGTCTGCAGCATAAAAACATTTAATTCTGCAATAATTAGGCAAACAATTATTACGTAAAAGCAATAATTTTCAAATAGCTAAAAAAATTGCTTTAAAACAGAAGTATAGAAGTGGTCAACACATTGACCACTGGTCAGCAAAAAAATTAAAAGCTGCCAAAACCCGTTTCCATATGTTTTGACCACTAATAACCAATAAAATACAAAAAAAAAATTACGCTGATGATATTCCTTTGCCATAAGCTTATTAGAATTGCATATTATGGTACTGCATAAAGCACTCCCTATGAAGTCTGCCATTGCACTTGCTGCATTTCGACCACTTTATGATGCTGCGTCGTCCGCGGTTGCACTTCTGGGTTTAGCCGCAAGGGACAGTATCAAAAAGCGTTGAGGATGGTGCAGCTGCAGTGGCGATAGATTCAGATATAAGCGGCCACTATGCACTAGCACTTTTTGAAACGCACAAGTAGCCAAAAGTAACCAGTAAGGCTGCCGCAAAGGTCAGCATCACCCATGATAATGTGCACATTACAAGCTGCAATCACTAAAGTTTGCAAATGCCAGAGGCTGGTCGAAGTTAAAATTCTCATAATTTTCTAAAGCTACAGGGCTCCCTCACTTTGTTTCTCAAGCGATGCATCGCTAGCGTAGGAAGAAACGGGCAGAGCGCAAAGTGCTATGCTGCCATTTTATATCGTTACCGTACATACACTGTTTCCTTGAACGTTTTATTGTCCGGAGGCAGACAACGTTTGAGACAATTTTGCTTTTCGCCGACCGCCCGGTGGGGGCTGATCAGAAAAGGGGCTTTTTGCCAGCTTTCGACAATTGTAACCGTGTGGCGCACGTTTGTGTACAGAGCTTGATTCGATTACGTAATAAAGCGCTGCTGTCGAAATTGCACCCGCCCGTGTATTCAGAACCCTTCATGGGCAATGGCGTTTAACAGGAGACACACGCTTTTGACGGACTGTGCTCATCTATGGTTCAACCTACAGAACCCGTGTTAAGCGCTTTTAGATTCAGCTCTCTCAATTGTACCTTGTTGATTTATCTCCGGTTTAATTAATCATTCACTAGCAAGACCTACGGCAGCAAGGAAAGTTCAAAATTAACGATTTTCGCGGACCTGTCGTTCGTAATTAACTTGCGTTTTGCCCATGGTGTTTTCACCTTCGAATGTAAAGGTTATCTGAAAACGAAATTATCACTCTGCACAAACTGCCAGTATACAGTAAATACTGGCAATGCCACTCGATGCCAGCTGATTTGAAATGGTAATACTAATTTCGAGCCAAAACTGAATCGCAGGTACCGCTTTATCTCTGGCGTAATATTGTCGGTGTTGAGTACAGTAATTGGCAAATATTTACAATTAAATTAAATAATTCAAACCCTAAAAGCGTACAAGCATCAGAATCAGGCTTGCAGTAATCAAGCCAAAATAAAGGTTTGTAAATAGAAAAAAACTCAGAACACGTGTGCACAGCCAACACCCGTTCCCGAACTTCGTGCGCCTAGGCGAGTGCAATGACACGTGCACGCAGCATGTGTTTTACCGTTCATTGATCTAATTTTATCCCTAATTACTAAAGCATGCATGCTGATTACACTAACCCAGTGGTCGTCCGTACGTTTGGCTCACCGTATTTCAGAATAACAAGTAAATGAATTATTAACACGACCACATTTCGCGCAATGTTCCGGAAACTTTCAAAATATAGAAAGAGCAGCCGCCAGCGTGACGCGGTTTCCAAAATATCAGAAGCAGCCTAAATCGGCTGCAAGAAAACCCTTGACATCTGCGTTTCTCTTCGGTCTGGATCTTGCGACTTGTGTTGTGTTTAGGTGCGCTCTGAATGATAATAATGACAAATAATGAATGGTAACATTCATTATTTGTAGCGCTAGACCAAACGATGTTTGGGCTAGCGCAGCTTGTTGTTAACAGAGTGCAACTGCACTGTTGCATAAAAAAGTGGCGCCACATAAGCGTTATGCGTTTCTAACTGCATTCTGATTGTGGCAGCTACGCACTACACAGTACACGCGAATCTTTACGTTATTGCATACATAAATCAATCCCTGCTATGTTGCTCGTTCATTAAACATTCAGCAATCGGCAGTGTTTGAGAGGAGTACGCGAAGTCAGATGCTGTATTTGATGTAGCACTAGTGCACATTACATCTATCCTCGGTATTAGTTAGCACAGACAGGGAAGCAGTATTTCACGTCAACAAGCCCGTATAATATACGGACTTGTTGACCTAAAATATTCGACATACATATTATGTCGAATAGCGTTTCCATACGTACATGAAATTACTGTATTTTACTTGAACGTATACTTAGCTTAGTAGCCATTTTTTGTTAAAATTCAATTGTGCTGTTAAATATTGCTAAAAAGATTAACAGTAATGCATCTCTGTAGGCTCTAAAATAATGCAGCTCGGTAGATTCTAAACAGAACATTACAAAATAACGCAGAGCCAGTGATGATGCGGTATCTCAGGTACTGTATGGCATAAAGTCAGTTGAGTATCGGTTGAGTATCAGCTGAGTTACAGGTTACGAGTTACAAGTTATCTGGGAACCATTCGTACTCGTACACGGTTCGGTACTGCAAGATCAAACCGTAATGGCATAAGTGTTAATGCTGATAAAAACTTACGTAATTGCTTATCTAGGTTACAAAAAATATGCAACCTAAATACGCAGTTTAAAGTAGGGTAGCTAAATTTTCAAGCGTTTATACATTTGTGCTGCTAATATGTTTGCTTGTGCCGGCACTTTAGCAACGATGAACGTATTTACGTAGCGAACAGTTTGCGAAATTGGATTTTACTGCAAAGCACAAATCATTTACACAAACTTGCAAACATTGCGGCTGCTTAATTCTACCGTACTAACCTTTTAACTTGTACAAACCAATGCCATTTACATTCAAACTTTAAAAACCCAAATAATTAGAACAAGTAAATAACTCTTCTAACTCTCGAGAACACCCGACCGTCTCCAGGACAGAAGCCGCGTTTCCGCGCTGAATTTCCACACTTACACGTTGCCATAAATACTGAACAGCGCGCGCTTCTCCTGTTTGTTCTTTGATACGCCGGCCGACTTCATTGATCATTTACACCCACCCTTTTTACCCATTCCGCACCTTGTCATATACCGTACTTCGCATTTACGCTGTAGGGAAGCCAAACAAGCAAAATTGGTGCGATTCTCGGGTCATAGGTGCGTAGAAACAATGCAATCTTATTAGTGGCAGGTGCCACGTTTTATCGTTTGCCAGTTGCCAAAGTCTCCAGTTTTATCGCTTGCCATGCCACTGGCAGTGCCATTGGCAGGTGCCACTGCCATGTTTTACAACCTGCCGTTTTCCTGAGCGCGCGTAACATCGCGAAAATACGAAAACCTGATCAGCTCGCGTGAACTATGCGCTACAGGTCGCCTTTTCTTAACCAGATTTAATTTATCTTCCAGTTCATGACTTGCCGAACGATTCATTTTGGCTGTGAATCCCGTGAAGTTCACGTCACAGTACTAACCCAATTCAACCACGAACACGCTTCGTAAAAAGTAATGTAAAGGCCATTCTTACTGCGCTAGCTTCAATTGGGGGCCAGTGATATATACACCTGTGGCACGTTTCGTACCAAACGAAAAAATTGAATCGTTTTTTCTCCTCTTGGAGTCACAGTAGACAGCTGTATACAGGAGGCTGTAGACACCCTGTAGTCCTATCGGTAGTCACCGGGTTTCTTAAGTTTTCGTAGGATGTATACAGGGTTTCTTAGGTTTTCTTAGGATGTATACAGGGTGTCCACTACGGTGTCTACAGGTTGTCTACACTGACTACAAGGAGAGAAAAAACGCTCCAGTGTTTCTCGGTGGTACGAAACGTTCCATATATAAAAGAAAACAGCATTGTGCGGTTGCGCCCTTCTCTGCCCGTTCTATCTTACCCATATATTCATTCCCATATATTCTTTCCCCCCAAATTTTTGCAAGACGAAAGCGGCAAGCAGTCCTATCGCTCGCAGAACATGGTATCTCCGAGTCATAGGGCTCATAACATGGGTCCCAGGCGTCAGTTTATCGAAAATTACGAACTGAATCGAGGCAACTCCTGGCTCAGGTCTGCGGTTGGACCTTGTGAGTGCAAAAAATGTAGGGTAACATCCCTCACGAGTTCACCAGTGCCTTTGGGAAGTCATATATAAACACGGGCAGTAAAATATGATCCAAGCAAAAATGGGTATTAGACTTTGTACCGGCTTCCATGTCAGCACACTGTATTCAATGCCAAAAAAGAACAACTCCCACTTTTGGGACCGAGCGCTTTGCAATTAAGCAGCTCAAAGTACTCTCTTAACGGCCCTTAATCTGACTTGAGGGGGAACCGCGCTAGTAGATTCTGAATTTTTTACTAAATTAAAGGTTTCTCAAAAGTGTGAATCAATCGATCAATGCTTCAGAGGGTGTTTCTCGGCTTCGTAACCAAAAATCGATTGTTTTTATTGACTATGAACGCACAGAAAAAACTGCACTAAAAACTTTAAAGGTCTTGGTAAATCCCAAGCGACACAATCTGACAAAAAAATTGAATTCCCACCCTCCAACATGCCGTGACCAGGATGTAAATAAAAGAAAGTTACGCCGTACGAAGGCGCCTTCAACTGCCGCTATACTTTACGGTAGCTTTGAATACCTTTCGTCTCGTTAATGCATTGATTGTATATGTCCATTGCTTTCTTCTCCATGCGATTGGTGAAATTTCCACTGTCGAATAGCTCTAAACAAAGCAAAATTCCAAGAATACACAGGCATGCTACAGAGTATCTGTGTGCACAAAATTCAGGCGTTCATGGTGCGTTTTCGCTTATAATTAACGGTATGAATACAAGTTATCAAAGAAATATCTTCAACGGCTCAGTGCATTAGAATATCGAAGTGGCTATTTTACCCCAGTGTTTGTGGCAAAATAGATTTTGGCTATTTTGCCCCAGTATGTGGGGCAAAATAGATTTTGGCTATTTTGCCCCAGTATGTGGGGCAAAATAGCAAAAGGCTATTTTGCCCCACACTGCGCTTAAATATCCTTCAGCTATTATGCCACACTGCAAAATGCTTTGGTAAAATAGCCATAGCCTTAGAACATATATACCGGTAACCATGTTGTCGGTACATGGCTGAAGTGGTAATTATACGTTTGTCAATTTTCCCTAACTGATCTTTAAAGGAATCCACAATCAATGCGCCAGGTAAAAAGGCCCCAAGCAAAGGAATTTCCGTGTTAAGAGTCACTGAAATTCCTTTGCTGAGGGACGTCTGCGTTGACCAAAAGCCGGGCAGCGCACACGTAGTCGCCAGCAACTTTAGGTGGCAGGCAGTTGTCACGGGCAAAGGCATGTGAAATTCGGCGACTGGGAAGCGGCAAACTACGGCAGTTTTATTCCAACCAATCTTACTGGCGGTGGTTGTCAACCACAACAGTGCACCGAACGGACGCCGACATCAGCGGAAACTAGTATTGGATATGTGAACTTAGATGTGACGGAAGGTATGTGGCGGCCCGCGCTCAATCTCGGACTTGGTCTTGGATTTCTAAAACTTGTACTTGGGCCACACTTAACTTGGACTTGGACTGCTGAAACTTGGGCTTGGACTTCTTAACTGGACTTCTAACCTAGCCCTTCTAACTTTGACTTGGACGTCCTACTTGGACATCTCAAGTTGGACCTTCATTTGGGATTACTTAGGTTTCTTAGGTTACTTTGAGGTTTCTTAGATTAGGTTGTCTTAGGTTTTTTCAGGTTATCAAGAAAACCTCTGAAATTCAAAGAAAAAGTGGAAATCTAATTATTCTAAAAGAACATAGAAGGCTAGGAAACCTAGGAATGACCTTCGAATAACCGAAGAAATCTAAAAGATCTAAAAAACCTAAAAATACCCTAAGAAACCTAAGGGCCCAAGGAACATGCTTTCCAAGCCCTGGTAATTTAAGTTGTAAAGTCCAAGTTTAGAATCCCAAGTTAAAAAGTTCCAAGTTGAAGAGTCCAGATCCGAATGCGGTCCAAGTTGTAGTAGTCAAGTCGAAACTTGAGTGGGGGCCGTATGAGACGCAGGGTACTGGGTATGTGAAACTGAACAAGCTTCATCTGACGCTTTTCATCACGATTGTTACTTTTGACGAAGGCTTATTGCAACGTTTTGCAAAGCGTGATCCAGATTAACGGTTCAATTTTCTGGAATACATAGAACCCTTACATTCAAACCCATTTGGAAACCTTTAGACCGGCAGACACGGGTTATTCGAAAACCGTGGGCTGGAGCCATATCAAAGTGCTTTGGTACGTCACGCCAGAGATTGTTAGCACTTCTGCGGTGTGAGAGAGTTAATCGTAGACAAGATAGGGTGGAAGTACTACGCCAATCCGTCAAATCTAGAGTAATTGCAATCGAGCGTTACTGTGCGCCCTTCCCTGCGTCGCCCTTTAAGCAGCGGTCAAAAGGTTTCCAAGGGGGCTCCTTGGATTGTATGTAGGTCAACGGAATATATTAACAAAGTGCTAGGTTTAAAATGCAGCAAGCGAAAGAACTTCATAATTTTAGAGTTAATGAACACCGCTTAGCAAAAGTTGTCAGACGTACTCTTCAGCTGCTCGGAAATCTTGAGACGGAGCACCTCGCTCCACAAACCGCTGCTGCTATTCGAACGGTTGCATGCATAGGCGTAAAAATCCAGGCATGGATCAACGGTTTCATCCAGTTTGGATACGATTTCACGGGCTGAAAAGATCACAAAGCCTAGCCAAATTGTACTGCCTGATAACGACTGCCAGTAAGAAAGTTTTTTATCGGAGATTCAATGTAAAATCCAACCAATGCAGAAAATTGTTCCGAAACCATTTTTGTTTTTTAGGCAGATGTTCTGCGTAGTGCGTACCAACTTGATGACAAAGATCCGACGTGCAAACGGGTGTTGACAACTGCTGCCGCCCCGTAGCTTGCACTACATTAGCAGTTGCGACCAAAAATCCTACCACACCCAAAAGTATCATCGCGTACCAACCAACTCTGTCAGTCAAAAATCTTCCGAAACAAACAAATTTCAGTAATATTCTCTAAAAATTATTCACAAACTACAGCAACGAAACAAAAATTTGTATAAAATCAAGTAAACCGGATTATTTTTACATATTTTGCACTCTCAAAACCCGCAGAGCTTTCCAGACGGATTCTTCGAGGAATATAACAGTACTAATGCCAGAAAGTATTTAAACGTTGAAAGCGCTTGTTTGTCCTAGGGGATTATTTCTTAGTTGCTTAACGTCTTTAATCATTAATTAAGCGCGGCGTTTGTAACAAATATGGCTAGCGGCAAATCCGGCAAATTAGTATTTATATGATTATCTTTGTACATTCAGCATGCATGTGACTGTATGCGTTTACGGAATGCTTTGTGAATTCTAAAGCGGAGGTGACTGATTTGAAAGTAGAGGGGATGATGAACATACAGTAATGGCACTAATGTCTATGATAGTAGTGAAACTACAGCACTCCAGCGCTCTATGATGTCATTTGCAAATTACTGATACAAACTGACATGAGCACATATTCGCGATTTAGTTGATAATCATCACACCAAGTCTGTGATCATATTCATAACCAGCCCAAACAAAATTAAATTCAGGGAGAGAATGCGCTTTGCGGTAGGAGCCCTTTATGGCTTTACCAGACTCGGCTGATATCTCGGAAGTGTTCTTGTGGTAGTTTTGACGGATACTTCGAATATTGCCTTATATGGGCTCCCCTTGTATTACTCTCCCTTATCTGGGCTCCCGAGCAATATGAGCAACCCTCTACATGCGCGGTTACGTTATTACCCACACTTTCGCAGTTGTTATCAGTGTTATGACTGACTGAAACTTTTGATTTATTTAAAATACTTATTCTGCCAGTAGTTTTGTAGCATTTTTCAGTTTGTTCATTGGCAAATTCGGTTGAAATTAATGGAAACATGTATATAAATAATATATATAAATATAATTCGGATGTGAAATTTCGGAACTCTTTGGTGTGCTCACTGGTAAATCCGATTGAAAGAAGTAGAAAAGGGTTCCGCTATAAATCCGATAAATTTAATTTCACGGGTATTGCAAACTAGCCGGGAGCCCAGATAAGGGAGAGTAATATAAGGGGAGCCCATATAAGGCAGTATTCGAAGTATCTTCTGTTACCGAAAAGATATTTGAAGTGTTTGTGTCATTAGACCGATTATTGCACAGCATTAGCACGTCTTTCTGTATTACTAATTTTTAATTTATGTATAAAGTACAGAACCAATTTCTGGATAACACATATTTTAGTTTTCTATGGTACACATACAGACTTTAAAAATTGGGGATTGACATCCACTGTTCTGCCAAGCTACGAAACAGCAAGCCGTTTGAAGCCACAACGGGGCTATATAACACCAGCTAGAACGCTGAAATTCCCCGATTACAGAGCTGTTACCAAACAACACTACCACCAGCAGTGATAATATTAACAACAGCATTGTTTTATTAGCAGAAAACGTAGTTTTTGACATTGAAAACTGCCGTACCAATATGTTATGAAAACTGAGACATCGCAAATTGTACATTGTGAATTTTGAAGAGCGGTTCAGCAATCATCAAAACACATCGCGGCCAGTTTTTCTGTTATTCGGCAAGAAGGGCATTACGCGGAAATGAAGTATGGTGCCGTTTGAAGTGGATGACTGCATAATTTTTAGAATTTTGCTCATACTTATCACTTATCAGCTTTCAAGGCTCCTACTGCAAAGCATGGCATGTGAAAATTATTGTTTGCACATTTTAAGTGCCATAGTATTGCCAACCAAGATTCCGCTTGGTTGGGAATCACCTGCGGCAGAGAAATTCAAAAAGCAGAATTATGCAATGTACAAATTGCATGCGTTCCTTCTGTCAGATTAGGCGCTTTGGAGAATTATCTATCGATGCTCGTCCATATCGATAAGTTGTGAATACAGACTACAGAGTATACTTGAATTTTACTCTAAGGAAATTTATCTACGGTATATGCGCAGGTTTTGCAGCGCTTCCGTTATACTCGTATGTACATCCATGCAGCATACTTTTAGCTTGAGGATAGTGCAATCATAATTACCGATTTCGCAGAGTCAGAAATCTCTGAAATGAATATTCTGAGACTGTTCGCAACATAACAAAGTGCTGGAGCTGCGATCAGCGAGCAGTTCAACATCCAGCCGCTTGTAAGCTCGTTATTTGCACTAAGCAAATTTCCATGATGTTAAGTGTCAAACGAAAAGCGTTACTAAGCTAACTCTAGAATAACTGCCTTCTCGATTTGCATTGCATTTATTTCGCGTTGAAAAGTCAGAAACTTCACGATTAGCACAAAACCAGTTGAAAAGGGCACATTAGACACTCAAAACGAATCCCATATTTATTCTTTGTTTTTTGACCACAGCAGAGCAAAAAGAACTGCTTTCTCGGACAAAACATCAAAAGCCAAAAGAGATTTAAAAGAATAGGAGATTTAAAAGACTTTTAAAATGTTAAACAAATCATGATGCCTAAGCTTGAGCATCCTCCTCGCCCCGCGCCGGAGGTCCCTAAAACTATTTCTTGTAAAGCGTTTACCGCTGAGGTCGTCGTTAGGTATGGAAATCTGCTGGAATACATGGTCATTTTAAAGAACCTATTTATACGCATTCCCAGATACGCGTATGGAAGCGACCGTTAGAGTTTAATTCGAAATTACTGTATTCCCGCTTCAGGAAATTCTAACGCGGCAGACTGATTACGATAGCTAAATTACGATAGGTGCGCTTTATTCGATAGGCATTAAGTGTGAAGCTGCTAGAGAAGCGAAACGTGATCGGCAACTCGCGGTGCGGGAGCTGCCATAAGTGTTTTGTAGAAAACTGACTGCAGCTTCCACTGCTTCAGGACCCTGGGTCCGTAAAATTTTCCGCCGCTGATATTTAAATTTTCCACTAGCCAGAACAGCCGACACCATTTTGATGCTGCTCGAGTATCGCCGGTTAAGTTTGCTGATAGACGTACTGATAATAAGATCCAGTTTCCCGACCATATTTCCAGATTCTCCCAATTGTAAGCTGCGTCTGCGAAAAGCATGTTACACCTGAGTGATCCGGTAAATTTCATTGGGTATATAAGGACTTGCAGCGCACGGTAAATTTCGTTAATTCAATATTTTCTTTTTACAAAGTTTTAACACCCCTAACGTCTTCCAGTATTTCATCCACAATGAACGTGGTCATGAGTTTGTTTTTCCTAATCCTGTGTCCGGCAGATTAACTTAGATCACATTCGTTTCGTAACAACGACAAATAATGTTGGAGAATTGTCTGAAACCGGAGAGGAAAACGCATGCTCCAAACATGTTTGTTTTGAGTATACGACTGTGTACTATTCCACGGTCCATGTGACTTGGATAGAAGTGGTTGATTCGTGGGCAAAATTTTTATCCCGGCCTACTCGCCATTGTTCATGTATCTGGAAGACTAATGAAGTTGGCATGTTTATTCGGATTTCATAGTTCGATAAATTTTCTGCAGCCTACGCCACTTTTAGCAACGAGTTACTAAAGACGTACCAAATAACTAATGCCATGCTTACAATACGGAATAAATAACTACGAAAAAGAAAAAGTGTTTTTTTCGGGTTGCAGAGCAATGGGTGTTTAATTACTGTGGAACTAGTCGGTTCTCCCTGTAGTTGGTAACTCCAACTAGTGCGTACAGCAGCGTTTTTCAAATTACAGCCGTCATATGGTTTTATGTTGCATCGCCATTGCAACAGATACTATCTTACTCGAAAGTTAAAACCATCTCGAGAGACAAAGCTATCTCTACCACGCTTTGATTCGCGGGTTCATCGGGGATCCCAGCGGACAGTTGTAAGCTGCATTAAAATCCGCGCTATTCATATAGGATCCCATCACCCGAAATCGGAAGGGTGCGTGCACTCCGTCGATAGATCCTGGATTGCGGGTGCACCATGTCTAAAACAACTCCCGCTGTAGCTCTACCCCATTCTAAGTGTCAAAAAATGTCACCTGAGCCCCTATTAACCAGAAAAGTTGGTCCTCATCTAAAGCTTCTAAGCCCGGCAGTTTTATGCGGTATCCCGTGCGGCGCTTAAAATTACTAAAAGCCTGAAAAAGAACAAATTTTATTGCGCAAATTATTCATAATTAAAATACCAGGAATATGAACCAAGTAAGCAGCTCGGTATCCGCCGTTGTCGGCAGCGTTCTCGATGAGGGTGTGCCGTCCATCGACGCTGTCATTCTTCGTGGGGATATTGTTGTAGAAATCGACTAAAGTGTACTTTCTCGCATTGTAATTGCTCAATGTTGCATTCGTCCACCAGTTAAACGGTTTCCCGTCTTTTCCCCATTCCATATCTATTAACGAAATTTGTCGTTACACATACACTTAGAAAAGCAGAGATTTTTCTCTTACAAAATCTCTAAACTCACCTCCGATATCCAAAGCATGAGTGAGTTCGTGTGCAATTACAAAACCCAAGCGAGCGTAATTAAAAATGTCCATGTTGATTGCGTAGAACATCGGTGGCTGCAATGTGGCCGCCGAAATAACTGCAAAACCAACGATCGGCAATTTTCAGTTACTAGTCAAACAACTTCTGATGCAAGAGGCAGGAATTTGTGGTCATACAGACTCATACTTAGAAAAATGTGAAATGAATATTTATAAAAAAATGTGTAAATGTTTACAAAATAAAAATGCAAAAATCATTATTCAAAAAGCAAAAAACAGTGCAAATAAATTTGGAAAGGAAAGTCTGCAAAATAGCCTTTTTATGACATTTATTCGACGAAAACATCCGTTCCAACGGTAACTATCTTAAAGAAAACGTTAAACATAAACGAAAAAGGAATATACCAATATAATTGCTGTTTGGGTACATGTTGGCGTATACCACGGTCATATCGGCAGAGTCAAAAGGATCATTACGAGCGTTAATGCGGGAGAGTTTTTGCAGGGTGATCCAACTGTTGCTTTGATCGATGGTGCGTAGTGTGTCGTGGAATGATATCTCCAGTTTGACCTGCAAGAATGGCGGCTATAGGAAGAAAATAAACGGAGTACTTTTGAGCCAAAGCGCGGACCACGGTAGCTTCACACTTGTAGCCAAGACTGCGCCTGAAAACGGGAATTTACGCCGCATAAAAAACGCTGTCAATATTTTAGTAGTTTCTGTGCTTCCGCTTTCGAAGCTCAAAATAAAACAATAATCTTATTGAGGACTGTATACTGTTTTACTTTCTTGAACCATTACACCGTTACAAATGTTTTCAAAAGCTGGGCGGCGTGAAATTGTTGACTAGCCTTTGCATAAAGGTCATCGATTAGCTTCCAGTTATCCAAGAACTCCTCGGGAAAACCGACACTCTGAAGAGTGTGGTTGAGCTTATCCATGGCCGCTTCTTGCGTTGCATGGTCCATCCAAGTAGTTTGGAAGAGAACTGCATCGCGAACCGCGTTTACAAGTTCGGTTGTTAACACATTCGCCTGTTGAAAGCAATTTGCTGTTGATGTTTTAAAATTTGCTTGAATTTCACCTTTTACCCAGACGTCGCATTTTGCACAAATAATTTTTAAACTTTTTTTTCGTAAGGTATGTTTGACCTTTTGAGCGACTTTGCTTTGTATGTACGTCTTGAAGAACATTCCTGAAACAGTCAACGGCATGGCCGTTTTCACCACCTTCACGCAGTTTCCCGCCTCTTGAAATACAAGATAGTAGTGGTAGAGCGTGGTCCACCAGAGCCAATCAGCTATTGTCGCAAGTCCCGCGTCCCCGTCCGCTTCCAGCTGCGCCATCGTCTGATCCAGCTTGAGGAGGTACTGTGGAAACATGTCCCCAACCTCAGTAGCGGTCGTAGCTTGAAATTTCACCAAAGATGTTTTAAGCATGGCATTGAACAGCGGCATTAAGCTTGAAAAGAATCGCGAACGGTATGGCGGTTTACTAAGATCACCAAATGTTAAGCGCTTCAGAAAGTTCACCGATCCCTTTGGGTCCTAAAAGTAAATGCTTTAGAGAAAAAATCACCACGATCGAAAAAAAGGATAACAGCAACGGTACTAGTTGTCGAAAACGGATAAATTGAAAATCAAATATTTAACACGTGGCAAACAAAAGGCGAAATAAAATTGAAAAATAAAACGAAACACCTGGATGAAATCAAAGCAAAGTAAAAAAAAACTGAAGTACAAAAGGAAGTAATAATGACATTGTGTTAAAACATTAGAAAGACATGTGGATATATTCTGAATTGTATCTGTCAGAGGAATCAGACAACATGTTAAAACCAGAAATAAAAATAATAAAAGGCGAAACCCAGAAAATTTTAAGTGGTTGAACCGATTTTCAAGTCACAGTTCGCACAGTTGCCATCATAAAATCCAACATAAGAACTTTCTCCAGCCGCTTTTCAACCGTTGGCCAGTGGACACTTGCATTGGCCACTTTCAGCAATCTGGAGATAATAAGTGTCCATGTGTTCATTAGGTGCTCAGTTGCATTGCAAGGAGAGGGGTAACGGGCACAATATCCCCATCGGTCCGACATGCGTTGAGGCATCCTAAGGAACAGGATATTCTGCTCGCTGGAAAAGTCGTTTTTTTCTACGGAAAGATGAATGATGGACTGAATGTTGTTCTGCTGCAGACGAAGGAAAATTTCGTCCAAACGAACAGCGGACACATTTGGATTGCCTTTCAATAGCGACCATCCACCAAACAAGTCATCAACAGCGCGCACAAGACCGTGGACGTCGAATGGCCTGTCTGTGGAGAAAATCAGTAATGATGGACGCTCAAAAACGTTTAGCTCGAATTAAATGGAAGGGATAGTTTTACATTCACTGTACTGCCACCCCGCACGTGTCGGCATAAGGCAATCGTAGTGAAGGCGGGTAACTTGTTAAAGGGAGTATACTCAGCTAGTAACCGGCAGTCCGCACGCAGATTGAATTGGTGGATGAGAAAAAAAAGTATTAATGGCCTGCGACTGAATCGCTTGCCTTTAACACTGCGAGTACTACACACATCTCACGCCGTACAAAGGTGTTTTCAAGTGCAGGCATACTTATAAAAACTCTGAATACCTCGCGTCTCGTTGATGCACTGGTTGTATATATCCACTGCTTTTTTTTCAGTGGGATTGGTGTAATTTCCACTTTCGAACAGCTCTAAACAAAACGGGAATTCCAACAAGATACATGCATTCAACAGAGTATACATAAAATTTAGTGCAGCTAAGGTGGGTCGGCCAACTTCGCCTTTGACGTCCATTTGCCTTTGCCGGTTCAGTTTGTCGTTTTCAACTTTACCTTTGCCTTTACCTTTTGCCGGTGGAAAAGCCGTTAGCACAAGAATTTGCCGTTTTAAATTGCCGTCTCTAAAAGCCTTTGCCGTTTGGCAAACGAATTACCATTAACACATTGCCGTTCCCGAACATTTTTGCGAAAGTTTAACAGATTTTAGTAATTTTATTCCCATATACACTACCAAAAACAATATCAGGATAAGATGATGACATCATACTGTATTACAGTAACAGTACACGTTCAGCATAATCTTGGCGCTAGCACTAGTTTGTTCGTAACGTGATGAACTTAAGAATTTGATTCGTCAGGTAATTAATTAGCTTAAAAATTTGCGCCGGTTGACGGTAACTTCTGCTAGTTTTAATTTGAGATTACGACCTACCAATATAATTTTGTAGATCATATGGATAACCTTGTGGATGTGCTAATAACTTTAACAAAATCATGTTCAGTACTACTGTACTAGTATCAAGATTATGCTGTATATTGTTACTGTAGTACAGTGTGATGCTATTTCATGTTGTCCTGATGTTCGTTTTGCGGTTTATACAGTAAAACAATTACCAAGATCTGTCTGTAAAAGTTTCGCAGACGGACTGTGCGCATAAAGTACACAGGAAATGTGAAAAAACGTAAAACCGGAAAACACTTGAAAAATGTTCGGGAACGGCAATCTGTTACGGCAACGTGTTAATGGTAATTCGTTTGCCAAACGGCAAAGCCAAGGCTTTTGGAGACGGCGTTCTGAAACGGCAAATTGTTGTGCTAACGGCTTTTCCACTAGCAAAGGTAAAGGTAAAGTTGAAAACGGCAAACTGAAACGGCAAAGGCAAATGGGCGGCAAAGCCGAAGTTGGCCGACCCGTTACGGTTGATGCGCTTTCGTCTGGTACCTACTGACCATAACCCAACAGATATTATTTTTAAGCTTTTCAGTTCGCTAAAGTGTCATTATCGAACCGTATCTGTAATGTTGCTGTGTACAGGTTAGAATTATACAAATACAAATTTTTGTCGACGGATTGCTAGCGAAATTCACTAATAATACGCCAGTTACAAAAGTACTAAGCGAAAGAGTTCCAGTATTAACTATCACGAAGCGCCAATCGGCCTACACGTTGTCGCAAGTACCTTGAAGTTGTTTGAAAATTTTGGGATCGAGCACGGTGTGCGATAGACCGCTGCTGCTGTTCCAACGGTTGCACGCGTAAGCGTAGAAATCCTCGCATGGATTAACAGTTTCATCCATGCTGGAGATGATTTCACGGGCTAGAGAAAACATAAACGAGTTGTTCAATGTCTGCCTCACTTTACTGTAGTGACTGGCAGCGCGATAGCTTTGGGCAGCGACAGCAGTGCTGGAATTGTTATTGGAAATTCAAAGTAAAAACACGAGTACAGCAATGCAGGAAATTGTTCATGAGAATTTTTGCTCTGATTTGATGAAAATATTAAGGAACGACCGTCCAAGGAAAATGGAATTCCACGGATGGAATCCAATTTCCAAATCCGCGCTCCTCGCGGGCGGCTCGGATTTGGAAACTGGAATTTAGGAAATCCGTGGAATTCCAATTTTCGCTTGGAATTCCAGATTCCCTGTATTTGGAATTCCAAGCGCATAGAAATGTCAAGGAAAAACAATGAAAACAAAACAATTTTCGTGTTGTTTTTCGACAGGCGGCTGCAAATTTTTACATTACCTCGTCTTCCGGTCTCAAACGATTTATTTTGAAAATAGCGTAATCGCCATAGTAGTAGCCGCCAACGTTACTGTTTTCTATTGATTTTTATTTCTTTTGTATTGTCAATAGATCAGGAAGTCTGCTTGATCTATCCGGCAGAAAACAATGTTCTTCTTCAAAAATTTGCATATTTCGGTCACCTGGTGTTCACATTTCCTGGCAAAACAAATATACTAGAAAAACTGCGCTCATATAATATTTCGAAGCATGAACTTAAAAAAATCCATAAAACAGCAAACAGAGAACAGAAATTCGACCGGCTGCGACGTAAAGGAATTGCTCTTCAACATTTGCAGAATTCAGAAATTTCGAATTCAATCATTTTTAATTCTTTAATCTGTTTGGAGTTTCAAATGAAGTTTTTAATGACGAATGCGCAGTAATTAGGCAGCTGAAGTTAATCAAAATGACTTTTTTTTCATAGTTATGTAAATAGATAGTTGAATAACGGTATTCCAACAAAAACTAACAAATCCTTGGAATTACGGAAATCCGTTTGGATTTCCGTAAATCCACGGATTCCATGGAATTCCATGGCAATTTCCTTTCCAAATCCTTTCCACGGGCTCGCGCCCGTGGATTTGTCCTCCTTAGATGAAATGTTTTTTTACGTACCGACTTGGCGGCAAAGAACTGAAGTGCAAACGGATCTAGATAACTGCTGCTTCCCGCTAGCTTGTATTACACGAGCAGCAGTGATCAATCCAAGCACGCCCAACAGTATCATCGCGCGCTTGCTGGCTTTGTATCTGAAAAAGCCTTCAAAAAAAACAGATGTCAGTTACAGTGTCTGAAAGTTATCCACATATTATAGGCACGAAAGAATTTGTATGAACCGTGTTCTTAAACGAATTTGCCGCACTCTTAAAACGGGCACAGTTCCACTAGCCGGATTTTTGATGACTAAAACGGTGTCAATAAATTGCAGGAAGTAGTGAAACTTCGAAAGCACATGTTTAAAGCCTTAGGGAATCATTGTTCGGTTGACTAAAATTTTGTGTCAGCATTTAAACGCACTGTATGCAGCGAATACCGCTAGCGGCAAATCCTGGAAATTGGTGCTAATATAGTTTAACAAACTGTTAGCTCTAAAGAGAGAACATGTCTGTAGCATACACGACGCTGCATGATTATGTAATTCTGCGCGGATTTAAGAAGCATAGGTAGTTATTTCGTGGGAAAGCGGATTAGTTCGGGGTTATTATAATTTTAAGCCTAGCCATTATTATATAGAAATGTTACTTATGTCATTGCTAGTTACGGACCTTATGGAGTCGGCACTAAAAAGCTAGTGGAAATGGTTGGAAACGGTATAGTGACTTCCACTGGCCAGAAGCGGGCGAAAGAGTTTTTTAAGCAGCGAGTATCTATGCAAATACAACGGGGAAACGCGATTTGTGTAATGGGTACGATCCCCGATCAAGGTAGCATAGAGAAAGTGTCTCTGTTATAAATGCTGCTTCGTTTTGGTGCACAGTTTGTACTCGTATCATGATACTTATTAAAGGTTTAGTATTCTAGTTAATGGTAAAAGATCCGGGGTCTGTTGACGAGATTTGCAAGTTAGGACGTTGCAGTATAGAGGGACGCTTTAAAAGTACTTCTGGCGATGAGGTATTAACAGATTTTTATTCATTTATCAGAGGTAATTTAGCCATGTGAGCGGAGAAGCGGCTCACGTACAGCGATAAAGTCTGTCAAAGGATTTCAACGTATTGCGCCGTGGTGCAGTGGTACTGCCTACGCGGATCTTACGACGTAGCCGGGGTTCGATTCCCCCATCGGCGCCTTTTTCAGCCGTATCTCGGTTTCCAGTGGATAGCGCCCTGGTTTTATGGTAGCACAGCGTGGTTCGAACCCAGCCTCTCGAGTCCTAAGTGCGACTTCGTGTGCCAACCTCAAAAAAGGAGGAACGGAGCAACCTCAAACGGTCGAGGATGCGGTGAGCCGGAGCCGCCGCTTGAAGGATCGCTTAGACTCGCTACGAGGACGTAGCGAAAGCTGCAAAGGGGGTGTGAGCGGAGAAGCGGCTCACGTACAGGCTGGTACAGCGATAAAGTCTGTCAAAGGATTTCAACGTATTGCGCCGTGGTGCAGTGGTACTGCCTACGCGGATCTAACGACGTAGCCGGGGTTCGATTCCCCCATCGGCGCCTTTTTCAGCCGTATCTCGGTTTCCAGTGGATAGCGCCCTGGTTTTAGCCATTTGGGATACGTATGAGCACGACATCGCCCGTCGGGAAAGGCAGTGAATGTACTTCGGTAAACGTGTGACGTGTGTACGATATTTAACACAGCTCATGCACAACAGGCAGCAGTTTTTTTAGTATTTTAACCATAACACATAGGCCGGCTCCAAATTCAAAAAAATCCGAATTTTTTTGCTGAAAGGTGGTATACCTAGTACCTACGTAGTATATTAACAAAACTAATTTCAGCTGCTGTGATCAAGCTAAGCGTGGTTAACCGTTCTAGAACTAGTGGGGGCTTTTTGGAACTTACACAATTTCAAAAATTCTAAAACATTATTGTAAAAAAGCTTTGTTTGGTCAAACCATAATGTTTAACTGTAGAATTTGTAGCTCTATCTTTTTTGTCTAAAGTCCAGCAAAATTTGACCGGTGGTCATGGCTGTGGCGTATGGGGGACATTTGGACCCCAACTCTGACTGCCTCAGCTCTAGCTGCCAATACTTACCAACCTGTGCATTAAAAAATGAACGATAAACACGTTTTATGTGGCAACGATTTTGCTAGAAAATCAGATGATGGGAAACAAGTAGGATGAAAGCTCGCCAAAATACAGCAGGGTAGCTCGTAAGCAGCTAATGTGCTCTTCCAGTGCGAAGTGTTGGCCATGCTACCACATTGCGAGCGGTAGCGAGTGCGTAGCTGCTAACATGGCTGTGTACTAGAGGCAGGCAGTCGTAAGCTACAGGCCCAAAAAGACCCCCGTCGTGTTTAAAACTGCCAAAATTGGTAAGTGACAGAACGGTTAAACTCAAATTAACGGAAACGTAATACCACATAATATTACAATGCACATATACACAATGCGTATACCACATACACATATAAGGGGCGAAAGTAACGCGTTCCACCGATCCCCTGTACTGCTGCCGTCACCCGCCTGGAGTGTGACGTTACAGCAATACATAGGGTTAAATCAGGCGCGGTAAATAAGCGCCTTGTTCAGCCATAACGTCAGACTCCAGCCGGCTGACGGCAGCAGTACAGGGGAACGGTGGAAGATGCCTGCTTTTGCCCCCTATATACCACATATACAGAGTATAATACATATACCACCATATGCTATTCACAGCACAGGCGTTATGCGTGGAAATCGTTCTGCGGGCATTGCAGTAGACCATTGGCACCTGCCGAGCACCTAGGCAAGTAAGACCCGCGTGCGGTGGTCTCTGCCACCGCTGTTGAATTGCTAACTATCAGAAAAGTATTATTATATAATTTATTTTTGCACATCGTGCAAAAATTTGTTTAGATATTTAGCAAGCACGCAAATCAGAAATTCTGCATTTAGAAACTATCTCATGCATATTTCAGTTACTCGTACTTACCTCGGTATTAGGCAGCTGTCGGAGTCAACGGCTAATGCCAACTGAAAAGCCACAAAATTAGTGTAAGCATAAAGCCTGTTCCGCATTGCAATAGTATGCGGTTTACGTTCATTCTTATGTTTGGCTACGCCTACCTTGATCACAGCAGCTAAAATTATTTTTTAAGAATATGACGCAGGCATAGTACCTTTTTGCAAAAAAATCGCATTTTTCTGAACCTGGAGCCGGTCTATGTGCCCTGATTAAATGTCTATCTATCTATACCAAAGGCGCGGTTAGTACACGTTAAATTTTTTTCGGGCATGTGGTTTTACTTGTATCCACAGTATCCCACCGCAGCCAAAGCATCCTCCGCGCATCCTTCATGTATCCTCAAAATTTTCTACTTTTTCTTAGACAATGCAGTATTCCACCGTATCTGTGCAGTGTCCTTTGTGCATTCCAAATGTAAGTTATCCGCATACTCGAAGGATACAGCAAGGATGCGTCAAGATACATTGGGAGACTGCATTTACTGATCCCCCCAAGCCTGTATTCAGCAGGACAAATGAAGAATACGTAAAAGATACTGTGCAATACGGTGGGATACTGTAGATTTTGAATGTAACAAGCATCCAAACATCAATTTAATAGTGGGTATTCTGCACGTATTGCAGTTACAGTATTTTGTTAATGTGGTCACACTTTTTAACTACTCGTACGGTCGTTCAAATGGCCACCTATAGTGCTTTGAACGACCATCGCCAATTCACTTATTATAGGTGGCCATTTTAACGACCGTACGAGTAGCGTATCCCACAGTATCCCCGCAGTATCCTCTGTGTATCCTCCATGTATCCCGTCATCGCGTTTTCTTAAATTTCTGAGGGTTTTTAACGGGGTCATGTGGGATACATAGAGGATACTGCAGAGATATGTTGGGAAACAGCAGCAATCGCACAGAAAGCAAAAAGTGTAAGGATGCATGAGGTAAAGGTAGATAATACCCTGGAATACGGCATGATATTGTGGATACAAGCAAATAAAACTCAGAAAATTTGACCGTGTACGAAGTCGGTCATATCTAACAATAACTCTGTTCCTTAATCGAACAGTGGCGCTAGATGGATCAACGGTTACAGCGACTTGTATCAGAATAACTTAAAGAAGAGTGTTGGAAATTTGGTGCATGTGCTAAAGCCATATTAGTGCTAAAACCTTTGCTTTCGTGACCTTCCAGTACCTTTTTGCATTGTTTTGTTACCGATAAAGTATAGCAAACGGGTTGTAAAAATTGTTGCAAAAACCGTTTGTGCGTGAAGCTTGCGGTTGAACATTTAAATTAAATTTCAGAAATCTAAAAAAACTATTTTATAATATGAAAAAACCGGCAAAAATTAGGTTCTTTGTCAAACAATCTTTATGCTGATTACGCGCGTTTAAACGTTTATGAATTTTCAAATAGACATTACACTTTAACGGAAGAAGCACGTACAAAAGGTTTTCACCCCAGTCTATGCAAACCGGTTAACTGTAAAGGTCAAAGCTATGCGCATTAGTTTCTTAGTATAAAACAAACTTTCTAATTTAGAATTTTACACAAGAAAAGTTGTAGGTCGTTGTATATATCCAAAGCAACCCAGCCATTCCCTTATGCTTTGAAGTCGTGAAACCGTGAATTGGTGAAAAATCAGTACCCTGAGCAGATCACAGAGGTTGGCTCAAAATCCAGAAAATCTTTAAAAAGAAATGCTCTTTTAAGGGATTTGGCCCGGTACCTAGTACCAAATTCGGGTACATACACGGGAATTCTCGCTGTCGCGCACTCCAAAACACTTTTTTGCATTGCTTTATGCATTTTGTAGCCAAAGGATTCGTATACGTAGGCGAGAAAACCGTTTGTGCGCGCAACATCCGGTTCGGGAGTTATTAGTAAAATGAAATTCCAAAAGTTTAAACGCGCGTAGGTGTACCAAAAGTCTCAATATGAGCCGAAGCTCTTCAAATTTTGCACGAAAACACAAATTACTATAAAGATTGTTGTGGTACCGAACCAGCTTTCTACCATTTTTTTCAAATTTTAAAATGAATTTAAAAAAATTTTAAAATTAATTTGAAATTTGAAAAAAAATGGTAGAAAGCTGGTTTGGTAATAAAGCGATCTTCAAAGTACTGTGTGTTTTCGTGCGAAATTTGAAGAGCATCCGTTTATAATGAGACTTTTGGTGCACCTACGCGCGTTTAAACTTTGGGAATTTTGTTTCACTAATACCTAACTCCCGAACCAGATGTTGCGCGCACAAACGGTTTTATCGCCTATGTATACGAATTCTTTGGCTACAAAATGTCATAAAGCAGTGCAAAAAAGTGTTTGGGAGAGCGCGACAGCGAAAGCTGCCGTGGATGTATACAAATTTGGTGCTATGTACCGGGCCAAATCTTTTAACTGCACCACGCTTGCATATTACCTCTCTAAAAAGTTAAGTACAATGGTGAATATAGCCTGGGCAAACAAAGTTTAAAATTGTTCGTAATGACAGGAGCTACATACTGGTGATAATACAGCTACTAGCAGTATGTACATATCACAGTCAATGTATTATCCATACTTAACTGGGGGGTGCAAAACCTTTAATAAGTATCATGGTACGGGTACAAACTATGCATCAGAACAAAACGGCATTTACAAAAGAAACACTTCCTCTATGCTATCCTGATCGGGGATCGTACCCATTACACAAATCGCGTTTCCCCGTTGTATTTGCATAGATAATCGCTGTTTAAAAAACTCTTTCGCCCGCTTTTCGCCAGTTGAAGTTGCTATACCGTTTCCAACCGTTTCCACTAGCTTTTTAGTACCGTCTCCATAAGGTCCGTAAATTTCGATGGCTGCAGCAACGAAATCGTATCTTGCTTGCATCCAAGCGTGTTTCGCTAGTTTCTTCCTTTCAGCGAGTTCGGCTGCTGCGCCGGCGTTCACGGAAGTGCGATCGATATACGAAACCGCCAGGGTGTCTACGCAGGTGACGTCTATGGCCAGCGGTTTTCCGCGCGCCCACGGTATTAGTGTGATCACGTCCGGCCTTTTCCTATCCTTTTCCTATCCTTCCTATCCTTTTCCTATCCTATCCACAGACAGACCTTTTGGTTCCATTCTAGAGGGAAAACCGGCTGACTTCAAGCCTCGGGCAAATTCAGCGCTGATTCCGTCATGTCGTGGTAGTCTTCCGGCAGACCGCTTACAGCGAAGTCCATGCCGGCCTAACTCGTCGACCAACCCTCCACAAACGCACACATGTTTAGTAACTATCGGTGCTCCCAGACGCAACGCAACAATGATGCGGAAGGCATTGTCCTCCAGGAGATTACCAAGGCAGGCTGCGGGTAAAGCATGATTCCACACACCTGATTCCGGGATTGATACCGCCTTCACCGATTGATACCAGGTGCGCGACTTCCTCCGGTAAAGTCCGTAGCGTAGTCAGCCTTGAAAACGCATTCCGGATCTCAGGAGTATCCCAGGCTTTCTGGACGTGTCGGATGGCTTGCGCCGGAATTTCGTCGGTGTCGGCCTCTAGCTTCCAGGCGCGGGTGGCGGTAGTACCATCCGTTGCCGTCAGTTTCGGGCACAACTTGGAAACCAGTGGGTGTAACGAAGAAGCCGATGCCAAGTAGGCAGAAGGAGCTAGCTTCTCAGTTCGTCTGATCCCCAAACTCCCGAAACGAACGGGAAGGGAGGCCTGCAGCCATGTTGGGTGATCCATCTTTACATTGGTGATGGTCTCAACTGCTTCGCGAAATACCTGGACCAGTCTGTACAGCTCTTGTGGAAACATCCATACGAGGGAAGTGCGCAAGATATGTACTATTTTTGGCACCCCAAGGCAATTCTTCAACAGGAACAGGGCTTGGTGTTAATTGCATTTTATGATGCGGCCGTGACAATACCTTGGACTATCCCATGCTCTTCAGCACTAAATACTCTTCAGCCCGCGGTCTGCTGGCGCCGACCGCGGCATTAGCGGCTCGTTACAGCAGTCAAGGAGCTACGTTTGGATGTGATCGAGCGCTTGAAAACTTGTCGCACGGTTCGAGAGCGGCATGACCGAATGCAATACGTAACCTGAGGGAAGCGCGGCGGCCACGATATTGAAGGGCAGTCGAAGTTCCAACCAGTTCAGTCATTTATGTACTGTAACGCTTGGCTCTTTAGGACCATCGGCGATCGCTTTGGTTAAGGAATTTGGTAGAAGACTAAAGCAATACACCGAAGAAGCACGCTTGCATCAGTTTCTTTGACAGCGCTTGGCGGTTGAATCCAAGGGGGGGAATGCGGCGTCTATACCGGCCACCATGGATGGAGAGGATAAGCTTACCGCGATTTGCTGTTATACAAATATGTCACTTACCATGCTGACTGCTGAGCAGAATCAGGCTCAAATCGGAAAGTATGACCAAAATTCGAGAAAATATGCAAGTATCCACTTCAAACGGGTACCAAACTCCATTTCAGCGTATGCCCATCTGTCACCGTCTAACCGAATAACACGAAGGCTGTCCGTGATATGTTTTGCTGCTTGCTGTAGTTTAAGCGTTTCTGTTTTATTGTACAGACTCTGAATATGTATACACGACGTACCCGTGGAGATAAAAAATAAATAAAAATAAATTAGGTTTAATTACTAACCGCAATAAACAGTGGTTACAATTGGCAGTTACCGACAGATGTGAACAGTAGTTAACAACTTAACACTGACAATCAGTGGCGAAAAGTAACAAACAGCGGAGAACAGTTACGAACGGCAGCAAACAGTGTCGAACAGGATTAAATAGTAGTGAACGGCTGAGAACAAGGAATAACAGCCGCCGACAGGAGAACAGTTCCAAAGATCGATGAACAGTGGCCAGGAATTTCGAACGATGCAAAAACCAGCAGACTTGCTGTTTTTCGCAGTTACGTCACTTATGTGCTGTGTGATCAATGTCCGGAAGTGATCGAGATGTAAATTCTCTCATTCAGCTCACCTGGGTGGCTGGGCCGATATGGTCATATTCGAGAAATTTGGAGAACTATCGTCTCTTGATATTCGCATACTGCAAAGACAAAAGATGAATGTTTTTCGTGATCTTTATGTGAACAGTAACGAAACAGCTAAGCCGCTTGAAGCCAGAACAAGGGCTGCAATACCGTAGTTATCGAATTATAAGCCCTGGTTCATAAATGTCTGGAAGGTCTTATGTAGGGGGCCCCATTTACCGACATCGGACATAGGCTGGTATTAGGGGGGGGGGGGGGCTTATGTTTTTCGAACAAACTTTCTTGGCATGGGCTAAAAAAATTAATTTGAAACACGTAAATATCGTAGCTGAACAAATTTACCGGCGAAATTATTAGAAACACACAATTGAATCACGGTTGTTGTGCGTAGGTTCTGTTGCGGTTTTTGTACATCCATGTAGGCTGATGAATTTTAAATGAGATGTTACTTCAATAATAAACCAAAATGTATTTTCCTTTTTTTTAACTGGAGTCAATGGAATTCGGGGAGGGCTTATATTTTTCGTAATCCATCTACAGGGGTTTTTAATTGCAGGGACTATAGTTCGATCATCAGGTGTCTGCCGGAGACATTGGCATTCTCGGGCTACAGCGCTGCTGCCAAACAAAACGACAACAGTATTGATACTTGATGCAAGTGTTGGATTGTTCATTGTTGATAAACAGAAGATGTTCTGTCTGTAGGAGAAAACGTGGTGGCCATAAAAACAGCGTTTCGGTCTACTTGAGCTTGGCTTTTACAAGTAGGAGACCTGAGTCAAGGTGTTTGAGTCATAGTGCCAGATTGTTGTTCAGTATTACCGATTAGCAAGCAGTAAAACATATCACGGACAGCCTTCGTGTTATTCGGTTAGACGGTGACAGATGGGCATACGCTGAAATGGAGTTTGGTACCCGTTTGAAGTGGATACTTGCATATTTTCTCGAATTTTGGTCATACTTTCCGATTTGGGCCTGATTCTGCTCAGCAGTCAGCATGGTAAGTGACATATTTGCATATTTCAAGTGCCGTATTATTGCCAATAACTTTTCATGTCGGACTGATCAGTCTGTACCACGTACTGTGACCGACGTAAATAGATTTTTTATAACAGCCATTGCAATGGCAATTACCTACACCTCTTTACTTTTAAAGTATAGATTGACTAGGTTCTTTGTTTAAAGCATACTGTTTGAAATGTAGATGAAACCATTTACATATGTGCAAACGATCATGCATCGCAATGCATACAATAACAAGTCGTTAAGGGTAATCGTCAAAACCAGCAGGAAAACAGAAACTGCAGACGTTAAAAGGAGCAAAACTACTGTAGGCGCCTACTTGGGAAAGGTTTTGCCATTGGAATATCATCAATGAGGATCGTAGAAATGTTTGCAAAATGTGAACAATGCAGTGCTAAATTGTATGCATTCCTTCAATTCAAAATCTGCAGCCAAGAACAATTACCGAGCGCTAGTCATCCATTTCGATAAAGTGATGCTATATGAAATGTTATTTAACTAAACTTATTTGCATGCAATTTTTGCAGCACATGTATCCACGCACACTGTACTTAATGTCACAAGTAACTGCGAGTAATTTGACACTGAAAATTCAAATCTTTGAGATGATTACTTTGAGCTCACTTGCAGACACAGAGTTGGGCTGCTGGAACTCGGAGCAGCAGCTCAACATGCAGCAAAATGCGAGCTTGGCACTAATTCTGTGTAAAGCTAAAGCGTGAAATGAAATGTGATATACTCTTGTATACTAGCGCTCGTACAACTACCTTTGCGTTCGTTTTGCGATAATATGCGTCCAAGTGCTCTGGGATTCCGAAATTTGGCTAAAATAAATATTCCAAATGATTTCGTTAATTTTGTACCAAATACGGGCTGAATAAGCCATTTTTTCGGGGATGCAAGCCGCTTCGCCAAAACGTAAATAAAATTAATAAGAGATCTTAAAATCTTTCAAAATGTCAGCCCAAAAAATCGGGGTGCCACACCGGGTAATTCAACCGGTGACGCGCGCCGGAAATCCTTAATCCTATCCCCTAAAAATGTTAAGCTTTCAGGTCGGTCTAACTGGTAAGTAAAATCTCGAGATTGCCGGAATACAGGGCTGTTCAAAGCAAGTCACTCCAACTCATTTCGAGAAGGTCCCTTGAAACCTAATTTTATCGCGGTACCTGCTTTTATTTAAAGGGACTTACATTTCTGCATCAGTTTTCTTTAAAGGAGCGTAAAAATTTAAACTGCTCAAAATGACTATTTGACAAGCAGATGGTGATTAAGATGAGTGCTGCAACGATTCTACAAATATGAGTTTACCAGAAATTCGTACACCTACAGATAACCGACCGATTATCTTACTCTTAAAACTTTTTATTAATGACGATCGGATATTGAGAATTGTCAAAGCTACTTTTAATTAAGCGGGCAAGCGAAGCGAGCCCGTGTTTCTAAATCAAGACATTCTGACGTTTCTAAATCAAGACAATGCGACGGAGAGTACCCATGACCTTAGATGATTTGCATACACGGCGTAAAAACCCTTTGTGCGCGCAACACCCGGTTCGTCGGGTATGGCTGTAAAAAATTTTAAGTAAAAAAATTTTAAATGCATTCAGGTGTACCAGAAGTCCTATTATGGACTGATCTAATTTTTAGATTTCGCACGTAAATGAACATAACCAGGAAGAACGTTTTCTCGCCGATCCACTTTTCTAAAGTGTTTTTCAAATTTTAAAATTAATTTCAAAAGTTTTAGAATTCATTTTAAAACTTGAAAAAAATCATGGAACATAATGAGACTTCTGGTACGCCTGAATGCATTTAGCCTTTTTGGAATTTTCGATAACTCCCGAACCGGATGTTGCGCGCGCACACGGTTTTCTGGACAGTGTATGCAAATCATTTGGCTACAGAATGTTATAAAACAAGAGAACAAAGGGTTTGGGAGTGCGCGAAAGTGAAAGATTTCGTGCATATAAACGAATTTGGCACCATGTAACTGGGCCACGTCCCTTACTTCATCTTCGAGTTCATGAGCCTGTCGAACGATTCAGTTCGGCTATGTGTCCAGTTAAGTGCCCGTCAGAGTTTTACCTAACTTGCAATACTAAAGAGACCGCGAAGGGCCGAAAATAAATAGCGAACAATTAGAAAATTTTATTTATTGTGGACACTTTTTGATAGGGCGAGAAGGAGAGTGCGAAAGAATCGGGGGAAGTGCGAAAGAAGTTGTTCATTTGTGTGAAGACAACAACAATTTGCGGTTGCCCCATTCTCTGCCCGTGCTATGTTACCCTTTCCCCCAAAATTTTTGCAAGGCGAAAGCGGCAAGTAGTCCTATCGTTCGCAGAACATGGTATCTCCCAATCATGGTGATCATATCATGGGTACCGATCGTCAGTTTATCGGAAATTACGAACTGAATCGAGGCCACTCCTGGGTCATGGCTGCGATTGGACCCAAACATAAGACACAATCATGGTGATCATAAACATATATATAAGCAATGGCTGAAAAATATGATCCAAAAAATAATGGGCGTCACCGCATTCAGTGCCTACAAAAAAGAATGACAATTGCCGCCTTTTGGACCGAGCCTTTTGCACTTGACGAGCTTAAAGCACCCTCCTAACGGCCCATAGTCTGACCCGAAGTGGAACTGCGCTAGTCGTTTCTGAATTTCTGGCTATATTAAACGTTTCTCAAGAGTGTGAATCGATCGATCGATCCCTTCGCTTCAGAAGGTGTTTTTCTCGACATCGTAACCAAAATCGATTGTTGTGTTTCAATAAACGCGAAAAAAAACTGCACTAGAAACTTAAATAATCTCAAAAACAATTGAATGCCTACTCTTTAACTTGGCGTGACCAGAGGGTTATAAACAGCAGGTTACACCGTACAAAGGTGCCTTCAAGTGCAGCTATACATAACCTGTACAGTAACTCTGCATGCCTTTCGTCTCGTCAATGCACTGACTTTATATGTCCACTGCTTTTTTTCAATGCTATTGGTATAATTTCCACTGTTGAGCTGCTCTAAATAGAGCAGAATTCCGAAAATAAACAGGCATGCTACAGTGTATCTGTGTGGACAAAATGCAGGCCTGCATGTGCGTTTTCGCTTATAATATAACGGTATGAATCCAAGTTATCCAACAAATATCTTCAACGGTTCAGTGCATTAAGAATATACAGAAACCTGTTGTCGGCACATGGCTGAAGTGGGAGTTATCCAACTGGTGATTTTTCTTGACTGAATTTTAAATGAATCCATAAACAACGCGCTAGGTAAAAAGGCAACAAGCAAAGGAATTTCAGTGTAAAGATATATCAAAAAGCCGGTCAGCGCTGTAGCCGGCAGGAAGGTGGACGGGTGGAAGGTGAATCTTCGATGAAGGTCATCCACCTTTTCGCAAATGGCATCCACCTTTCTGCAGAATATCATCTATCTTTTTGCGAATGAAAGTCCACCTCTCTATCGAACCTCGTTCAGGTTTTTGCCGGTTTCTTTTGAATACTTATATGATGAGGATGACACTCACGCATGCTCCCCTGCTGGCTTCGTTTTTATTATTCCTATCACCGTCTAAGCAGTTTTAATCCATACGTATTGTCCACCTAATTGTTTTATCAAAAATCTCAAAACTTCAAAAAAATCTCAAAATATGAAATAAAACGCTCCGGGTTGCTCTGGCATATACAGTTGCTGTTTCGGGGAAGAGCCAGCTGATGCATTTTTACAGCGCATTAGGAATTCTAAAGTGATTAGTTATAACTTATAACAACCTTGGAGGACAATGCGCACGACTCTTTGCTACATTGGTGACGATAAAAATAAAAACAAAAAGGTAGGCAAGACAGTATTCGTGAGCGTTATCTCTCCAGGTAATCGACTGACCGGCAAAAAGTGAACGAGGTTCGATTCACCTTTCTGCCAGACCTCATTTCCTTTCTGCAAAGGTCATCCACCATCCTGCAAAGGTCATCCACCTTTCTGCAAAGGTCATCCACCTTTCTGCAAAGCTCATCCACCTTTCAAAAAAATTCTTCTACATTGCTGTGAAATAATTCTGCCTTTCCTTTTGCCTGAGCCTTTTTTCTGGTCTTTGAATACTTGACGATTTTAAACTCACGAATACTGTCTTCTTTGATTTGTTGTCATTTTTTTCAGCGTCTGAGGATATCCAATTAAAAATAAGGAGATCCGAAACTGCTGTTGCCGGCTTTGATTCAAAAAAGAACAATAACGGTTACAACAGGTGCGCTGCTAAACAGACTGAAGATCGTGAAATTCATTTAATTGCGCTTTCTTTTTCTTCAGTGTCTTATGTAACGCAATTAGTTTTTTATTTCGTTACCCAAATCGTATCCAATGATATTTTTTGAACAATTTGGCGTAAGAATATTTTGCGCCGTTGTAACGAAAGTCTGAATTCGTGTACAAGCTAAAAATTTTCAAAGACAATCTGTATCTTAATTCACCAGTAAATGTATGATTTGCGATAGCCTTGAATGATTGCATCCCGAACATCTTTGCGCAAATACCGTTTTCGTGCAAAGCAATAAACGGATGCAACGGGATCGAACATATATGAAGTAAAGCAGGAAGGTGGATGACCTATGCAGAAAGGTGGATGACCTTTGCAGAAAGGTGGATGACCTTCACAAAAAGGTTGATGAGAAAGGTTGATGACTTTTCCAGAAAGGTGGATGACCTTGATTGAGGATCCACCATCCACCCGTCCACCTTCCTGCCGGCTACAAGCGCAAACGTTTTCGCAAGCAACTTAATGTTGGAGGGTGTAAAGAGTAGGCAGTGACACTGCAATTGTCACGGCCTTACGGGCAATGGTATGCGAAATTTGGCGACTAGCAAGCGGTAAACTTCGCCAATTTTATTCCAACAAATCCCAATAGCGGTGGTTGTCAACCACATCAGTGCAACGAGCGGGCGCTAGTACCAGCGCAAACGACGAAAGGTATATATGTGAGGCAGGGTACCGGGCATGTGAAACTAAGAAAGCTTCACCTGATACTTTTCGTCGCGATTATTACTTTTGACGAAGGCTTAAGGACGTTTCGCAAAACGCGATGCAGATTAACTGTTCCTTTTTCTGGAATGCATAGTACTAGTACCCATACGTGTAAACCCATTTGGAATCCTTTAGACCGATATCCACGGGTTATTAGGAAAAACCGTGGGCTGGAGCCAAATCTAAGGCAATCGCAGACTAGTGCGAGTTAGACTGGGACTCTAGGAGTACCACGCCAATGCGTCCATAATAATGCGTCCATAATTTATGGTTATTGAGTACAGGTCAGTGCACAAGTTTTCGAACCTACTTTTTAGCTGTTCGGAAATCTTGAGACGGAGCTCTTCGCTTCACAAACTGTTGCGGCTATTCAAACGACCGCACGCGTAGGCGTAAAAATTCACGCATGGATCAACGGTTTCATTCAGTCTGGAGACGATTCACGGGCTGAAAAATCACAACGGCTGACTTATTGTAGTGCCTGACAACGGCAACAGTGTCGGACTTAATTGTGTAACGGTATTTTTGCATAGTAGTATCGTGACCTTTAGCATTTACCCACCATCATGATTTCTAGCGCCGTTTTGCTAACAGCTTGCAGTTGTCCATGAGATACAAATTACTTCAATTCGTTATGTCTGCATTTGTTTATACATGGATCGGGTGTGTATCGGTTGATTTTTTTGGACCAGTTAGTAAGAAGAAGTTGGATTGCATGAATCGGCATTACGTCAAACGCACCAATGTCATGTGGATAAAAAAACTGCGATGGAAGGGAAACCAGTTTCAGATCACTGCTTATATTCGTTCAGCCTTGTGGACGCAATTTTATGGCATAAGCCAACTTGGCGGAATTCCGCCAGACCTTCGCATCCCGACAGCGCGAATGTCACACCCATCCAGGATTTTTTTGTCGGCTGCCCACACATGTTTTTAACACTGGATCATATCGCCGCACGCACTTTCCCGGGATTGCCTGCGCAAACTTTGCTGGGGAGATCGTCGCGCTCTTTTTTACTCCGAAAAGCCGGTAAATCAGTACCCCTTTCAATCATGGCTTGTACGATGTCCTTGGAGACTTTCCTACGTAAAATTTTCTTTTGACCCAGTTTCATAGTCTGCGCATAATTATCCTGCAAATAAGCGGTCGCGGGCGTAAGGCGCTGGTCTTCCTTGCCAGATCCAGGGCTGCCATAATGTTGCCGTCAAAAGCTCGTCGCACGAGATTTCGTGCGACTTAACGTCTTTCGCAACCTTGTAAGCTGCCTTCACGAACGGTAGCGTATGCGATCTGGGCAGGTTTCTGGCAACAGGGAAAGTGCGAAAACTATTGCTGGAACTGCGGGCAGGGCTAACGGAATTTTCATCATCCGAGGCTGAGTGGTGGCGGGTTCTTCGCGCTTGTTGTTGTACGACTTTGACGGGAGGGAACATCGTTGCTGGAGGTGGCCACGAAAGAAGAGTTGACAGCGTGCTGCAGAACAAAAACCTCAAGCTGATTGCGGTCGCGGGCGTTGGTGATAAAGTGCAAGTTGTCCGTAAATTTCCTGACCTCTGCCAACAAGGTAACATCACCAGAGTTGTATCCGTTGTGCAGTTGGGGAACAAACGCCGTCGGAAATTCCGATTGTTGTAGCCAGGTCAGATGGAGAGTCACCTACCTGCTGCAGCATCGTTTTCCGAATCAAGAGATTCATCTGGACGAAACAGATCGTAAAGTCGCAGGACAAGAGCCGGTTTCGTTTCATCGAACGCCTGCTCGCCTTCAACTTTGATGATGAGCCGTTTGACCTCTGCGAGGTCCAACGGCCCACCTTCTTCTGATTGAACGTGCGAGCTTCTTCAAGACAAACAGACATGTTAGATATATGAAGGCCACACGACCACAAACGTAAAAGAACGACCGTTACTGTAAAAAAATATTACTCAGCAAGCGACAGAAGTTGGCGCTGAACATTTCCCAATTTATACCATTTCACATAATATAAGTACACTCATAACTGTAACAGGGAGACCACTAAAAGTAGGCGTGTCATGTGTCGAAAACCCGTATTTCTTATCCCTCTGAATACATTCCAACAACCAGTCCAAACATAATTAAATTTAAAGAGAAACTGCGCTTAGCGGGAGGGGCACATTCCCGGGCTCGGATGAAATATCCCGGAAGTTTGTTTGTGTTTCATCTTACCGGAAAGATAAATTTAAATGTTATTATCTTTAGACCGATTACTGCTCAGCATTGGCACGTGTTTCTGTATTACTGATTATGTGTAGAGTACAGAATCAATTTCTGAATAGTATCTTAATTTTCTATTGTACAGCCGTACAGATACAGATAATGGGGATCGACATCCACTGTTCTGCCAAGTTACGAAACTTCAAGCCGTTTGCAGCCACCATAAGGCTATATTGTAACAGTGGCCTATCTGGCTGCTGTTCTAGTGGGGTGGCGATCAGCCTTTACCACGATTATGCGGCTGTTGGTATGAAAGGTGGCACGGCCGGCAACGATGCTGGCCGAGGACGCTCTTACAGATGTAACGCAATTACACTGGTGGCTCCGATTGGGATGACGCTAGTTCATCCCAAGCGGTCAAACGCAACAACGTAACTCAAGGCATGTTCAATGACAAGGGAATGAAGAACGCAGCAAGGTTGTAAGCAAGGGTTTCAACAAGAGGAAGAATCGAGTAGATGCAAGCTGTAGCAAGCGAGTGTCAAGACTGAATTCTAGAAATTCATGAGAAGGGAAACTAGCCGGTAAAATGGACACAAATTCATAACGCGATGGAATGAGTCATCATAACTGGGCGGTCTTATCGGGTGTACAAATATTATCGCTACAATATAACACCAGTTAGAAATGTTGAATTTTCCGATTACAGCGCTATTACCAAACAACACCACTATCAGCAGTTATAGTGTTAACAACAGCATTCTGTCTGTAGCAGAAAATGTAGTGTCCATGAAAACTGCCATTTAGAAAATACAATAGTATGAGAACTGATTCATCGTGTCAGATCGTTAACTGGAAATTTTGAATAAGATTCAGCAATCAGTAAAACACATCACGGGCAGTCTTTCAGTTATCTGGCAAGAAGGGCATTACGCCGAAACGGAGTACATATGGTACCCGTTTAAAGTGGATGACTGCATTTTTTTCGAATTTTGCCCATACTTTCCCTCTGCGCAACGTCGCTTGTGAAAATTAATGTTTGCATATTTTACGTATCATACTGTTGGCAACCATTTTGCACGTGAGCCACATACTTTTTTCATCACAGTGTGTGAACAAACAAGTCCAAACGTTTCACTTTTATAGAATAATTCGAACACAGAGCGCAAGATATGAGAACATGATAATACTAGCGGTGGTTGCGAACCACATTATTGCACGAGCGCGAGCGTCAATACCACTGGGAAATGGTATTGCGGTTGTGGAATTGGAAAAGCGTGACGTGCGCACTTCGTGGCTTCGGAGAAATTTTATGCTCTTGACGAAGACTTATTGCAGCACCTCGCGCTTCGCGCTCGGTGCAAATAATAATAAATAAATATAACAGATTAATCTCGATTAATTTATAGTCTAAGCTTGTTATGAATTACGACTCAAGTAAATAGCTATTTTTTTAGCAACAGTTAGTGCAACTGCAATGACGCTAGCTCTGTCAATTTTTCAATTTGATGATTCTCTGGAGTCTGGGGACAAGTTTACCGCTAGAAATACTTGAAGTAATGATACAAGCAAAAGTACATTTTCAGGTTGCTTGTGTTCATTCTTTTAGATTCTCTATCGCCACTCGCTTGAAAGAATTCCCTATCGCTTGTCCCTATCGATAAATTGTGAATAAATCTAATTTTTACTGTAAGGAAATTTGTCTACGGTTTATGCGAGGTTTTTCGGCGATTCCGTTAAATACCTATGTACCGATTGCATTCATTCAACAAAGTTTTTACTTAATGGGGCAATCATGATTCATGAGTACTGATTTCCCAGAGGAACAAAATCTCTGGGATGAAAATTCTGATTTTATCCGCAAAAAAACAGGCTGTTGGAAATGCGTTCAGCACCAGCCGCATATGGGCGCGTAATTTGCAATTTGCATATTTCTGTCTAAAGCGTCAAACGAAAAGAGGCACCAACCTAACGCTAGCATAACTGCCATTTCGATCTGCATTGCATTTGCTGCGCGTCGTGAATTGATGATTATTGCCAGGATGCCGCCCTGCGGCGGTTGGGAGCCGTGCGCCTAATTAGGCGCACCTTATAAGGTGCGCCGGGAAGTCTTCATAGGCCCATCACAACAATTTCTTATCCCGACACTTTTTAAACATCGCGCGTACGCAAACTGTAATGTTTGTTAATTGGTCAGAACCATGAAAATTCACAGAAAAAAATACAAATTTTTACACTATTTTTACTTTTACTATACTATTTTTATGAAAATTCACAGAAAACCATCCTCTACAAACGAACAAAAAAATGTGTGATAAAGTATTTACAGTATTCTTAAATCATGCGCCAGTGCTGTGGCCACGGTGTTGCACCACCGCCCGTATGACAGCTCACGAACAGAATCAGCTCGAATGCGTAGACCTCCTGTTAGCGCACCGTAAAATCCCTGTTTGCTAGTGACGTCAAAATGACACACTGCCAGTCTGCAATCCCGGCAAGAATCAGTGCAATGTGGGACCTTCCGGTTTTGCGCGGAATTAGTAAAAATGACACATTATACACCAAAAAGGAATCCCATAATTTATTATTTATTTTTCGACCACAGCAAGGCAAAACGAGACTTCTTTTCAGACAAAACTTCGAAAATCAAAAGAATGAGATATTTCAAAGATTTTTATAATGCTAGGCGAATCATGAAGTCAAACGGAACGTTCACGCTGCGGCACGCGTCGGAAATCCAAAGAATTCTTTTCTTTTAAACGTTTACCGTTGAGGTCTTTGGTAGATTTCAATGTTTGCGGAAATAAGTGGCTATTTGAAGGAAATTATTTATACACATTTCGTGATACGCGTGTCAAAGCGACCCCAGGAGTTATTTTAGAATTCTTAGAAATAAAGCGGTCGTTTGTTGAGAAATGTCCAAACTACTTTTAATTTATTGCAAAAATCAATCGTTATAAACTTTCATGTTTGATAAGGTCGTCAGTAAGACACATCCGAAGTACCATAGCTACGCTGCATTCCATAGGCGCTGAGTCTGAGTCTGAAAATGCTGAAGAAGCGAAACGTGGTCGGCAACTCTCGGTACGGGTGCTGTCACAAGTGTTTTGTGGAAAACTTACTGCAGTTTCCAGCGCTTCAGCTTGCTAGGACTGCAAAATTCCCCGCCGCTGTACTTCACATTTCCGACAAGCCACAATAGCCGGTACAATTTCGATGTTGCTCCGGTATTGCTGAAATTTATAACCAGCACAATTTTTCCGACAATATTTCAAAATTCTCCAAATTGGAAGCTGAATCTTCGAAAAACATTCTACACTTGAATGATTCGATAAACAGCGTTGGTATATAAAGACCTGCAGGCACATGCATAGACTACGTTAATCCTCTACTGATTCGGATTTTAAAAGGTCTATACACTTTTTTAAAATTTTCAACCGCCACCTTGCAAAATGTACGCCCTGCTTTTTTTGTCGTGCATAATTCTGTGCGGTGTGCAGCTCATCGTATACGCTCAGGATACCGCCGATTCGAGTAGCTTTCAAACTGGAGCTCGTACAGTTGGACTGAGCCTAACCGGACCAAACAGTGAATCAGCTGAAGAGCCCAACGTAAGTTATTTCGGTTGCTTGTAGTTTTTTTCTCATGGCGTTGTGCTCTTTCGTTGAAAAATCTTGAGCGATGAAATACGAGAAAAAAATTGCTGTAGTCGGATCTTAATCATACATTATTATCGTTCTAGTTGACTTGTGACATAAACGCTGCGTGTTTCTTTTTTAGGTTTACTGTTTAGTCAACGGGAACGAAAATACACCTATGTGCCGCGGTTTTTTTGCTGGATTGCAACACAGGCGTACGTAATGCATTATAATTAGGATAAACTTAATCAAAGGTCATTCATTTCATATTACCCAGCAAATTTAAGACACTAGTCAAAGTCTGTGGTGGAACAATTAATTTATGCTACCGACTGACCGAAACTGTAAAGGAAACTTTATGCAAACAGGCTTTGTTCACACTTCGAACCGTTCGTGTACAAGAAGCGTAAAGGCAATAATATTATTTTTTGCTTCAATAATATTGTTATCATTATTTACTTTTTTTCTGTGAAGCAGTTTGATTAATAGACCAGTTAGTTACAGTGAGCTGGGTTTTGCTGTAGTTGAACTTAAATCATAATTCACCGCTTGTTCGTTTTAGAAACACGCTGTTGAAAACGTTTGGAATGAACTTGCCATGAGTCTCCTCATAGGAAGTGCAAAGATTGAAGGAATTTTTGTTTATTCCTCCTGCTTTCCTTAATGTACGAATACGAATTGTTTTACTGTATTCGCTCGCACATCTTGAACCACAGAGTGTGTGTACGGGAAAAACGCGCATTCAATATACACACTCTAACCGGGCCAAATGCGCGATTCGCGATTTGATAAATTTCTGATGTCTTTGTAACATCTGCTGTGGAGAACTTCTTGAATATTAAAAAAAGTTAGAGCTCTAAGAATTTTTAACCATGTTTATGCTCGAAAGCAGCCATTAACATACAGCTTTGCCGTAAGCACGAGTTACAAACTGATTTGTTGTGGTTTTTGGGGTGCCCCTGGAGGGGGAGGGGTACGTTCAGCGTCAATATTCTTGATGGCGATGAACCACAGACAATGCTTTCAGCTACAGAACCTTTTTTTCCAGAGTGAACTGTCATTTAAATGAAAAGTCTTGATTTATTGGATAAATTCACAAGAAGAACTGTTCATCTTGAAACCAAATGAGCAATATTTCTTAGTCGTGCATTTTGCCCGGTTAGAGTGTGTATATTGAATGCGTGTTTTTCCCGTACACACACTCTGTGGTTCAAGATGTGCGAGCGAATACAGTATGTCTTTGCTGTATTAGGCGGGTTTTCCCCGTAGGGCAATGTACCCCATGGTTCCCCTGCCTCGATTCGTGTAGAAAATAAAATTTATGCGGAAGCAGTATGCAGTTTTCTAAACGAAGTATCGAAATGTCGTCATGCATGAACTATGCATGAACTATACTTACAAAAATAATTATTGGTGCGCTGACAAAAATCCAGCGGCTTGTCAAATACGCGTCAAAGTACTTATAACAAAATACTCCACTTCGGTTTACCATGGCACGCAAAAATTCACCGAAAAAAAAATTTTCGAATACTGCGAATTCGTCCTGATTCTACGGCTTGCGCTGCCAACTGCATACGGTCCTGGGTCGAGATTGGCAGGGAAGGCTGACTCTGGGTGCTTGTACTGAAAATTTCCTCCACACAGGCCGCACTCAGTTAAAGCGCTGGCATTCGCCCAAAGATTTTCAGTGGTAGTGACGTGTGGGAGTAGGATCACACGCCGGATGTACGTACGGATGCTGACTGTCCGCCTTCCACCTGCAACACAACGGATAATCTAGTCAATCTCTACTGTGATTTGTTGTTCTCTTTTACTAGCGATGTATATGATGTCATAACGCGAAGTCTATATAAGTTTTGGTTGTCACTAATATCGGAATCAGTAGTCTGAGATTGACTTCTGAGACTGCTTCTAATTACAATTTCCTAGCGTTGTGAACTGTGATGTGAATTGGATAAAGAGACAGCAATACTTGTTCCTTCTGATGTACATGATCGTTCCCGGATTATTGCATAGAATACAGGTTTGCTCGTGACACAATCGTCCTAGCTCTTGCCGATCCTCACAGGACTTACGACCGGAAGTTGTGGTTAGCCCGTTCCTGAGGGATTCCTGATCTTTCGTGTTCCTGAATCATCCGTCTTATTTCCACCATAGTTCCTCTGTTACAGTTTGAGAGTACGAGTGCCTACCGACTGACATTTACAGGCGTGGAAGAGTAAAGATTGTTCATGGAGCCTTAAACGGCGTGAACGCTTATACACGACATGGCGCCCACCTGTGTCTTTTAATTTTCCCGATGTAACAGATAATTATTGGTGGAAAGTTTGGTAGTAATTTACAGTAAAAGTGGTCCGTTTTGAAAGGCGTCGAACCGCAAAGGTGCGCCGAAGGAGGTCAGCGTTCCAGATCTGGCCTAGTTAATTTATTTTTAGCGTGCTTCCTCGCAAATGTGAGCTTCCTCACTGGTGAGCTTCCTCGCCAATTAAATTAAGTTTAATTAAATTGGACCGTAGGATTAAACAGTTGAAACCTTAAAGGTCGGCTGTGTAATTAATCGGTATTTGTGTGGGTAATTTCCGGGTTGTCTGCGCAAAGCAGTAACCGCGGTGAATAAAGCGTAATCTGCAGTGTCAGTGTACCTGGCCTGCAGATAGAGCAGATAGCAAGCACCGAACCACTGTCAGTGGCCAGGTGTGATAACGATCTCCAGCAGACTGATAAAGGCAAGCCGCAAGCGGTAGCCAGAATCAGCAGCCAGAGAGAGTTGACCGTGAAAAAGGTAAACACCGGCAAACGGTGATTGACCTGTGAATCTAAAATTACAGCAGCACGCAACGTTCAGCAGTGTAATTTTAGGAATTATTTACAGTCGAAACCGCAAAGGTCGGCTGCTGTTAAACTGTCACTGAACAATTCAAACCTAAAAGGAGGATTGGGAAGTGATTATTATTATTATTGCACAATAGCAATAACGGCAATTGTCGGAAATAGTGGCACAATTGCTGCTGTAACTAATATTTTAATTAACCGGAAAGGTTAACTTAAAATAAAAGTAGAATGTCGGGTAGCACAGTCGCAAAGACTCGTCCGCCACCGCGTAAAATACCGGAAGATAAGGTCATAATTGGTGCATATGAAGGAGCAATGGCTCAGACCCGATTTCGGTTTAAAACTAAAGAAATTCCGTTGGCATTAATGTATTTAGCTCTGAATGTTGAACCACCAGAAGCACAAGATGCGTTCTGTGGAAAAGAGTGGGTGGAATATCAGGAAATTAAGCGGTTCATTAACTCAAAAACAAAGCAGCCAAAATACCATAAGACGTGGGTAGACCACGAGGAGTGTATCCCAGAAGCTTACCTGGACATCACTGATGAGCAGTTCGCAAAAGCAGTTCAGGATGCGTACAAATGGCATGCTGGTTATATGGAAGATTTGGGTAAGCGCAGGCAAGCAGCCCAAGCAGCGCATGCAGCGTCTAAGGCGACGGAAAAAACTCCCAAAAGACAGGCGGCAAATGAGCGAGTCACGCGGGGTACCAAGGACAAAAATCCAGCCCAGGCGTCTGGTGCGATATTGGATGAACCCATATCGGAAACTCCAAGCGTGGCTGAGAGTCAGACAGAACCCCAGTCGTCCCAGTCGGACAATAACTTGATAGCAGTGTCGGCTGCGGATAAAGCGGATATATCCGAGGGATCTGAAACAAGAGCAAGTAAAAGCATTCGCGGTGGAACAATGACATTCCACCCGGCACAACTAAAATTACATAGTTTTATGTCTGAAAAGATTTTGAACCACCCGATGAGGACTTCCTGGCTCAAGCCATGGAAGTAGATGAGCAACTTGCAGCAGCTGAAACAGATCAGGATGTGGGATTAATCGCGCGAAAAACCATGCCGGTGTTGCTTCAGAGCCTTCGTACGCTCATCGCATCTACAAAAACAAAAGTAGATGAAATGGGTAATAAAATGTCTTTAGACGCCCGTGTCGATGAGGAACGAAATGATAAATTAAGGTTCCAAAACGATTTCAATGAAATGCGTATTAAATTTGAAAATGAACAAACAGAAAATGATAGGTTGGCCAACGAAATACGCATTGCGAATACTAATCTACATGACCTTCGACAAGCCAATAGAAATGCGGAGGTCGCGTTTAATGCTATGAAAGATGAACGCGATACTTTAACAGACACGAACCGAAATCTGGAAAAACAGTTGGAAAACGCTCAGAGAGATCTTTCAAACGCGAAAGCTACGATTGATGCTCTCAGTGCTCAACCAACACCGGATTCAGCGAAACAAATAACCGATTTGAACCAAAAACTGCTGAAAGCTCAGAAAGATTTTAATTCTGAGAAAGACGCGCACAAATTAGCTAATAAAAATTTAACGGATGCGCAAAGCCTGGTTACGAAACTCACCAAAGATTTGGAAGATGAAAAGAAGCGGGCTAGAGATGCGGAAGACTCTCTACAGCGTGAACTCACGCTTGTGAGAGTTCAGCTTAACAATAAGTCTTCGGTCGGCCCGATGCATATTCCCAAGGAAAAAGATGATCTGTCCCAAAAAGAAATTGAAAGGTTACAGGGCTTGTTGAATACTGAACGGGAAAATGTTAAGAAAGCTCAAAAGGAGTTAGATGATCTAAAAAATAATAAAAAATGTGATAATTGTGAGAATGCGACTCAGGCGAAGAATAAAGCACAAGCAGATGCTTATGAGAAAGCGGACAAATGCAATCGATTGTACGAAGAAAACACCCAGCTTAGAGCACAATGGTATGAAAAGCAAGAGCAACTTACCAAAATGGAAGATGATCTTAAACAGGCGGCCGAGGAGCTTCTCCAGTTTCGAAATCCAGACACTGCTCTTGGCGGCGGTGAGAGACACTTTCAAAGGGAAGCGCCGGTAGCAACAGGAGACGTATTACGTCCTCCTGCTTTTACACCATTTAATCCCCAAAATTTCTCGTCTTACGTGGATCAGCCTTTAGCTACTGGCAGTAATCCGGCTGGTATCTTGCGGAGGCCTAGACAGGAATCGCGAGTCGAATTTTCGGAGGCTCACTCCATGCCACGCTCGTCCTCAGAGAGCCAGATTCCCAGGGAAACGGTGCCACCTAAGCAAAAGAAAAATAAACCAATAGATTTACTCCAAGAGGTATTTAGAAGAATATCTGACGACGCTGGTCGCCAGATGCGCGGAACTGAAAACAGGGATAGTTCTGACACTGAGAACGAACTGATGGATGATGCCCTGATGGAGGATGAACACCGTCGCCCTAGCAGCACAACCAGTAATGAATCTGCTTCCAGAAATCCTCAGCTGGAGGAATGGCTGATTAAACAGACTCAAATTTCGGATAGAACTACGCTTACACAGGAAAGTGTTGTTGAACTATTAGCGAAATTTTCGGAAAAAGACAGTGATAAAACAGTGGGAGGCATGAAATTACTTGCCTTTGATGATGCTCACCCGGAAAAAATTCAAAGATGGCTCATGAACGTTGAACAATGCAGAGCCACGAATAACTGGAATGACGAAACAACATGTCGCAGAGTAATTGGTGCATTCACCGGGCCGTCTTTTCAATGGTTCGAAAAATTCTGGAAAGACAATAAAGGCAAATCGTGGTCAGATTTCTTTAAGCCGGCTATTGTAGAGCATTTTAACGGCTCTCTTTCTAAAGCCGATATTCGTCGGAAAATGAATAATCGCAAATTAGAATTCTATGAACCAGTTCGCGCCTACCTGGATAGTTTTCTTCCATGGTTTGAAGAGTTAAAAATATCCGACGAAGAGCAAGTTGAAGCACTTTTCGATGGCGTGCAAGATCATCGACCAGCCTGGTTCCGTGAAATCTATAATGCAGCGCCCAAAAATTATGTGGAATTTGAAAAGAAGTTACAGGAGTGCGAAAAATTATGGAAACGTATGAATAAAGATAAGAAGACACCTGAATCAACTCAGAGAAATGCTCCTGCTGAACCCAGAAGCGCTGGCAATAATAATAATTCGAATTATGAAAGTCGAGGCGGCCGCGGTGGCTCGTCTCAGAGAGGAAATTATTATTCGAACCGGGGAGGCAGAGGAAATTTCGGGAACAATCGCGGTGGATATTCCCGTTCGTACACGGAAACGGTGATTCCGCAGCCGCAGAATCCATCAGCTCCTGTTCAACCTGTCCTGAATGTACCCCAGCCGCAATTTGTCCCAGTTCGGGTGTACCATCAACCGCAATTCGTTGAACAGCAACCGGTGCAATTTGCGCAGACCTTTCCACAGCCTATTCCCATGCAGGCTGCGATGCCTGTTCCTATGCAGATGATGAATCCGATGATGCCGGTTATGCAACCGCAGTTCCAGCAACCGGTACAGAACTTTGATCCGCAGTACCAACAGGATGGCCCTGCGAATAATAACAATTATAATGGTGGCAACAATCGTGGGAATTACCGGAATAACAATAATAATTATCGCGGACGCGGTGGTTATAATAACAACAATAATCGCCAGCAGAATCAAAATCAGAATTACCGACAAAATCAGCAGGCTACTAGCCAGCTTCCGTTTGATGAGCGTAATATTTTAAAAGACAAATGGCGCACTAATCGCGGAGTTGAAATTTGCTTCCGCTGTCATGGCCTTCATCCGGCTGCAGGTTGCACGAATCAGTTTGTACTTCCCCGACAGTACGAGCCGTCTGCTGAATTATTGGCTCGATATAACAACCCGCAGCAACAAATAAACATGATGGAGTTGGACTTACCTGCTGGTTTGTCTTCTCCGACGCCGCAGTGTAATAAAATGGAAGTCCAGGACTTTTCGCAGTATCCTCTAGCGGATCATGTGTGTTTGTTGCCGACGCTTGACGCCCAGGCATGGTACTCCGTAATTGATATCAACTATCAGAAAGTGAAGACTATGCTGGATACCGGTTCTAGCATTTCCGTTATGTCCCTCAAAATGGCGAATGATTTAAAGTTGAATATTCACCGGTGCCCCGATCACATTAAGGGCAGAGTCGTCCATACGGCGTACCAGGGAAGACAGTTAATTGAGCCGTTGTCTGTGGTGGTCACCATCCATGAATTTGGGATGGCCTTCGAACACGCGGTGCTTGTGAGCTCCACTTTTGATAGGGACCACGTTGTTTTAGGTTTGGACTTTTTAGCTACAAAGCCTTTTATTTTAGATATGAATACTATGACTTGGCGCCTCTCGCGCAGACAGCCTAATGCTCCGGCATTCTTTCGTCGTGAAACTCACCTGATGTCGGATGTCATCCGCTCACACGATTTTGACCCGTTAATTCCTGCGGGAGTTAAGCCGTCCCCGTCGATTCCAGCGTTGATGTTAACAGAGCGCATCGGTGTCGCTAAAGAAGCAAAATTTGTGCTTTATGAGTCGGCTCATTTAATTTTAGCAAAAGCAGATCCGGAAATTTGTATTTTACACTTACAAAAAGCCAAGCAGGAGTGGCCGCGTCCAGTCGCACCGCCACCAGCGATTAAAGTGGCTGATGCTCCAGCAAGAACGGAAGTTAAAGAAATTGTGCCCGTGCAGGCGGCACCGAATAAAAAGGGATCCGACCAGCGTGATGAAGAGTTTGTGCGTAGTGTAGTACAGGAGATGATTCGTCAATATCTCCCGAGAGCAGCTTCCATCGCGGATGAACCTGTTCGCCCTGCAATCAAAAAGGAAATCAAAGTAGAGAAAAACCCAGAACCAAGTCAAGTTCGTGGGGGAGGCGGTGAATTAATTGTGAATAGTATGCAGTCAAGTTCGCGGGGGAGAGAACAGGCGTCCTTTCAGCCGCCAATTAAAAAGGAAAAAGTTGTGCAGCCGTCTCCGGCAAGCAGTTCGAGTACCTCGTCTTCGGCATCGGTCAGTCCTGTGCCTAATTCTGGCTCCAGTCAAGTTCGTGGGGGTGAAGACTCCCTGCAACTTCCAATTCAAATTTCGTCAGTGGACGCAGTATTGAAGCAACATCCTGCGGCAAAGTATCTCTACATGGGCGTTTTAGAGAAATCAGTGAAGGTTGTCGAATGTCTTAGCATGGATAATAAGCTGTTAAATGTTATACCTGTTGAGCGCGACCGCAGAGAAGTCGATGACGTCCACGATTATCCGTCTTACATGGCACGCAATCCAGAGTTGAAAAAGTGGATGACGCCGATGGACAGGCCACAGGATAAGCAGCTATTCCCTACAGAGAAAAGATTTCGTAATCCGCAGTTTTGGCGCGAAACTCAACAGCAGTGTGTTGATAGCCGGATGTGGTACAAGATGTACAAAAAGCCGTCGCATGCTAATACGAATTTTACTAAGTACGAAATAAATCGGTTCATAATCTGCGAAGGAATTCTATGCAGAGTGCCCGATCACAGCGGCGCGTGCCCGAGGATTTACGTGCCGCACCAATGGCGACAAAAGCTGATAGCCTGCTTTCACGAAATTTTAATTCATAAGCAAGCGTATGGCCGGCATGAAAAATTATATCCGTATTTGGTAAAGCTATTTTACTGGCCGGATTGTATAATTGAAATTGAACGGTATGAAAAGAATTGTGACGTATGTCGAAATTCAATAAATGATCGTCGGCATTTTGAAACTTTGAAGCGTACCGAGCAGTTACACGCACAGAAAGCGTCAGGAAAACGCAAAGTTACCTTTTCCGTCGATAATCCAGCTCCGGCAGGAGAATTCGTAAATGGTAGCTTTATTCCCGCAGACGGTATGCAGCCAATCAGTATCGGCTCGTGTCCGGTCTCCTACGAAGATAAACAGGCGGAGAAGCAAAGGGAAATTAACTCCCAAATAATTAATAACTCACCGCAGAAGGAGTGTTTGGAGTTTACGTCAGAACAGGCCAAAGTGGCATATGACTTAGCTAAAAATGTTAACATTAATGAACAGTGGGAAATCTGGAATGAAATTCAGAAACAAAAAGCATTGAGCGAATCTGCAGCTGTTAATCCAGCACAACCCACCGTGGAAAACTATGAATTGTCACCGGAAAGTTCGGGAAGGAGTTCGCCCAGGCGTAAAAAATCCAGTTACAGCCGCAGAATTCGGCGGGAATACGCAGAGCGTGAGGCTGCAAGCCAGATGTCAGCTGAAACGGTGCAGCAGGCCCCCGTCCAACAGTCACAGGTGGCTAAAATTTACCGAAACGGTCTCAGGACGTTCGTGAATCCCAGCATGCGTGTACGGGAAAGATGTCATCGAGTTGGCGTACAGGGACGCCCATCTGAAACAGGCGCAAGCACAGGTTGAAGTCAATCCGGTCGAATATGATATTTACCGTTTTGAACCAGAACCCGGTCCGATCGATTGTTTTAAAATGGAACTGTTTCCAGCTTCACCGGTCATAATTCAGCCCCATTCGCAGGGAATTATTCGCGCTACGACGTCTATGTCCGATGAGCAATTCATGGAGTTCCAGGATGAGTATTTATATACTCAGCCGTTTCTCTATGAAGGGAAAATTCCTGAATCAAATAAAAATGCAGTACTGTTGGACGGCGTTTTAACACTGAATGAGTACGGTAATTGCAGAGTTTGTGTGGTTAATGTTTCGGATAAACCTTTGGTTCTAAATGAAGAGACTAACCGCGGAGAAGTTGCGCTTGTCGATGCGGTCTATCAGATGGACTCTCCGGAGTTCCAGGAGAATTGTCAAGAAGCCATCGGTGGCGTTCCCAGTGAGGAGGAAGGTGTCCCGGCACCGGAGAAAATTAACAAATGTGCGGCTATGCAGTTGCCGCCACCCGCCGTCAGCGCTGTTGATCCTCAAACGGAAGAAACCTTTGCGAAAATTAAAGTTGGAGACATTTGTCCGAGTAAGGATGAATTAAAAGCTATATTTTACCAGGCGAAATCAGTGTTACCAACTAAAGCGCGTCCGGTGGGATGCTGTACCATATATGAGCACTCAGTTGATACTGGCACAAGTTTGCCGGTTAGAACTCCTCCGTATCGAACATCCTTTGAAGATCGAAAATGGCTCCAGGCTAAAACACAGGAAATGAATAAAACGGTATAATCGAGCCAACAAATTCGGCTTGGGGAAGTCCTATATGCATCGTTAAAAAGAAAGATAAATCCCGGCGTTTAACCGTGGACTTTCGTAAGTAAAATGAACGATTAATGGGCAGTAGTTACCCGCTTCCCAGAGTTGACGACATTTTGAACGCGTTGGATAAAGCTACGGTCTTTAGCAAAATTGATTTAAAGAGCGGATTTTGGCAAATAAAAATCAAACCAGAAGACCGGTGTAAAACAACAATGGTGGGCGAAGAATTCACATTTCAATATAAAGTCTTACCTTTTGGGATGAAGGACGCGCCTTCTGCTTTCCAGCGCGCCATGGACTTGACGCTCGCAAATATGAAATGGAGGAACGTGTTGGTTTTTATTGATGACATTATTGCCTTCAGTAAAACCTGGCAGATCATATGCGGGATTTACAGGAGCTTTTTCTGAGGCTCCAGGAATGCGGCTGGACCATTAACCCTGAAAAGACAGAATTATTTGTAAATTCAATGACGTTCCTGGATAATCAAACTCAATATCAGAGTCATCCGAGTCGGGTTCCAGTTGTTCTCCTGGATTTCTGCTCAAGGCGTCAGCAATTACGTTCTCTTTGCCAGGTATGTGAACAGGTTTAGTGTTAAATTGCTGGATATACAACGCCCAGCGCCCGAGGCGGCCAGCGGCATCACGCATATTATTGAGAAAGACCAGCGCCTGGTGATCAGTTTGGACTTCGAACTGATAGTCTGAAAGATAGTATTTCCATTTTTTTAAGGCACATATAACCGCATAAGCCTCAAGCTCAGTAGGGAAATACAATCTTTTCTGTGTCTCAGTCAACTTGCGGCTTAAATATGCGATAGGACGCCAGTTCGTCGGCACATCAGTCGGTTTATTCCGCGGGCACTGCATAAGTACTGCCCCGACAGCAATAGTGCTAGCATCGACGACGACCCGCGACAAAGCCTCTGGATCATAACGGGCCAAGACCGGCGCCGTCACCAAGGCCTCCTTTAGCTGTTCGACTGCACGGCACTGATCTGTTCCCCATTCGAAGGTGACTTTTTTAGGAATTAATTTCTGAAGCGGCTCAGCGATTTCTTGAAAGTTCTTAATAAATTGGCGATAATATCCTACCATGCCCAGGAAGCGCAGTATATCCTTTTTGTCTTTTATAGGGCCGAATTCCTTTACCGCCTGGATTTTTTCTGGATCCGTGCTGATACCGAACTGGTCAACCGTGTGACCGGCAAACTTACCCTTTTGCCGGTGATGCAGCGGTGATTGAGTGTTGCTTTGCGGTTTTGGAGAGAGATTATGTTGATGTCCGGTTTGAAATGATGTTGGCCGAGGTGAAGGCGGTCTCTCAAGATGATATGCAAGCCTTTGACGCCGATAAAGTTCAAAAGTTGATTACGGATGACAAAGCCTCACACTGGGCCGAGGAGCAGTCTCGAGATGCACGGATTGTCCGATGGCGATTGCTCCTAGAAAACAAAAAGGAAAAGATGTCAGAGCATGAGAAATTACATCTAAACAAGTTTGTGGTGAAACAGGGCGTCGTATACTACAAGTTTGAATTAAACCGGAAGATTTATTATTGCATGTATGTGCCCGTGCATTGGCGGTTACAATTCCTTCAGGATAATCATGACTCACCATTAGCGGCACACTTGGGAGTTTAAGCCACCTATAAACGAATGTACAAGTATTTTTATTGGCCCCGTATGTTCGAGTCTGTTAAAAACTATTGTGTCTCTTGCCCAGCGTGCCTTGCACAAAATCCTCTTGCCACGGCTCCGGCCGGCGCTCTACAGTCAAACCCGACCGTTCCTCCTCGGTTAGCTTGGGCAATTGATGTTGCCCCGGCCCTCCCAACGACGGAATCTGGAAATAAAAACATTATTATTGCAGTGGATTATAGAAGCAAATATATAGTTGCAGAGGCAGTTGAGAGAAATGATGCCGCCACATTGGCGTTGTTCTTTTATCGTCGTATTCTCACGGTCTTTGGTATGCCTGTACACCTCACTTCAGACCGCGGCAGTAATTTCATGTCTGAAATGTTTCGGGAGCTTCTCGCTCTCGCTGGTGTTGCTCACGCACCGATGGCGTCAGGCCACCAGCAGGGCATTGGACTTGTTGAGAAACGCGTAGGAGAAATCAAAAAGGCATTAGCGAAGTATGTCAATGAACAACAAAGTGACTGGGATATCTTCCTTACAGCCCTCTGTGCTGCCTTTAACAGTAAGGTTGTGGAGAGAACGGGACGCACACCATTCTTCATGATGCACGGCACCGAGATGCGCTTACCGTTGAATAACTTCCTGCCATTTGAAGAGGATTTCGTGATTCCCGCTCACGTCTATGTACAGCAAATGCAGCGTGGCCTCGGTGAGGCTTTGGACTTAGTAAACGCAGAGGAGTTTCGCCATAAACTAAAAGATAAAATACGATATGATTCGAATATCTCACACGCTACGTATAAAGCCGGAGATCAAGTCTTGGTGTACGTATTACATCGGAAAGTGGGGAAAAATCCATCCCTTATGCCCCGTTGGGCTGCTGGATGGGAAATTGTTCGTCAGTCAGGGCCAGTGCATTACGTAGTTAAGAGTAATAGGCGTGGGAACGTCAAAACTGACACAGTCCATGTCAGCCGCCTAAAGCCGTATAATTTTTGCGATGTCGATACTATCCTGCAAGATGAGCACCTACCGAAATTGCTCGACTGTGTGGAAAAGGAATGCCCTGATGAATTAGTTGAGGCACCCGCGCCGCCGCCGGTGGTTCCGTCCGTTGATTCAGCATCGTCGCGCCTTGATGCTGAGTACGCAGAATACTTGGACAGTCAGATGGAGGCGGTTCCGCTTTTAAAGACTCGCTCCGGGCGTGTGGTCAAGCCTGTCGAGAGACTGGTAAATCAAATGAATGATAAAAAGCGTAAAAGAGACCCGTCGGTTGATGTTAAGAAGCGTATGGCCACAAGTAATAAAGATCCGCTTATTCTGAATGTATCCCAGCCGGGAAGGGGCCAATCTAAATCAGTGGAGCCAGTGGCCAGTGATATTCCGTTAATCACCTGTAATGCAATGGAGATCGGGCTGCAACAGCCAATGAAGACTTCGCCGCCTATCGTAGAAGACAGAATTCTTCCAGCCCCAGCTTGGGCACGTCCAATTGAGCAGTTCTGGCCTCAGGGCGTAATATCCGATAATGCCTTAGACAAGCAGGAATTCTGGAAGTATCGCCAGCTGGAGTGCAGTGACATGATGTTGTGGGACGCCGTTGTTGACGGAGACTGTACCTTAGAGGAATCCCCGTATGCTGCCTGGCACCTTCCCCTTGTACTAAAAATAAACGGCATTATTTGCCATTATGGTGAAAAAGGCGACATTCCAAAAAGAATTCCAAAAATTCTGATCCCGTTTCAATGGCGTAAGATAGTGGCTGAATCAGTGCACCGCCGTTTATTGCACAAATATTGTAGTGCTATTACGCCGTATGAGTACTTGTATAAAACCCTGCGATTCTTTTGGCCAGAGATGAAATCGGACTTAACGAAGTTTTCCCGGATTTGTACTTTATGTAATAATGATTAAAGAGGCCGAGCGGCCGTGTAAATTTGTACATTTATTTTATTTTATTTTATTTTTGAATTTTAAGACTTGAAATTTTTATTCTCTACTGCATTAAATTATCTGGAAAATTCCCAAAAATTATTTGTACGTACAGATTGAGTGTGCATAGTCGCCAATGGACAGTCCGCAGTGACGTAGTAGCGTTCGCTGCTCCTCCTGCATATCAGCTGCGTAGAAAAGCTGCCTTTAGCTGGCCACAAAAGCGATTTTTACCTGCAAAGATCAGTGTCATTTATTAATTCGCTCTCAGTCTTGTGCGAATTTGCTTCTTCTCTACACTGATTTTACGGCTGATAATTTCTGATATACCGCTGTAATGCATCGTCCAAAAGTGCCGTCGCATCCTTCCTATCAGCATGAGGATATCACGAGTTCCTCGGAGGATTCGGTGCAAGTTGAAGCGGACATTCCGCCGCCAGAGAATCCTGATCCTCATGTTGGATGGCCAGAACCAACATTCGAATGGTCGACGCGTATGGTGGATTGTGGCCTTCGGCCATCTCCGTATGATTATGCTCGTGGAGCGGAGAGCTACATTCCTCCTTCGGGTCTGCAACGTTCTCATTATAGTCCAGATGCTGAATATGTGGAATTGCATCCGGATACTCGTCTGCGTTTCCGTGGCAAGATTTTTCACAATGGTTCGCAGATGATGGTGGACAAATATAACCGCTTTGTCCACACTCTGAACCTGTCAAAAGATGCCCACTATGCTTTACTTCGATACCTGCGGGTGGACTTCCGACAAGGATGGCTCATTGGGCAGATTGTCTGCGAGCTCCGACGGAACTATGGTATTAATGTCGTGCGGAACCCAGTGGAATTTCTCACTGCTTTGAATTATCATCCGGGAGAGATTGGTGACCGTGGAGCCATTGTCACGTTGGTGGACGTCTACAATCAGCATATTCAGGATGATGTTTCGATGATTGACGAAGACTTACGATTGGAAGCGGAGCAACGTTATTATCAACGCTTGGATGCTGTTCAGCAACGCTCACCTGGTCGAAAAAGGCAGGAATTGAAAGTCCGTTGGCTCTTGGCGGAAGGACAGGAGAAACGCGGCCCGGGCAAGCTGGATGCTCCGATCGCCAAACGTCACCGCCCGCGCCGTGATGACAATGATGATAACATGGGCGCAGCTGTGTAACGAGTTCCCTTTTAAGCACAGCATTTAGTTGGCTGTTCTGTATGTTCTCTTTTATGCACCACGTTTTACTACGATGTAGAGTTTCACGCAGTTCGAAATGACAGGCCTCTTCCTTAGTTTTTAAGCTTCTGTACAGCCTTTTATCTGTCAGATTTCTACAATTGGCCCTTTGGCACTGTTTCACAGTATGCATATCCTTCTACGAATTGGCTTACCGTTGTTGGCCTTGTGGGATATAAAATTAGCAGCCTAGCAATAAATAGCGGAAGAGTACTTCAATCCGGTTGTTCAAAACAGAATTTGGTGAAAATTCCGCGGAAATGATTCAGATAATTGCAAAAGTCTAAATCTTATAGTTCTCACAAGAAAAACTGATATTCCTATGCTTTCAAATGTAAACATTCCTGTCGTCGTGCTGACCGCCTGTATGTAGTCAAATGTTAGGGCAGTGGCCGTCTGACTGCACATAGCTGTTTCCGGTTGGCTACAGTGTATCAGCACTTTTCTTGTTCAGACTTGTCAGTTGACTTTCGCTCGCGCTTTTGCGAAATTCTAAATTTAGACTTTTGGTGTAAGTTTAAGCTTCTATCCACTCGGTTTTAAAGATGGACTAATTCAAAGGCCCTTTTAGTTACAAGGGTAGTTTCGGCCGTATCATTTCCGACGAGCATGCGGAGGAGCTGCGATGTAAGTGTGTCGAGCTCCGCCTATTTCTGAGACTAAGCCACTATGGTATTTACTGTATTTGATTTGTGATAATTGCATGCCGTATGCCTTTGTGAATAAGTCCAGATCTTGACTTTGCTCCTCTGTCAATTTTAGTGGAAAAACCTGAAGAATTTGAGATGTTGGTTAATTATGAGGAGGACAGAATCCGTGCGGATCGAACGGAGTTTTTCTACGTCCGTAGCGGAATCTGGCCTGGGCCTGATACTTTAGTTTGCCGTGCTGCAGCGGATCGCATCCGTGCTGATCTGGGTCTTTCCCCGATGCCTCCTAGACCGGAATCTCCGCGCACACGCCGCCGCCGTGCAGAGGCCGAAAGAGCTGAAGAGAAAATGCGCATGGAGGAGGAACTCTGTTGCGTCGACTGCGAGAATTTTGGCCCAGGTACCTGCGGTCGTATTCGATGGTCTGAGCCTGAGCTTTAACAGGCAGCTGAACCAGCTGTTGAAGCTGACGAACCAATCCCGAATATCTGGGGATCTGGCAATCTCGAGGACTGGAAAGGGCCTGACTCGGATCTTGCTGACTGGTGGGCAGAGAACAAGCTGGACATTCTGGATCCAGTCAAGGTCTTGCACGTGGATATGCTGTGGGTGGATGAAGACTTCGGCTCCGATCAGAAACCGAAGAAGAAACGTAAGCACATCGTTGTGCAGCGCCACTCTCTGCCTGGCATTCCCTACAGCTATTGGAAGTGAGGATTTTTGCCGATCGGCCGTTTGCGTGTCAGATTACGGCTTGATGATTTAAACTGTATGGGCTCTTTTTGTTTAAATCTCTTGCTGCTTTGTCCTTTTCTGCGCGTTTTAATAATGACTCAGCACGCTTCTAGTGAATAATTTTACAGCCGCTGCGTTGTAATCCTCAGAATGAGCGCTGTTTGCTCCTCTCAACAGTTGTGATAAGCCTGATCGTTGGGGCTTTGTTTTCTGTGAATTATGCGGTGGTTCTATAATTTTCAGGTACTGCTGTATATCCTTATATCTCTTTGTGAATGGTGGAATAAATTAAAATAGTTTCAAAGTAAATGGAAATATAGCTGTGCTGCAAAGAATTGACGGCAGGCCCACCGCCGGGTGGCACTCTCATTTGATGGACTTCGCTGGTTACGAAGCATGCGGTCGCCAGCGTGGACGGTTGTCAGAATCGTAATCTGAATGTATCCTAGTTGGTACTTTTGTTAAAATTTAATCGTTTACAGTTTTCTGTGTTTTATTCCGCTAAATTTAGCTGCATGGACTTTGTCCAGAGGAATTTAAGAAATAATCACCATCTCTTAATCACTATGTCACCGCCGGCTAACGAGAAGAAGAAAGCGGCCAAGCAGGCGCTGGAGAACCGTGTCACGGCATGGACGGAGATTGTGGCGCAGAAGATGGCCGAGCGCACAGAAGCCCAGCAGCGTTTTGAGCGTGGCAGAATTGCTGTCAAGGAGGCCGTGTCCAAGCTCCCTCCGAAAACCCTGTGATATGGCGCCCTTAGATGAACTTTCAGAGGCGGATTTCGCGCAGTAAAAGTCCAGTGTTTTGTGAATGGAGAGTGTGTAATGTCCCTCAAGCGTACGGATTTTAGGCACCTTTATTCTTTTACTTCTTATTCTTTTGATGGCATTTGCACTGGTTGATCTCATATTATGGACATTATTGATCTTTTAGTTTTTCCGCCGTGTTATTCGTGTCGGATGTGTTTGATCATTTTTAGGTTCAGTTTTTGTTTGATTGTGTTAGTTGTGTACGGTTTGGGCAGTATCGATTTTGCGTTTGGTTCCGTGCCGAGTTTATTTGGTTATTCATTATGCAGAGTGCGAATTTAATAAAGTCTAAGTAGTCACCGTCGGTGCTGTCTGTCGGTAATTTCGGAACAGTGTAACGTACGACCGCACGAGACTACACTTCCGTTGGGACGTTGTGTGGGTTTTCATGCAGCTGGTCACTTGGGTGGGTAGGTCACAGGCATACTGACTACTGTTAGTATTCGCCTTTGGCGCTGCCGTTTTTAGGGATTTTTGTGTAGGGCGACCCCGCTGGTATAGTAGTGGCTTCCGTTGCTTCGTCATGGCTGATCGGAGGTTCGAGTCCACACAAAAATGCGATTTTGTAAATACCCCTCTTTTTTGTTTCTATTTTGTGAATCGTTGTGTTTCTACTTACGGGGCTTAACTCTAGGAATATTACACGAGTCGCTGTTGAGAGGTGTTGATACAAATGCTGACATTGCATCCAGTGTTATTCGCAGTATTATCGTCGATGACTCTTGTAGTCGAGTGGTCTAGTAAAGTGGACAATACCAGGCGAATCCGTTTACCTGTTGCTGGTCCTGGGTTCCAATCCCTAAAAATTTAAAAGCGTTTTCTTAAAACCTTCTTTTTCGTGTCTAAATTGTTGCACTTTGTTGTACTTACATATTCGGTGTGATACCGTCAATTTCCTATTAATTTTCAATCAGCGGCGCACAGATGTACAACCCTTATCGTTCGGATTTTGTTCTTTTGCCGTAGGACGTCGTAGTGTAGTGGTTGAGCGGCCAATTTCCGCGATCACCCGGTCAATTTAGGGCCTTGGGTTCGAAAACCCTACAAGTAATGCACATTTCTTAAAACCTCCTTTTTGGGTTTTATTTTGTTGTAATAACATCGAATATGCATTGCTGTTGACCGTTGTAATTTTATGCTCCCCTCCGATGTGTGAATTCAAACGTTTCGCCGTAGATAATTCCGTAGTGTAGTAGGAAGATCTGTTGAACTACAGCAACGGGGAAATTAAAAGGTTTCGGGTTCAGGTCCCTTACAGCTAATTTGCATTTTCTGAGAAACTTACTTTTTTCATTCTCTATTTCTGTTTTCGCCTTGGGAAAAGTTTTGACAGTAGTTTCCAGAATATCAGAATTAAACTCAAAGAGCTGGGCGTAAAATTGTATGCACACTCGATGCTTGCCATTGTATACGGTCGTGTGTTTCCTTGCATTCGAATGACTTCGTAGTTCAGTGGCTATGAATGATGGCCGTTCGTTTCATGTACTACCTCCTTAATGTCTCGGTTCGAATCTCAGGGTTGCATGTTGCATGTTTAAAACTACATTTTTCTGTCCTATATTTTTGTACTTTTGTGGAGGAAGTTGTGCCCAAATTCTGGATTTTCCGATTAACGGGAAGAGCAATTTACAGGCCGCTCAGTGCCTTTTTGCAGTCTGAATAAATATACACGACATGGCGCTTCCGGTGTTAAATCTAACCTGGTTTTAACGTAGAGCAACTTGTGGCGTAGTGGCTAGACTGACAATCCATACCGACCCGCTTCTTACAAAGTCTAGAGTTCAAATCCCTGAAAGTTAGTTCGTTTAATTTAAAACCTCCTTTTTGGGTTTTATATTTTTATATTAATATGCAGTATTGTGTTGGCTTTGAAATCAGTAATTTTCCGATCAGTCCCGATGAGCGAATTAAAAGTTTAACGTCGTAGATTGTTGTGGCGTAGTGCTCTGAACCGTTGAACCACAACAACAGGTGCAATGAAGGTTGCGGGTTCGAAACCCTTTGCAAATAATTCGCATTTTCTGAAACCTTACTTTTTGGTTTCCATATTTTTATTGCCACTATTGTGAAAATATTCCCGTTGTCGGAGTGAATTTTATAGCCATGGTGATGATGAAATTTTAAAACCCATCCGCGGCTATGGTGGTGAATTCTCGTTGTATTGTGAATTTTCGTAGTACAGCGCCTTTAGTGATTGCCAAATTAAAAGTAAAATGTGGTATAGCCATGCTAGCGTATGGGCAAGAGCAGGATTAAGTTGTCCACCTAGATGCAAGGTTCAATCCTGCGTGAATACAAATTTTGCAAGTTTTAAAAGTTTCCCTACATTCTTTTTCTTTTCTTTGGTGATTTTTGTAGCTTTATTCCCCTGATGGAATATTAGAATTGTTTTTAGCATTTCATTCACGGTTGCGGGTGTGGTATTTGATTTTAAACTGTTAATTTGTCATTCTACACCGGAATTTACTGTAGTTACGATCGCGCGCTACTGTTACACCGATTTTATTGCAGTTATTAAAATGCTACATAAATCCAAAATTAATCCCGGATTAAAACAAATCTGTCCGACCAGCACAATTAACGACTATATGAGAATCTGTATGAATGAGAATTATAAAACCAACAGGAGTGAGATTAAACGGAAGAAATAACAGTCGGCTGAATTTCGGAGCACAACTATTAGACAGCTGCGGGAAAAACAACGCGTATTACAACATCGCCGTTCAGTCTAAATCCAGTTTATCCTTGGCGATTTTCAAGTTATTTAGACGCTGCTCCAGCGCCTCGCGGATGTATGCGATGTGTTTGGCATCCATCGTCGCTCGTGCCTTCAGCGTGTTTACCAGCGCTTTGCAGTTGTCCATAATATCTTTTTCGCGCTCAACCTGCTGTAGTAATTTATCGATGGCATCCGGTTCAGCAGCGCTCACTTCAGCGCCAAGTTTTTCAGCCTTCTCCCTGGTCTTCTGGTTTTTCTTTTCGGTATCCGCATTTTTCGATCGGGGAACGTATTTAGGACGGCCGCCCCTGGCTTTCAGCTGAGTGAGAGTGATAATTGGCTCTCTTTCAATTCGCGCGTCCTTGCTGGCCCGGATTACCAAATTCTTGTCAGTTGTGTTATTCTTCGAGGGTTCAATCGCGTCCAGACGCTCCATGACGCCATCAACGACTAAATCAACATCCTCTCCCACGAAACCAAAACTGCAATCTGTCATATGTTGCTCGGTTTCTCTTCCGTTGATTACGACCTTCATAATGCCCATTTCCACATCTGTAAATAATTTGGTGATTGTAGTGCACGTGCGGTTAACGAACCGATAAAGGTATAAACCGCTAAGCAAATGGCAAAGGCAGCATCCCCGGATGCTCCGCAGCCACAGGTCGATGCAACTGTCGACCAACAAATTTCCGTAGACCACGATGACGTGCTTTTCCTTCACCAGTCGGCGCAGTCCTCGCTCGAGCCAGTAATCGCGATCTTCGAGCTGTACGTCGTACGTGCAGGCCCAATGCTGGATCTCGGCCCGTGACATTGCATATCGGCCATGATACAGGACAGCACGAATCATTCGACGAAATTTTCCATATGTGTCGATCACTTTCACTTCGGGATCGCGGTTCTTATGCACCACTTCGGCCACTTCGAGAACGAAGCGCCCATCGCGCGACATCTTTTTCAGCAGAATTCCGGCGTTGATCGCATCGCCGAGGAAAAATCCACTCGATCAGCGGTGAAGTCGTCGTGCATGTCAATGATAAACCGTTTGACGGAAGCCATATCCACGTAAAAACCACAAATATCTGCCTCCAGAATGCAGGCGTGGGCTGCGGTATGCATCGCCAGTTGTCGACGGCTTTGCGTGGTTTCCTTCGCTGTCAAAGGCTCCGCCATGGCAAACTGGATTGATTCGCGAGTTCGCTCCTTCCAATAACGAACATGTTCAATCGCATCCGTTTCGGGTGATGGTAGTGGCTCTCCAGCTGGCCCCACAGGCTGTCCGGACATGGTGCTCAGATGATTGAAAGGTTAAAATAAAATTCAGAAGAATGAAATAAAAGCTAGTAATAAAATGAAAACAGAAAACCCGTCACCACGAAAGGATAAATATTGTTGGGTTCTTCGCTTTTTATGAATAAACAGCTGATATTTTCTGTGCTTGCGATGCGGCATTCTGTCACTTGCCAGCCGCCCTGATATGGCAATGCTATCGGAAACTGCGCAGTTTCCGGTCTGTGTTCTGAATATTTCCCAGCCGCGTGTTTTGACTTCAGTTTCCCTTCTTCGTGTCCTTTTAATCGTTAAGATTTATATTTTGTATTAAAATCTGGTTTTTGAGGTGGTATTTTGTAAAATCTTGGTTAAACAATTGGTATTCTGTGTGATTTAAGGTAAACAATCAAAGTGCGTACAGATTTTCAAAAATCCACTTGTCGCCTGTCAACCGCCAGGTAGTGCGCTCAGTGAATTCTGCATTTCCGGTGTCGGTGCCAGCTCAGATTCTCTGTTGTGCTTTTTATCCGCACTTCGGGTTTTCAAGCTTTCTGGCACTGATTTTATTCGATTGTTCCTCCTCTTTCTACGATTTATTATTTTTACGTTTTCACAATGTCTCCTCCTGCTAAGAAGCCTACGGCGCGCAAGACTGCTTCGCGTACACCGCGCCCGAGTCGTGCAACAGCCGGACTGAGCTTTGGTTATTCTCCTGACAGCGATGAAGCCCGTTCTTCATCTCGTGTCACTAGAGCACGGGTTTCTCGCCGCACTTCTGCTCAGCCGGTGTTCTCTGCGCAATCCTCTGCACCATCTGGACGTGTGAGTGTGACAGTGGCTCGGCAGCCTTCTACGAGTCGGGCAGATGCGGTTGGGGATGCTTTACATCGCCGATACGACAAGCAAAGGCGACGTACAATTCTGCGACGCAATGCTGCTGTGGTTCGCCGCCATGCCCGCCGAGGATCGTTTCCTGCTAATCCTGACGTTGAGATTCGTCAGCCATCACCGAAGAAACTGCAGATGACGGCGGAGAGACAGTTGGGTACTCCGGATCTCACGGAGGAAGAGCCATCATCCTCTGAGACTCCGTCTGTGCGCGCAAAACGAGGTATTGTGTCGTTTGTGTTCTGGCTAGTCTTTATTGGTGGGGTATTTATTAGACACATATTTTGATTGCTTTTCACCATGTCATAACTGTCCATAATCGCACCGATATTGTTTGTCCACTTGTGTGATTTGGCTAATTCTGATTAACTGATATTTAACCACTTCCAATTATTTTGCACATCTGTATAGTGTTGTTACAATTTGGCTAAAGCCTATCGTTTAGCCTGTATTCATGATAACTGCTGGTTTTCGTTTAATGACAGATGAAGAGCATTTGCGTAAAGGTGGCATCCTCTATGTTCCGTATAACCCGGATGCACCGCGGCCGGTCTTTAAGACCAAGCAGACGGCTCGCAAACGAGCGCATTCCGGAGTATTTCCAAGAATGGCTGTTGCGGATAAGCGCGGTGAGATGGTTATTTCTTCAGCCTATTTTCCTGGCCTAAATCGCTTCCATCATTATTATCCTCGGCTTTATTTGTCTCGTTTTCTGTTTTGTAATGGCCGATTGATTAATCGTTACGATTTATCTACAATCACTATGAAATTACCTACTGAGCTTGCGTTTGAATTACGACGCCAATTCCTTTATCTTCATCCTACTTTTATTCGTTTATTTGAAGAATTGGGGAAGCACCAGCGAATGGATGCGGTTGCGCGTCAAGCGGTTGCTGATGCTGGTGCCGTGGAAAATGCTTAACCGCAGGCTTCAACTTCAGCCGCCAGCCCGTATTATTTTCGCACTCGTGGGGAGAAGCGCAAGTACAAGGAGGTCTCGCCGTCCTCGTCTTCAGCGCCAAGTGAAGTTTCGGTTTCGGATGATGGGGAAGATCGTGAGGATCCTTCGGCCGTATTATCCCCTGATCAGAGTGCTGATGTCGAAGCTGATGAGAACGCGGACATGGTAGTTGATTGTGAGGGCGATGATGGATCCGATCTGGAAAAAATGGATGTTGACCCGCTGCCATCATTGCAGCCAGCTGTCGTTCTTCCACCATCGGTTGTTGTGGCCCCGATTGTGTTTGTCCCGCGGGAAGATTCGCCTGAATTTGAGGAACAGCCACCGTATGTTGCTCCGGTAGTTGTTCAACCTGTTGCTCCTGCTAGCCGTAATTTGCTGCAGCAGCCACACTCTGCTGAATGGTAATCTTGCTGTAACGGGTGTGGTATTTCGTTTTGATCTTTCTATTTTGCGCTGCCAATTTTGCAAATGCCGTCGTTCTTTATCTTGTTCACGGCCATGGATCTGAATTAATCATGAATTAATCTGTTGCAATCACAATTTGTGTTTTCGATTAATGTGAACTGTGCGCTCTTAAGTTTTATTTTTACAATTTATTCTCTGATTTTACCCGCGCGCTGAGTCAATGCACTGGTCTTTTGTGCATCTGCATTTGTACCATATTTACCAGTGCTGAATCTTCTGTTATACCTGGATAGATCTGATCGGATGATTAAGTCGAATTAAAAGGATATAGCGCGAAGCGCTGATTGGTTGTTTTGCTTACCTGTATGGAATCTGCCGCACTTTAAAACTTCGCTCTAGCAGACGCGTATAAAATCACTTGCGAGTGGCGTGCAGAAATCGGCATTGTGGATTTTTCGTTTCGGCATCAGCGGTGTATTAGATTCTTCGCTTTTCTGAATGTGATTTTCACGCTTTTTCTCTTTACACTTTAAGCGTTAAGGTCACTAGTTTTCTTTAATTTGGGCATGCCGCCTATCGATCCTAACCGTGCTTTCGATAAATTGGTAGACGCTATTTTTCATTCGTCTTCCAACTAGCAGCAACAGTATAATGCCGGTTATAATCACAGAGGAAAGGGTGGAGCCCGTGGTGCTTTCCGTGGCAACTTTCGTCCGTACGGCCGAGGAAATCATAGGAATTTTGGAGACAATAATCTCCGTCGCGGAAACGATCACTGGCGTCGTAATGGGCGACATCTGGGCGCACCGGAGATTATTGAAGTACCTGATGGAGCTCCTCACCCAGCTGCACCAGTAGAAGCTGCCCCCGCAAACATGGAGGTTGATGACCCGGGAAACCAAGCGGCGATTGCACCGAATCAGGGCCAAGTCGGCGGAGCTGTGGTTCCAGGTCAGCCCGATGCTGTCAACCCTCCTGTCAGTCTACATGGCCCGCCAGCCTTGAATGCTGTTGTCGTTCCTCCGGCTGTAATTCTGCCTGTGCAAGCCCAGCAAAACGCTGAATTTCCGGGTTTGCCACCAAATGTGTTGCCACTTCCTGAAGTGCCGATTGTCCGCGATGCCCGCGACCGTTCTCCAGCTGATCGCCCTCGTGCGCCGTCTGCTCCTTCCGGTCCTGTTGGTTCTGCTGAACATAATTTTGTGCCTGGTTATTTGGCTCAGCAACAGCAGCGGGAATTGGATGCCGATCGCCGACGACAGATGGCTGCTGACGTTTCTCGCCGTTTGGATGCCGCTGCAGCGTCTTAGTCTGGTATCACCGGTTTGTTTTCATTGTCTCCCAGTGCTGGCAAGTAACCTTGACTCACCTTTGCCGTTTACCTTGTCTGTCTTCTTTGATCTCATATTGTTACTGGCTTTATTGCACCGAAGCTACTTTCACCTTGATTCTATTGTTGTTTCTTTACTGGTTTAAATTTCCCTTCCCTTGTACCAGTAATTTGTACTCATGATTTTTATGCGGATATTTTTGCTTGTTTGTTGTTGTTGACCGTTGTTACTGGATGGTGTAGTACTCGAGAATTCGTAAGAATACTACTGGTTGGTTGATTTGGTGCTTTTGCTCGTTTAATCCATAGTGCTACAGAATCGCACATAATCACATTTTAAGATTTTAATTTCACAATTAATAAAGCTTTATGTCGTATACTGTACATACACAACACCATCCAAACTCAAACGGCACACTGGTCGTAAATTCATAGTTGCCTTCCTGGATCCTTGGACCTCCGCCCTGCCAAACCCGTGGACTTCCGGATGCCTCTTCGCCAAGGATTCCACACATTCACTCATTCGGAATCGCGGCGTACAGTCACATTGGGCATCGGATGGACGCGTGGATTGTGCGGTGGAACGGGATCGGGATGGATGGAAGTGCACAATCGCACTGGGATGTTGCGGGATGGATTGCTTACATTGGCACGGCTAAGCATTGTTCGTGGGGGTGACGTGTGGGAGTAGGATCACACGCCGGATGTACGTACGGATGCTGACTGTCCGCCTTCCACCTGCAACACAACGGATAATCTAGTCAATCTCTACTGTGATTTGTTGTTCTCTTTTACTAGCGATGTATATGATGTCATAACGCGAAGTCTATATAAGTTTTGGTTGTCACTAATATCGGAATCAGTAGTCTGAGATTGACTTCTGAGACTGCTTCTAATTACAATTTCCTAGCGTTGTGAACTGTGATGTGAATTGGATAAAGAGACAGCAATACTTGTTCCTTCTGATGTACATGATCGTTCCCGGATTATTGCATAGAATACAGGTTTGCTCGTGACACAATCGTCCTAGCTCTTGCCGATCCTCACAGGACTTACGACCGGAAGTTGTGGTTAGCCCGTTCCTGAGGGATTCCTGATCTTTCGTGTTCCTGAATCATCCGTCTTATTTCCACCATAGTTCCTCTGTTACAGTTTGAGAGTACGAGTGCCTACCGACTGACATTTACAGGCGTGGAAGAGTAAAGATTGTTCATGGAGCCTTAAACGGCGTGAACGCTTATACACAACAGTAGCTCCAGGAAAAGGACTGGTCGGCAACTGTAAATTGTTGCTGGCATTTTTTACTGGGCAGAATACTTGCAAGTTGCAAGGAATCATACTCTATAGCGAATAAAGTTATCAGATCCATTATTCCAAGAGGGACTTGACAAAAGAACTACCGTAAATTTTCGACCGAAGCGTAGCGAAGGACTTCTATGTTTAAGGATAATGAAAAACGTGGTGTCTGTGCGTCGGTCACCGCTACCAAATGCACATATGCGCGTTGGTGTTTGCTACCAGATGCACTCATGCACGCTGGCCGTATATACTCAAGCCACATAGAACTCGTGGTGTCTGGGCGTCGGTCACTATTTTTGTAATTGATAATACTAATAGACATTTTTAAAGGTCACTGATTTCTTGATGACCACCTTTTGATGTGGTTCCTCATGTCACACGTACGAGCATAAGCATATGGGCACTGTTTTTGGTGAAGTTGCCGTTGGTACGAGGCTTTTTGCCAGTCACAGGCTATGGATTCCGCAAGCACTACCAGAATGTTTAGTCCATATTGATCAATGATCAAGCTTCACTGCATCACTAAAGTTTTTGCACCAGTTCGGCTGTCAGACATTTGGGCAACATAACAAAATTTAGAAGCCTAGGAACGCTAAGTTCAGATAGACCTTCAGTTATGTGCGCCTCCGGGCAAACATGTCCCCACGGATGTTTTTTCCTGCCCCTTTTCCTTATCACAAATGGCAACTCTTTAGACAGATTGGTGGCATGAAAGAAGTATGCGAGAAAGTTGTTTTCAGGCCAATCGATAGCCTTTTAAAACTTTCTTTCCAGATCCAATATTGAGACAGCAATGACAGCATTCAGCAGCAAACACTACCTACGGTACATTAATTAGTCGACAGGAGCCGAAGAAATTATAATTTTTTCCTGTGATTTCCAAACATTGTTAACAATTTCTACGTAAATGCTGACCGGGACCGAGGTCGAGGGTTCACTTTTCAGTGTCCTAAAACTTCTACGAAACTGGAATGCGAATGTTAAGTAGTCGAAGAGGTTTGAAACGCGAAACGGGGTAAGCAAGTACTGGTGGCGGTGCCAGTTACTCTTTCCTATAGCATAGGTGATCCTGCTATGCTTCGGTCATGCAATGCCCGCAAAAAGCGAGTGCACTTTCCTAGTTCATAAAAGTATCGTAAATATCGAAAACAAAAACTAAAACAAAACCTAACTCTAACAGCCAAAGACGTTGTTAAAAATTGTGCAATCGATTAAAATATCGATAACGTATACTACCCAACAGTTGTTTTTGCAAAATACAGTAGATTTTCTATAATAGAGCAAGGTTACGTTACTCCAGGTGTGAATGTCCGGCCTTTAGATCATACAGAGTTATCGTTTGTGGGCAAAAAACCTGCAGTATGAACACTTACAACAATTTTTAACTCAAAAATACTGTACGCTTGGTGCACATAAACAGCTGGCTAAGAATTCTGAAATGGAAAGTATGTGTAACAGAGGATAGCCATAGGTCAAGTTTTGTCCATTAGTTTACGGATGCCATCAGTTTTGCTGTTATCGGTGTTATGTTTGTGGCAAGGTCATTGTGCGCTCAAGTAATAAGCACTTATCGGACCACGCGCTAGTAAAAATTTCCTGACGAATGGCACTTTTGATTACTTATGAGTTAGGGTATATGCAACAGCCATTCCTTTCACCCGGTTTACTATAGGCGTCACTTTTCAACTAGTTTTTGCAAGCACCTTGTTTTCCCGCGGTCTTTAGGTATACCCCGTTGAGAAACGGTTTTGTTCGAAGCACTGGTAAAACATTTTGATAGTTTATTATTGAAGACAATATTTTGCGCCCTAAAAGATCCGTTTTCCTTGCCTTGGCTTTTTCGTAAACCTTGCATTGGTTTTCAATTTTTTCAAGTTCAACCTATCCGCCTTTGGCGCTTATTTGCGTATCTGCAATGTCTTGACTTGAAAATTCCATCACCAGGCGCCGAACTCATTGCAAAATTTCCACAGGTTAGTTCCTTGCACAGTTTACACTGGCATGTAACTCTGTGCACTCTGTTTATCGATGACTCGTCTTTAAATTATAGCGTGATACTGACTAAGCGCATCTGCCACGAAATTGATTACTTCCGCTATATGATTCCGCAAAGTATTACATAAACACTAGTCAGATGCATGCTAATTCTATACTGGCCACAGTTTATGGAATTATATGAATACAAATTTTCCGGATTTGCCGCTAGACATATTTGCTACAAACGGCGTTTAAATGCATTATTATAGACTTTTCCAGTTGAATAATTATGCCCTAGGGCTGCAAATCAGTGCTTCAATTTTTGAACGTTTTTCACTACAGAGTATGTCCTGCCATCCAGATTGTTATAATTCTCCGAAGAATCCGTCTGGAGAGACTCGGATCGCTTTTTGGGGTGCGGCGGATGCTTGTAACACTGTTTCTTTTTTCTTATTCGAAAGTCACTTCAGTTCGGTGATCTGACGAAGGTTTTAAAAACCTGCAGTAACTGCGATCTGATTGTTTTGGTAGAACTTACTGTCTAAGGAAGCAACCGCGCGATGTTACTGTTAGACGTGGTTGGATTTCTGACCATAGCAACCAGTTTAATACAAGCAACCGGGAGGGTGCAGATATCTACTCCCGTTTGCACGTCGAATCTTTGCAGACAAGTTGGTATGTGGTACAGCTTTCGGTTGAATAATAGTTAAAAAAGCTATATCCGGAAAACTGCAGGGAAAATTTCCATGCATTCCTGTATTTCAAATTAAATACCCAATTGTAAATCGGATCTTGGCAGCTATCAGTCACTACGATGACGTTAAGTCGGCCTTAAGCTATTCGTTTGTGGTTATTTTAGCCAGTCTAATCGAAACCTGCATGGATGACACGGTTGACCCGTGCGTGGATTTCTACACCTACGCATGCAACCGTTGGAATAGGAGTTCCGCTCCTGCGCACGCCGTGCTCGAATTAACGATTTCCAAACAACTTAAAGGTACGTGCGGCACGGTGTACGTAGACACATGTCCAATAACCGACCTTTCAGTACATCGATAACATCCGCAAATTGGCCTAGTTCACTGTACGGATCAGCAGTCTGAGCACCAACACTGTCTGGCGTGTTATGGAAGCAGAGGTCTCAAACCGTACAAACTTTTCGTACGGTTACGTACGGTACTCAGCCTACGCTTCTACGGTACGGTACTGTTACAGTATTAACAATAACCGGATTTGCCGTACCGTATACCGTAAACGGTTTGCCATAATGTTAAAACCACGTTCTCGGATTACGGTTACGTACGGTAGAGCATTTACCGTATTGGCTTTTTGTACGGTTCCTTACGGTCTAACCGTACCGTATACCCTATACAGTGGTGCCGTATACGGTTTGCGACCTCGCTTCGCTACATCGTTAATCCACAAGTCACTACTGATTACTATATTCACGCAAGTTATGACTGAAAGAGGCAACCAATATCTTACCAGGGCCCCGTCACCGGCTATAAATTCAGAAAACTTTTATGTTTTGGAGAAAGATAGAGGAACACTGGAACAAAAAACTATTTTCACCTGCTGTGATCAATGGGCGTGGCCAGAACAAAAATTGAAAGCAAATTCTACACTGTGCTCTAGCCTGTGGGCAATGTACCGCATCGTACGTTTAACGTTACTGAACAACCTGTGCGAGAGAAGTTCAACTTTAAATCCTTTCCTCAAAATTTTTATGTATTTCTTATAGATTTAAACATACATAAATTTCACAATCCAGCCGCTTGTGAAACGGGTTTGCAAATGGTACGCAGCGCGCCCTTCAGCTTCTTTCTGCCGAGATAGTTCGGTGCGCGCGAGTATCTTCGATCTCGTAATGGTTGAAAAAATAGCTAACACAAAAACGTAAGTGTAAACTGCATCATCTCAAGAAAGAACAGAGAAAAGCGAGAAAAGCGTTGAACACAGAGAACACAGAAAAGCGTTGAACGAGTATTTACAGTTAACTGACCTCGTACAGATTGTTCGGTATTAGCGGCATAATACTGCATTCAGCATAGCCGATAGTTCCATAGACTACAGCACAGTGTAAACTTTAGTTTCAAATTTTGTTCTGGCAACGCCCATTGATCACAGCAGCTGAAAATAATTTTTTTTGTTTATTTCAGTGTTACTCTGTCTCTCTGCAAAATTTTTCTGAATTTATAGCCGTTGACGGGGCCCTGGTTAGTGTACTGTTGAATACGTTTTTGAGCTTTTTTAACTTATTAAATTTACACGAAAGAAGCGTTGGAAATCCACCGAGACACTTTTGAAGTGGCCCTGATATTAAAATTAAATTCTTTAAATTTAGTGTAATACTTGCGGCTTCTATGAGAGATTTATTCATTAGGTAATACTTGGGCAACCAGACATTTTAGCGCCTAGAATACAATGGCGCAAACAATGAACCCAGTCGTATGGGCAAGCGAGAAAGCAAATACAGCAGTGAGTACAGTAGTGTTGTTGATCTATTGTGAATGTATGAAGCTTCAAACCATTAAAAAAGTATTAGAGAGAGAAAGCGCGCATATGCCGTGGGCTTTCGATAGCATGCCAATTAAACTACAACATTGAACGTTCTAATTATCAAATTTGGCCGCGTTTGACATCATCAGAAAGGGAACGAAGTTCTACAGGTAAAATGATTATGTTTAAAGTTCCAAAAGTCTGGAAAGTTTAGAACCATAAGCGTTTATTCGAGCGAGAAAATTTCTCTACGATGGCTTAACATAGGCGTTCTCTCTGTTCCCTTTCTCAGTCTCCGGATCAGCTCGAAAGTTTTACGATCAGTAGCAAGCCTGTGTGAGGAGAGAAGCCGCTCACGTACAGCGATAAAGTCTTTCAAAAATTTCAACGTATTGCGCGTTTTGCGCCGTGGTGCAGTGGTACTGTTCTACTGCCTACGCGGATCTAACGACGCAGCCGGAGTTCGATACCCCCATCGGCGCCTTTTTCAGCCGTTTCTCGGTTTCCCTCGGATTGCGCCCTGCTTAGACTAGCTTCGCCACTAGCCTATACTACTGTAGAGCGGCACTGATACAGCATAGCATGTGTTTATCATCTTGAAATTTTTGCCCTTTTTAGAACTGTTCGGCAATGGTAACTACACCAATCCCACGGAGAAAAAAGCAAAGGACATATACAACCAGTGCCTCAACGAAACGCATGGTATGCAAAGTTGATTTTGCCTTGTACTTGAAAGATAAAACCATTATCATACAGCGGCAGTTATCTGCAATACATTATAATATAAGGCACACGGTTTGAAGGCAGTACCGACTGCACGCCGTGATCTAAGGCTCTAATAGGCGCTTGTAACAGCAGAACGCAACGCAGTATTTCGGGGTTTTTGTCACCTCCAGGACTCCCATGTAACACCAACTAATATAATATTTAACCTTTAGCAGTATACTTAAAGAAGAATCCGACCACCATCCTATAAAATTCAGAAAATGTATTATTATATTTTGAGGTTTTTAATGGCGAGCTAATTTTCACTTAAACCGGCTTAGTTTTCTTATAGTTTCTTAGTGGGTTTCTGTTTTCTTATGATCTCTTGTGTTTCTTCTTGTGTTTTCTCTGGTTTCTTATGTTTACCTAGCTGTCGCTCTCGTGACAGTCGACGAAGACTTCGTCAATGTCGGTGAGCCACCTTGCTTAAGTTTGCATATTCACCGCTGCAAAATACACTTCAACCTTTTTTGCATTTTCATTTAAAAGTGAATTAGTAAGAAACGCCTCGTATGACAATGATTTGCATTTTTTTCGCATGAAAATTCAAAAATCCAAGTTTTTTATCCAAAACGCAGAATGTCGGCTATTATCAGCTTTTGTCAACAGAGCTGCCATTTGACGACCGCACTATAGTGCGCGCTGTTGACGACTTGTTGGGCGGATGGTCCCTGTTGAAAGACAATCCCAATGTGTCCGATTTTCCTCTGGACGAAGCACTCGTTCGCCTGCAGCAGAACGATATTCGAACCTTCAGCGACCTCTCGGTGCTAGCAGACGACTTGTCCAGCGACAAAAGCATTCTGTTTTTCAACATGCCGGTCCGTCTCTCGCAACGATGGGAACTAAAGACACTGTCGAGCGTCACACTGCTCACCAATCCAATTAATGCAACTACGCAGTTAATGAACAAGTGGACGCCGATTGTGAAGCGTTTATTGAAAGCAACTAATGCAAGTGCGCAATGGTCTTCAGTTGAAAAGCGATTTGAGGAAGCTGTTAATTTAGACGTGATGCTTGCGATGGTGCGAGCTACTGTAAGTTGCGAAAATCTGCTAGACCATTCGTGGTTTTTTTCAAAAAATATTGTAAAAATCCGATTCTGCAAAGCTGTTACTCCTTTGATAGCTAAAGTTTCAATGCACATTTAATTGTTTTCCAATTTTTTTGTACATTTTATTTCAGCTTCACTGAATTTTCATTTTGTTTTCTTTTTGATTTTATGTAAGGTTTTTTTTATCACAGTTTCATTTAACTTTTTATTTGCCGTTACTCAAATATTATACTATTGTACAAGTATTTATTAAATTTCGTCAGATTTTAAACGCCTTTTTGTTTTGTCATCTTTCTTAAATTTTTCAAAATTGTTTGGTTTTTAGCGGCCATTTGGGCCTACGGACTATCTGAAGCGCTTAACGTTTGGCGATCTGTCTAGACCACCATTCCGTTCGCGATTTTTAGCAAACTTCTTGCCGCTTTTCAACGCCATGCTGGGAGCATCCGCTGTGAAATTTCAAGCCACGAACGCTACACAGTTCGGAGCCCCGCAGCTAGAATATCTGTACAAGTTGGATCAGAGGATGGCGCAGCTGGAATTGGACGAGGATGCCGGACTGGTAATACTTGGTGATTGGCTGTGGTGGATCGCCCTCTATCACTATCACTTAGTATATCGAGGGACGGGGAATTGCATACGGCTTGTGAAAGCGGCCATGCCGTTGGCCGTTTCGGGAATGTTCTCCAAGACATACATAACAAGCGAAGCCGTTCAAAAGGTCTAGCAGAAACAAACCAATTTCCTCATAAAATAAATTGTGTGGCATTATTCATAACAAGCAATGCGCCGGATAAAAGAGTGTTGAAATGTTTAACGGCTATTTGCGTGCAACAGGCAGAAGAGCTGACATCGGAAATTTATAACGGGGTTTGCGACGCAGTCATTCTTGAGACCACCTGGATGGATCGAGAAACCCAGGAAGCCGCAATAGATAAGCTAAATCATACACTGCGGAATATCGGTTATCCAGAGGAGTTTTTGCACAACTGGACAGTTATTGAGGACCTTTACTCCAAGGCAGGTCTATCTCGGCGCACCGTCAAGTTTTAAAAAGAATCTTTGCAGGTTGACTTAGTGCAAATTAAGACAAGCTTCGCTTGGAGAAATCCATGTTTTAATATGCGTTTGCCAACGGGAACAAGGACACCAGTCAATATACGAAACGCTCAACAATTTGACGAGAGCATTTTTACTCAGGAGTGACGTGCGCTGTTTCTATAAATTTGATGGGCATTGTCTATAAAAGATCGAACCAGCATTTATCACTAGATTAATATGCCATTTTATTTTAAAAAGTTCATAAATCGTAGTAAATTGGTGTATTAACCAGCTGCATACGTTAACGAGTGACAAAGCACTAGTGAAAAAGTTTTCAATTGCGATGAAATGCGTTGAAGCCATTCCTGTCATATTTGCAGGTTCAAGCGGGGGTTTCTTTCTTCGACACACTGCGGACCATCGATCAAAGCAACAGTTGGATTAACTTGCGAAAACTTTCACGCACCAACGCTCGCAATGATCCCTTTAGCCCGACCGATCTTACTGCGATATTCGCCGAGATGGTCCCGTTCAGCAATCACATTGGTATCTCACTAGCTTGTTTAATTTACTTTAAATGATCCTTCAAAAATTATTTTTCTTGCCACGGGTAAGTATTTTAAGTCGGTCCGTGAAAAGTTGTTCTGTAGATTTTGGCGTTTATGATTTTTTTACACTCCTTTTTGCTGTGGGAATGAACATTCCTAAATTTTATTTTGTACGTCTACTATAAATTTTGTCTGGTCTGTTTTATTATTTAAACTTTATTTTTGATTTACTATTTTGTAATTCTGCTTTGTGTGTGCTTCGAACGTTAATTTTTTTGCACCTGAGAATGATCGCTGGTCGGGTTTGCAGTTATTCCAGCTTCCCCATTACAGCCACCTATGCTTTACACAAACGATTATTTTGCAATTTTCAACTACGCACGCTTGGGTTTTGACATTGGCCACGAATTCACCCATGCTTTGGACACTGGAGGCTAGTATGGCTTCCTCAAGAGTGCAAAAAAGCTATATTCTAAAGAGGGGATAATTTCCCCAAATATATAACTGTAACTATTGTGTTCAGGTAGACAATTTGGGAAAGACGGGAAACCGTTTAACTGGTGGACAAATGCGACGCAGAACAGCTACAATACGAGAAACTACTCTTTAGTGGATTTCTACAACAATATCACCATAAAAAGCGGCATTGTCGATGGGCGCCAAACACTCATCGAAAACACTGCCGACAACGGCGGATACCGCGCTGCTCACTGGGTCTGTACTTCAGTTGTGTTCCAGATATTTGCACGGTGAGCAAGGAGTGGTTCTTTGCAGGCTTTTAAAAACTTTGTGCGTCGCACGGGATACCGCATCAAATTGCCGGGCTTAGAAGACCTGAATGAGGAGCAATTGTTCTGGTTAATAGGGGCTCAGGTGACCTCTGTTGTCCATTTCAAAGGGGCAGGGTAGCAGGGGGATTTGTTTTCAGATATGGTGTATCAGTGATCCAGCATATACCGACGGAACACACGCGCCGTTTAGATATCGTGTGCTGGGACCGTACATGAATAACGCGGATTTCGGTGCAGCTTACAATTGTACGCTGGGATCTCCGATGAATCCTCTGAAAAAGTCGTGGTAGTGATGCTTTGGCTCTTTAAAGCTGGTTTTAACTTTTAACAGCAAAAGAGCTATTACTGTATAAGGGCTTGGTTATCACACCATTACACACCCAGATATTTACCAACGCAATATTTTACCAAATGCGCTTCATTATTATTACTGCAACTACAATAGCGAAGGTCCAGACTCCAGAGACAGAGACTTTAACAGGCCGCTTCCGAAATCGGTTTGCTTGATTTTGAAAGCTTATTTTTTCTTTGGTTTGATTTTATGAGATTAAAGTAACCCCACTTAGAAGTCGAACCCAGGAGATACGATCTTAAAGCCAGACGTACTTACTACCACCAGACCTTGGGTAATTTCCATTAAACATGTAATGATAATTACATACAAGTATCGGTCGCGCTAGCGCGCGACCAGTTGTGTTCGAGGTATGGAAGAACGAAAGAAACACAAAACATACTTCCTTCGTACAGCAATAAAAAAAATTTGAGAAATATTTCAAATATAAATCCCCAGCGAGGCCAGCACGAAAATATTCTGAACATGTAGAATGCGGAAAGTTTTCAAGCTTTCCGGTTAAATTCAAACCAGTTTATAAAACTGTGAAAGCCACCGTAATTTTCTTGTTTCACGGTCCTTTTTCACGTTTTTAATGTAACTTTATATTTCCGATCTAACGAACTGAAAACTTAAATTTTTTGGTACGACAGATAATATTACACGATGCCCATAAAAAACGATTCAGCCGATATTTCAGCGCAGAATTATTGGAAACTTCAAACTTGTGGTTGTGGGAAACGATTAACGGTTGCCCGAGGTGACCTCGCAGGCTGCATCTTTAGCTACGAAGTGAATGTAAGATTTTCAGCCATTCAGTCAAGCTCTTCAGTATTTATCATAACAAAATAAATACATATTTATCAGATTTCGAGGTTAGTGAATACCCAAGCTACCACCAGAATTACAGAGCAACGTAGGTTAGTGAATGCCCAAGCTGCCACCAGTATCATAGAGCCGCTACGTGAGTGGATACAATTTCCGGGCCGCGGGCCGTTTTTATATATTCGGAAATTACATAATTATAAGTTAGACAATTTACACCGTGATATATATATATATATATATATATATATATATATATATATATATATATATATATATATATATATATATATATATATATATATATATATATATATATATATATATATATATATATATATATATAAATATATATATATATATATATATATATATATATATATATATATATATAAGAAGAAACAGTATATTGTATAAACATAAAATGGCGTCGGTTACGTCATAAACTGGAGTTGGGAGCTGCACTTTCCAGCTGCAATTCCCGGTTGGACTTTATGACTACAGCTTCCAACTCCAGAATATGAGTCATCACAATTTGTATAGTGTATAGTATAGTATATATATATATATATATATATATATATATATATATATATATATATATATATATATATATATATATATATATATATATATATATATATGTAGTTAAAATTTTATACAATAGTTAACTAATTACAGTCTTTCGGGAGGAAGTAAGTATTAAAGGCACCACGGAACGCATAAAAACCTAGAAAAAAAAAATAAGTGACTTTTGCTACAATGGCGCGCATTGTGTGTAAAAAAAACTTTTGCGAAGCCGTGGTGGGGACTTGCATTATTGTTATGTTAATTCTTATAATACTGCTGGAAGCATTTTTCGGAGCAAGCCACAGTGTCAGGACCTTTATTAACAATTGCACCGCACTGGAAGTTGATGATTTACTCAATCGAAACATCACCCCATGGGCGAGTGTTAAAATCAGAGTCAACAATTCTACGTTTTGAGTAAGTAAGTTTAAATCGTTTGTTAATTTCCGCCGACGAAACTTCCAGCTTGCGCTTATTGCGTGTTATGTTGAACGGATAATTCACGGTAATTCCGCTTGGCTGGTCCGGTGGTGCCAGGCTTTCCAGTAGCATCTCTTTCAGGCTTTCCAGGTTTAGCTGTTTTTTTCGCTTGCCGTGTCAACGTAAATCCCTTGACTTTTATCGTTTCACATCCAGTATTTGTCCGGTAAGCATAGCTTTTTGGTCCTGGGACAACAAAGAATTAACATTTTAAGTTGCTCGCATATTATTATCTAGATAATTATTCTTTTACCAAGCGCTACAAATTCGTCAATGTACTCGTCAGGCTGTAAAGACGAGGACAAATCACCCAAGCACGTTCCCGTTGGTGGATCGGGCAAATCGTCTCTATGGATGTGGAAAATGCTGTCTGCAAAATAAAGAAGTGGATGACCAATTTGCCGATAATACTGTTTCGCGCGTTCACCTGTATCGTGGTATAACAAACGGTCTCCAACCATTTCCATGAATTTTAATAAGTGTAGCCGTGCGTACGCAGTCGTAAAAGCTGCGATAACAACATTGGTCTTTTTGCTCGTCGCAATGTAGTCCTTCTTGGAGCGGTATTGAACTGCCATAACTTCATCGGTGACCAAATCGAACCCGGCGACTTCGTACTTGTTAGAAAACAAGTAATCATGGAATACCTCTTTCTTTTCCACCATATCCGTGTTGGATCGGTCTTCCTGTTGACCAAATTTTCCCTGCAATGAGCGTAAAAATAATGAACATGCACAAATTAAATAAGTTCACATGTGTACCAAAACTATTTAGCATAAGCTTGCAAAGAGCTCTCAATGCGTCGTTTTTCGCAATATTCTTTTTATCCAGTAGAATATTTTCTTTAGCAAGGAATTCTTGAATATATCTGTCTTTTTCATCTTCCGTTTGACACTGTGGTGGATATCCAGAAGCTTCCGTTTTCAGCTTCAAAAACAGGTCAATGTATTCTCTGAATAAATACTGCATTTGTTCTGGATAGTGCCAAGCCGAGTATATTTTATCGATACGATAGCCAACTTCTAATGCTCGATGAATTTCTTGAGTGCACCAAGTTCCTTCCAGAGCCCTGTCCTCATCATCGTGAGAACATGGTTCGTTTACGCGTTCCGTCACGCATTTAGCGCATAAAGGAAAAGTCAGTTTATCAGTTTTGTAAGGTAGCACCGGTAAAAAACAACGACGGTAGAGGAATGACGCGACATTTAATTATTCCAAAATACTCTCCACAGGCGGAAAATCTTTAGTAATGATAACAGGCGGTCCCACCGGATAAGGTAGATTTTTGTTAATATAAGGGTATTCGCTGATAACGTCGAGCGAATAGATTTTTTCTCCAGGATCGCACTTGTGGTACAACTTGATAGCGTTTGTCCTGCCACCAGTAAATGCGTCTCGGGGGTGCATAGGTTCTTCAATACCGGTCAACTGAATTATTTTCTGAAATTCCAGGTCAGTAGTGAGCCGGCTATCATAGTCGTGTTCCCAGATCGAAACTACGGAATAGCCCATAGTTTTGATAGCTTCAAGGCGTAAGGCAGTTGCTTTGTTAACTTCCTCCATTGGCCGTTTCAGAAGGGGATGCAGCGTGCTTTTTGTTGTGCATTCGCTGCAGCCGTGCCACATACATCCTGCACAAAAACATTGAAGGTGAATTGCGTTTTGAATGTGATCGATAACATTTATATCGAGCTGACTAACCTAAAAACTCGTAAGCGGTTTTGTATCCCGATCAAAACCATCCACAGTCCAGTGACCGATTCGATGCTCTTTTGCAATTTTACATCATTTTCCATTTCAATCCAGCGTAGCCAACGCTCTCCTTTGACAGATGACTTTTTGCCCTGACCAGGAGGGCCGATCAACGCAATTTGGTTTTCCTTCAGCATTCGCGCTCTCCAAAAGTAATTGCACATGCCGGGTGTGGTTAGTCCAGACGCAAATGGGCATAATCCATCGGTTACCTGTTGGAAAAGCGCTCGAAATTTTTCGCACGCTTGTTGCAAAATGAGGACATCTTGTGAGCAATACCTAAAACGAATCGGATAAGTTCGATTCTGTAAATAGCATAAGGGTTTAGCTTACTTGATAAAGTGTGCATTAAAGTCGAATTTGTTCCTGTGACGGCGTCGCTCTTTGCGGTACCATTTCATGAAGCGCTTTCGTTCTTTCTTTTCATAGACTGATAGCCATAGTCATGACGATCGGGCCAAGCAGTTATTTTATTCCAGTTTTCAGGGGTTATTAAGTTTGTGTGGAAATCTCCTTTGGTTTCTTGCAAACCAAATGCTTTCAAAATTTTTTAACGATGATGGTACATAGTTCATAGAGTCACGAAATTTTATTTTGAGTTTGGGCACGTCCATCTGCATAACCTTGCTCCCGTTGAAAATAAGCGGACGTGGAATAACGCCGTTTTTCACGAGATAATTCAAAATGAAGTATCCATCAAATCCCTGAAAAATAAATTATCAATTTATTTAATAAAGAAGTTAAGTTGCAGACAAACACTGGTGGCACTTGAACTCGCAGCGGTGATACTGTCTTTGATCGTAGCCTTTCATGCAACGGTAACAGTAATAGTGGTGCTCAAAATAGGCCGGTAAAGATGTTAAAACATCAAAATGTTGATCGTGATGCAGCAGCATAATTCGCTTTTCGCAGTAGGCGCCGCAGTAGACGATAGAATTTCCATGATCCACAGATACCACAATAAACTGATAATTCGGTAAAACTTCTTCAAAGCGGGGAATATCTTGCACGTTGAATTCTCTGTTTGGCAGGTTGGCAGTCAACAATAATTCTTTTGTCTTCTGGTCTTGCAACTTTATGGTTCGGTAAAGCTTTGTGTACAGCTCTTTGTCGCCATCTGCATGCGCTTGTGCCACAACTATAGCCCTGGCCATACACAAACAGTCCGTATTTCGAATCTGGGTAATACATCTTTTGTTGTCTAAAATCCGCTGCAACAATTTTGATACATTTTTTCTGCATGATCCGGATGGCAAATCAGTGTGCTGGACTGACAGTTCAAATGATTCGTCTAGCAGAAAAGCCTGATTAGAGTTTAGAATCCGCCTTATTGTCGTCATCCACCGTTCAATTGTTATTTGGTCCCGCCGAATAGGTGGCATCCAAATTGGATACTGCAGAGCATTTTGATACATGCGGATTCGCACCAGGTTATGCGCTGGAATCGCAGCAATCACACTCTCAGAATATCTTTCAAAACGAGTGTTATCGTTTTAACAGCATACTTGAACGATAGATTATCCAGCCCCGTCACTGTACATTTGTAAGTTTCGAACGAAACTGAAAATTTCTGGGAATATTTTGCTCCGATATTTTCGAGCACATAATAATCTTTAATGTCATTCAAGTCTGGATCGACTTCGTCAGCTATATTCAAAGCTGGCAGATCAGCTCGTGGTACAGTATAATTATGATCAAGAAGAGCATAATCATGATTGAAAAGTGCGGTATCAGCAAACTGTGGGTTACTAGTACAGGCACCCGTACTCAGAGTTGCTACAGCTGTTACATCGATCAGATCGCTCAATGATTCATGCGTGACATGTATGCGATCAGTGTCACCGGAAATATGCGGATGCAGCACCAGCTTGTCCAACGCAGATTGAAAACTGCCATCGTCCGAAATTGCATGGAAGTCAGATTTTAATAAGCATCTGTCATTGATAATAACCGCAATCAGATTTTAATAAATCCTGGAACCTTTTGCGTAGAAAACAACGCTTAGGGGGTCTTTAACGTTTTGCAGATAGTTTCTGAACGCTCGATTTATCTGAATCTCCAGGTCCGAGAAAGCTTTAACAAATATTTCATCGACATTCGTGGAACTGATGCCGTACTTGCTAACAATGTAATTATCCGGAGGAAGCAAAAATCGGGTGTAATATAGACAATGGAAATCAACAGAACTAATTGCCAGTTCCGTTATAATTGACTTCTCATTACGATTATACCATTTGATGTCCACAACAATTCGAAAAACCATTCTGCTTCGCCAAATAGAAATAGATGCAGTAAGGAAAAACTTCTATGAAGCACATGTTTTTGGCAAGACCACGAGTACAAAATGCGATGTCCTGTTTATATTTCGAAACAAAACATCCACATGGCAGCGCAATGTTGCTGTAGTGTAATATTTTGTTGCACTGCAATTTGTTGCGGTACAAAGTAACTACACCTACACTCATACGTAAGGGTTTGGATGGCCAGACTTTATTGCATTATTTGACGGAAAACAGACTGAATTATCATAGAGCGATCACGTATTACAGTGTTCAAATCAAAATAATGATTAATATAAGCACAAACCATTCGATCATTCGACGATTTGCTATTGGTGAACAAATGAATAAGAGAGGTAAATGACTCGCCGGAGCATCGTTTTAGAATAAAAAAGCAGCAGTACTGTCCGCACACGGTACTCCATTCCATTTGTAAACGATGCGCTTGCGAAATAACTAACTCGGCGTTCTTGCAAAAACTTTCAATATGGATGCCGTAAAATCTCGGTTCGTGACCATAAGAGTCAAAATATTCCAATTTTCCCGGGACGTCCTGGTAGAACGCCAACCAATGTGAGCCTGGCTTTGCAGCTTCGTCAGTATTGACAACGCATGCCCATGGCAGCTTCATTGGCAGGGACGGTGGTAACATGTCCGCAGCAAATACACCAATAAAAGCATCTTTCGTCACGGTACTTGAACGTAGCACGTGGTCGATTTCAGCAGTGTCCATTTTAGTGCCGATCTGCATTCAAAATAAAATCTGAATTTTTTTTTTTTACACTTTGTCCTGTAAACAACGGGCGACCGAGAGCGCGAAGCGCTCCGGTCGCCCATTGTTTACCACATCCGTCACGATTCTCTTCAGCGTCAAAAGGGGCCGACGGCGCGCCCACCCCCGCTGGCGACCCTGAAGCTTACCGCGCAGGCAACAACACGGCATTTTTAAGTCTTACAACACTTACGTTAGGTTTTTACGCTGTAAAATCCGCAATTAGCTGGCGATGTGAATTAACTTCAATAATATTATCCCACACCATCATCGTAATGGCCATAATTGGTTCAGTTAATTGGGCGGCGAACTGCAGGCGGATTGATAGATTTCCTTGGCGCACGGTGCTCATCGGTCCCCGGCCTGTCCGTGAAGGTGTCAGATCGAATCCCCAAATAGAAAATCCTTCCGCAAATGCTTTACGGTCGAAAGGCAGCGCCCCGTCCGGTGCGTGCAAGCGGCCGAGCGTCTCCAACAGACCGTCATATGATTGCAAATAATCACCCGTGGCGAAATTTGGTCGGTAGGCTTGTGCGGGATACGACTGTCCGTCGACTTCGACACTTATATAGTTGAGATTGAAATGTTCAAAGTTAAACGGATTACCTCGGCGCAGCCCGTGAAAACTCGAGCTTTTTACAAATCCCACAAAAACACATTTGGGTACTGCTCCAATATGTAAATTAGCCAGCACTGTGCTCTGAATCATACCAATATCATTAACACGCATACACACTCGCTCAATAGGGTATTTCACAGTCTTTGTCGATAATTGGGCAGTAAGCGCAGACAAATATGCCGGATTAGGCACAAAGCGTTTGACGTACAACCGCGGATTGCGAATGTATGCTTTAAAGGTATCCACTGGAAGATTGGCATATGTACGCAGGTAGAATTCCGGCTTATTCAAAATGAGGCGCACATGTAGCGGTACACCGGTGATCAAATTTTTTCCCTGCTGAAAAATGTCCGTACATAATTTGGCGCTGAACGGGACGTACTCGTTGGTCACAAACATAGCTTTTCGCGTTACTTCTCCAGCGTTATTGGCATGATCTTCTAGGTACCCGGGAGTGTCTATATAAAATCCAGCACTTGTTGCCTGGCTTTTAGGGCAGCCGGTGTGTACCCCAACAAATTTTCCAAGTACGCTCGGTAGGCATATAATGGGGTGGAATTAGTTATCAGGCGGTTGGCCATTGTTACCTCTACCGAGCTGAATATAGAATGCGCAATCAAGTTCACTGGTGCTACCAGATCCGTGTTTTCAATATGCGTAGCCGCACCAAGTCCTGCAATTTGCTTTTTGATTGCAATATCCATTTCTAGCGTAATTTCCGGTAGCACTAGCAGCGCCGACGTTGAAGGGGAATGTAAAGGAAATTTCTCCAGAACTAATTTCTTCTGTTTGCCCTGATGTTGGTAGAATGCGTTCTTCTTCTGTCCGCACAAAATCCGCTAGAGTGGCCGGAACGGAGAATAAATCCGACTCGACCTGCATAGCTGGCACGCTTCCTTCCAAAATAAAAGCCATTTTAAAATGCGTCCTCAAATTCTCTTGGGGAATCCGTTTAAGCCGTTTAAGTCGGAAGGAAGGTTTCTTTATCTTTTGTCCTCTTGTGCTGCTGCTTGAGCCGTTTGATGCCTCCTTGCTGTTGAGGTTGCGCAGTTAACGCTTCCGAAATTTTCTCTCCTACCTTCTTGGATGTTTCACTTAAAACTGTTGTCGCTGCGTCGCGTAAGTGGGGCTTTGCTGCTTCCATTGCTGCTCTGGCATGTGGTGCCGCTGCTTTAATAACCGGGGCAGCAAAATGCGCTAATTTACGGGCATTTTTTAGCGATAGTAATACTGAATGGGGCGGAAATGCAGCTTTACCATTGACTTTCCAGTCTGAAAAATTGCCGCTTCTCCGAGATCAGTTGCAATGTTGATATCAATAGTGTCCAGTCGATCGTATAAAACAGGTAAATAATGTGGATCCTCAAACCTTTCGGAAACAATTTCGAAGCGAGGAACACTTGCTTTAATGGGGAAAGCGCGCAAAAGCTGCATAGTTTCATCGCCCACAATATTGTAGTCGCACTTGTTGCAGTAGACAAAAATTGACTGGTTCCCAATGTGCATATTTACGGGCTTATCTGCTGTCATTGTTATAGACGTCTCCAACAGTTGCAACTCTGCCAGGGCTTTCAGCTGGTCGGACAGTGTTGTAGCTGCGGAAGCAAAATTCGTTTTTTCCATTAAAAAATTTTCATATTGTTCAGACTGTGCAGCAGAAAATCGTCGTTCTTTAAATCCAAGCATACGGGATAGATGCAAAGATGAGGGAGGAAAATCCAGAAAAACACGTACGCTGGGAAATTTGACTTTGAGCTTGGGCTCGGTTGCAAATAATTCTAGTTGGAAAGCCGCCTGTTCTTTCGCTGAAGAATCGCGAAATGGCTTTAACCGTGGTACTTTACTGTTGATAAAATTAATGATGTCACTTTTCTCATAGATCCCTGCAGGTACCGTAATTGTGTCCCTCTCCATAGCGAAAACACCGTTGCTATCCATAGAAGTAATTTGGTCAACGTGCAACGTTTGGGGACTGGGTAAATTGTACATTGAATTAGGATACTGTATTTCCACCAATGCCATTTCCCATTGTCCCGGTAGCGATATCACGCTCTTTAACTTTGTGGTCCATTCAGCTGCATTATTCTTTGGGAACTGTTGCATACAGGCATCAGATGGAAGCGTGACATAAAAGCTATTATGAGCCATTTCTGACACGACTGAGTTCGGCTTCGTAATATTTCCCGCGAATTAAGTCCCCGTCTTCATCCAGTAATACGTAGAGGGGCTCGGGCTGTTGTGGTAATACTTGGTGTATCTTGTAAATTTCCTCCTTAAATGTTGACTCATATCCTTTTTCAAAAAGTGTTTTGTCGATGGCTACTCGTACTGTGTCACCTACGCTGTACTTTGGCTTTTTCTGCTTTCCCAATAATAATTCTGCATATAGTCGATTGAATATTTGCAGAGAATTGGACTGGCTAACCTCATTAGGCGTGACTTTATGCGAAGAATGAATTGCGTTGTTGTAACTGTTTACCAAATCTCCCAGAACGTCCCAGTACACTTTAGACTGTCGGTGTCGAAATAATTTCCATATTCGTTTCTTGAGATTGCGTATGCCATTTTCAGCTAAGGATGCTTTGATTGCTTTATTTTCAGAAGAGAACAAAAAAACCTTTTAGGCTGTCAAAAAACTCTTAACGTCCTTATTGTAAAATTCAAGACCTTTGTCCGTTTGCAATTTAATGGGAGCTCCGAGTTCTGCAAACACCTTTTCCAACCCAAGTTTTACTTCTAGACCGCTTTTATTCTTTAGTAGTTGACAGCTCACTTTCTTCCTGAAGACGTCGATCACAAACAATATCCAACGGTATCCTTTGTTCTGCTTCGCATATTTTGACATGTCTGCCAGATCGGCTTGATATTGCTCCGCTAGGTTTGAGACAACTACGGGGTTTCTTTTGAACCTTTTGCGTCGAGATTTGTGGACTGTATATGGATCCAGATGCTCCAGCTGTTCCCGCGTTTGTTGATAGTTTGGTGCTTGTGGAAAGTGGCTGCGAAACTTTTGAATCCCTGTTAAGCTGCCCGGGTGCTGAGGGTTCAGATACGCTTGTCGTAGCAGTAGATTGGCCATCGTATTCGTCGTCGCTACTGCTTGATCCATCGCAACAGCTAGATGTGCAGTTCCATGTCATACCTTCACCCAAAGACAAAGAAAAGGGAACGCATCCACCACCACTCATTTGTTATTAATAGTCATCCAGTTGAACTGGGATTTGGTTCTTGAACCGATGGGACCTTCGATTTGTAAAGTGTTTTCATCAAATACTTCTCGCTTTGCACGCTTGCGTTTTGCCGGGGTGCAGGTGGAATAGGAGGAAAGCATCTAACATACGATCAGGCATATTAGGGGGTACCCACGGCTTCTTTAATAGTTGTACTGGAATGGGGGGCACAGATGCTGGAGGCGGAATAACCATTTGGTCAGGGCCGAACGCCGACTCTTTCAGCGCCAAAAAGCGAGCCAAGTTTCTTGATAACAGTTCCGCTTTCTCCCATTCGCTTAGCGTATTCCGTGAAATTATATCTCTCATCAAATCGTCCAGTTTTACAATATCCACAACTGCAGTGGGCTGCTGTTGTAATTGGACATCCGTTACAATACGACCAACCGTGTCACTTGCAAGTCTTTTCATTTCGCTCGCGGGAACAATATAATGCACTTCCGGTTTCATTTCAGTAAGGCAGTTCCCAAAACAGCTGCCAATACAGGTAGAACCGCAGGTAAGAATCCTCCGCGCTGTAATAAAATTTCCCTCTTGCTTCGTAAAGGATATTTTTTGAGGGCAATCAGCTTTAATGGTCGACGCCAACGCTGACACACCTTTAGCTGATCGGTGGTAAGAGGCACTGAATTCTTTACCAAATTCAAACAAATTTCTTCAAAACAGCGAAGTTGTCGTTTCGAAATATTTTCCAAAAGAAAACGACGCTGCTTGGGTTTCAGCGATCGCAGGGTAAGGAGAAACGGTGCAAAGTCTTTTAAAATCTGATCACACATTCTTGGGCAAGGTTGTCGTATGTGGATTAATGTAAATTTTAGTCAACTCTCCCGGTAATATTGCTGAACGAATCCTTAAATAGGCAGGTGTGTCCGGTTTCATATCCAGAATGAGAGGTTGAAATGGTTCCTGGCCGACTTCCTCGTAAGCTCCGCTGAGATGTTTTAAACCAGTCTGCCTTTCTAGAATCTTGATTTGGTTCACATCACGATTATTTTTGAACAGTATAAGATATTGTGCATTAAGATGCACGTCTCGCATAGCAGACCCTTGTTTATATAGGTTATTGAATAATAGAAATACACAAAGCCGTTTATGGTGTACTTTTTGAGTGAAGAGTTTAGCCAAATGCTCATTTTTCACCAAACCACTTGCCACGTCATCCAGTATCAACAAAATATTTTGTTTACCATCAAAATAATTTTCATCCTCCACAATTTGTTGAATATTTTTTGTCAGTTCAATCCAAGGGACTTTGCGCTGAAGCACTTCGTAGGCTGGCTGCATTTCTCCGTACACCAAAATAATTCGTCCAAATGGTTGGTCAAATAATTTATCGCGCTCCATAATTAATTTTGACACATATGTCGTTTTCCCCGAAGTCGTTGGCCCCACAACAAGGACTGAAGCGGGTAGTCGGAATCTCAAATCAGCTGTCGTGCGCGGATACCTATTTAAGGAATCCATTTCCAAAGGGCGGAGCTATTGCTAGCGTACCGATAACAGAATGGAGACTTCAAAGCGGAGGGTTGTCTTAGATATTGATTGGTTTATCGCTGGCTCCCAACGGCTTATAAAACAGCTGGCATTTTGTGATTGCCCAACTAGTGTTAGCAGGTGCTACACATTCACCATTCCATCCCACTTTAATCCTTACCGCGTTGAATTTAGGAGCCAATCGCGTCACTCACACGGACTTGTCTGGCATAATCGTGGAGATTATTTATACTTGGACATCGCCAGGGCGATTCAGGATATGCTGGAGCTTATTGGTGAACGACCTGCGCGTTTGACGTTTTTTGCCAAAGGATTGGAAAAGCAAAAGATTTCGGAAAATTATTTGCCTGAAGTGTTTAATCTTGAAGACATTGGGTGCCCGAAGTTTAAGGAGCTTACTTCATTACCACAAACAACGCTTTCAAAAGCGGAGACATTTGCAAATTGGCTGAATGGCGAAAATAACTAACGTTGTTGCAACTGCTGACCTTGGCTGCGCAATTGACTTACCCAGCTTATCCGAACGCGCTCCGCTTGCTCATTATGCACCACATAAATTTTCCGGGCTTCTTCTCCGTTCCATTCGTCCTTACAAATCGCACTGCCAAGTGTACCGCAACGGCAAGATCACAGTTAATGGTGCAAAGTCCATCAGTGATGCTCTCGCGTTATTGGATCACTATTACCGGAAACTGCAAAAATACGGCTATCAAAAAGCATCGTTAAAGAATCCAAGAATTGTTAACATTGTCGCCACTTTCAATTTTGGGAAATTTCTTAGTTTAGAGAAATTATACAACTCAATAAGAGCAAAAGCTGATGCCATGTTTGAACCTGAAATATTTCCGGCCATGCGAGTCCGGCTTCAAGGTTGTACGGCGATGATTTTCCTTTCTGGAAAAATTAATTTATTAGGTGCAAAAGATGCTGATACTCTTCATACTGCTGAAAACGAATTGCGCCTGTTATTAGGAACCTAAATGCAGCAGTAAATAAAATTACAAAAAAAGCTATCGTTGCATATTTCTGTTACCTGGCATTACAAAGCATTAGTGCTAAATTTATTAAGAAATGTAAAGAACGTTTACCCTTAAAAGTATCTGGTACATACTACATATACAGTGCAATACTGTACAATACATTACTCATTAATTATGATAATTAGATTTTATTACGAAATGTATTTTTTTGTTATAAAAGCATTGAGCAAACATACAAGCATATAATAATAATTTTTGTAATCAGGAAACTGCGGAATCAGCAAATTACGCCATACCGTTGACAAGGTGGAAAAATTCTTTGAGAAGTTCAGGCCAACTTTTTCCACTCAAACCCTCGTAGTTTATAGCAGCCCCGAAACTATGTACACATGACAAATACAGCATGGGTTACAACGTAATATAAACTAAAAACACTTGCTTCACTTACTTCGTGTACAAGAAATTCATAAATTCTGCAATTAGCGGAGTAATCGTTAACAGAAACGTGGCTTTGGCTCCAGTGGAAAAAATTTTGCAACGACCCTGGCGGACTTTTTCCAGTTGATCTGCACGCACGCATAAGCATGCACGCAGTAGACTGCAAATAATTGTCAAAATTGATTACACACTACAGGCATAATGTACAGTAATAAAGAAGATAATATTCCATCGTACCTGTTAGTTTCCATGATTATATATGTATAAATAAATTGAGAATAGAGCAGCTAGTAATATCCACTGAAAAGTAATTATATTTCACTTACTATGCGTTGAAAGGCTTTGACGAGCCAGATGCGTTAAAGTGCTCCTCCATAGTGTAAAAGAATGTAAACAACTTGTTGAATCAAGCAGTGAAAGTAAACCAATATAACTGTACAGTGTACAGTAGTATCCATATAGTACAGTACCATCCATCCATCCGTACAGTACTCCAACCATTGGGCGCATGTCAAGTTTCACAATTATATATAAGCCGTGCACAATCCAGTTAAGCAATTAAACTACTCGATAAGTTGACAAATAATTTGTATATTATAAGTGCGCAGCATTACTATAAGTGTTTTCAATCAATAAGAGACGCGCATGGTATGCAGCACCATCGCTGACGAGCCAGTTGCGCTAATGTGCCAATGCCGCTCCATGCGGTAAAAGAATGTAAACAACCACTTGCACGCGTGCAACACGGCTGCACAGGTAGCTGCATCTGGGCTGCGAGCATCCTTGAGGTATGCACAGCAGATGCACCAGCGTGTGTGTGTGTGATTATCAGTAAGTGAGTAAATTAGTTAGTGTACTTCTATACGTGTACATATGCAGTAATCATATGCTGCAGTTGTGCTGAATCATATGCTGCAGTTGGGAGCTGCAAGTACAAAGTACAACCGGGAATTGTAACTAGAAAGTCCAGCTCCCAACTCCAGTTTATGACGTAACCGACGCCATCTTATGTTTATACAGTATACTGTTTCTTCTTATATATATATATATATATATATATATATATATATATATGAGACAATTTACACCGGTACTCAGATTTCTAGCTATTTTCAAAATTTAGAAACTCTGGAAGCTAGAAATATTTAGAGGTAACGACCCCGCGGAGCGGCCGAGTCGAAATATTTAGAAATTCTTGAAATGTAAAAGCTTTAAAGCCGACTTGGGAAGAACTTATAGTGATTTTAAGGTAATCGAACGGATTTTAGAACGTCTTAAAGGTTTCAAGAATTAGAAAAAGTAAAATTATGGTTGATGTAATTGGCAGTCTTAATTCAATAACCATTGTTTACGTTGCTAAATTGCGAACTCTCTAGAAGCATTTATTTACTTTAAGTCACTTGAATAAACAGCATTAAGTCACTGGAATAAACCGCATTAAGTCACTTGAATAAACAGCATTAAGTCACTTGAATAAACCGCTTCTCGATCACAAGTGAAACAACTACAACAACAACAACAACTTTCAAAAATTCATGATACGCCGGCGATTAAGTAATAAGTAAGTACTACATTTGATTACTGTACTATAAATCCTAAGTAAAGTGCTTACTACTACACTGCCACATTTAAGTACTATACCCTTTAGGTACTAACAACCCTTAAGTACTACAAATTTTAAAAGTTTTCTTAGACCTTCTTCAAAACTTATGATTTTTTTTTAGGTAAAAGTAGGAACGTTTGTGCGATGTTCTATTTTATAAAATTAACAACTTACTGAAAAAATCAATGTTGATTTAGAGATAATTTCCAAAACTAACGACCTTTAAGTACTATCGACCCTTAATTACCACAACTTTTGAAAGATTTTTTTAGACCTTCTCCAAACTTAAGATTTTTTTAAAGATCAAGGTAGGAACGTTTGTGTGATGCTTTATTTTCTAAAATTATCAACTTATTGAAAAAATCACTCTTGATTTAGGAGATAATTTCCAAAAAATAGGGACGTAAGGATATATGAATCTATTGATATGAAGAATCCGGCACCGCGACATTTCGCCGAGGACAATTAGTAGCAGAACTTTTGGTTGCAGACATTTCGCCGCAAGGTCATCTCGCTGCGCGACATTTCGTCGTGGGACGTTTCGTCGGCAGGACATCAAGCCGCGAGACAACTCGTTGGGAGGCTCTATCGACGCCGAGAGATTTAGCCTCGAGGCTCATTCAACGAAACGATTTTCTTTTAAAAGACATACTTTTTATTAGCCGGAATAAATAAAACATAAGAAACTAAAAAAATTTTCAGGAAACCAAGAAAATACGAGATTTAAGAAACCAAAAAATAACTTACATAACTTTAAATAACCTAAGAAATCTGAGAATAACTTTGACCCTAAAAAACCTAAGAAAACCTAAAAAGCCTCAGAATATCCCAAGAAACCTAACACACCTAAAAATCAAAGAAATTCAAGAAACCTAAGAACCTAAGAACACGTATGAAAAATTACAAGAAGCCCCTAAGAACTGAGAGCGTCCTATTCTTTTACGGCGAAGTGTCCGCGATCAGACGTCTTGCGCGAAAATGTCACAAAGTTACAATTTCGCAATGCAAATTGTCCCAAACCGAAGTGTCCAGCGCCTGACTGTTCTGCGGTAGACGATATCGTTCGAGTGATCAGCAAGGTGTAATCTTAAGTGGTGCTAGTACATAATTGTAAAAATAAAATTCGAACAAATCGGTTTCCGGATTCAGGGTGTGAATTCGGCCTATACAAAAATAATGATCGGTATTACGCGCGTCCCCCCCCCCACGGTCTGGAGATCTCTGTAACCAAAAACTTTTGAAGAAATCTGATACCACAGTTAGATCGGCGGTGGTTTTTGAATACGTCCGATTCGAATCGTGCCGGCACGATGCCGAACACGATCAACCCAGGTTCAAGGTGATCCTGAAACTTAGAAAAATTTTGCCTGGATACAATACGTGACTTACATTATTAATTACGCAAATTAAACGGAACAAACTGGACTTATATTCGTACAACACCAACCATAAAATAAGTAATCACAAGTATAACCTATCGATTTTCGTTGTCGGCACATTTGTCATAAATGGTAGGTCTTAACCATACGGACATCGGGCTGTTCGATTTTGGCGGGACCACTCTTCTAATGAACTGCTAAAAGCAAAGAGCCTCATTTCTTATTTTAAGGTGTCCACCGGTTTATGATTTAAAGTGTTACCTGACCAGCGAGCAAAATCGCTTATTGACTGAGTCAGTTACGGAGCTACCTCCGACTGCTGTCCAGTGGGCAAAACCACTAACTGGGCAAAGGCCATCAATATGACGTTTAAAATGTTGTGTAAAAATGTAGAACGTTTAAATTGTGGTGCAAGTCCAAGTTAAATACTCACGTTTTAGAACTGTAGTCCAAAGTCGAGCTTGAGCGCGGGCTGATTCGGCCATACTTGTACGCACTGCCGCAACGTCATGCTCCCGGCTGACGGTAGCAAATTGCGGGATTTGTATGTGCTACTAGCTACCGGAATCCCCTAGTATGTTAATATGTGTTTCGTTCGTAAATTAAAGAGAGCCTGGCCCGTAATTGGATTTTTTATGGTCATACTCTCATAGTTCTAATTTAATGCAAGAAAATATTGCTTCTCTAACTGGTACGCAACATGCGCAACCTCATGTCGATATGATATTGTCTAAACTGTATTACCAAGCCAAGTTTGTTTCTTATGAAGTACAAGCCAGTCAACGAGATGCAAACCATGCAACATTGAAATCCGAAAAGCGATGTCTTCAGGTCATGAATTTACGATGTTACCGTAAATTTGCTAAATTAAAATGTCTGAAACTATCTTTGCGTTTTATGGGGTAGTCTACTAAGATTGTGTGGTCGAATGGTAATCGAATGTATCATGAATATTATGAACTTGCCGACGACTAACGAGGCATTCGTTAGCACTTGTACCTGGCAAACATTCATGCCCACGTTGTCCCGTTAATTTGAATAAAACATTTCCTTCCTCACTGTTGATAATAATGTTGATGAATTGTCTGGCAGCACTGAAGTAGTCTAGGTAAACGGAATTTGTCTCGGGACCTTTCTGCGGTTGGTGTGATACGGGCTGCCGCTATAACAGGTCGGCGGTTTTTCTAACGACAGCCAATCGTCAAAGGAGTAAATAACAAGTGCAAAGTAAACGCGCATATCATTGGCAATTTCGATATTGTTGCCTGATTGGTTTAAAATCATTGTGAAACCACGATACAGTACGTACTCGCTACCCGAAAAGTATGTGCATATTTTGTTCAGGCCATAGCCAACATTATAATCACATTCCTACACTAACAGATATTGACACCAAATAAAATATTTCAAATTTACACATTAAAGAAGCAGCATAAGTTTTAAAGGTCATATTGCAAGCTTCCGGTCGCGCATTTAGTGCATATCCATAAACAGTAGCCAAATTGTTTTCCTCTAACAACAGCAGACTGAAAATTCTGCTTTAAGTACACCCTTAAATCAAGATTGGCTGTCACATTATAATATTGTCTCAAGAAAGAGTAATTATAATGTTAAATGCCCTGTTAGAAGACTTAGTACAAAAGCACTCGTATTCTTCGTGTAGTTACGACTCGTTCGTATTCAGTGAATTGATCTGATCATGATCGCTGCACCTTTCACCTCAGCATATCACTTATTTGTTTAGTTAAATGAATAAACCATGGCCGAAGATAATGCCATCTCTGCTACACCTTAATCCGCGGGTTCATCGGGGATCCCAGCCGACAGTTGTAAGCAGCAGCAAAATCAGCGCTATTCATGTACGGTCCCATCACACGGATTCGGAATGATGCGTGCGTTGCGTCGCTAAATTCTGGATTACTGGCGCACCATCCCTGAAAATAATAATTCCTGGTTTAGCCATGCGCCGTTTTAACGGTCCAAATAGTTAACCTGGGCTCCTGTTAACCAGAACAGTTGCTCCTCACTCAGGTCTTCTAAGCCCGGTAGTTTGATGCGGTATCCAGTGCGGCGCATAAAATTATGAAAAGCCTGCAGAAAAAAAGTTTCCTTGAGGACTATACATTTTATGCATTAGAATAAGAAATACGAAACTAACCAAGTAAGCAGCACGGTATCCACCGTTGTCGGCAGTGTTCTCGACCAGAGTGTGTCTGCCATCTACACTGTTGTTCTTCGTGCTAATATTGTTGTAGAAGTCCACCAAAGTGTAGTTTCTCGCGTTATAATTGTTTTGCGTCGTTTCGGTCCACCACTTGAGACGTTTCCCGTCTTTCTCAAATTCTTCCACTGTACACGAAATTTATAATTATGTGTTGGAACAAACGCCCTTTTAAAGGAAGTGACCGGTGTATCACACAATCTCCAAATTTGGTGTAAATGATTTGGATTGTCTACGAGCACTCGTTGACACTTTTTTCATTTTTGTTCCGTGACGTTGTATACCCAGAAGATTAGATATGGCGCGTTTCGTTTACATTTTAACCTACATTGCTTTACCTACATTATTGGTGGTCAAAATCTCTGTGTATTCTTTACGCGGCAGTTTGCGCGGCAGTTGGGTAAAAAGCGTGAGTCAACGGCGCGTAAACAAGCAAACGTGCTCATTCGTAAACAAGAATTTTGGGATGGGTTATCAGCTTACTCTTCCATGTAAGCGTTTCGCTTCGATATCGAAGCGCAACCATTACTTACCCAGACTTACACACATATGTCAGCCAGCAGAACTCTTTGCTTTAAACGTCTTGCCAACAACTGTGTACACCGGATTTGTATAATATTATATATTATGGACTGATATGTCGCTTGTTTAATTAATTACGGAATTACCAGTATATTATAATAGAGCACATATAACACGTCGGGTGTACCGTAAAGCTGTCCCGGCGCTAATTCCAAATTTCCTTGACACCATACCCACACCGTGCCATACCTTTGGAGGCAGCATTAGTGCTGAAACGGTGCAAAGCGACAACGAGTTGCTCTTGCTTGTGGATTGTCAGATACGGTATTAAATATGGAGTGATTTTCGATTAAAGATGCAATTTTAAAAAAAGCATCTCTGGACATTCGCAGTTCCTGGCGCAAACTGTCATCGTCTAAAGCCGGTAAAACATGTTCCAAAAAAACCTGCTTTTAGGAATTTTTTGCCGGCTTAAATACCGACGGCTTTGAAGACACACTTTAAATTTCAACATGAGCTCAACATCCTCGTCTTCTGATTCAAGCGGAATATCAGAATCACTATCGCTGATGCTGTAGGAATCGCTTTCTAATAAGGCTTACTCCGATTCATCACTGATTAACTCTTCGATCTTTAAACTGATAATCCTTTTGTCGCATAAATTAAGAAATTTTTGCCGTTTAGATGGTGGGGCCATTGCAGAAATCACAACAGTTACAAGTTTATACACGTGTAATTAATTTTTGAACTCCTCGCAGATAAAGAACACCTGCATTATGGCTGGCGCAGCGATGTCTTGCTTATGCCGTCGCATGATGCAGGCTAGCTCGTGTGGCGCCGCATTTGGAATTAAACGTAACTGTGTTGTTTCCTTTTCGGTGGTCAGTTTCCTTCCTGGCACGCAAACATACTCGTCTTATCATTTGTTGACAGTTTTTTGGCTGATTCATCGGGTTGGTTTTACTTGTTCTGGCCTTTACCCGACACGCATCGATTACACAGAAGATTTTGACCACCCATATTAACTTATAACTAACAATAGCTTACGCAAGCTTATGCGAACTTATGCATACTCACGTTATTAACATTCACTTGACAGTTTGTCACGTACTCTACTAATTCACACTAGTAAAACCTGCTCTAACAACCTTTTACGTTTAGTAACAGCGTTTCACGCGCACTTGCAATGCTTACACTATATGTTCCCAAGTTTTTCCATAAACGATACGTGCCATAAGTGTAGATGATTTGTATGCATTGGCGTGAAAGAAATTTGTGCAGACAACATTCAGCCGGAAAATTACAGCTGTAAAAAATCTTCACTAGTCCAAACGCAACCATTTGTATAAAAAGTCTAGTTAGCAATCGATCTTCGAATTCTGCGTAAAAACGCACATTAGCTTGAGGCTGACTTTTACGCTGAACCAGGTCTCCACCATTTTTCAGATTATGTTTTAATGTCCGCACACAATATGGGCTAAATCCCAGTCTGCGGCAACAGACATGCCATAAAGCCCGTCATCAAATCGAAAACAAGAAACCCAAATCCCAAATAACTTCGAAAATGGTTGCAGTTTATTCTGGCATTTTAAAACAAGGTGAAAAACTGGTTCAGTGCAAACGGAATTGGTGTTAATGTGCGTAATCGTGCACATTTTGACAAAGATCGGTCTACAATGAGACTATAGGAACACCTGAGATTTAAACTTATTGAAATTTTTCGATAACCATAAATCTCCAACTGGTTAGTGCGCGCAAACGCTTCTCGCGCCCATCCTGCTACAGAATGCCATGAAAAAATGCAAAAAAAGTTTTCGGTGTGCGAAAATTAAAATTTTCGTGCTTGAACAATTTCCAGGTAACTTCCCTTAAGAAATCTGTACTCGCCTTCAATATCGAAAACATGAGTGAACTCGTGGCCGATGGTAGCACCCAAGCGAGCGTAGTTAAGAATGTCCAAGCCGCTTGAGTAAAACAAAGGTGGTTGTAAAAGGGGCGCCGGAATAACTGCAAAGCGGACCATCTAAGTTGATTGTCTTGCTTGATATTTTGTTTGGTCAATTAACTTTCGACAAAGGAAGAAGAAATGAAGAAGAAATCAGAAATGAGAACTAAAAACCGCAACAGATGAAAAATTATGAACATGTAAAGGCTATGGGAAAATATCGTAACCTATAATTAGAACAAGTACTTCTACTGATTGAAAAAGCGAAATAAAAATGTGAACCAATGTGTTACTGTTGACTTCAAAATCTGTGAAAATCAAAAACCTTACACTTATCAACCGAAGTATCCGTATACATTGCAGTTATGGCAAAAACAGATTCAAAAATAAGCAGCAAGCAATATACCAATATAATTTCTGTCCGAATACATCTTGGCATCACGCAATATGAGATCAACCGGAAAAAACGGATCATTGCGGGCGTTGCGCCGGCAGAGTTGTTGCACGTTGATCCAACTATTGCTTTTATCGATACTGCGCAATGTGTCGAAGAAAGAAATTTCCACATGGATCTGGGAACACCATAGCATTCGGCCGAGCGCTTTTCATGCTAATTGTAGCTACATTATGCCGTTCAATATTATCTCGAAGCACTTCGCAATGGAAACGCTTTCGTTATATGAATGACCATATCCCCGCTTTCGATGTTCGAAGATCTCACTGAAGGATTCTGGTTTTTCTTTCAGTTTACCCATCTTGAAAGGGTTTCGAAGATTGAGATGTGTCAAGAGACTTAAGGGGATCACTAGCAGCAGAAAGCGGTTTAGGGAAAACGGGACTGGCTTGAAAACGATGGAAAGACATATGTTTGCACGACTTTGACTGAACGCAGAGAGGATTTACTTACACAAGTCCCGCGCTGAAAGTCTGAATCTGATGCTGATTCTGAATGCTAAAAGTCTGAGTCTGAATATTGAAACTCTGATTCTGATTACTGAAATTCTGAATCTGAATAAGAAAACTTAGAATCTGGCCGGTGATGACCAAAGTCTCTATAATAAAACCATAATAATTAATTAATTATGGTTATCTCGAATGCTTCAGTTAAAAATTAACTGAAGCATGCGAGCGAGTCTACAGCGTACATGGATTTTATTATTATAAAACTGTAATTCAGACAATCCAGTAGCGATAATCATAAGAGACAATAAAAGCGGCGGTAACAAATCTGTAGAAGTACAGACGAGTATTTGTGCTGCAGATCTCAATGTACAGTACTGTAACGCTTGCCGCTAGAGATATCCTATGGTACCACAGAGTATATTTATTGCAGAATGCAGATGTTGTTCTTGATTTGTTTCTTCCAACGGTTGGAAGAAACGTCTATGTCTGGGCAAGGTTAGTCTATGCCAGACCTGGCTATGTTTCTCTTTATTGTCACAATCGTTGCTGAAATGTTTCGAGCGAGACTTTTGATGTGTCAGTTCTAAATATTTTGCTTAATATTACTGTGATTGCAGAACGTCTTAAAAAACTTAGAGGGTGAAGTAAGGTATTTTTCTCACAGAATGCACCACATTCCTCTATGTTTCAGCTTTTCTGCTTCCATAAATTCAAGACTCTGCATGAATAAAAAGCGAAATTGATGGCTTTCCCTGATAATCGGGGATACCTATAAACTTTTGGTTGCAACGACAAATTTTTTCATGCATTCTGCCGTCCTGTTGCTGAGAAGCTTCCCCTGTCTGTGACATACATAGTCGCAGCACAAATACTCGCATTGTACTCTGTACTTCCATAGATTTGTTACCGCCGTTTTTATTGTTTCTTATGTTTATCGCTACTGGATAGTCTGAATTGTAGTTTTATAATAGCAGAATCCATGTACGCTGTAGACTCACCCGCACGCTTCGGTTTACTATGGCTTTACCAGAGACTTCGGTCATCACCGGCCGGATTCTGCGTTTTCTTATTCAGATTCAGAATTTCAGTATTCAAAATTCCAGTAATCAGAATCAGAGTTTCAGTATTCAGACTCAGACTTTTAGCATTCAGAACCAGAATCAGACTCAGACTTTCAGCGCAGGCCCTTACACAACGGTGTGACGCGCTCCTCTCTGACCTGTGTCTAGAACGAGCTATTCTTCAAACAAAGAAAACACTTCGAAACCAAAAGTTGAATGAGAAAGTTTCTTTGTTTATGAAGCAACATACATTGTTCTGCGTGATTCTCTCTAAAAAGCTTATATACCGAAACACGGCGTGAGAAAAGTCTCAAATTTTCAAATTAAACAATAAAAACACTTTTTGAAAGTGTTTTTTGCAGTTATTTGGAGTGCAATCTGTTGTGCAACAGAGGAGTTTCGGTATAAAGCTTTCTAGGGGAAAACACGCAGAACAATGTATTGCCTCATAAACAAAGAAACTTTCTCATTAAACTTTTGGTATCAAAGTTTTTTCTTTGTTTGATGAATAGCTCGGTCTAGACACAGGTCAGAGAGGATCACGTCACACCATTGTGTAGCTAAATCCTCTCTGAGTTAAGTCAAAGCTGGGAAAACACGTATCTGGCCATCGTTTTCAAGCAGTTCCCGTTTTCCCAAACCCGCTTTCTGCTGCTGGTGGTTCCCTTAAGGGAAATGGCCTGGTACATGGTGTTAAAAGAGGGATGCATGCACCAAAACTTTCGCTTCCGCGCATTCGGAATCATTTTCTGTAAAACTTTATGTCATACTAAAGCTAAATGATTTGTTGTATACATTGTTCTGAAAACCGACTGCCCCGCGCAACATCCGGTTGCCGAGTTATGGCGTACTAAAATGGGTGAAAAGTTTAAATGTGATGTGGTCTACCAAAAGTTTTGTCAATACCCGATCTTCTTGAAACTTCGCTACAAAAGACGTATCGCCAACAAGTCGAAGGTTATCCAATATCCGAGCCACATCATTTTTTTCCGATTTTAAAATGAATTTTTAAAGTTACGGGAAAATGCTATGGCTCAAGTATCAGATCACTTTCGACTTTTTGGCCAAATGCCTTTTATGGTAAAGTTTCAAGAAGATCGGGTAATAACCAGACTTTTGGCACACAACTAAGCATTTAAAGCTTTCATCATTTTAGTACGCCATAACTCGGCAACCGGATGCTGCGCACTGCGCAGGCATACGGTCTTCAGAACAATGTAAAAAATCCTTTAGCTTTAGAATGATATAATTATTACAAAAACGTGATTCAGAGTGCGCGAAAGCGAAAGTTTTAGTGTATGTATCCCATTTTTGGAGCTATTTACAGGGTTATTTTCCTTAAGAAACTAACCTTGTCATAGAGGTCATCTATGATGGTCCAGTTGTCCAGGAACACTTTGGGGTAACAGATATTCAGCAGTGTATGGTTCAGCTTGTCCATTGCGGCTTCCTTCGTTTCTATATCCATCCAAGGCGTTTCGAGAAGGACTGCATCGCGAACCGCGTTTTCAATTTCGGCCGTCAGGACCTTCGCCTGTTGGACATCAATAACCGTTGATTATTTAACCTTCTGATTACCTGATTTTCGACTGGACGCCGCATCTTGAAAGAATTAGATCTTGAAGTATTTTTCTTCGTAATAAAATATCTGTGCACCTTTTGGACGGCATTACTCGCTGTGTAGGTCTTGAAGTACATTCCCGAGACGGTCAGTGGCATGGCCGCTTTTACGAGCCCCACGCAGGTGCCTTTCCCTCGATATACAGTGTGGTAGTGATAGATGGCGGTCCACCACAACCAATCAGCCAGTGTCACCAGTCCTGCATCCCCGTCAAATTCTAACTGCGCCATCTTCCGATCCAGATTGTGGAGATACTCAAGCTGAACCGGGACGGCAAACTGCGTAGCGGTCGTAGCTCGAAATTTTACCGAAAGAGCTTTAAGCATAGCGTTAAACAGGGGCAAGAACCTTGCAAAAAATTGCGAACGGAATGGCGGTTTAGAAAGATCGCCGAAGGTTAAGCGCCTTCGAAAGTACACAGGTGTTGCTGGCCCCTAAAAAAATTAATCTTTTTAAATATTAAGAAAGTAAAAACAAGCACTGAGAAAAAATCACAAAATGGAAGACGAGAGATTTTTGTAACACAGCTCGCACCGTCGCCAGCATAACATCAAACATAAGGGCTTTCTCCAATCGTTTTTCAACTTCAGACCATTGCACACTTGCATTGGCTGCTTTTAATAAACGCAGCACAATCGGTGCCCATTTTTTCATCAACTGCGCCGTTCCATCGCGAACAGTGGGCGTCAAATGGGCAGTGGTCAGTGCATCCCATCCCCACCGCACCCAAAGACGGCCTGGAATTGTAAAGAACAGGATATTCTCATTGCTAGAAAACTCGTTTCTTGATACGGTAAGATCGCTGAAGGTCCGAATGTTGTTCTGCTGCAGGCGGACAAAAGCGTCTTCCAGACGAAAAGCGGACACATTGCTATGGTCTTTCAAAAGCGACCATCCACCTAACAGGTCCTCGACAGCGCGTGCAAGAGTGCGGTCTTCGAATGGCCGTTCTGTCGACAAGCAAAAATTTAATATTGTTCAACATTCCACTTTTTCAGCATTACAGGTGCTTTCGCTCAAGCCAAATGCTAATGCTCGTTATATAACAAGCATTTGCATTTGTTTCGAGTGCATTTTTTCTTACCGATGCGCATATACGTAAGTAGTAAAATGCAAAACAAACATGAAAGTATATGTTGCAGCGGTGATTAAGCACCAGATTACCGTAGCGAAACCCTGCAGTTATAAGATTGTTTTGAAGTTCAGACAATTGACACAAATCGTTCGTTGTACAAGGACGTTCGCAATTTAAATATACTGGTGTGAGGCGATGGCTGCCCTGCGTCCACCTTCGTGACGCTACGGGAGTGCTTCGTTGCACTACTCCGTGGGGAATTGCCGTCTGTGGCGTGTCTCTCTTGTGACTGGTTGACGGCTACAGCCGTTCATTATGTTCACTGTGTGTAGCTATTTTAGCATTGCCGAGAGCAGATGGAATTTGGCTCTCTAAGCGGTGTGAACGTCAGTGTGTTTTGGTTCTCAATCGAAGACGCTAATAAAGTGTTCCATGCTATCTGGATGCCGTGCGTTGTGCATTTATCCATATTCCCGTAGCATCTCACACTACACAGAGTCCTGTCAGTCTGGGCTTCTGTCCTGGACTCATATCCAGTCCACGGTAATACTGGCTTACAGATAACTGGCATACCCACCCATGTGTTTCGTTCTGCGACTGAACCATTTACTCGTTAACGCGTCCGATCACTTCGGCAGCGTTACATTTCGGCCGCATGCGATCACTTCGGCCAGCGTTCATTTCGGCAACAGGACATTTGGCCATCTTAAATTCCCCAAGTTTTCCTATTTTTCATTATATTGCTTCGGTTTTCTCAAATTTCTTAGGTTTCCTTAGGTTTCTTAGGTTATTCTTAGGTTTCTGAGGTTTTCTTAAATTTTCTTAGTTTTCTTAGGCCGAGGGGAACCTGTGAGGCCGAAATGTAACGCGGCCGAAGTGATCGGACGCGAGTTTTGTTAGGTTTTCTTGGGGTATTCTTGGGTTATGCTTTGGCTTTCTTAAAATTTCTTAGGTTATTTTTAGATTAAACTCAAGTTACCTATTCTTAGTTTATCTGGTACCATCCAAACGTTGTTGCGTCGAAAGTAACGTTTTCTTGCCGATATTAGACCAAAATAAGCGTCGGCCGAAATGAACTGCGGCCGAAGTGAACGGCGGTGGAAGTAATGGCGGCCGAAAAAGTTTGGCCGAAATGAACACGGCCGAAATAAAAACGGCCGAAGTGATCGGTAGCCACTTGTTAAATACAGTCCGTTTCCTGTTTTTAGTTCAGAGGCAAATATAAGGAGTGTGGCGCATACACATCCTTACAGAGAATGACAATGCTTTGGCTCTGTGCGAAATTCCTTACAGTACGTTTGAAAAAAAAATTAAGAAACGGACTGTATATTGTATAATGTCGGCAGGCGCAGCAAACGCCTTGCGAAGATGCTTTAACGTTCAAGGGTACTTTACAGCAATTTTAAATCGGTTGTCCGATTTATACCATGCGTCTGGTTGAAGCACTGTTTGTATAAGTCGACTGCTTTTTTTTCCGTGGGGTTGCTGTAATTTCCACTGTCAAAGAGTTCTAAATAAAGCAAAAATTTCAATAAGATACAGACATGATAGTGATATACAGTATACGTAAAATTTAGCATTCCTTGATGCATTTTAATTTGGTATTTAACTGAAAGCTCTATAATGTGTCTGAAAAAATAGGCACCATGCAAAAAATTTTTAGACCGGAGCACAGCGAACATTCTATTATTCAACAAAAATTGGAATTTGTCTGTTTATAAACCTGTCTGTCCGTCTCGGAAGTGGACGATAACGTCTCTATTACGCAATATTTTTCTTATCCCGCACTTATTTAATACGTCATTAGTTTTTTATCTCATAAGTCATTGTTTCGTCAGGATCTCTTTATCATTTATCGCTCTTATTACGCTCTCATGCACGCTACCGAGGCCGAGTAGATCAACACACCAATTTGCAAATTCCGCGAACAGTGGGACAATTGCGCTCGAAGGGAAAGTGAGCTAAACACGGAGACAAACCGAAAAAGTTAACGCAAACAGGAAAAACATCAGCCGTCTACGAGCGCTTAAAAGAAACCAGGAGACAAACAGTGGCAGCTAAGTCGAAAGGTCGAAAGGGGTAGTCTACAGCGCGTGGTGTCTCGTGCAGCAAAATCCGCAGAAATGCGGGTACTAGCTGAACGAGCGCAGAATGCGCGCATCTGATCAGCGTATCGAAAACTATCGAAGCTTAGGGTACGACGAATGGGCCGCGGAAGCCGGAGCGCTCCGACAAGCGCACAGGTACTGCAAAACTTATTCAACAGTATAGTGTATCTGAGCAATGCAGTTTTGTCCTTTGAGTCGGTTCTTAGGCTTTGCTATTAGTTCCGCTAGAATTTAGCGTCTCAGAAAACTTGCTCTAACGATCTACAGTCTACGGCTCTTGCTCAGCCCAAATGTAACTAAATTTAAGAACATGTAAATTGTGAAGGCAGCGGCTCCTGCCAGGTGCGATAAAAAAACTTCGTGTACGGATAGTGTCATTATGCCTCATCATTACGCAACTTTGCCTTCGCTCAAGTGTCTGTTGTCCTACCGTAACAGACAAAAAAATTACGCTTCAACGAATCAAGGAAGAGCATTCAACCGCATAAAAAAAGTTACTGAACTTCTGAACATGTTGTGCGTCTGGCTAAGCGTCAACATTGTGTGCGCTGGTGAAAATGCAACGACACCTCAAGTATGCGGTAAAAATATATAATGAGCTACCTGCAGCTGTTCACGCTGTGCTCCGGTCTAACAATGCACGCTAAAGTGCATTTTCGTAGTTATGTTTAGGATTATTGAATACTAGTAAGAACACACATTCCCGTAGCACCTTGAAGTTGTTTGGAAATCGTGGGAACTGGCACGTCACGGCCCAGAGCACTGCTGCTATTCCAACGGTTGCATGCGTGAGCGTAGAAATCCACACACGGATCAACGCTTTCGTCCCTGCTAGAGACGATTACCCAGGCTAAAAAAACACAAGCCAAGCAAATTGATGAACCCAAAAAAAACAACGAAAACCAAAAACTAAGAACACCAAAAAAAGTGGGTCGGGAAAATTTACGGCGGACGTTTTGGACGGTTTAGGAGCGAAAGCGTCCACCGGATGTCTCAGACGTCCGGACTTTTTGGACGGTTACAAACGTCTACATAACATCACCGTAGTGACTGACCTTGACATAATTTTGATACAAAACAAATATTTTAATCGGAATTCGACGTAAAATAAAGCAAAGCAGAAAGCTGTTCCGGAGCAATTTATGTTGGATGAAGCTGCTTTCTGCTCTCATTGAATTTGACGGATGTGCTACATACCGACTTGTTGGCAAAGATCCGACGTGCAAACCGGGGTCGGTAACCGCGACTTCCCGGTAGCTTGTACAACTTTAGCAGCAGTGACTAGAAATCCTACCACATCCATAAGTATCATCGCGCGCCCGCTTTAAAATGAACTTAAGTTCCGTTAAGATCTCTGAAATATATTCACTGATTATCCTTCATAGAAACGAACGTTTGTATTAAATAAAGGAAGCAGTCTTATAAACATCCGTCACACTCTCAAAACACTGATTCTGGTTCTCCACACTGATTCTTCGAAGAATAAAGCATTAGCAATCCAGCAAGTGCTGAAACGTTGAAAGCACTTGTTTGCCCTAGGGGATTATTCAGTTGGCAAAAATCTTTGATCTGTAATTAAACGCTGCGTCTTTAACAAATATTGCCAGCGGCAAATCCGGCAAACAGGTATTTATACAATCGTCTACAGATGTAGCATGCCTGAGACTGCATGTGATTACGTAGTGCTATGCGGATTCAGGAGGCGGTCGTAATTAGTGTCGTGGTGGAAGGAATTGGTTCGGGATCAACCCCGGATAATTACAAGTTCAATACGAATTATGAGTATCAATGTCGCTAGCCTCTTTAAAAGTAGTGAAATCTATAGCAATCCGGGGTCTCCTGATGTCTTTGCAAGTTAGGTCATTAACTGCTGTAATAGAGTTACACATGTTTGCCTTATTCTATTAATTCGATAATCAGTTGATGAACATCACATCAAGTCTGTGTGCTTTATTCGTACCCAGTCCGAACATATTTTATATTTATTTCAGTGATTCTTGCATTGCGGACATTAGGAACCGTAAAGAGGAGAAACAAAGTAACGGCTCCGAATTTGTAATTTAGTCGGCTAGGTGGCCTGCAACCGCAAGGGCCAAACAAACACTCGACACACAGTTTGACATTTGAAGAAAACCGATCACGTCACATACAATGGATATTTCCAAAGTAATCCCTATTTTGTTTCTCCGGCCAGAAACTCATTCAGTTACTAATGTCCTAATATCATTGCATACCGGCATACGTCATGCATTCAAGAGTCGAAGCAGGAAATACCTTATGTTGATATCAATTACAAATGGAAAAACTGCGGGAAATAACCACAGACGTTGTCGGGCAATTTTGCTCGCGGTTTACCGAAGTTGTTTTTATTATTTTGTCGGCTGCCATTTTTATCATTTTGTTGGCCGTCGTTGTTCGTGAAACACAAAATGTTTCTCGAGTTTCTCCGTCAACTACTGTCGCCGGAAATTCAGCGAGGCAACGCTGCTTCCGTGCTCGGGATAATGCAAGGAGCTGCCTAATGTAAGGAGCGGCAGCTCTTTGCACTGTTCGATTTGCATGGGAAACTGACATAACAAGCTGGATCTGATGACGTTTACAGTCCTTTCTACTGTTTTTCGACCGGAGCGAAGCGAAGGTCCTCTATGTTCAAGAAATCGGGACTTTTTGTCACGTGGGTCACGTCGGTCACGCACATACAAATTATTGCGGCGGTGGCTGGGAACACCCATGTAGACATGAATCTTGATTAAATAAAAATACAAAATAAAAACAAAATAAATAAAACTATAAATATCATAGACAATATACATTTCACAGTAAATATACATAAATTTAAATATCACAGAAGAATTATATCACAATAATTTTAACAAACATAAAAATCGGAGGACGTAGTCCACAAACCTGGCAGTGGCAGGGCACAGCACGTAATCTTCTGTTCATGGCCATGATTTGTGCCATAAATCCATAAATTATGGTCATGAATGTATGATTACGGCTGAGGGAGATTCCGTCTTGTAGGTGGCATCGCGCAGAGATTGTCGTCGGGCAGGCACAGCACGCGATTAAAATTCGCTGTTGACAACTAGAATTCATAATTTCTGGTTGTCAACAGGAAATTTCAATCGTGCGGGCCTAGATGGATTTCGAGACGAAGCTTGGGAAAAGGCACAACACGCCAGTACAGTCCATAGTCAGAAGTTCTGTTGGTTCTTTCATAATTTCTGAATTGTACTGGCGTGTTGCTGCCGTGCATCAGGGTTCCTCGCGATCTTCTGTCCATTCGTGTTCAGCACATGGCAAATCTCCGCATACGGGCATAAAATACGGATTCTAATATCAGGTAGGAATATAAATTCCTAGTTTTGCTAGTAATTTATATTCGTGTCTAATATTAGAATTAAAAGGGTAAAAAAAAATAAAAACAGTACTCCCGCACAGTCAGCAACACTGTACCAGTAGCGCGTACGGTAAGACAGTGCTGAGTATGCGAGAAGAGAAGGCTAGTACGCAGCGGATATGAGAAGAGATACCGAGTACATAGGCGTGCATGTATACGACTACACCCACTAGTGGATGTCTGACCAATAAGAGTCTGTACACTCGAAATCATGCGAAAACATCGGAAATGGCTGTCTTTTTTATTTCGCTACTTTTAGTTTGCAAAAACGGCGTATCCATACATTGATTTTGTTGGTACCTTGTGCGAAGGTACTGAATGGTGTCGGTTAGGGAAGCCTGTTGCAGCGTTTTTGCAACCAAAAAACCCATAGTCTATTTACAGCTAATCATATCACATTCACCTTCCAACCGGCATGTTGGGAAGTACTGGATCAAGTTAGAACGACTGGAGCTAGCCCAGCTAATTCGCCTGGAAGATGATAAAACAATGCGAAAAAGAGGCGATGCCCGTCTGATAGGCCCCCAGCAAATACCTTTACTGGGGAAATCGGCAACTGTACCAATGATTTATCTACCGCGGTGTTGCAAGGATCTCCATGACCCTGTCATCGAAATTCGTCTAGGACACAAGAAAATTAGAGAGCCCTTGATTTCTCTTGATCTTTTAATGCGTGATATTGAAAAAACGGATTTTGGATGTGAACTACCGTTTGGTAACGACCAGCCTTCAGTGGTCTGGGATGCTGTTACTGTTCCTATGTTGTACTCTGTGTGTTCGATTTAAAGACAAAAAACAGCCTGTGTGCATGAATATTTTATTAAATACCATGGGACATTGAATCGTGATTCGTTCTAAGATTTTTCACCAGACAACAGCAAACATAATATAGAATGAGCAAGAACAAGAACGCATAATTCAAGATAAAGTAGCGTAATTCAAGATAAAGTAGCGCGAACAAGTTTTTCATGAGACTGATACGGACAAGCATTATTGAGCGCAACAAATTTTTCAATTCTGTCTTGCAACTCTTTAGCCTGCTCAGAACCCAAAACCTCAGGTTCCTCAATATCGTAACACGGCATCTTCATGATGACCGGAATCCTCCCATTGGTGGGTAACTTTTATCTCATAAAATCAAACCAAAAAAAGTATAAAATTTTTAAAATAAACAAAAAAATTTTCCAATAGCCTGGTTTGCCCAACGGTTTTCACCTGAGGGTAATAAGTCTCCGTAATGGAGTTTGGCTACTGTAGTACGATAATAATAATCATACATTTAATGTTAATTGCCTAGCCTGGTGGTAGTACGTCTGGCTTTAAGATTGTATGTCCTGGGTTCGATTCCTAGGTGGGTAACTTTTATCTCATAAAATCAAACCAAAAAAAGTACAAAATTTTCAAAATAAACAAAAAAATTTTCCAATAGCCTGGTTTGCCCAACGGTTTTCACCTGAGGGTAATAAGTCTCCGTAATGGAGTTTGGCTACTGTAGTACGATAATAATAATAATAATAATAATAATTTCTCCGCCCATCGAGATAGCCAAAATAATCGTTCGTTCGAAAGGATTTCCCGTGTGATTCCCGGCAACTGGTGACAGTGAACGCACAGCGCAATTGATCGCCAAAGGCAGTTTCCAACGCTGTAATTCCATTGCCCAGAACTTTGACTACGTCCTGCGGTTCCGTATTGTCTGCCGAGAACTTCTGCACTTTCCTTAAGCGGTTACTGTAAAACTTGAACTGATTATTGACTTCCATACCGTCAATGAAATTGATGAGCGTAGTAATGAAGCCAGCGGCGTCTGGGTGCTGCAAATGCACGGCTTCAAAAATTGCGCAAGCATGCAGCTTGGCTCCGCGAACGGCAAGCAAATTGCCGTGCGTCAAACGAGAACTCTGATCCACGTCTTTCAGAGCAGAATCCAGATCATAATAGTTATGCAGAACCAACGGTGCCACTCGAACAGCGGCACCGTTTCCGTACGAGCCAGTTCCACGGAATTGTTGGGCGGCCGGAAAATACTGTCTTTGGCTGTATTCCGTTGAGATTCCACGCGAAGAACACATCTTTAACGGTAGTAAAAAACTTTCGTCTTTCCGGAAATTCGAAATAACAAGTGGCTGGATTCTGAGCAACGTGTGTGTCGATAAACTTCTGACAGTCAATGAGTGAGTGTGCTACCGCACCACTCAAATACCATACGGCACTTGGCATCCAGCAACTTTTGGAGGACAATGTTTCCACAACGGTCGGAAAGCCGATTGGCTGGATATCGCGCTTTCCTTGCTTGAACATTCCACCGGCACAATCACCGATGTATGCCCCTATCAGGCAACCTTTGAAGCGAGCAGTGTCATGAATTTTGCTAGCATCCATTTCTGAAATCTGAACGTTTGACTCGATTTCTAAAATTTGGAAATGGCGTACTATCGTGCTGTTATTCCGCCGGTCATGCTGCGCACACCACAGACCAAGGATGTAAATGTGCTGGGCTAATAAACAGGTATCGGAGGAAGGGCTTCTGTGAGATTATGAATGCTTTGGATGGCCAAATTCAAGTCCTATCGGACCGTTTCCCATATCTGGCCGTTGGCATGTACTCGCACTTTTGCGATATATCTCTTTCTGTAATTTTAAGAATAATTTTGAGAGGGATATTGTGTTTGACAAGTATCGATCTGCGAAGGTCACACAGTTCAACCGTTGGAAGTGGCTCCCTAATGTCTGCCGCTTGTGCTTTGGCGTTGTTGAGCCAACGCTTACAGAATCGCATGCCAGCTGGGATTTCAACGTTCCCGAGAAGACGAAGCTGATCGGCTGCTTGTTTCTGGAAATGCCCGGTCGATCAGGAATTAGAATCTGGTTGGACGCCATCAGCGGCGAGAAGGCATAGCAACCGTTAATCAATTTTCAATTTCACTTGGTCAGATGCGTGACTATGGAACTTCTGACCCGAGGAACGTCTCACGGACCAGATTATTACTTACCGGAATCACCGTCATCGTCGGATTTTCTGCTTGATGTAGACGAAATTAACGGAGAAGTTGTTGCAGATGGACCCAGCAATAAACAAAATGGAGGAGCAAGAGGACCCGACGGATCCAAGCCCTAACCTGAACAGCAACTGGTTTTGGTTATTTTATTGTGGCATACCATTATTTCTCTCGCAGTGTACTCGCATTGTGTGTGTTATTTCACTCAAGCTGTAAGACAAAATATTTTTGAAATCAAGTTTTCGTTTGTGGAAGGTCGTCGTATGTTGGGGTTTCCCCCTGATAAAAAGAATGGAAACTAATGCGTCCGATGTATTTTATCATCCTTTATCTTTTCTTATATCTGGCAGTGCTGGGTCTGGTAGATCTACCTTTGTAGCAAATCTCCTGCGTCACAATAAGATCTATCCTAAAGCTGCGCGTGCTTTCTGGTTCTATAAGTAGTATCAGTCATTGTAGGATCAGCTAATAAACGAACAACATCCTATTGAATTTATTAAAGGTTTACCGGAGGAAATTTTTAATGCCAAGTTTTTTGATAAACAGAACAACAACTCACGTGTTATTGATGACTTGCATTTAGAACAGAACACTAGTAAACACGTCAAAACATTGTTCTGTGATGGAGCCGGCACTCAAACAATTCTGTAATTTACCTAAAACAGAACTTCTATTTTAAACATTCATTTGGACGGGATATTCGATTAGACGCCAAAGTTATTGTGAGTTTTGAAAACCCGCAAACAAGCAGCAGTTGCAAACGTTAAGCCGCCAAATTTTTCCAAACCGTTTGAACTACTTTATGGACGCCGTTAATAAATGCTTTGACCGACCATATGGTTATGTTGTTATTGACCTTCAGCAATCTACGGACGACTGTTACAGACTTCGTACTGCCATATTTGGAGAGAACCAAGCCAAAGCAATAGAAATTCCATACCAGCATAATGGAGAAGAGCAAAACGTTGCACACCTGGACTTGCTGACAGCCGTTACGAACAGCAAGCCCAAGCTGGCTAAAGCTATTGTTAAAAATTCAGAAGAACCGTTCCTGTTACTGAACCGAGCAAAGCTGAACGAGTTAAAAAAATTATGCCGTATATCAAAATTTTTGCAAAGAAAAACATCCCAAAAAAGCATAAGCGAAATTTTCTTGTTCAAAAAGGTTCTGCTATATTATTTCTTGTTATTCCTTCTGTAATATTGCATGTATTGGGACGTGTTTAGGATGGCTCGAAGAATGTTTTTGATTAACGAAGACCAGATGCGAACTTGACGGCCACCGACTCCACCGCCTAGCATGCGTCCGTTTGCGTCAACGTCGTGGCACTAGGACAGGTATGCCCAACCATTACATGATGCTAAGTCGCACCCACATCTTGTACTGCATAATCCAGCCCTTACCACTGGACAAAAGTTAGTAACATACGATAACGCCATGGACCGCAATCAAGGACCAGTCAGTCAAGCACAGGTCCTGTTTCAAATCTAACGCCTAGCCCCAAATCTATGGATGAAGTTGATTCTCCAACCACGTACAAAATTTTGGACTATATGCCAAAGACCCAGAAGAAAGCAGCCGAAGCACTGCTCAAGTTTCTCATAGATCACACGGAAATCGGTATATCTGCACGGCATGAGCCAGTCATCAATGGGATTGCAATACCTGATGCTAATATGGTGGACCTTATAAAATGGGATACGGCTACCAACAGCCCAGGATACGGCTACCAACAGCCCAGTCCTAACGGAAGCTTAGGATTCTTTAAGGCTGGCAACCGGTCTCTTGGGTATACACCAAGAAACCAAACCACGGGGTTTCGTTGTGCTTCGTGTTTCATAATGTCTAGCATCTGTATTGCTTCCATTTTAAAGACGCTTGTATGGACAGAAGATGGTTCTCCGGGAATCAATCTCAATAAGCCCGTTCCGGTTGTAGTATATTAGGACGGAGAGGTGGCGGTTGTTGCAGTCGTAAACGTACACGAACGACCTAGGACACCCTTTTTCGTTGGGTTCAAGCAAAAGCCACCTCCAACATCTGGTTCCAGATTAATCCCAGGCACAGCGTATCCTAACGGCCAGTCGGCTGTGTCAAATAACAAACTCGAGCTCTTAAACAACCTTCCGCTAGTTTCTAACAAGCTGAGGTATCCATCTCTGTGATTTCCGGCTGTGGGTGTTAGTTGTAGCGGTTTACTGGGAACAGGTTCAGAATTCACATACGTAACAATCTGATTTATAGTTAGGTGAGGGAACTTGTATGGGTTCTTTGTAAAAGTTCCGGCAAGGGCTCTAGAGTCAACAAATGCAACAAGCATCTTTTTTGGAATAACACCACGGAAAAGGTCGTCACGAGACCACAGAGTACTTCCTTGTGGTATTGTAAGTTCCAAGAGCCCAGACTCAACAAACGGTATTACAGCATTTCTTTTTCGCAAAAGCATATCGTGAGCCAATAAAAATCCGGGTCCAGTTTCACTTTTTTTTAGCTTTAAAACCGCATTTTCGATTCTAATTTTAAGATGGGCAGCATTGTCGGAAGCCATTAGAGATAATTGATCCCGGGATCGTGTAAGGGACAGTTTAATATCACTTTTAGGTGGAATAAGAAGCGGCTGGTTGGCAAGATCGCTAGGAAACTTACAAATCATGTGCCATATACTTCCGTCCTGAACATACTTTCTTCGTGCTAAGTATCCTTTATTTAAGATATCGTTATTCGGATTCGGATTCACTAAAGTCAGTGGTGTTGTATCATGGGCGCTCGCAGTATCGAGAATAAAACCATATGTCGCACCTGGTCTTTCGCTTTGCTTCCATAATTCAATAAATGCTCAAAAAACGCACCATAGTGTGCAAGTGTAGGTATAGTAGATACTGGTTCATTGGTAAATAATAATTAATGGCCGGAGAAGAGGCTACAGGAGAATAAGTTGACAGTACCAAAAGCTGCTGCTGCAGGCGGATTTGTCCCGTCCGCCCTTTTCACGGTGACATCTAGTGCTTGTGTTGGGGACATAGACCAGTGGTCTAGCTCCGACTTTAGGCACAACGATAAGAATGGATGAATTCCTTCCGTGATGCTGTTTAGGATTTTCTACCAAAAAACTTTGGGCAGGCCAGAGAATCCGCGTTTGCGTAAGGGTTTTCGACGACGAGACTTTAGCTCACGTCGACGACGAACCTTCGGTTTCAGAATGACTTGAAGCTTTTGAGTTCGCCGCTTATGCCTTCGGCCGCGCTTGCATCCACTTCCGCGTTGCATTTTTGTAGCAATATCGGTCATCGCCTCTACTGTTCTATTCTGAGCAGAGTCAATTAGTTTGTGTTTGTTTGATAAAACATCCGACACAACAGCTCTGCTCAGCTTTACTAGACTGGGAAAGATGACATGTCTAGCCGTTGGTGCCAAACTTCCAAAAAAGTTTCCAAAAACACCGTAGCCGTATTGATTGTATCCGCTAGATGGCGCTGGATACTCTGGAGATAATAATTTCAGATATACCTGTGCAGGTACATGCGTTGGTACAACTTCGTCAGTCATGGAGGAAGGTTTTTGAGGTCTCTCGCAAAAATTTAATTGCAAAATGGTTTGTCCAGGTTTGAATCCTTTATAATAAAAGAATAAAATGGTGCACAAAATTCGTGTCGCTCTCCCTTTTCTGAACGACACAGAAAGCAAAACTTAGTGTCTATGTATCATTCGATAGCGCAAGTTAAGCAGATGAGCCCAAAAAACTCAGTTTGTGAAAACCAAAACCAGGTTTGAGAAAAAATTCGAAAATCTAACATGTAAAACCTACGGGAACGTCAAAAACCAGTTAACGCTGTAACTCCCACCTCGAGTGCGAAGGGCAATGCCAATGCGATTATGCGAGTAATGCATTCGAGCACCAGGTTCGTTAGCACATCACAATTCACAACAATCAATAGCCATCACTTTTATGGCTCTGCAGTGATAGCCCTGAATTAATAAATTTTCTAAAAAGCCATTTTTAAAAAGCAAGTCAAGTTTTAAAAAAATCAACATCAACGTGCTATCCCATTGCGAACGGTTCAAAGGTCCATAGGTAAAATAGTCTCCTCCCAAAGTGGTTTGGTAGTGGGCAGCTTATAATAGTCCTTGCAGAGTTACGGTGCCGTAGTATGGCAATAAGGAAACTGATCAATGTCCAATTAGTGCCAAATTTTGTAAGGCCTTCGGAAGGGGACGCTATTGAGGGCACCGTATTTCGGGGGGTGGGGGGTAGGGGGAGGTGGGAAAGGGCGAAAGTATAAAATCGTTTGCTCCTTCAGAGCTTCAAAGTCACGGCAAAACAGCGTACAAAGGTAGGGGAGCCGGGAGGGGACGATATTGCAGGACTCTATCAATGTGGGGACATATTACGGAAATTTTTTACATTTTGGTTTTCTGATTATTAAGCGTGCACCACAGCGGTGGTCTAACAAGTACTGGAATCAGATTGTTATTGTGGACAGATTAGGGGTTCAGAAATGCGGAAAAAACAGTTTTTACTAGCAGTGAGCCGGGTGTGATGTGCCGGCTCACTAAAACACGGAAAAGTCACAGTGATAGCGGGAAATTTGGCTCCGAGCTCGAGTGCATGAGCGAATGGGCCCCCCTGTGATTTTCAAAAAATTTTAAAAGAAAGGAAGTCACCTAAATTTTATGTTATTACAATTTCCATGTAAATTGATGTGGCTTTTTACAATTTTTATGACAATCACGTATGAAAATGAAAATTCCATTTAGAATTTCATTTATATGAAATTGAAAAGTTATGAACCTTAATTATACCAGTTACCTTTGCGAAAATCAAACGGTTTAATTTTGCTATAAATGTAAGTTGTCAACGCTTTCGTTCAACATCCAAAAATTCTGACGTGAGAAACACGCTTATTTGGATTCTACTTTTAGAATATTTGTTATGCACGATTACCTAAAATACAAAAACAGAAAACTCGGGATGTTGAACCGTGCCAGCGCTCGGCAGCAATTGTGGTATGATACTGTAACGGGACGCCCGCGCCGATCGGGAAAATATATATTCCGGCCACATTTAATCTATTTGATATTTGTTTACTGTCTCCTCCTGAGTCCTCCCGAACTTATCTGTTTAGTATTTATTTACTGTCTGTACAAATAATAAGGTGCGCATGAAAACGGCAACTTTCGAGAGAAAACTTTCAGAATTGAGAACTCCTGGTTTAACGTTATTCTGCAATCTAAGCCAACAAATCAACGAGACTGAGACGTTCAGCCATTAAAGCATTATTTTGCCAACGGAAATAAATCAAACTTGCACTAGCTTTGCTCATTAAAATTAAATTTGTAATCGTTATTTTATAGTTTTGCGTTTAGTGATGGAAAGGTAATAATTCTTACCGGACTTAAGCGCGCAATTTGCGCGGGGTCTGCTAGTGGTATTATATTCCCGTTCAGGTCAGGCATTTCAAAATCTAATCGGTCAAAACCACATTTTGCAACATCCTTAAAAACTTGCATCGAAGAACAAGCGCCTCCATTACTGCGAGCTCGTGTGGTCGGCACACTTTTTTTTAGATTTATTATCAGGGCATTGAATATATGCGAGGGACACTTTATCATCTCCGTTGGTAGAGAGTACTGTAAAAGTAGCCAGGATTTAAATATTTATCAGGTGCAACAATAGAATAAATTAAAAAAACCGACGGCCGCAACGGCCGATGTCAAAAGGTTAATCCCGCCAGGTGCATATATATATACCGAAAGGTCAACCGGCAGGTGGCATATACACATGTAGACACTTCCGGTACATAGCATCTGTACATACGTATTAATTTAATTTATAAACGTATACATTTAATAGTTTACAGTACACTAATTGATACATCCATCATTAAAGTATCCATAGTACATAAAAATACATACAGTACTTATTATAAATACATACTTTGTATCTGTACATACATCATGTATACTGACCAAAGTACATACATAATCATATTAATAAAACCACCTGGCAACACAAAATATCCCGAGGTCAAGACAGATACGAAAAAAATTTAGTTTGCGCTGTACTGATCTTGAAATTTCTAATAATTTTTATTTGTACCCTTCCGGCTCAAAATGGCAGATAACAGCACGCACTATTTTTACCGCACATATGACCCCGGAGCAACTATGGGATGCTGGTTTACACAATGCTGGCAACTGCGGACCGGTTCACCAACATCTGTTCGCGCTTAATGCTGCCGGGCGCCGTAGTATGGTAGTAAAAACAAATTAATTAAAAAGTAATTTATTGAATAAATAACAAGTAATAGATAATATATATTAATCTAAATAGAAATCTACAACGTATTAATAAAAATATATATTTGCAGCTTCGGGTATTCCTCCAGCTAACCCGTGTTAGCGCCGCCGTCGAGGCCTCCTTCGAGCTGCGCCGCGGGCTTGAATCCGACATCGCAGCAATTAAGCATAACATCGCTCAGGAAGCCCGCACGGGTGGGCGCGAGTGTAGGCTCGCGGCGGAAGAGGCTGGTCTATTGGCGACTGGGGAGCGGCAGCCATCCGGCGCTCGGCAGCGGAACTTCCAGACGGATCCCAATGAAGCGTACCGGTGGTGTATGACCTATTTGGCCGGTAACCGGACCTTCGCGTCACCGTCGAATAACAGCCAGGTCATCCTGCAGCCGTAAGCCAGTGCTCAAGTTGACCTGGCCCTGCGGGGCGAAAATCGGACCCGCGTCCTGATTAGTGCGCACAAAACCGCGCGCAACACGAGCGACGCCGCCGCAGGAGTAGGACGGTATGAGGAGCAGCTGGAGCTCATCGGACAGCGTCTACAGCAGCTATGCGCGCTGGACACCGGAGCCATCGAGCCCGACCAGCGGAATTTTTATCGCTGTTTTTGTTGCGCGGTCATAGGTATGGTTTCCATGCGCCAGCTTACGCAGTCTCCCGATGATTTTGTTGCACCGGTCGCTGGGCACGCCCATGTACACATGGATCATGATTAAAAAAATATTCAAAAATAAAAACAAAATAATTAGCAACAAAAAGAAAAACGTAGAACAATATAGAAAACTATAGAAAACGAATAAAAAATAAAGAGAACTATAAATATCATAGAAAAAATACATATCACAGTAAATTCATTATGTTTCAAAAATATAAAAATCGGTGGACGTAGTCCACAAACCTCGAGCGTGGCAGGGCACAGCACGTAATCATCTATTCATGGCCATGATTTGTGCCATAAATTTTTAAATCATGGTCATGATTGTTTGATTACGGCTGAGGGAGATTCTGTCTTATAGAAGCATCGCGCAGAGATTGTCGTCGGGCAGGCACAGCACGCGACTAAAATTCGCTGTTGACAACTAGAATTCATAAGTTCAGTTGTCCACAGGAAATTTCAATCGTGCGCGCCTAGATGGATTTCGAGACGAAGCTTGGGAAAAGGCACAACACGGCAGTACAGTCCATACTCAGAAATTCTGTCGGTTCTTTCATAATTTCAGACTATGAATTGTACTGCCGTGTTGTTGCCTGCATCAGGGTCCTCACGATCTCTTGTCCGTTCGTGTTCAGCACATGGCAAATCTCCGCATACGGGCATAAAATACTGATTCTAATATCAGGTACGAATATAAGTTCCTAGTTTTGCTAGTAATTTATATTCCTGTCTAATATTAGAATTAGAAGAGTAAAAACAAAAAATAAAAACAGTATCCCCGCACAGTCAGCTACACTGTACTAGTAGCGCGTACGCTAAGACAGTGTATGGGAGAAAGAATGCTAGTATATAGCCGATATGAGAAAAGATACCGAGTGCATAGGCGTACATGTATACGACCACACCCGCTAGTGGACGTCTGACCAATAAGAGTCTGTACAATCAAAATCATTCGAAAACATCGGAAATGGCTGTCTTTTTTATTTTGTGTTATGATGTCATTTGTATGATGTCATCGGGAATGCCTTCACGCCCATAGGCGTGTTCTTCCCATGAATTTTGATTGCGTAACCTGTTGTTTATGTTTTGCTTTCTATTTTCAAGCTTTGATGTTTGGCGTTTGCCGCCAATATAAGCGCGATTTCATCGCGAGTTTCGAGGCTGCTGTTTTAGTTGGAGCTGCTTTTTAGTTGAGAGTTTTGAGTCGAGAGAGTCACCAATAAAGTCCATTGCAGTACACACTGCAAGAGTCTGTTTCCCCTTGTAACATTCGCCACTTTTTGTTTGCAAAAACGGAGTATCCATACACTGAATATGTTGGTACCTTGTCCGAAGGCACTGAATGGTATCGGTTAGGGAAGTCTGTTGCAACGCTTTTGCAACCACAAAGACCCATAGGCAATTTTCTGCTGTGTGCCTACCGGCACAGACGCTTTGCAAATTGAATTGTTCCGCTTCTTGTGAGTCCTTGATATATTTGAGGTTTCGCATTTTTTGGACGATTGCTAGGCCAACAGTGATTGCTCTGGCACAGCACGAAGAGTCCGACCGATCCTGGTACAGGTTTTGCGCAATTAGGATGACACTTTTGTGCCGTTCTTAGAATTTTGCAATCCGGAAGTTGGAATTTCTCAGGCAACGTCGCTCCGTCGCTGAAATGTTGCGACATAAGGTGAATGTGTAACTCACTAACGGGTCTAACGCAAAAAACGCTCCTCCCGACCGATTTATTCCTTCTATTATTGCTGTAATGGCTTCCGGGGTCAGTTCTTTGCAAACATCGTTTTCGTGGAGAGGGTACCATACACATGATTGGGTGTCGAAAATCAGTTTGAACTCGGTCCTTTGGACCAACATTATGGGTGCAAAAAAGCATTGATATCAATTCCTTGTAAAATTGTTCCAGCCAGTATAAGGCAGACGTAAAGTTCATATGTTCGAATGGTATATTCTGAAACAGGGTAAACGAGTCCAAAAGGGTTGGGGTTCGAACCCCGTGGACGATGTAACGTGTAAGTCCATCCACCGAGAACATCATCCTACAAACGACAAATTGTTAAATGAACAAAAAAATTTTTGTCAAAACTCACAATCGGTTAAAAGAGAAAGTGGTGCAACGTGTGCACATATATTTCGATTGGCTGCCGCGATTTCATATGGGCGGTGTCATACGTCAGCTTTGAGTGCAGCCGTTGCAGACTCAAAGGACCAAGCACTTAGTTGAACAAAATGTTAAACAAAATAAAATGTCTAGCTTTCTTCTTGGACCACTTAAAACATCGCCGCTTCGGAAGGAAACTTCCGGAGAAGACGGCGGTATAGTACGAGATGCCTATATCGGATCCGTGGTCGATTTGGCGTACTGGAACCTCCTTTTGTTCTACGTTAAATATTAGGTGAGTGGATGCATGATACTTTCTCACAGTATTTAAAGCTTTGCATTCCAGACACTGCCGTTGTCTAGCCTTTCACACGATTGCATACATGACCGGGTTCAAGACAGTTTTAGGATGATTATCTATATAGCTGCTGTATTTTTGAATATGTATTTGTTGTACGCGCCTGATGTGAAACTTTTGTTGCTAACGATGTTGTTCGTTTACTCCTGGATATGACACTAGTAGAAGAATATTTTCTTCAAAATGTTGTTCAGCTAAATAAATAAATTTATGACCCAACCACTAGATGCGGAAAGATTTAAAGTAGCGTTGCCCATAACAAACGCATGTAAGAAACAGTAACATTGCAGATCTATGGAAAGAACTGAACTACACTAAAGTCAGTTAGAGTACAGCGTACGCGGTATCCATGCAAATTTTTGCTAAGAGGCCCGGAGTTCTAATCCAAAAAATATTTTTTTTCGGTTTATTTTGACCAGTTTCTTTTTTAATGCGGCCCTGTACCTACTTGGTGGCTAATTCAACATTCTGTGCAAGAATGCTTTTGTACTGTGTCGCAAAATTTATCAAAGCACTACTTTTTAACTAAACTCGGACAGCGATTTAATGTAGTACGCTGCAGCGTACTACATTGCATTGCAAACTGGTACTGCTCATTACACTTATCAATTTAATTCGATGTTGTGTGCGCAGCAAAGTTAAGACAAAATTATTACTGATTCGCTCACCCCTTAAAAAATTGTTCTGTCCTAAGCGCCGAGTAAAAATGTGCGGCAAAAACGAAATCAGTGATGCAACGTATTCGATAAAACATAATAATAACAGCGCTGGCTTGAATATCACGTTGGGTATCCATGCACTTTTTTGCTATAAGGAACCAAGTTTACAAAAGCTTTTTTGTTATATGTTTTGAGCAAATATTGTACAGTTGACTTTGAGAGAGTTTGGCATTATATTCTACGATTACGGTTTAAAATTTTATTTAGAATAACACACGGTCATTTAATTTTCTGGTGGTTCCACCATTCCAGTATATTATTGCCTATGCGCCGCAATTTTGTTACGGCAAATGTGTGTCCGTCCTATTTGGGAATACAGTTAGTAGAGTACGGTGTCAAACTCAGAAAACGGTGCAAGAAATCTGTTAAAATAACATGTATTTCGCGCCGCATTTTTTGTTACGGCAAGTAGATTTACGACATTCTTAATATAAAGTTTGCGGCATCGTTATTTTTGCGCATATGTTCGCTTTTCTGTGAATATTCGTTCACTTTTCTTAAATGCGCCGCAATACCAATTGCGGCATTTATGGTTAAGATCCCGCTGCAATATGTGATTATTATGTTTAGCCAATACAATAAAATGCACAAGACAACAGATTCTTTATTGTCGAAAAGCCAGTTTAAAATAATGTGTAAGCCTAGCGCTCCAAAATGCTTTATCCAAAATGATCCTTTTTGCGCTTCTTTTTATTCCGAGATCTGCAATGCAGAGATTTTATGGATAAACGATTTGTTAGCAATTTTATTCATACACAACGACAAACAACAAGTACAGCAGATGATCGCCGCAGCATACATTGCGGCGCACAATGATCGTGAAGAGTTAACAATTAAGACAAATAACTCGATAATTGCTGGTATTGCGGCGCATGACATTCCGTTAACTCTTACAATAAATATTTAAGACATGCAAATAAATGCCGAATTAAATATTGCGGCGCACTAAGCTTTTATGATGGCCATGCAACAGGTATCGTAATAATGACAAATGTTCAGGACTAAAATACATGCATGCATTCTCGCAGCGTCCACAGTGAACCCACTGTTTCGCTTCTTCTTTCAGACCGCCCGGCTCCTTTAAGGCTTTCTGCGCAATCTCGATGGAGAGATGCACCATCTCTTCGTTGTCCATCGGCTGTCCAGACGAAGAAATCCCAGTACGGTCTTCAATGTAGCGCTCCATGTACGCTATAACAATGAACTAAATAAGCCAAACATGAGAGGGAAGGGAACGTAAATTGCGACATACTTTCCGGTGGTGCATAGCGAAAAGCCCCAGTCGCGCCAGTATATCCGGTGGATGTTGATGCCACTGTTTCATCCAAAGCTGCGCCGCCGTTGCTCCGATGCGTGCCTCCCCCAGCGCCGCTGCCCTGGTAAGCTACGTTTCCGCCACCGTTGCCGTGACACGCGGTCGCGCCGCCACCGTTGTTGGGGTTAGCTACGTTCCCGCCGCCATTGCCGTGATACGCCGCTCCGCCACCGCCGTTGCCGTTATACGCGCTCGCGCCGCCAGCGTTGTCTTGGTAATCTTCGTGCTGATATCCGCCAATTCCTCCGCCTAGCACATGTAATAAAATTAAAAACTAAATAAACGAAGGATTGTAAGATAATTCACCTGGCTGATTTTGCCCCAACCGGTTCCAGCTTCACGTGGCGGAAACACTGGTCCTTGCCCTTCCTGCATGGCCGGGATGGGAAATTTCCCGAAGCTGACATCCGAAACTAATAACGAAAATTATTTTTCAACAGAAACCAAGCTGAATAAAAACAAAACCTACCTAAATCTCGTGTAGCGAACTCGTGCACGTTATGCCTAATGGTTGATATGCGTATTATTAAAATCGCCAATAATGATCGAGCTGTTCGTAGCACGCAAGTTGATCCCAGGAAGGCCACCATTTATATAGCACTGAGGAGAAAGCTTTTCAAGCGCCAGAATACCAGCTGGCGGAAACAAATTCTGGTAAATTCCTGGATAATGCTGGCGTCATTTGTCTTCGTTCACATGCACCAGAACCAAAAAGTCCGTCAGCTTTCCCGACTAAAAAAACATTAAATAAGTATTTGCCGCACAACTTCATGCGTCACATCAGTTTCAGTGGATACAATTCCTACATATATTTTAACAGACTAGCAAATTTCTTTCGCCTTCAAATTATGGCAGTATTTTTCTTCGAATAAGGACAATAGTTGCCGCTAAAAATTTTGCCCCGCGTAACCGATAAAAAGGTCTGCCTTACCCACAAGCTCATCTTCCGCGTCATCTGCAACATGGCGTGTTGAGACAAGTATTTTTGGTAATCAGCGCTTTCGAAGACGACCAGAGCAACTCCATGGCTTTGGTTTCTGGCGCGGATCCATTTCACACGGCGCTGATCGATAAAATCGTCTCCACACTTCGTCTGGATGATGGAAAATGCCATAGGGCATTTTCCTAAAATGTTTTCCGTTATCTCCCTAAAAGTATATCACAGTTTTGTCGAAACCAAACGCATAATATTGTTTGCCATTTTCAAAGTCGATCTGCGGAAACAGCACGATCCCCACGTTCATTGCCCAGGCGAGATCTTCGTCGTTATGGGCACAAACGTTTTAAGGTTCAAGGTCAAAGCCCAGCGATTTGGCGGACGACTGCGTCGAATCGTGCACGGGTTGGGGCGGTGGAGGCACAAAGCGTTTTGCGTACCGACCCATATGATTACGAAAACCTCGGTTGCTCATTTTGGAAATGACGATGTCCTTTGTAACACGAAATGGATGAAACACGAAAGAAACTTCAAAATTCAAAATTCAAGCAAAACTGGAAAATCTGAACGACTGAAGCTTCTCACGGGTTGTTTCGGCCTTTTATACGCGCCCGTTACACGGTAGTCATTTACTACTGCAGCAGTGCTTTGTGTCTACCCACGCCTGCACCGATACATTCTTTCATTCTTCTGCCAAATTTTCTTAATTTGCATAAGAATGGCTCCTCTAAGCGTGGTCATGCTCATTTCGCTCGCATCTTATGCGAGTTGCCTTTGTCTCCCCGATTGGGTGTGTGAAGGTGTCGTCGTATATTAATCTAATTAACCTCTGCCGCCAAATTATACGGCACAAAAATTACGTATATTTCATCGAAGGTTCTTCAAAAGATCCTAAAGATCTAATCTCAGTACTCAGTCCGACTGGTCTACCCGGTACGATTGCTTAAAATGATTTGCCACAGATTTTATCTGTTACGAATGCTTATATTTATTCAAATTTTTGCCGCCGATTTTTACGCGGCACAGTACGTCGAAAGAATTTATTTATAATTCTTGCCGCATTTTTTCGCGGCGCAGTAAATGAATTTTTTAATCGTTTCGCTGCTGATTCTTAAACAACGCTAACATAAAGACTTTTGCTAATAGTCGCTGCAACGGCATCAAATCGTGCACCGACCGATATCGCACCTGGAACGGCGGCTGCTCCCACCCGACCAAGTAGGCATTAAAAATTTAAAAATGAAACCACACTAATCTTTCGCTTTTAGAAATGTCTCCATAAATCCGCCAAACGACTACACCTCGGCCATGCCTTCACCAAGTAGGATTAAACTTTAAACAGTTGCTCATTTTAAAATAGTTTTATTATTCATGCAAATCTAGATTTGCAGATGCCGATGTGACAGTGTCCGACGTGTTCTATACCTGCGTGGGAATCTTGGCTGCTGCTCTCACAGCGGTCTCTGTTGTCTGCGTGACTCGGCGTGGCTGGGCTGCATTGAAAGCCCGTTCAGCACGTGGAGCTGCATATGGCCCAGGGGCCATTGAACTGTCAGATCGCGCTACGATCATGGGTGACGCGGTTTAAACAGCTCTGTATAGATTTTCTCCTGATTATGTACAGTGATTTATATCGATGATCTGAATGATTCCGTTGCAGTAGAACAGCTACTTTTTTACGATTCAGAACGTTTCTTTTTATAAAGAACATTAACTTCCTTTCTTTACGTGATCTGAGATACATTTTGTACAGACGAAAAATTTATGCAGTAAACTTCAGCACATTGTCGTTATTATTGCCGCATATATTAATGTGCCGCAGCGCAGACAGCGTCAGCTGATGGACTAGGTATAATATCTAAAAACACTTCACAGCAGAAGACACAAATGCCGTAAAGAGGCTTGCGGCGCTCTCAGGACAGCGTCCGGCGCACAATAACGTACACACACACGTATAATTATATTCGTACACATTTACGTTGATTTATTCGTAGAGAGAAGACAGAAATGCCGCACAATGGACTGCGGCGCGTAAAAGTGAGCAATGATTAGCTGATCGCCTTGACACACATACAACCTGCCGTTTGACCTCAGGCGTTGCGGGCGTTGCATTCTTTATTATACTTACCTGACCTTTTGACCTCGGCCGTTGCGGCCGTTGGTCATTTTTTAATTTATTGTATTGTTGTACCTAATTAAACATGTAATCCCGGCTACTTTTACAGTACTGTCTACAACTCTCACTAGCCAATCATACTTTGCTAAATCGGTTAATGTTAAATTAGGTTTGAATGGGTGTTTACGCATCCCACTTCACAAGAGGACAGAAAGGCTAAAACCACTGGAAACAAATTTCAGCAGTCCGCAACAGATATCTGCACATTAGATGCAGGTTCCGTTTCAGTTTGCCCTAGCGATTTCCAACTCAGCGGGCGCCATACCGAAAAGTAACGATTTTGGTACAATAAGTTAAAGGACTTTAAGTTGAAGAGAGGAAAATTATAGAACCTTTCGTCCAATGGTCGTGCAGAGGCGGAGCCAAAAGTTAAAGGATCTGGCACCTTTAAGTTATAGCGCCATTCGTAAAGGATGTTTGAGTACCCTTACAGGTACTGCATATGTATATTGCAGACAAAGGACAGGATGTGGCAAAATTATCAGCGATGCCAAAATAATATGATTCACAAAGATTTCCAAGAACCAAACGGTAAGCAATATGTACGCAGTTTAATTTTTAATTATTTTCGTTAATGTACTTTCGCAATTTTATGTTATTATATCTTGCACAAAAGTCACTCAGAAAGTTACTTGAGTTATGCAAACAACAGCGGCAAAAATGAGAATTATGCAGTTGAAATGTCTAATTTGATCAGGATTAGCAATTAAAATTAAAAACTCGCAAAAGAGCTACCGATAAACACAAAACAACAGAAACTAACTGAACGACAACTGGAAAAATAATGGTGGCGGTCGGCTTCCTGGTATCCTGTCGGCTTGGTTCGAAACCAGGAGCGCCGTGTAACAGCAGCCGGTTTGGCTGCTGTTCTAGTGGGTTGATAATATCTCAATGTTTAACGCTTTATTAAACAAGTTTTAGGGATTTCCGGTGCGTGAAGGAAGGAAAAGTAATCGCCACTATGATTTGACAATCATTTATAAATCTTTGAATTTTTACAATTTTGGACGACTTTCGACCGAAAAGTGCATGCCTTGCCCAGCTTGAAAATTAAGAATAATTTACGGAATTTATTTTGAGTGTTTCATGTGCTGTTTTTGACTATTTTGTGCCGGCCATAAAGATTCAGCCTTCGCAATGCACGCCAAATGCAGTGTCAACTGTTAACGCAATTAGGCTATCGTTAACTTAGTAACTAACACGAGTATTTTTCATTTGTCGCTTCCCAGCGGTAAGCTTGTCTCCAGAGAATCATCAGTTTACAAAATTAGGAGTCAAAATTTAGAGTTTATAAAACGTCACTGCAATTGTAATGATAATGTTGTTAAATAAAATATCTGTTTACTTGAGCCATAATTCATATCGACAAAAGTGGATGGCAAAAATGCGGCACTCAAAAAAATGTGCAGACATCAATTTTCATGTGCCAAGCTGCACACAAGCCGGCCCGAATGCTGGAAAGTGTGAACAAAATTCGAAATAATATGCAATCAGCCACTTCAAACGAGTACCATACTTTGTTTCAGCGTATTGCCCATCTTGCCGGATAATAGGAAGACTGGCCGCGATTTTTGTGCTTTTTTCTGCACCGCTAATATTTATTCCACCTCGTAAGTATACTACCAACAGCAGCAAAATACAACTATAGAAATACAAATATTTGACGTTCACTATTCGTGCTTAGTTCGTGTAATATCTCATTCTGCAGCCTTAACTACGTTCTATCGAGAGCTTATTGCCGCAATTGGGACATGCTTTATGCGCATGTATATCAAGGAAAAGAACTATATATTACAACGTAAAACCCCGTACGATCTGGTCAGAACAAACCAAAAAATTAATCGAAAAACTGCTAACGTCATTCGATCCAGCTTGTCTGGAAACTGTGTCACATGCGTTTTGTTTTGGTAATTATGCGCTCCGGCTCCTGTACACAGACGCCGGTGCCGGTAGAGCTGAAAGCTCAAGGTGACCTTGAAAACAATTTGAGAGTCCTCTTCCATGGAGCAAAAGTTTAAATTTAACTGGTACGGCTTAAGGTCAGCAAATTAAAAAGATTTGAATAAACTTTTACTGCTACAAAACTGAAAATCCTAGTTAGCAGTAACGCAAACGATGCTGCTAGTGAATGGCTTCGCTTCAATAAATTGTTAGCAATTTAAAGCTCTCAGAAACATGACTCAGGAATAAGAACGCTCGTTAAAAGCAACTTGAAGGCAGCTCTAAAAGAACCTGACCATAGTAATCGTTCAACCGGGCTGACCTTTCATTACAATCCGAACAAAACTAAGGACATTAATCAGCATATATGGGCCGTAAATTATTCCGTATAATACGGAATATTTTAGTTTGTTCAGATCAGATTGGGTACTTATTAAATTGGAGACTATGGCCACGGCGTACGGTCACAGAGGTTCGGATCAACGAGTTACCGAACTATCACTACTGTTTAGAGTACAAATTGAGTGATCAATTTACTAGCCGGATAAATGGGTAAGTATAGAGGTTAATTTTCACTAGCTCTAAAGTTTTACTGCTGTTATTTGTGGCTCCTCCCCAAATTCGTGACGTTTAGCGCAAGACCGCTTCAGTCACGACGATAACTTGCGAAGTTACCGTAAGGCCTGCGCGCTTAGCAAAGCACTGCATATCCGGGTTGAGTTGCGGTGCACGTACGTACGTGCTCTGTATCCGCTAACGCGATGCGACGGATGCACACTGATACGCTTACACTATCCGTAAGACGTAATGAATATCGGGTTTTAGCCACTTTAATAATACTCAGCTAAGAACTAACAAATAACAAGTAAACATGAGCTTATATAACGGCCTAAGCCGGAAATAACAGGGCATCCAGGAAACGACCTAATATCAGACAATCGCTCATTGTCAGTACATCTGGCTCACAAGGGCATGAGAAAGGCAAAAACATGGACTATGACCATAGGATAAACGCACACATGACCATAGGTTACATTACTACATGAGTAATCCGGTTATGTAACAACATTTAACTACCAGCGCATTTGCTTTTAATTTTGCGCAACTGCAATTTTAACAGCGTTCAGCGATCAGCCAAAAGAAAAAATTAACCTGTCTAGTAACAGCACTACAGCTACTCTCCATTGCACAGAGCTCGCTAGGTGAGTGAGTAACCAAACGAGTGGTGACGAACGAGTAACAGAGCTCTACAACTGGAATTGCACATAGTGAGCGACCGAAGTACCACTATTCTCGTGTGTAGCTGCAGAGGCCAGTAGGTAAGTGGATGACCGACCTACTAAAAATAACCCTTGCGCACCGTTCGCTAGGTGGGTAACGAAACGAGTGGTGGTGAGTAGCCGAAGTACCACTACTGTTTATTGCACATTGTGAGGGAACAGTGTCCAGTACTGTCCAATGCGCAGAGGCGACTGATCAAGTGAGTGACCAAATTACCGTTATTTTCTTGAGCGCAAATCGTGATAGGTGGTAAAAAACTCAAGTGACACAACTGTTTAGGGCATATAGTGACCGCAAATAGTGGACGCAGTGATACTAAATTAATCAAAATCATTCGAGAAACCGACCGCAGACCACAAGAAATGCGGAGGCAAAGCCGAAGCCGTTTCTTGTAACAGATATGTACTACACAGTTTTAAAGTGCACATGATTATTGTTTGCATTCGGTGGTTCACCGGATTTTTTGCAGTCGTTTTCGTTAAGGAATTGCTAATAAGTACCAGCAATTAATGAGTATGCTACAATGTGCAGTAAAATAATGCAAAGTCATTGTGCATATTACTGCTCAATTGTGATATTATTCCCTAACCAGTTTTCAGTTATTTAAAATTTAATAAACTGCACCGAGCGCGAAACGCGCGGTGCTGCTAAGAACTGAATGTACTGATCATCAAGAGCATAAAATTTATATGACGCCACGAAGAGCGTCATGTAGCGCTTTTCGAACTCCATAAACCCAGTGCCATTATCCAGTGGCATTGGCGCTCGCTCTCGTGCCAGAATATGGTTAACAACCACCGCTAGCAATAATAATATTGGTACTATCAATGAATATATTATTGTCTTTTTGCAACGGGCTTGTATCCCTAATAGCTGTCAACAATCAGCAAATTTAACCAGGCATGGAAAGCACGATGGAAAAGTCGAAAACATAATCAATACAAGAACTGTGAACTGCGAAACTATTCTGGATTTCGTTATTTCTGATTCGCGCATCGGGTTGGCCGTTGTTGCATTTGCCGATTTATAGGGACCATCCGATGTTATCAGCTTTTACCTCTATACGGTAACCATTGCTTAAATGAAGTAGTAAACCATCTCTAAAAATGAAACCTTCTCTACCACGCCTTAATCCGCGGGTTCATCGGGGATCCCACCGGACAGTTGTAGGCCGAACCGAAATCCGCGCTGTTCATGAACGGACCCATTACACGAAACCGGAGCGGTGCATGTGCTGCGTCGCCAGTTGCCTGGGGATTGCCGCACCACGTCTAAAAAATCTTTTACTGCAGCTGTGCCCCGATTTAAACCCCACAAAAGTTCACCTGAGCCCCTATTAACCAGAATAGTTGCTCCTCATTTAAGGATTCTAAGCCTTGCAGTTTTATGCGGTATCCGAAGCGGCGCCTAAAATTATGGAAAGCCTGCAAAGCATCATTGTACGTGCCCAGTACATTTTCAGTTGAAAAAATAAAAGTGATAACCCAATAAGCAGCGCGGTATCCGCCGTTGTCGGCTGTGTTCTCGACGAGTGTTTGCCATCCATCGACGGTGTTATTCGTCGTGCTGACATTGTTATAGAAATCGACCAAAGTATACTTCCTCGCATTGCAATTGTTGTGTGTCTCATTTGTCCACCAATTCAACGGCTTGCCGTCCTTTCCAAATTCTTTCGCTAAACACGACATTTATAATTAATTTTTGAGGGAAATCGTTTTCTCTCAAAACATCCATGCTCGCCTCCGATATCCAAGAGATGGGTGAGTTCGTGGCCAATTAGAGAACCAAAGCGAGCATAGTTAACAATGTACATGTTGCTTGCGTAGAACACTGGTGGCTGTAACAGGGCCGCCGGAATTACTGCAAAGCGGATCCTCTAGATTACCAAGTGCTTGTAAATCACATTGTCGTACAGGAAGCAGAAATAATAATAATGTAAAATTTGAAGCAAAAAGTACAAGAGACAAAATAAACAGCAACCATAAAAATTTCAATGGACAAATGTTTATTTGGAAAGCGAATGAACGCTGTAAATAAGTTCAAAAACGATAAAATGGGTGAACAGCTTCATAACGGCGATTAGAAATAACTGAGCATTGAGTAATCAAGCCAAACAAAGCTAAAGATAAAAAGCCAGGAAGGTACCAATATTATTATTCTCCGGGTACGTATGGGGGTTAAGCGCGGTCAGATCGGTCACAAAATACGGGTCATTGTGGGGGTTGATGCGGGAAAGTTTTTGAAAATTGACCCAAGTGTTGCTTCGATCAATGGTACGCAGTGTGTCGAAGAATGACCTTTCTACGTGAACCTAGATACATGACAGTATTCGCCTGGGTGCATTTCATGGTAGTTGGATCCACTTCTATAAAGTCATAGCGACGTCGCTGTACTTTTAGATTTAACTGCTTCAGTTATTTTTGTAAGTCATCGCTTATCCGTGTTACCGCTTTCGTACCCCAAGCTTCTTACAGAGGGGACCTAGTCTCTCTCTTTCTCTCTCTCTCTCTGTCAATACAGTACGCTTTGAAGTTCGTTTTTAAAAGATTGGAAATATGCCAAAGATTAACTTGCCTTGGCGTAGAGGTCTTCAACGAGCGTCCGGTTGTCTAGGAACTTCTTGGGATACCCGACAGTCCGCAGCGTATTAATTAACTTGTCCGTGGCAGATTTTTGCGTTGCCTGGTCCATCCAGACCGTTTTCAGTAGGACAGCGTCGCGAACACCGTTGACAATTTCAGATGTCAGCAAGTCCACCTGTCGAAGGCAGAAAGCCGTTAATTTATTCCATCATTTGGCTGTGGCTATTCAGCAGGATGCCGCATTTGCACAAGTTATGTCTTGAACTATTTTGCTTTGCAATGAAAAAGGCCTGTGCCTGACCTTTTGAACGGCTTTGCTCGATACGTAAGTCTTGAAGAATAATCCTGAGACAGTGAACGGCATGGCTGCTTTCACCAGTCCCACGCAAGTGCCAGTCCCTCGATACAGAAAGTGATAGTGAAAAACTGCTGTCCACCACAGCCAATCTGCAAGTGTCTCAGCTCCTGTATTCCCGTTGCTTTCCAGCCGCGCCATCGTCTGATCCAGATTAAGGAGATACTCAAGCTTTAGCGGGACGGCAAACTCCGTAGCGGCCGTAGCTTGAAATTTAACCGAAGAAGCTTTAAGCATGGTGTTGGTTGTGTTGGACCCTAAAAAACGAATGATGTTGAAAAAATAAAGAAACGAAGAAAAGCAAGAAAGCAAAGAGAAAATGAAGAAATAAAAAAACCGAATAATCAGAGAAGGACAAAAAGGTTATAAAACAAAAACTTGAAATTGAAATAATGGGAAAAAAGAAGAATACAGACAGCCTTGGAAACAACTAGGTTTAAAAATAAATGGCAAAAAATCCGTAAATGAATGAAGTATATTCAAAAGAGCTCCCACCGTCGCCAGCATAACATCCACCATGATAGCCTTTTTCAATCGCTTTTCAACAGTAGACCACTGGACACTTGCATTCGCCGCTTTTAGTAATCGCAGTACGACCGGCCCCCATTTGTTAATCAGAAGCTTTGTTGAAGTGCGAACAGGTAACTTGTAAGGAGTGTTGACCAGTGCCTCTAGTTCCCAGCGCATAAAGAGGCGACCAGGCGTCGTAAAGTACAGAATATTTTCGTTGCTGGAAAATTTATTTCTTTCTACATGGAGACCGCTGAAAGTCCGAATGTCGTTCAGTTGCAGGCGGACGAGAGCGTCATCGAGACGAAAAGCGGACACATTCTGGTGGTCTTGCAATAGCGACCATCCACCTAACAAGTTGTCAACAACGCGTACAAGGGAGCTGTCGTCGAATGGCCGTTCTGTCGACAAGATAAGATATTGGTTAACTTTTTATGTGCTCACCATTACAATCGGTTTTACTTGAACCAAATGCAAGAGCTTGTTGTAAGAATGCATTTGTTTCTTGCCGATACGCTTCTTTCTAAGCAAGCAGTAATGCAAAAAACATGGAAGTTCATGTTTTAACGATGATCGTTCGTTCGTCGTATGAGGATGTTCATAATTCATATATACCGTCGGCAAACTGGTTTGGACCAACCCGTCCAGTTCGTTCTGCATTTTAATCATTAATTTTACTATATACGAGTAATTATGATGTCGACACTGTAGAACAACTCACGCCGTACGAATTTCGCTTTCAAATGCATAACTACTTTACATTAACTTTGAGTACCATAGTTCTGCTTGAGGCACTGGTTGTATATGTCGACTGCTTTTTTTCCGTGGGGTTGGTGTAATTTCCACTGTCGAACAGTCCTAAATAAAGCAATTTTCAACGAAATTCAGTTGTTTTCCAGAATATAGTACACAAAATGCAGCCATGCTTCATTACGCTTGGTGCGTTACAGCTTGTATTTATCAGTCTTATTCCGAAAGCGATATAATGAAAGGTTCTGTTCACTGAAATATACAAAATCATGCTGTATCTCGTAATATCACACAGAAGCACAGAAATTATACAATTAATTATAGTCAATGACGACTGTAAGCGGAAGTTAGCAAAGCGGCAGGGATAAAAGGAATCCAATCAAAGGGACACAGAGCTGGGGGTTTTTGAAAACCCGTCACCGACATGTTCTCGCACGAACCTTGTAGTTGTTTAGAGATCTTGATAGCGAGCACGTCGCGCGCCAGAACGTGGCTGCTATTCCAACGATTGCATGCGTAAGCGTAGAAGTCCACGCATGGCTCAATTGTTTTATCCATGACGGATACGGCTTCATGGGCTAAAAAATCACAAACGAATCAGTAAAAGACTACCAAATTTAATTGTAGGGCACGAAAAGGACAGCAGTGAAGGAATGTTGTTTCAAAATCTATTTTTCAACAAAGATCGCAGTTCGACTTACCAACTTGATGACAGAGATCCGACGTGCAAACGGGGCTTGACAGTTGCTGCCGCCCGGTAGGTCGTACTACATTAACAGCAGCGACCAAAAATCCTACAACATCCAAAAAAATCATCGCGTGCCAACTTCTTCTGTCAGTTAGCGACCTAATAAAACAAGCAGATTTCAGTAACGATTTCTGAAAATTATTCGCGGAATACGGAAACGAAACAAAATTTGTATAAAAAGAGAGGAAACAGTAGGAAATAGGAAATACAAGAAAAATTGTCGCCGCACATTCTAAACCAGCACAGCTTCTCCAGACGGATTTTTCGAAGAATAGGACAGCTTAAATGCCAGGAAATACTTAGACGTTGAAAGCAATTGTTTGCCCTAGGGGATTACCAAAGTCTTTATTCTCTAACTAAATGCGGCGTTTCAAAATATGGCTAGCGGCAAATCCGGGAAATTAGTACTTATATAATTATCTACAGATTCTGCATGTAAGACCCTGCATGTGTTGACGTAATCTTCGCGAAATCAAGAAGCGGAGGTAATTAGTCTCGTGGTCGTGGAGATTCGTTTAAGATTATTTATGTAAGTTTTTTGCAGATTTTAAATATACAGTAATGTCGCTAGCCTTTTTGGATGTATTGAAAGCTATAGCATTCCAGCGCCTGGCGATTTTACACGATTCTCGTTATTTGTTTTCTTTCTACCGGACAGTTTGGTTAGTAGAGCATCTATCTGTAATTAAATCGTGCTGGGTTATGTTGGTTGTATGCGGCACACAGCTGCGTATAGCGTCTACCATCGTTTTGATCAGCCATCACATCCGCGTTGGTTTATTTGAGTTCTTTAAATTCCAGTCATTAACTTAGGGATGCTTTGATTTTTAAAACAAATTATAGACTTCCTGAGGATCCTAATGATACTAATCACGAATTGATCACGGTGCCAAGTGGTCGGGAATGAATGTACTGAGTACTTAAAGTCTGAGTCTGGTACCACTCCGGGGAGTCGGGAAAGTGGAATGATGTGCATAACCATAGCAGCAAGCACTTGTACATTGGCTGGTTTTAGTGTTGCATGTAATACGGGGTTTCGCTGGACAATATGTCGCAAATTTCTGGTTAAGTTTTAAAGTCATCAAGATATTACCTTAGCATTCTTAGGAAAATCCAGCATTTTAATAGTCAGTTGCCAGACTCAGCCTTTTAGGGGTCAGACTCAGCGCTCCAGCACGGGCCGTTGTGATAAAAATTTCATTTGATGACAATCGCTACACCTATAGACCACTGAAGCTTCTCTGCGCATTTTCAGGCTGTGTATTTGAGATTTCGAGCGGTATCTGTATGACTATGGTGTATACTATTCATATCGTATGGTGTATTGATCATACTACTTCCGCGTTGCACAACGTTAAATCTCATTTACGTTCTAGACTGAAAAAATTAGAACAGTAAGCTTAATTGTTAGGAATTAAACAGTAAAAAGTAACCACTACTGACATAAATAACAAATTTCAGTGTAGTAATAAAAAATTTATCACGGGAATTATATCTCTATTATTTACACGGATTATTATATAAAAACTCCAGCTGTTTTAACCAGCCGGCGTACTTCGTGACGCCAGCTGTATATGGCGCATACCGTCAGACTGCCTGGCGCACAACAAAATCAATACTTTTCTCTGACGCGGATTCATTTATGTTTCCTTGGCATCTTCGGGCAAGCATTCCTTGAACGATAGTAAGCTCCGTGGCCGCAGCGGTGCCGCGCTGGTATTTACACTGCTGAGATACTTCACTGACAGGTTGTCGATAATGGGGAACTGACGGATGACCTTTTCCAGTTTCTTGTACACCGTCTCCCGTTCATCGACGCTGAGACGATGGCCCAGAAGATAATACAGCACGCTCAAAAAGTACGCGTAACTGCATTCCATGGTGCGCTTGGTAATGCTGGACACGTGTGTGACATCTGAAGAAAGGTCACTGACGTCACTAATCTTTACAGCACAATATTTTTTGTCGGTAGTTGGCATACCGGGAGAAAATAAAGCGACGGTTAGCAGGAGATATCGCTCGGTGTGGGTCAGACCGATATCGTTTACCGCAGCGAAGAAGCAGTCGTTGAAGTGCATGAAGTCAGGATCCCAACCCAACACCTCGATCCAGTACTTACAGTTCTGCACGCTGTCCTCTCCAGGCATACAGTAATATCTGTCACCTTTGTAGAAGTATTTGCTAGCATGGATCTACAAAGCATATCATATTTAATTTTTAGAATATGCTTATGCTGCTCCACATACAGGTAGCCAGTCAATCGTATAAATGTACGATAACAAGTGCATATTTTTATTCTCACACGCTTACAAGTGCGGTAAAGCGATTCGTCGATTATAATGATGAAATTAACTATTTGTCGCTAGAAAGATGAAAAATTCTAGGAACAAAAGCTTTATCACCTTTCCGATTTTCCTATACACACTTGCGCAGAACGATGACCTCGATGCAGAAATAATATGACAACTATATGCGAGCGCACATATCTGTACCATGCTGCATACGAAAAACTTTTCCATTAGCAGGATACGCTGGTCTTCATTCGGGAAATCGCGAAACACCGGAATACTTGACGCGAAATGTCCTATACGCTTCGCATTATCCACAACAGCACGCTGACAAGCCTGGGCAGCACGGGCCAGAGTTGTTTGCGGTTGGTGCTACAGCGAAAGAAAAACTCCAGATTTTGCAAAGTTTTTGTCTATGTACAGATACATGTATGTGCACATTTACAGACAAACACGTGGTATTAGCCAAAAATGTTATTAGATGCAGTTACCCAAGATTTTAGGACTGTACAAAAATGTAATCTGTGATTATGACAAAAGGTCACCATAAAAACCCAAAGTACATCTGATAACATTGTGTCATTTCGTTAATCCATTTCGCTGTACTGTAACTTATACATACAGTGCTTTATCAGTTCTAGTAACACGTACTGGTATTAATCCTTCACACAGCGCTGCCTTCATAAAACTGTCGTACACCGCAATCTGGTCACCATATGCCGCGTCGCACGCTGCACAAACATTGCCAGCAGCTTGTTGGAAGCTGATGCTGTGCTCTCGGGCCAAATCCCAGAAACGGATAACGATGGGCGGTAAGACGGCCGAATGGGTCAGCAGATCGGGCCCCGCAACCGGCAATAAATCGGCGCATTGTGTACCCATATCTGAAAATCGAAGGTCAGTTTCATATGAAATGAGATACTCTGCATTTTCTTTATTTACTATTTTGTACTTTCCATGACTACAGCACATACAAATACGAATGAAGGTCGGCTTGAACGAGATTACAATTTATGATCCTCGGTAAAAAATGCAGCAAGGCCAGGATAATATGCGGTCTCGAAATTAAAAAACAGGCGCGCACACTTATCATACTAACCGCAACTTCGCACCAGATCGCGGATAGCTGCTGGGGCTGTTGGACAAAATTTAATGTTGTGTGTGCTGAAGTGACCACTTTCTCCGAGGATGACTGTGTTAGACGCTGGAGTTACCGTATGCGAGGCTGTGCTGCTTCTTGCATTAACTGAAACACCTTTAGCACCTGCAAAACCACCCCTAGTATTGGTGCGGACCAATTACGGTACTCATAACCGTGACGTCTGAAAAAATATAACACAACGAATTACTTATGCACTTGCGACGATTTGATATTATGTGTAAATGTGTATTGTTTCAGCGCACATGTCTGTAATTCCACATGTGTACATATTTGTACTTTGTAATTCCGTTAAGACATACAGAAACGCGGAGGGGCTGCTAAAATTCTGAAGTCGGATCCTGTAGTACGATATTACTGTACAGACAACTCTGGATCCAATACAAGATATTAGGCACTACCTAATATGTATCTCATATGGTGTACAGCATCGTGTTAAAACGAGAGTGTTATCGTCATGTTAATTCTGACAGATGGCAAATTCTCCTTTTCTACATAACTGCTCATTATGTGCTCGCGCTGTGCCTGAAGATGACACCTATCAGTCTTAAGGTAAGCATGGGCAGTAATTATGAAAGAAGACACTGTATGAACATCTCTGTTTGTGCGTCTGCCTGTACACACCGATCAAGTTCGCACGAGATGATGATGCGCGGGCTGGTGGCGCAGTGGTATCCTGCGTTCGATGCTTTTTGCGCCACAGACAGTTACCGGTGTTTTGCAGGAAATTTTGCGGATCATGCAGTATGGAAACCGTGTGGGGTCGTTTACCGGAAGCCTGCAAACAAAAATTTGTTCAAGCATATTATTCTGAATGGGTTAAGTGCGTTAGATTTGTCAATCGATTGGTGTTTGATTCACCCAGCTCAAACAGCCGGTACGAATAGTCTGTTCGCTCGTAGTCGGATTGGTTCTTATGCTCATAAAATTATTATGGCAGAATATGGTACACCAAAAATCTCGTTTTCCAACCACAGGGTTTGATGTACTAATGCCGAAACGTGCTTATTCTCTGAAATACATGCGTTGCACGAATCTGATTATTGTTGTTACTGATGGTATGATGAACAAATTCTACTACTTACTCCGAAACACATTGGAAACAGAACTAGGTTATAGAATAACAGAATACACTAGTGCAGTGATGGCAAAAATTAATAATAGTTGTGTGCATCTATACGTATACAGCAGATCATGTATCCGCTAATCACGCAGCACCGGCTTACCGCTGCACATTTCGCGCATTGTTTACCGTCATGTAACGGTCCGTGCCGGAATGTGGACTTGCCGCAAGTATCACACGAAAAAATGATTTCCGGTGTGCATTTAAAGGAAGGTGCCGGGTTAGCCGGGTTAGCCATGCGTTTTTCCAGTTGAAGAAAAATGTACAAGGTCAGTAGTGGCACTATTTAAAACCGTGTAATGTAAAATGTAGAATGGGTTGGTCAAGCGTATAAAATTATATTGTAAGTGTCGTAAACGAATTATAACTTCAACGCAAATCAGAGGAGTAAGGATTGTTTCTCTGCATAAGTATGCAGGAAATGGCGAGTGGCAGATTCCACAAATAAACTTCTTGATAGCAGCAGATTAAAAAGAAGCCCCTTAGTTGGCAAATCCCAACGGTAGCGTGTCCCTTTCAACGGCTTCCTTTAGCGCTCTCTCCACCAGAATAACAACTGAATCACAGGCGAGTAGTAAAATGGAAGAGCGTGACGTGCCTAATCCTTATAACAGTCGAACGACTAATCCTTATAACAGTCTAACAGCTCGGTACGGTTTAATCAGCCACCGTGGCAATTCCATGCCGTTCAGAAGGTGCGTTCCGGTATCGTCCGCACACAACACGGCTCTGACGGTGACCGGAAATTACAGAAATTAAATGGATATTGATCCGTAGTTTGTCGTGCTGACAGTAACAATTAGCGAAGACGATGATGATTGGTTTCGTCTTGTTTCCAGTGTATGCCGGTTTTGTCGCTTGTAAAAGTTCACCGGTTTGTAGAACAAGACAACAATCACAGATGAAGACTTAAAAAGATTGTAAGACGATGTGAGCAGTCTGGAAATAACTTCTATACAGATACTACTCGCACATGACACCTTCGAATTATAGACAAGGAAAAACTTCCAAAACTTATTAGGTAGCTACTGCATAGACGCAATATGGATTGGGAAAATAACGTTTAAGACGCACATCAATCACTGCCTATCGACACCAAAAGAAGAAAAGACTGGTATCAGTATCATACAATACAGTACTAAATTAAATAATAATAAATAAAAACTAACAGTTGGGCTCTAACCATAGATAACTAACCCGAGCAAAGAAATGCCGCCGACAGCAGCAGATACTACTTCACGGTAGTCAAGTTGATTGTGTTGACCTGGTCGTTGATGGATTCACTGAAGGAGATATATCCCGGATCGCACCCCAGCATTTCCCGGCAGTAACGGCAATTAAACAGGCAGCCTTCGCCGCCCATATACCGGTAGTGTTCGCCTTTGTGGAAATACTTGTACACATTAAGCTGAATTACAGAATTTTTAAATTCCAGCTTCCGGACAGTGAACAACCGGAAACCAACGTTAATTACGCTAATTAATTTTTAATTAATGAATGACTGCTGTCAACGCCTGCGGACAGAACAAAGCAGGCTGGAAATAGAATACTCGTATCTATAACTCCGACTACGGAAAAAAGTACTACAGTTTTTACGAGAAGGTAGTCATAAAATAATATTTAAAATAAATTCATGCTTCAGTACTTACATTTTGGTCCACTCTTTATAACTTTACTGACTGTATGGCCAACCATTCGGCAGTAACAAGAGTTACATCTTACTGCAACTGTATTTGCGCGATGTTAATAGCTGGATAAAGCCTTTGAATGGCCTGCACTGGTCAAAAATAAAGATTTGGTTTTATTTATTCACGACAAAAATACCAAGCGGAAGTTTACCAACCACAAAAACTAAGCAAGTGGGTACGATGCAAGCAGTTTATATGTCATGTAGTTTTCCCTTTGGAGAGCAACTGCAGAGATACGAGTTTTATGGCGAGCTATTTGCCATTGAAAATGAAGGCATGATATGTAAGTACCGTACTATGTATACTGTAATAAACTAGTGAAATTCACTTCGTTGTTTGTATTTTATTGTTGGCCAGTTTTGATTTGCGCCATACGCCGTTTCGGTTAGGGAATTCGGTTATCGGTTGCCCATCATAATTATTTTTGACGACACCTATAATTATTGTTAAAGAAAGAGTAGATCACTAATGAAAGTGAAATGCGCTCATTTTTTCGATTTTGCTGTTGTTTGCTCATCGGCGTTCAGCTGTTGAAAAACAAGTTGGATTCCGCTGTCGGTGGTACTCGTACGTGCGCTCGTGTTCTTGCAACGGCTGTAGCATTTGCCGATTTTGATGTTGGTAGTGATCATCTGTTTTTATCGCCTATCACCACTTTACAGCAAAAACTTCTAATCAAACGATGAAGCCATCTCTACCACGCCTTCATCCGCGGGTTCATTGGAGTTCCTAGTGGACACCTGTAATCTGCACCGAAATCCTCGCTGTTCATGTACGGTCCCATCACATGGAATCGGTTCGGCCCGTGCTTCTCGTCATAATTTTTTAATAAAGGACTGGTGCACCATGCCTGAAAACAGTTTCCGCTTTAGCTCACCGTCATAACCCGGACATGACCGCTTGCAAGGGTCACCTGAGCCCCTATCAGCCAGAACAGCTGGCTTTCATTTAAGGCTTCTAATCCGGGTAGTTTGATGCGGTATCCCGTGCGGCGCATAAAGTCTTGAAAAGCCTGCAGAAGAAGTACTCCTTACCTGCACTCGAATTTTCGTTAAAAAATCGAAAATAATAACCAAGTAAGCAGCGCGGTATCCGCCATTGTCGGCAGTATTTTCTATAAGAGTTTGCCGTGCATCGATGCTGTCGTTCTTCGTGCTGATATTGTTGTAAAAATCCACTAAAGTGTATTTTCTCGCATGATAATTGTTCTGTGTCGCATTTGTCCACCAGTAAAACGGTTTGCCGCCCTCCGTGTCAAACTCTTTCACTAGAAACAAGATTACAATTACGTACGTAAGTTGGACGAACGTGTTTCTTCTTCAAGAAATCCGTACTTACCTCCGATATCCAAAACATGGGTAAATTCGTGCCCAATAATATAACCAAAGCGAGCGTAGTTAAAAATGTCCAAGTTGCTTGGGTACAAGATTGGTGGTTGTAACAGTGACTCCGGAATAACTGCAGAGTCAATCATTTGATCATTTTAAGCCGCCTAGTAATTCAGTCTCTACGAGCAAAGCAGGAAGAGCGAATGAGGGAATCACAAGTAGAAAGCAGATGACTAACAGAAAACAGAAAAACAAGGGTACAAAAAATGGAAATGTAGAACTGTTTGTTGGAAAGCAAAATAAGGTTTTTAAACAGTATCTTCCTTTTCCAAAACATTTCTAAAACCTGTACCCGCATCGTTGAAAAATAATCATATGTAAAGAAATAATGAGGAAAATAGTTTCAAGAATCAACAAGCTAGAGCGATACCGATATAGTTGATGTCCGAGTAAAACTTGGCGAACACTTCGGTTAAATCGGCCGGGCAAAAGGGGTCACTGCGGGCGTTAGATCGAGCAAGCTTTTGGAGATTAATCCAGCTGCTGCTTTGATCAATGTTGCGCAGTGTCTCGTATAATGACTTCCCCACTTGAACCTACAAATGTGACAGCATTTTCAGATGTTTATTTCGCGGTTATTTTTGTCGCATTTTGTCCCTTTCTTTACTATGTTGACAAACACATCAACAACGTTTTCGTTTGGTCGATTAGTGACTGTTTCCCATTTGCACCTGCAAACATAATAGCGTTCGCACCCTTCATTTCATGGTCATTGTTACCGCATGTATGCGGCAAAAATCACCATGAATGATTTCAGTAGTACGTAAATAAGCACGTCTTATTATTTTTGATGTTTTCTTTTTTTTTTATTAGTGACTCTTTTCCCGTTACCCAAACCAAAGCAAAGTGTTACTTAGGGGATCCGGTTTATTTTCACACTTTATAGTTTGTTTTAAAAGAGTAGCGGAGCGTTCAAGGAGGTTAACTAGCCTTTGCGTAGAGGCCATCGATAAGTGTCCAGTTGTTCAAGAACTCCTCGGGATATCCTACATTCCGCAGCGTATGATTCAGCCGATCCATGGCGGTTTCTTTTGTTCCCATGTCCATCCAGGTTGTTTTGAGCAGAACTGCGTCGCGTACCCCGTTTACAATTTCGGATGTCAGCTCTTTGGCCTGTTGAGCGCAAAAAGCAGACCCTTATTTTAATTTCTCAGCGAATTTGGTTATCAACAAATAAGCGTGTGCTTGACCTTTTGGACGACCTCGTTTGGTACATATGTTCTGAAGAACATCCGCGAAACAGTCAACGGCATGGCTGTTTTTACCAACTTCACGCAGTGGTAAGCCTCTTGATATACGAGGTAATAATGATTTAGCGCTATCCACCACAGCCAATCGGCCAGTGTCGCAAGTCCCACATCCCCGTCCCGTTCCAGCTGCGCCATCGTTTGATCCAGCTTGATGAGATACTCTGAGAGCGGGGCCCCAAACTGTGTAGCAGCAGTGGCTCGAAAATTTACCGAAGACGCATTAAGCATGTTGTTGAACAGCGTCAAGAAGCTTGCTAGAAATCGCGAGCGGTATGGTGGTCTCCCAAGATCACCAAACGTTTTACGCCTTAGAAAGTCCATCGTTCCATTTGGAATCTAAAAAAAATTTACTTTTACTGGTGAAATGAAATAAATAAAAATTCAAAGAACCAGAAAAACAAGCAAAACAAATAGAAAAGTTGAAAAAAGAAACGGTTTGTTTAGGGATTCAGTAGGTTTACAAATCACGGTTCGCACCATTGCCGTTATAAACTGAAACGAATTTCAAATATGTACTCGTAAAACATGAGTTAAAAATGAAGCAAAACAAGAATCTTGCATAAAATCATTGCAAAATGGAAACCGAGAATAAAAACGAAATGAAAACAAACAAAAATCCTGAAAAATAATTATTCAATGTTATCTAAAAATTTTAGTCTTAAAAGAATCAGACAAAAAAAAAATAAACTTGTGAAAAAACAACAGACAATCGAAAAACAGAAGAGCCGAGAAAACTCCGAAAGAATTATGGAACCTTGGATTTTCAAATCACATTTTGCACCGTTGCCAGCGTAAAATCCAACATGAGAACTTTCTCCAACCGCTTCTCCACTGTTGACCACTGGACACTTGCATTGGTCACTTTCATCAAACGTTGGACAATAGTCTTCCATATGGTCATCAACTGCCCAGTTGCATTGCATGGATTTGGGTAATGGGCGCAAAGTTCCCACCGGTTATAAAGGCGGCCAGGCATCCTGAAGAAGAGGATGTTCTGGTCGCTGGAAAAATCGTCTCTTTCTACGGATAAATAAATGATGGTCTGAATGTTGTTCTGTTGCAGACGGAGGAGAACGTCGTTCAGGCGGAAAGCGGACACATTGGGATTGTTTTTTAATAGCGACCACCCAGCAAACAAATCATCAATAGCGCGCAAGAGACGGTGGACGTCGATTCCCCTATCTGTAGAGAAAGCAAGATAACGGTGGACATTCTGCCGTTCTGCGTCTTTCGCATTAGGTAGAAAGATTTAGTTGGAATCAAATGGAAACAGTTGTTATGCAAGCAGCATACTGCTACCCTGAACTTGGCGTGACATTTGTACGGCATGAGACTACCACGGTCACGCACATTTGGAGGCACTCTGCAACAGTGGTTCAGGGCAATTTGTTAAATGCCAGAAAACTAACCAGGGCACATAGGGGTCCTCCAAATTCAGAAAAATTTCATATTTTGTAAAATGGTAGTATACTATCGTAGTATGCTTAAAAAAATATTTTCATCTGCCATGGCCAAGGGGGCGTGGCCAGACAGTATTTAAAAGTTCGCGTATTATCACATACTATGCAATGCAGTGAGCGGAGTTATTCGTATTTAGTTTTATATTGAATTTTTACTGTAGCACCGTGAACTTTTGCAGCTGTCCAGTTGTGATGTAAACGATGCCCACGTGCGGCAGCTCGTGTCATTGCTGCCAGTACACATTTTCGAAAATTTTTTATCAGTTAGAATTGTATGTACGAGTAAACCGTGCAAAAAACTTCTTTTACTAATTAGCAGATATGTACTCGTACGAGGACAGGCTTAGTATTCGCGATCACCTAAAAAACTAGCGAGAATTCGCGATCACCGTGCCCGGGTTGTGCAGAACAGCCAGTCACCAGCCAGCCACCAAAGGAAGGCAGTCCAGTCCAATGGTTGTGTGGGGTGCCTCCTCTTGGTGGCTGGCTGGTGACTGGCTGTTCTGCACAACCCGGGCACGGTGATCGCGAATTCTCGCTAGTTTTTTAGGTGATCGCGAATACTAAGCCTGTCCTCGTACTGCATTTCATAACAGATTTTCGAAAATGTGTATTTAGGCAGCAGTGACACGAGTCGCCGCACGTGGTCTTCGTTTACATCACCACTCGACAGCTGCAAAAGTTCACGGTGCTACAGTAAAAATTTAATATAAAACTAATTACGAATAACTCCACTCACTGCACTGCATAGTATGCGATAATATGCAAACTTTTACATGCTGTCTGGCCACGCCCTCTTGACCATGGCAGATGAAAATATTTTTTTAACCATACTACGATAGTATACTACCATTTTACAAAATATGAAATTTTTCTGAATTTGGAGGACCCCTATGTGCCCTGGTAAGTAATCAATATTAAACGGTGTCCAAACGAAACTGAATTTATGGTAAAGCAAGCGTAACCGGCTTTCGATAGGTGGCCGCGGACAGATGAAAGCTGCAGCATACAGAGTGCGTGTACCAATATGTGCTGGCATACGCTCCCTATGTTGAAGCATCGGGCGAAATGAGAACACTCCCGCGACCACCAAGTACAAATAGAAGATCAGTTACGCTTGCTTACTTGCAGACATTACGAAAAGTCAGACATTCGGGTATCATGTAAAAGCCGTTGGGTTTTTTCTGCATAAAGCGCAGCAGATACCGTCGGTAAGATGTGTCATCACACGCTGCGCTCCGAATGGTCAAAACAATCATACGGCACGTTCTCAAGATAACAGCCCAAAGAGCTCCGTTTTCTGAACTTACCCGTCATCAGCATATGCAGCTAACAAACAGTACAAGCTGTCATAACAAAAATAGCGCCAAAAACAGCAGTTGCAAAAATTCATAAGTTGGATTTATTTCACTCAACAATTTGACGCCGAGTTCTGCATATTTAATTGTTTTAATTGAGGTTTGTGACTGATTTCCGGTCAATTATTTGTCGACGGAATATGTGATCCGGAAGTTGCGGCAAAATGCGTTGAACAAAATCGGTGCTTTTCGGTAACGATTCCCGCTCGGCAATATATCTGGCATTCTCCACACAAGATCGAAGTTGCAAAGGTAAAATAAGCTGATCTTCGTCTGATGACCAATCGTCAAATACTGAATCCTCGCTGAACAAAGAAGAAAAACTGCTATCTAAATCTGATGGTGCCTCTAACAAATACTCCACCGCACCCTGCAAAATGACCTGATCGATTGCGTCCAGCGCTTCCTTCTTCCTGTTAGGATACATTTCTAGACGCTGATAAAAGAAATACGTAGACTGGTGTCTGGTTGTAAAAGAAAGTGATATCCTTAGTTGCTGCACGAACCTCTTCCCATCATGCCAGTGCCGGCCACACATCCTATGCTCTGCTGCACTTTGCATACACTTTCACGTGCCGGTATGTTCTGATACAGAGCACAGACAACCGCTTTCAAACACTACCCTTACATCTGCTCCAGTAATGCTTATTATTGGTTAAGCTGATCTTTATGATTCATAACTGAAGAATTCTCGCTGAGTCAAAGCGGTTGGATGATCGGTATACCAGCCACCGCTGAAAGATGTCTGAGTCTTAACATTGTTTAATATTGATCACTTTCACTGAAAACGTGGAACGTATTTCGACTTCTAGGTGATAACTGAATGTATCCCACATCTTTTGAACTTATGACATCCATCGTTTGAGCACGTGACACTCCACAAAAATATCATAACCTGACAAACAGTGTGAGCAGCCCCGTAAACAATGCGCTTCAGTCTAACGGCCTTTCTCTTATTCCACAATAATTTTTATTTCCCGTCTATGAGTTTGTTAAACGGCGTCAGTTCGGCTACTTATCCAGTGAGGTGTCCTTCACAGCATTTTTTAATTTGCGATAAGCAACCGGACCAGTACACATGCCTGTCATCCCGAGCACGGGCAAAAAAAGTAATTACAAGGTAATTAACAGTGCTAGCTAGGAACGGAGATACTCCGGGCTTTGCGTTGCTGCTTGTATGCTACGCAACTAAGAACCTGTCAATACAGGTTACGCCATGGCCGAACACACAATGCGGTGATTCGCTGCCGCGCAAATTAGATGTATGCGTGTGTGAAGGCGGTGCCAAAAAACCATCCACGTAAGGCCCTTACGTGTAAGCCTGTAACTCCACCCCTTTGCATGCTTACATACAAGTAGCCCAGTCGATCTCGAAATTTTAAGCGCTCGTCTTTCGTTTGCTTCTCAGCGGATCTTACCCGTCGACATATCAGAAGATAAAAAATTAAATTTCAAAATTTTTGGTATCTGACAAGTGGATATTTATGGCGAATCAAGAAAGTTATGGCTATTTTAGTTTCTCATAGACTTAGCATAGGATGGAAGCAAAGCCTCCTCGCACGGGCCTATGCTTTGTTTACGACACTCCAAAACAGCCATAACTGTTTTGATGTGCCATAGATTTCCACTTGCTAGATACCAAAAAGTTTGAAATGTAATTCTCTATCTTTTTAATTTTTATATATCGATTGAGAAGTTCTGTTGAAAGGCAAACGAAAGAAGAGTGCTGCAAGTTTTGGGGACTAACTGGCAATCAGGTCGGCTCTTGTATGTTTATGAGCGAGCTGGTCACAGCTACGCGCGTTCCGCACACTAGCTCGTTTTAAGCCATACGGACAAACCAATTTCGACGGCCGGAAGTCTTACTTATATAGATGGGTGCTAACTTATGTGACATACAATTTGCAACGCAAAGCCCCTACTAGCCGGCGACGAAGCGCAACTTCTGATCGGAAGCTACCGATAAGAACACGGAGGCAGTACGTCAGTACGTCATCGCTAGTGCAACAGGGAACACAAGTACATGCGCACCGTAAACTTGTACAAGATAATACCAATTACGTCAGCAGGGATACTTTACTCTATCTGTACAGAAACTTTGCTTACCTTGCGTCTCGTTAATGCACTGGTTGTAAATATCCACTGCTTTTTTTTCCATGCGATTGGTGTATTTTCCACTCCCGAACAGCTCTAAATAAAAATAACGCAAAAATTTCAACAAAAATCAGACATGCAACAGGGTATGGGTATGCACAATTGCAAGCATGCTTGATGCGCTTTTGTCTCATAATTATGGGTATTAATTCAACAAATAGCCATGAAGGTTAAATTGTTAGAATATATATATAGTACCCTGTTGTAGCTTGGTGCATGGCAAGTACGATTTATACAACTATTAGATGTATACAACTATTAGATGATTTATACAACTATTAGGTGATTTATACAACTATTAGTGTTCAGCAAGGAGACCCGTTAGGTCCACTGTTATTTTGTCTTGCTTTGCACCCGGTTGTGACCCGTCTCAAGGCAGAGTTGAACGCCTGGTTTTTGGACGATGGAACCATGGGCGGTAAGCCGGCGACAGTGGCCCAAGCCTTTGACGAAGTCATAGAACGTGCGCAGGCCATTGGTTTGACTGTTAACGAGGCGAAATGTGAACTTTTTGTCGGCGGGGGAACTGTGGAACAGCAAAACGACGTCGTGGATTACTTTGTTGAAAAGTATCCAAAACTGCGAATCTTGACTAGCTCAACATTTTCATTACTCGGCGCGCCCGTTTTGGATGACGCTATCGGCCCAGCAATTGTCGAGAAATCCACCATGTTGAAGACGGCATGCGAGCGGCTACAGCTTCTACCTGCCCATGTCGCACTGTTCCTGTTGAAGAATTGTCTGGGTGTCCCCAAGATTGTGTACATGTTACGGTGCTGTAACGCGTGGAAGCAACCGCAACAGCTTTATCAGCTTGACGAAGTAACGCGCGAGTGTTTTCAGACCTTGTGCAATGTGCGCACCAACAAGAATGATTATCCGTGTTGGCGGCAGGCGTCTCTCCCCGTGAGCAGAGGTGGCATTGGCATTCGTCGAGCGGAAGAATTAGCACTCCCAGCCTACCTGGCTTCGATTCACTCCGCATCTGCACTAATGTCACTGCTTCTTCCCAATCACGCTGCTGTGGACTCCACCGATGCACGGGAAAAGTGGAAAGTGAAGAGCGGTCAGACAGATCTTCCCGAACTCAACTTCCAAAACTGTCAACGATCGTGGGACTTACCGCTGTGTAATGCGTCACTGTCAACACTGCTGGATGTTTTCCGTGACGACGAAACTAACAGAGCCCGTCTCCTTGCCCAGTCCAAACCGGAAGCCGGCATCTGGTTAAATGCGCTGCCTTCGGCACATATCGGAAACCTACTCGATGACGACACTTTGAAGATTTCAGTCGGGCTTAGGCTGGGCGCAGTAATCTGTGAAGCACATTCTTGTGCAAAATGCCGCAAACCAGTTGACGTGTATGGCCACCACGGATTGTCATGCTCCTTCTCCGTCGGTAGACACCTCGCCATGGCGGGCTGAACAGTATTGTGTGCCGATCATTAGTATCGGCGGGTATCCCGGCGAAGCTTGAGCCCCGCGGCACATCCCACACGTCCGAGCGACGTCCGGACGGATGCACGACGTTTGCCTGGAAGCGTGGCATGTGCTTAGCTTGGGACGTCACCTGCGTCGACACCGTCGCTTTGTCGCATATCAAGTCAAATTCAACAGCGGCGGGATCCGCCGCTGCCCAGGCCGAAGACAGGAAGACCAGACAATATGCGTACCTCGTCGGCAGATACATTTTTGCGGCGTTAGCTTTTGAAACATTCGGGCCCTGGGGAAAATCGGCATCCGCTTTAGTGAAGGAAATCGGAAAGCGATTGCAGCAGCACACGGGTGAACCTCGATCACACGAATTCTTACGCCAGCGTCTATCGATCGAAATCCAGCGGGGCAACGCGGCGTCTGTCCTTGGAACCATTGATTTAACGGATAATTTGAGAGAAATTTTTCTGTTATAATAAATCATTTTTTTTGTTGTTAACAAAATCTGCAGTGTGACTGGCTTGCGCTAATAAAAATCATCAATAATCACTATTAGATTCCTTTTGCGATTGTTGAACGGATTCCTTAAATAATGCGCCAGGTGAACAGGCATCGAACAAAGGAATTTAGTGTTAAGGGTTATCAAACACCGGCTAGCGCAGACGTTGTCGCACGCAACTTGAAACGGCAAGGTGTAAAAAGGGTGACAATGCACCGCAGTTGCCACCGGCGATGGCATGTAAAACTGGGCGACGGACAAACGGTAAACCGTGACAATTTTAATCCAACAAATAAAATTAGCGTGGATGTTACCACATCAGTGCGCCGAGCACTACCAAACCAGTGGAAATAAAATCGGTTATGTGAAAATGGATAAACTTGAGCTGACTCTCTTCGGCGCGCGCGCTCTTCTTGCTCCTTAACGAAGACTTACTGCAGCTTCTCGCGGCGTGCGATGCAGATTAACAGTTCAGTTCGTTGGTACATATAGAAGTTAGAACTCTATGCAAGCTCATTAATTTGGAATCTTTAGACCGCTATACATGGGATATGAATTGAAAAACGTGGGCCTGTGCCAATGGCCGTTCAAAGTGCTTCGGCACGTCTCCACAGTTCGTTAACGCTATTGTAGTGTAAGGTAGGCAATTGCGTAGACAAGTGTGAGATAGACTGTGACTCTATGAGTACTACGCCACTACATCAAGTCTGGAGTAGACGGAATATGTCTTTACTGTGCGCTATTCAATGCAAATGGTTTCCAAATGGGCTTGTGAGCGTGTCACCTGAATCCATTAAAAATGTTAGTACCAGGTTCAAAAATTAAAAGGCGGCAAGCGAAGGAATTTCATCATTCAGGTTATTGAGTACCGGTCAGCACATATATTGTCGCACGCACCTTCAAGTTGTTTTGAAATCTTGAGACGGAGCACTTCGCTCCAAAGACCGTTGCTGCTATTCAAACGGTTGCATGCGTAAGCAAAGAAATCCACGCACGGATCAACAGTTTCATCCATCTTGGAGATGATTTCACGGGCTAAAAAATATCTAACGACTTGGTAAAAGCCTATCAGACGAAATTGTATTGCCTGACAACGGCAGAGTTATGGATTTTTTACCAGAGACTCAATGTAGAAAACAATACAAGCAATGCAGAAAATTGGTTCCTGAACCGTTTTTTTTATAACTGACTGCTGTTCTACGTACCAACTTGATGACAAAGATCCGAAGTGCAGACGGGGGTCGATAACTGCTGCCGCCCGATAGCTTGCACTACATTAGCAGCAGTGACAAGAAATTGAAGAAACCCTACCACATCCATAAACAGCATCGCGCGTCAAATTCCTCTGTCACTTAATAATCTTCCAAAGCAAAGAAATTTCCGTTAAGATCTTTGAATTTTATTCACAGATTATTCATTATAGGATAGAAACAACAGTTTTGTATTAAAAAAAGGAAACATGCTTATAAACATTTCGTAGCACTCTCAGCGTCTCAAGACTGATTCGTCGAACAATAAAACATTACAAATGCCAGGAAGTACTTAAACGTTGAAATCATTTGTTTGCCCTAGGGTTTAATCAGTTGACTAAAATCTTTTGTCGGTAATTAAACGTGGCGTCTGTAAGAAAAATTGCTAGCGGCAAATCCGGCAAATTAACCTTTATATACCGTAATTGTCTACAGATTTGGCAAGAATGAGACTGCATGTGTTTACGTATTGCTAGGCGGATTATAACACAGGGCCGTATGGGCAGTATCATCGACAGCGTAACAGCCGTGAACCCGGATGAAGGCTTAAATGCCGAAATCATGCGCGCCGTGGCGCAGCAACACCACACTACCGAGGTTGAATCTTGCAGCCAGCGCAGCTGTGCTGCAGATCCGTGAAAACAGCGAGAACATCTACGGGGTGGAAATCCCCGGAAACTGCGAACGGCAGAAGAGCAGGGCTGAGTATGGCCATACGTCAGCCAGCTCTTACAGGATTCAGAGCGGTGGGAATTAGTTTCATGATGAAGGTGAAGGCAATTACCTCGGGATTATTATAAATTCAATACGAATTATGAATATACAGCAATGCCGCTAACCTCTTTGAAAGTAGTGAAATGTGTAGCAATCCGGCGTCCCCTATTGTCTTTGCAAGTTTAGTCATTAATTGCTGTCTGCTGATATAGAGTATTACATGTTTGCATTGTTCTGTTAATTCGGTAATCAGTTGATGATTATCACATTAAGTCTGTGTGCTTTATTCGTAACCAGTCCAAACAAAATATATTATATTTCTTTCAGTGCTTCCTGCATTCCGGATTAGGAACCGTACAGAGCAAAAACAAAATAGCGGTTCGCAGTCTGTTAATCTGGTCGGCTAGGTGGCCTGCGACCGCAGGGGCCGAAGCGCGTCAAACATTGGACACATAATGTTACTTCCGGAGAAAACCGATCACGACACATACAACGGACATTTCAAAAGTAACTTTCCCTAATTTGTTTCTCCCGCCAGAACGCATTCAGTTACTAATGTCCTAATATCGTTACATACGTCATGTATTCAGGAACCGAAGCAGCAAATATCTATATGATTTCAGTCGCACTGGGAAAACTGCCGGAAATAATCACAGACGTTGTCGGAAAATTTCGCCCGCGGTTTACCGGAGCAGTTTCTGTTATTTTGTTGGTTGTTGTCGGTCGTGAATCACAAAATGTCTCTCGAGTTTCTCCGTTCACTGCTTTCGCTGGGAATTGCGAGGCAACGCTGCTTCCGTGCTCGTGCGCAACGCAACGCAAAGTGCGGCAGCACAAAATGAGATTTTGTTCCTTTGATTACTTACGTCAAGCAGTGTTACTACCGTGTTTTCTCACTGCAATATTTTCCCCCGCCAGTTTAGCGGGGAGTCCGGGGCAGGTTGTAAAACCTGGCAGTGGCAGCTGCCAATGGCACTGCCAGCGGCATGGCATGCGATAAAACCTGGAGACTCTGGCAACTGGCAAACGATAAAACCTGGCAGATGCCAGAAACAATATGACGGTAGAAACAGGAGGTGCAGATGTAACCTCGAAACTTGTCGCTGTTTGTGCACTGACCGATAGCGCAACTTTCAAGTCGGGACTAGATGTACGGCGGCCTGCAAGTGCAGTCTGTAACAAAGGTCAATTGTACCAGACGTCGTCCAGAAGCCAAGCACGGGGTACTGGTACAAGTACAAGCTTCAATAAACGCTAAGATGAGTATGGCGCAAAATTTTACTGAAGCTGCTTTACCTACTCAGAGACAGAGTACAGTTGTGCTATTTCTCTGTTGTACACGAACAGCACAGCATGTTGTCTGGTAAAACTCTGCAACTAAAAATATTAAATAATTAAATACTTAAGTACGTAACAAGCCCAGCACGGATGAATATTGGCCGATGACTATTAAAAAAATAAGTAAGTCCAAGGATGTGTTGCTTTGCGGTCGCTAACAGACTGTATTAATAAACCCGTACGTATGTTTAGTAATATTATTATGATACACTTTACACAGTTTATTCGAAACACTGACTGTTTACTTGTACATAACTTGCAATGATGACTAACGTGATTATTTATGACCAACGTTAAGTTAAGTACATGAATTTTTTACTTTGTACTGTACTCATACTTATTGTTAAGTAGCAGCTCAGATAATTCTGCTGTTCTGGGTCAAGTTGTATTAGAACAGTGTGCATTACTTATCGTGTTCATGGTAACAAGCTTATGATTGACCACTGGAGCTAGGGTAGACAAATGATTTTGACAAATGATTTTGACCGCACTTCCGTGATTGTCGGCGCGGCAGCCGAACTCACGGAAAGGGGAAAGCTAGCGAAGCATGCCTGGCTGCAACCAAGGTACGATTTCGTTGCTGCAGCCATCGAAATTTACGGACCTTATGGGGACGGAACTAAAAAGCTAGTGGAATTGGTTTGAAACGGTATAGCGACTTCCACTGGCCAGGAGCGGGTGAAAGAGTTTTTTAAGCAGCGAATATCTATGCCAATACAACGGGGAAACGCGATTTGTGTAATGGGTACGATCCCCGATCAAGAGAGCATAGAGGAAATGTTTCTGTTGTAAATGCTGTTTCGTTTTGGTACATAGTTTGTACTCGTATCATGATACTTAATCAAGGGTTAAGCTTTTGGCAAAAAGTCAACAATCTTGGATAATTAGTCACATTTACTTAAGAAACCAGACAAAGAAAACAGATGAATTAAACACTAGATGCATACTTTTATAGCGCACTGACACCCATGTCATCATAGTAAACATTTACACATACACCCACCAAGACAGCAACATCCCGCCGAATACCTCATAAGAATTCTGCTGCAATCCACAGATTAACAAACAATGGTAGTTAATCTTTAGTACGTCTTCAGAATTATCTTCATTAAAAAGTGATAACCGATGACTTTCGCAGGCGTCTATATGACGATGGCTGTGGCATCAAAACCGAAATTAAAACTACGGTAATTGTGCATACTTAATAAAATACAAGCTGAGCACGGATGAATATTGGCTTGCGACTATTTTTAGAATTTTGTTGCCGTAAAATCATGCAGTATATTGCAACATCGTTAGAAATAAGCTGTTTTCCTAGAAATCTGCAGATTAAGAAGCACAAGAGCGAGCACCCGCCCTTGTCAGCCTTGTGGCATCCATGGTAACAAGCTTTAAAGTGACCACTGGTCATGAGGGTTCTGCAGACAGCAAGCAGTAACGGGTCTCAGAACACCCACGTGATCGAGAGGTATATAATGCATTTTGAAGTAGGAAAACTGGATGAGCAGAAGCTGAGATCACCGGCGCCGAATGAGAGGGGCCGAAATCCTGGCACAGATAATTAGTATTCATATAACCACTACTCGGGTAGCAACTATCAATTTCAGATCAATTACTAATTTACTAAATTAACACCTTTTCATACAGCAAATTATGTTCAAAGCGGATAAGGCTCGCTGTACGAATTAGTGTCAAGTTGACTCAACGACACAATAACCATAACACACTAAAGCTGCTTCATAAGTCGTCTGCGCTAAATTTCAATCGGCATATTTGCCAGCATTCTACAAAGTAATCCCCGAAACTCGAAAGCACAGACTTTACACACAAGTTTACTTCCAGTTTTCTGCACGAAGCTTTCTTATATCAGGTGGTAATATGACTAATATCCAAACAACTTTCACCTTGCATGATTGTGCTTATAACCTCAAAAATTTTTAAGAAACACATGTCTGTGACGATGGAGCAGAGTGATTAGACAATTTAGCCAGCAAGCAGTACTAAATACATGTATTTAAATGTGCAGGGTAAATACGCGCAAATTGTTTAAATGCGTAATGCATGTATCCGTATTATTCGTTGACACAGAACTTACTGTGTAATGCCTAACAGCTAAAAAATTATAATTATCGCTCACTTCGTTTAATAACTGTACAAATTCTGTGTACAAACGACAATAATTAGCTAGGATACTAGAATAAGATAACATAATTTTTGCAAAAACCTGTTGTGTCGCTTAGAGCTACGTAAACATACCCAAACGCCAGTTCATAATTTGCCGTCTGTGAGCGGAAAACCGCTCTCAAAGGTAACCCATTAAAGTGTACAGCACGATACAACATAGTTACATACTACAGTCATGCAATTAGCATTGAGCGTTAAAGTGAGAGAACTGCCGCTTAGGATTACAGTTTATGCGATCGATTTTACAAAAACCAAACTGAACGAAGCAAAGGGTTCGCACTTTGCACTCTTATAACATGTTTTGACTGGACCTAGTATAGCATTATTGCTGATAATGGTGTCGGCCAGTTACCGTATTAACGGCAACGTAATGTTTGGATGCGCAGCTTCCAAAATATGTAATATGTTTGGATGTTAGCATGAAAAACGCGGCGCGTCGAGTGCGTGAATACTGCCCTGCTAGATATTATGCCACTGCTGTTTGTTTTTGTTTTGTGTTGCTTTTTTGATTGCTGCATATGATATGACGGCCAAAATAAACCATGCTATAAAAGAGCCAGAGTCAAACAATAATCCCACTACAGATACTAAGAAGTCGTGTATGCCGTGTAGCGGGTACGCACTACGCATTAGTGTATTAGTGGATCAGTAAACTCAGTAGCGTAACACAAGTCCACCGTCTACGCATAATTATTTGCAGAAGATAAAAACCTAGCGACAATTGGTGATGCCGTCGAGAAATTATACGGTTTATTATTTAAAAAGCGCAACATTATCCGGGCGGAGGTATGTACAGCGTTCGTGTTGGTTTTGTAGTACAGAAAAATCTCTCTATGGAATACAGGCACGGTAAAATCAGTTTCGTATTTTATACCGGATGTATTTTACAACGGAAAACTTCCCAGAGGCCCTGGTATATTTTAGGGCGGGGCGAGGGAGCGTAGCAGTAATTTATAAATGTACTTTACAATAAGGCAGGAGCAAGTGTCTGTAGCACATTACAAATTAAAATTCCAGTACTTATTTACATTTTTACAAGCATCGCTTACAGTTAATTTTGAACTATTTTTAGTAAGTAACTACATTACATAAGTAATTACATACGAAATTACTTTTTTACAAACAACGTTATAAAGTTAAACAACCCGTCTTCGAGTCTTCGAATACTTGACCATATTCTAGCAATAGAATTACACTTTTGACTCTACAACAAATGCGAGTGTTTTTGGCCTTTATTTACTTTTTATTGGTTGTTTTTTAGGAGATCGGAATCCTAACTTCCACACGTTATGCCGACCGCATCACTCGGTCAGAATTTTCTGGAAATTAGTCTTTCTGTAGCTCGCTCGGAACCTTGCTAATTAATTCTTGCTCCGCTTTTGACCCGCACTTTCCGCGCTCATGCGTTTTTTTAGCTTACCAATCTGCTTTTCTCGCTTAAGCTTGCTTTTAATACTTGCTAGTTGCTACTCTAGCGAATTTTTGCATCGTGCTGCTTAACCGTAATTGTAAGAGCGTGTCCTCCATCCCGTGGGAACGTTAAACAGCATCCGGTGCGCATCGCTATCCTTTCTGTCGTGTTCCTTTGCACGCATAGTTATTGGCAGATTTCGCTGACTATTGTGAATATGTGTTACCAGCATAGGAAGGTTATACAGACTGTATTTACCGCTTCAGTGGACTCGTAATTGGCGTTGCACAGCACGAGCTAATGCATACAACCGGTAAAATTAGTTATCACGGCACTACACGTCACACACACAGCCGATAGATTGGGATAAGGTGGATTATTCAACCCACCACAAGTCTAGAACAGCAGCCAAACCGGCTCCTCTTAACCGGTAAGTGGTAGGCTCACGTCTAGTTCTTAAATTTCCGGTACAATAAAAATTGCTGAAGGTGTACTTAAATCATCAAAAAAGCAGCACGGCACGTGCAAAGTAAAAATTACAAATTATTGTCATGCCATGTATGAGGCAGATCGGCGATGCGATTAAGGGCACAAAGACAACAGGTATCTTATGTTTTACTGGAATGATTAGAGTCCTAGGTTACTCCGCTAAAGCTTACATTGCCGTTGTCTTGGTGCCCCGAAATCCGATCATCGCAGCTCACGACCGGCATCCCGTGCTCGGCTTTTGGATAAGACTTGGCGCGATGATCTTTGTTATCAAACAATTTGCACGACGCCATTTACTTTTCTCCCCACTTTCACGCTGTTAGGTATGTGCAGGTACGACATCCGCACCTGGCTGTATCTGCAGCCATATTGTTTCTGGCATCTGCCAGCTTTTATTGCTTGCCAGTTGCCAGAGTCTCCAGTTTTTATCGCATGCCATGCCGCTGGCACTGCCATTGGCAGGTGCCACTGCCAGGTTTTACACCCTGCCGGAGTCCGGTGAAACAAATTTAACCAACAGCTGTTAGTCAATCAAGCTTGTGCATCAGCCTTTGACGCTTCGCGATGGGCATGGCCGTCGTTTATCATTGACGTAAAATGCGTGATCTGCAACACTGCGCGTGGATCTTACTGCTCAAATGTAGGCAACTGCGCACAGTAGCCCGTAAAAGCCATTGGGGATGCCGCCAGCAGTCCGAAAGAAAGGCTAATGCACCAAAGATGCAGCTGGCAGAAAGCGTTGTGCAGTCCGATTTGAAGGTTTATGTACAGATAGTATGAACCTCTCTGTCGGGTTCCGGCAGAATGTCTGACACGGCTTTCTAAATTTTTGATTTGTAACCCACTAACACGTAAACCTTTCTGGTGGCTACAATCGTAGACATGTTTCTTGTGGTTTTCGAATTCGGTGTAAGGCTGTTTAAGGATACCTTACCGAACTCGGATGACATTTAGGAAGTGGTTTTGTTGTAGCTGAACTTGTAACTGATATTTCCTCTTACTGAAGAGATAATTTGAAGTGTTTCTGTCTTTAGAGTTTAAACCGTCTAATGCAAAGCATAAGTAAGTGCATCTGCATTACTAACTTATAATTTATATGGGATTTCAATTTTATGATAATATTTTAATTTTTTATGGTACAGAGTAGTTCCAACAATTCAAAGCGACATCTACTATTCTGCCAGGTTACGAAACGTTATTAAAGCCTTTTTAAGCCACGAGTAGGGCTGTATAACACCAGTTAGAACTTTAAATTCTCCGACTACAGCGTTACTGCTAAACAACACAACTAAAATTTCGATAATGTTTACAACAGTATTTTGTTTGTAGCAAAAAACGTAGTAGCCATGAAAACTGCGGCTTCCATCTATAATAATGAGAGTTCGGCCTAACCGTTAGTCATCGTGTAAGATTGTTAGTTGGAAAAGCGATTCAGCAAACAGCAAAACAAATCGCGGCTAGTCTTCCTGTTATTCGACATAATGGGCATTACGCTGAAACGGAGTATGGTTACCCGTTTAAAGTGGCTGATGGAATTTTGCTCATACTATCCACCTTTCGGGCCAACTTCTGCGCAGCGCGGCATTCGAAAATTACTGTCTGCATATTTTAAGTGCCCTACTATTGCACAAGTGTCACATTTGCAGTTACGCTAGCTCTGTTAATTCTGTAAATTGACGATTATCTGGGGACAAACTTGCCGCTGAAATTATGACACAGTCAGCTGTACAAAGCACTACATGCATAAAAACGGTACACCGTTAATTAAGTGACCGTACTCATGTACAATGTACATGCACATTCACGCAACCGAATTTTCACTTAATAGCGCAGTCACAAATGCTGATTTCTAAATCTCAGGGGTAAATGTTCTCAGATTATTTACAACAAAGCAGTCTGTGACCGATCAGCAATCCCACATCCAACCGCATGTGAGCTCGTTATTTGCAATTTGCATATTTATGTGTAAAGCGTCAAATTAAAAGTGTTACTAAGAGTACGCTAGAATAACCGCCTTTTCGATTGGCACTGCATTCTGTGCGTCGCGAAAGCAGAATTTTATGGTTTGCACAGAAGTAGTTGAAAACCGCAAACTAAACTATCAAAACGGATTCCGTAACTGATTCGTTACTTTTCACCAAAAGCAGGGCAAAAAAAAGCCACCTTGTCGGACGAAAAAAATTAAAAGAACGGCAGATTCCAACGATTTCTAAAATGCTGGCCAGTTCAAGGTTCCTCCTGCGTCACGCGCCGGAAGTCCAGAAATTTTTCCGTTAAAGCGTTTAATGTTCAGCTCTTTGTTAGATATGCATATTTGCTAAAATGCATGACCATTTGAAAGGAATTATTTATTCGCATTTCGGAATACACGTGTTCAATCGACCCTACGCGTTAATTTTAAAATTTTTATCCCTTCGGAAAATTCGGATATGGGAGCGACCGATCATCTCAATGTTAAACACTTTTTATAAAAGTGATCGTTTGCTGAGAAAGGTTTTAAACACTATTTATGTATTACAACATTTAGACCTTAAACGTTTTTGTGTATGATAAGTTCGGCAGCTGGACACAGCCGATTTTCCGATAGCTATGCTGCATTCCATAGACCCTGAGTTTGAATCTGCTGAAAAAGCGAAACGTGGTCGGCAACTCGCGGTACTGGTGCTGCCACAAGTGCTTTTTAGTTTGTTTTGTTGAAAGCTGACTGCAGTTTCCAGTGTTTCTGGTTGCTAGGTCTGCAAAATTTCCAGACGCTGTAATTTACTTGCCCCACCAGACAGAATAGCCCGTATTATTCTAGTGTTCTCAATTTGCGGAGATTTATAACCAACCAGCGCAATTTTTCCGACCATAATTACTTCAAGATTCTCCAAATCGTAAGCTGAGTCGGCAGAAGACGTGTTGCACTTGAATGACTCGGTAGGTGCCTTTGGTATATAAGAATTTGAAGCGCAGGTTTAAATTTCGTTAATCCACTGCTGCTTTTAAGTTCCAAATTCGGAATACCGTAATTATCGAATTTGAAGCCCCCCCCAAAAATACAAGCCCCCCCGTAATTAGAGCCCACCCCTAAGGTCGTTTGAAAGTTATAAGCCCCCCCCCCCGAAATAGAGGCCCATGGGCTTGATTAAATACCGTAAACCCCATATTAAAAAATGCCAAAAAGCTGGTTTGAAAAATTGAAGCCCCCCCCCCCTAAATACAAGCCCATGCCCGTAATTGGAGCCCACCCCGTGGGTCATTTGTAATATTTGTAACCCTGGGCTTCTAATTCGATAAATACGGTACGTTTTGAAAGTGTTCAACCGCTTAATTCAACAAGAACGCCATAATTTGTGTATCCTACATAATTCTCTGCGTTTTTCAGAACAGCGTGTTCGCTCAAGAGTCAGGTCATGACGGTTTCGACGTTCCCCCCAACCCGCACCCAGGTGTTACTAACGACGTAAGTCGATTCAGCCTTTTGTAGCAATTTTGGTGCTTTACCCATAGGTACGCTGAAAAAACTTATGCGATGAGATACAAGAGCAAATCACTTTAATTAAATTACTTTTATCGTCCAGTTTGACTTTTGGCGTAAGCGTTGAGTGCTTCTTTTTTAGCCACTTTCAGTGGAATGTGAGCAACCAGCTACTTTACCACTTCCTGCCAAATGTTTAAACCGCACGACCACGCAGTTTCAGGCGTAATTGCCACGCTACCGGTACGAACTGCATTATAATCAGAATGAAATCATTTTATTTCGATCGTATAGTTCCAATAATAGAACAGTTAATTAAACTGTGCGGCTTTTGTCGTATCTCGACTTGTACCATTGTTCGCCATTATTAATACTTGTTCAATGTAGGCACCCGCCGTGGAAAAGCCTTGAGATAAATTTTTCAGAAGATTCCACATACGTGCAAAGCTGGAAAGAATGTTTGCTTGGTTCGTCGTCCGTTATAAAGTTTTTGAACATGTATTTTTATGCTTTTGCTGTATTATGTGGGTTTTCCCCGTGAGGCAATGTACCCCATGGTTCTCCCGCTTGCTTTTCGTGTAGTAAATAAAATTTGTGAGAATTCGCAAGCAGATCGTTTAATAATTTAGTAAAACATTCTCATGCACGGACAATACTTGGTTAAAGAAAACTGCTACTGATTTTAGACAAATATAAGGTAGGTTAAATATATGGAAATTTTCTGACAGTATAATATATAAAGGTCCCATATTATATATACGCTGCTTTATCCACAAACGTGCTAATACCGTTTACACAACAATTTGACGGCAAACGTTTATAAACTTACACTTGCGGTATAAACTCGTACATTTACAAGCCGGAACGGATGATGAGCACGATAGAAAACAGCGGAAAATGTAAATTCATGGGTTACGCCAAACAACATACTACGCCACGCATACACTGTTCAAACACGTAACATGCGTTTCGCTGGCTGGTGGCTTGGCACACGCCATTTATTGTAATGAGTACAATCGTAACTGTAAGACGGAAGGTGGCTAGAAAACGGTCGGTACAGTAAAGGACAATCTAACTGCGGTGCGGATTTACACGTTGTGGTAGACGTACAGATAGTGTAGTGGCCATCGTGCTAAGCGCTAATATCGCGCTCAATATGCATTATCTGTACCTTTACGTGCTCTTTATCCGGACCGGCTTGTACATACGTACTAGAAACAGCTTCGACTTCGGAGTTTCTTGTTGTTGACGGTCGCTGTTCAAAAGGCAAATATTCGAAGCAAGCAATCCGGCTAATTTTTCAAAAAAAAACAGTAAATTTTTTAATCGAAAGTCAGTCAATCAAAATCAACTTTTAAAGATATTAAGGGTATTCCAGGTATCCAGGGTTACGTCAATTTGAAATACTGTATAAGACTGTAACAGATACTTGCTCTCAGTATTTCACACTACTGGTAATTTTATCCCTAAGAGCTCTATGTACGCTCTAACTTCACAACTTCAAACGCTGCAAGGCCGCAAAAAGTGATTTGCTCGCTTAAAAAAAGTTCTTTTCACTCAAGATCAAAGCTGAGATCACACTGCTATTAGTAAATTAATTCTTTTGTGGAGAAGATAATTTACCGGACGATCGCATAATCGCCAATTTTTTAAGCGCTGTGTTCTTTAAGATTTGACTTTGAATGAGCGTTTCTGCTCAGGAACTAGGAATGTTTCTGCATTGTTTCCGCGTGCAGCCGCGCAATGTACTTGGAAACGTCAGAACAATCCCAGCCACACCGGATGGGGTCACTGTTCCTATATTTCGTAAGCTTGTCAGTGGATGACCCATATAAGTCGCTGAATGTTTCTGTTCAGTGGATGCTCGACAGTACTGACCACTTATTGTTACAACGAAACATTACTCATTTAGTTTGCAACCAGTCCTAAATTTGGTTACTGAACAACAGCAATTGTAACTTCAGGTGCGTAGATTCTGGACTTGGATCTTTAAAATTCGGGCTACTCAATTTAAACTAGTTGTACCACGCTCGGCTATCTTTAAAGTTTGAAGGAAGCGAAAGCATATAACCACTAATTTTCCGGATATGCCGCTAGCCATATTTTCAAACGGCGTATTTGACTACAGATTAATATCTTTACTCGGCTGAGTTATAATTGCTTCAGGCAGCAAATTAAGTGCTTAAAAAGCTCCATTACCTCCTGCCTCTTAGGCCCTCTTAGAGTGTTAGTGTTATATTTTCCCAAAAATCCGTCTCTAAAGACAGTGCTGCTTTCGAGAGCGCGACAGATATTTATAAAAGTTTTTTAATCTTTCAAAGCTTGTTTTGTTTTCTGTTGTGTGCGGGTTAATTTTAGGCACTGTAACTGAAATCTGTTTTTGTAAGCTTTTTAACAAATAACGGAAGAAAGCGCGCGATGTTGCGTCTAGATGTGATTGGATTTCTGCTCACTGCTGCTGCTGTACAAGCTAAAGGGAGGCGTCAGTTATCAACCACCGTTTGCACGTCAGATCTTTGCCAACAAATTGGTATGTGGAGCAGCTATCAGTTGCAAAGCAGTACTTCAGAAGTAAAGTAGCTGTAGGAAAAAAATGCTCGGGAACAATTTCCTGTCATTGGTATGCTTTGCAAGGAACTTGTAATTATAATTACATCTTGTCCAATGCCGCTGTCAGTCGCTACGATGACGTTAGGTAGTTTAGTAGTTTCTGATTTTCACAGCACGTTAAATCTTCTCCAGCATGGATAAAACTGTTGATCCCTGTGTGGATTTCTACGCTTACGCTTGTAACCGTTGGAACAAAAGCAGCGGTATGGTATACGAAGTGCTCCTTCCGAAAATTTCCAAACAACTCCAAGGTGCGTGCGAGAATGTGTTTGTTGAGCGGTGTTCGATAAAACTACGGTGAATACTTCGTGTCTTATGTTTGTTGCCTTTTTTAACTGTTGTATTATTAATTTCCCTTTACAGCCAATCATTTTAATTTTTTCAGTTCGCACATCTATGCTGCACCGAGATACGACAATGTTCCAAATATTCTAGTACACTGAGACGTTTATGATATTTGTAAAAATAATGCCGGTAACTGCGAGACTAAAACCCCTGGTGTACATAAATTGACATTAGAGTACTTAAGATTCGACTGTGTATATAAAGACAGATTTCAAAACACTGGCGGATTTCCGCTAACTTCAAATTTTATTTCATTGCCAAAACGCTAGAAAATGTTCTACTGATGTACCAAACTCCGTAGTGAAAAGCCGATCAAATTTTTTTCATCGACCTTTATTTGAAAATCTGTTTTTAAATTCTTCAGATATGATTTAAGCAAATTAAAATAATGGTGTTTGGAAATATGTTATATCATTATCCCAAAATCGCTAATTCGTAAGGTGATCAGCATTGTTCATAAGCGGCTAGTTTGCATAATTTTAGAATTATTCATAACTTACGAATTTGCATAAAGCTAAGCTTTACACCAATTAATTGGGTTGTGAATATTGCTAAGCATTATATTATGTTACTATATTAAAGGTACGAACTAACATTGCTTTGCAAAAGCCGCGTCACATGCTTTGAAATCACTTGCAAGCAGGGCTGCACTTTGCTGGGATTGCACTCGGTGTCTTGTTGGAATATGCTTTATTTAGAGCTGCTCGACAGTGGATATTACACCAATCCGACGGAGAAAAAAGCAGTCGATATATACAACCAGTGCATCCGGACGCATGGTAAACTAATTTCCTGTAAAGCGACCCTGCACTTAAAAGCCTTTCAAACCGGAGCTGTGTACACTACTTCTACAGTTAAGGGAAAACAGTTTTATCGCAAAACCGACTGCACGCTGTGGTGCAAACATAGTTCCAACCAGCGTATGTTGATTGTGAAGATGCTCATACAATTAAGATTTGTCTGAGCTTGAAAGAAATAACTTTTCAGCTGCACGGTTACTTTACAGTAACCTCGTGGTAATTTGCCTAGGATATTCACCGTATTTTCCGCAACTGTTTAGAAACGCATCCGTATGGCAAAATTCGTACAAAAACTTCTGCGCACATCATTTGAGCGGAAACGCATCCAGTGCGAGAAACTCAGAATGTTGACCATTACATAATTTCGTTAACAGAACAGCCATTCAACGACGGCAATCTTGTGCGAACTGTAGACGACCTGTTAGGCGGATGGTCGCTATTGAGAGACAACGACAACGTGTCCGCTTTTCGTCTGGACGACACTCTTGTCCGCCTGCAGCAGAACGGCATTCGGACCTTCAGCGATCTTACCACATTCAGAAACGAATTTTCCAGGAACGAGAACATCCTGTATTTTTCGATGCCAGGTCGCCTCTTTGGGAGGTGGGAACTAGACCCACCCGTTCACAATGCAACTGCACAGCTAATGAAAAAATGGACGCCGGCAGTGCTGCGTTTACTTATAACGGCCAATGCAAGTGTTTTATGGTCAACTGTCGAAAAGCGATTGGAGAAAGCTATTATGTTGGATGTCATGTTGGCGAAGGTGAGAGTTATGTTCCAAAAATATATTGACTCATTTGTAACAGGCAAGCGCGAGGAGATCACGAGTGTGCTTTATTGACAAATAAAGGGAACAATGCTGCGTAATAGCAGGGAATGCCAGAACAAAGCACTGATGGCTAAGCAAGCAAGTGAATGCTAGAAAAGCTCTTGAGCGTTCGTCAAGGCGTGAAAGAAGCAACTGGCGGCAAGCACGTGCTGTGTGCCATCAGCTGTGTGATGATGCGCAGACTGGACTCAATCCAACGCGAGCGTATGAACGCTGAGTCATACTGCGAGAGAGGGACGAGAGAGCAAGTATGCTCAGTGTGTGCGCCGCGTATATCCGCTTCAGCGGATATGAGTGTAGTGCAGCAGCACACGTACGTACAGCGAGAGAGGCGATATGGCAAGCATGAGTGCAAGTACGTCCATGGTGGGCCGTATGCACCAGGCGCAGTCATGTGCCTCTGACATGCCTCTGGGCGGGAATCCGAGCTCCTGCGAAGGATGCTCCGACTCGGTACCGCACCAGTACCGCACAACTCTCCAGTCGGACCCAATGTGGGGTCGCTGGTACGCGTCCTCTAGCAGTGGGAGTCCGGTGTCTGGTTGACCGTCCCTTCTTCACTTCCAGACCCATGAGTGGAAGCCACTCACGGCCGAAAAATCCGGAAGCCGCTCGGGCGTTTCGTTGGACCGGTGGTGCTTCTGTTGGCTGGCTTCTTGCTTCTGTTGGCAACGGAGAACAATGTGAAAGAAAAGTGTAATGAAAGTTGTATACAGCGCGAAAGAAAGTATGAAATAAAGTTTAATCACAATTCCAGTGAGCAAAGGGGTTACAAAACAGATCTGTCAAAGAGATCGAACTAGAAAAATACAATTCCGTTTGTTAGGAAAAATGCTAAAAAAATGCAAAAATCTGTCCGGGGGTCCTATTCCGACTAGGATGACGTCCACGGGGTCTCCTGTCCACTTTCATCCGGTAAGTTGGGTCCGGGGCATCGGTTCCCGGGTTACCCGTCGTAACCGGTTACATTCACCGAGGTCGGGTAAGCACGGTTAAACACTTACTTCCGACTCGTATCCGTCCGTTCGGGATAGAGAGGCACTGTTGCGGTTGCAAATGCCGAGGCATCCTCTCTGAATGGGGAATAGAACCGAGGTCGGTTTGACCAAGGTCGGCCTACCGGTAAGTCGACCGGCGGCTAGGGGAATTCGGCTATGTTCCGAATTGCTAAAGTCCAGGTCGGAGAAAGCTGTAAGTGAGTCATGCGGCCTGTGTGGTCGTCATGTACAGCAGTTCCGTTCAAAAGTGGTCGGTTACAACCGTTCAATCTGCTACCACGAGCCTGGTTTGTAGTAATCCGAGTCGAACTGGCTCGAAGGTCCGGTCGGAATTCATGAGTTTCATCGATGGAAGTGTCCAGTCGACTTCCATCCAATGTGTTCCGTTGTTATCCGACCTTCTGTCGAGGTCGGTTATCCTATCCGTCAGTGGTCGACTAGGGTTAACCTGCAATAACATGCCCATGTGGGGCTAAACAAGTTCCTTCAAGTCGAATTCGTCCACCGCAGACAGCTGTTGATCTTTTTCCGTCTTGTTGAAAGGGAGTTCCGACTTCCGACTTATGGTCGGTTATAGATGACTTCGGAAGGTCGGATGAACTATGTTTCCATCCGTCCGAAGGTCGGATCTTTGCGTTAGGAGGTCGGTTCTCGACTTCTGAATGCCTTTGCCGACTTGTTGTCGTACCCTGCCGACTTCTATACGGTCACTTCCGACCTCGGCTTGAGGTCGGATATCCATGTCCAAGTTCGGAGGTCGGCTATTTTCCGACTTCCCCAGGTCGGAAAAACTTTGTGTTTTATCCGACGAAAGGCTAAATTCTTCCACTAGGAGGTCGATTTCATACTTCTGGTTGATTTTCCGACTTGTTGTCGCTTACTTCCGACCTCCATCTGATGGTTGTCGACTTCATTTTAGGAGTTCTGTGCGTTCGGCTACAGTTGGCCGGGTCCTTGGTGTCAGGACATCCTTCGGTCAGTTCGGACTGGCAGAGGGATGTTCGGCAACACAACTCCGTTCCTTCTGTGATTTCTGACGTGAACTCCAGGTCGGATCCGAGCTACTGTTGAGGTCGGTTAATCCGAATCACTTGCTTCTGGGCCGCCAAGTCCTGCGAGGTAAGGTTTTCCTCCGGCATCTGTTGGCCGATTGACTGGCGTTTCATCATGCACTGCGCTCGCTCACAACGCTAAGGGTCTTTGTGGCCCCGGTTGCCGAGCCGAGCTCTTTGGTTTAAACTTCATGCACATGCAAGTCCCTGAGGTCGTCAGATCCGATTCTTCCATTCTGTTTTGTCGCGAACCTGTGACGCCTAGCCGCTTCTGTTGGGGGTAGACGACTCACGTCCGCGGGGAAATTTTCTTTGCCGCTGACGAAGACCGACTGGCCGGTACTGTTGCGGGCAGGTGGTCATCGTCATCGGGGTTCGTTAAGAGGGTGCAGATCAAGTATTCTAACTTGGTCTGCCTAGGATGTTCCATCGGAGACATGGGGAAGCAGGTCGCGGCGGAGTCGTTGGTACACCAGTATCCAAATCACCGTCGCTGTTCCTCTTCAGGGAATGGCAGCACGTTCAAAGACGCGCGTAGTCGTGGTCACCGGTGAATCGGCTGGTTTACCCGATGTCGTCCGGAGGAGACTGCGGTTGATCTCCAGGTACAGAGCCTGTAGGTCTGGATTCAAACGGAGAATCCGGTTGAATTGCCACGTAACTACTGCCGGCTTCCATCCGTTGTCTATAGTTGACTTCTGTCGGTCGGCTACCATGTACTCAGTCGATCTTTGTGGTCGTCTTAAAGGTAGCGAATCATGGTTTTAACGATCTGCATCAATGCGGGTCGAACAGTTTGGGTTTCCAAAACCGATCTTTGTGATCGGCTTGCACAACCGACCTTTGTGGTCGACTTGCGCAGCAGTATCCATTATGTCTCCAAGTTATGGGCAAAGTACGAAGTCGACCTTTGTGGTCGGCTCTTGTACCTAGTCAAATCCGAGTCTTCCTGCGCCGTTGGCGGCTCGGCCGAGGGATTTCCGCTATTTACAATGGTGAAGACTGCTCGGCTACCCGGTTCCGAAGTTGGCCACGGGTGCTTGGCAAACGTGGTGTTGAGCACGCAGCGATGTGTTCCACACCATGTTAGCGTAATCCTCTCGGTTTCTTCTCCGGAGTCGGTTGGCCGGAGTAATCTTCATGTAACGCGGATTGGGGCTTCTGTTGGCTCCGATGGTCGCAGAACGTGGTTGACGATCTGCTTTGTTAGCAGATGTGGTTACGATCTGTTTTTTGCCAAGCTGGGGAACTGGGGTCGGTTGCCCAGTTCGTTCCAGGGGATTCCTTGGGGGACGTACCGGTACGGTGAAAGAGCCGAAATACCCGGGTCTAACCACGCGTTTCCGGGTTCGACCAAAGAATCCGGCCGACTTGTGTAGTCGGCTTTTCTGGCAAAATCGTCGTTGACGTCCGCCGCGTACATGGTTGGTCATTTTCCCAAAAAAAGAACTAAAGAGAAGTGTCCATTCCGAAGTCGGTTCTCGACGGCGCTGTTTCTCAGCTAGACTGTTTCTCAGTCGGAAGGTCGGTTCTCGACCGTGCCGTTTCTCGGCAATGCCTCCTTGAAATTATTCCAATGGGGGATCGAGTTCCAGTGTGGGAACTCGATCTTAACTGAGTGGAACTTCGACGGGTTTGTCGCCGCCGAAGTAATCTTCTTCTTCATCGTCGTCCGGGCCAGGTCGGTTATGTGGCCGTATATTGGGGTCCCTTGGTTTGCAAGTCGCCGGGCCACTCCGTTGAGACATCTCGTCGGTCTCATCTGTTTCTTGGCCTGGGCGCTCCGCTCTGCTCTTCCTCGATTCCTTGGCCGCTTGTTTGCGGAGCCGCAGCGCGAACGGTCGTGCGCCGGGTGCTATGTCATCCGACATCCAAGGTTCGTAGGGCGACGAGTTGAATCCGCTAGGCAAAGTTTTCTTTTCGCGGTACCAGCTGATGAATCGGGTTGCATCGTCGCTGGGATCTACGTGATCCTCACGAAAGGCATACTTTGTCGCATACCGTTCGTGGGTGTACAGCAAGTCACGCATCCAGACAGCTAGGATAACACTTCTCATCGGTGTGCCGAGTTGGGCTACGAGGGTTTCCACAGCTGCTGGTATCGCTTCATTGTGGTACAGTCCGTACAGGGTGTAATGGCAAAAGTAATTGCCGAGTCGAGCTGCGAAGATGAATCGCAGGAATGCCGTGGCTCCGTCCTGGGCCATGTCGACTTCTCCTTCCGGAAGGTACTGGGTTAAATCCAGTGCTGCCCGAGCCGCGGTGATTACAAAGGCTGGGTGTGCGTCCGTAATGACGAACTGGGCAACACTCTCCAACTCGTCATGGGAGTATTCCCGAGCTCCTAGTTGGCTCGCACGTGTTCCGTCCGGGCTGTACAATGGTACATTCAGCAAGACCGGGTCGGTCATCGACGGCAACGCATTCGATCTGGTGTACGGGTGTTCAACATTCGGCGCTGTGTGCGCGTTCATGTTGAAGTCAGACCGCCACTGATGTTGTTCGAACAGCGCCTGATATCCGGATCGGACGAGGAATTGACGAAGGTTTTCTACCATCCGCCAGATTTGTGGTCGGTACCGTTCCTCGTAATTCATGACGTTCATAATGTGGTTCGTCCTTTCGGTAGGGTGTGGCATGACGACCTCGATTCCTTGTTGTCGAGCTCGGTCATAGCGAGGGTCTTCTCGGATCGGCACTTCCACTTGTGGCAGTTGTGCCATCTGGTCGGCTACGTCGACGTCCATCTGCTCCTGTTGAGCTGCCAGTTCAGCTTGGACTTCGGCCGGTGGTTCTGCTTGTTGAGCTTCCGGCCGTTGTTCAGGTGGGATGACGTTACGTTTCGACTTATTTGTTAAGTCGACCGTAAGTCCGATCCCTGTTTCTCCAGATCCAGTACGTTTCCCTGGTGGAGCTCTGGTTGGCTCCTTTCCTGCTTCATGGATAACGGCTCGTTGCGCTTCGATTCTGTCTCGAAGGTCAACTGGGCCGATCCGGTGTCTAAGATCATGTCCCGCAAGGTTTTTGCTCGGTCGGCGCTGCTGTTGAGCGCGATTTCCAGGGATTCCGGATTGAGGAATCTGCTGAGAAACAGTTGGACGGGCCTGTGTGACCACTGGCATTGCCCTGTGTGGGATTGCCATCAACTGTTCCTGAGTTGCCGGTGTGAAGGTGACTGGCTGTTGAGTTCCGTCCGGCATATTCATCATCATCGTTATAGATGCGCCGGTCATCGGTCGGTTCGAATCTCCGACGAAGACATCACGTATTGTAGGAGTTAATTCTCCGACTGTCGGGAGACCCTGTGTGGGTGTCTGTACCCGAATCTTTATTTCCGGTTCGAAATCGGTCGGTGGTGGATGGACTCGCATTGTGGCGATCTTCCTATCGACCTCCTTTATCTTCTTCTGGTCGTCAAGTTGACGTTGCAGGTCCAACATCTGACGGTACTCGAACAGCCTATTTGTTAGGACTGGTGGTCGAGTTTCTTCCCATCTCGGGTCGCGAGCTCGTTGTCGCTGAATTGTAGCCAGATTGTCCTGTTCATATGACTCCAGTTGATTAATCAGGTATTCTCTGCCGGCCAAGTACCGGTATGCGCTCAAATTGCCAGCGACAACATTTAGGTAAAGTGCCGCCGCCTGAGCACGGTGTTGCGCTCCGGTGCCGGAAATTCGTTCGTTCGTGAAGGATACGATGCACAGCGCGCAGGGCATTCTGTTGTTGTCCCTCGTCGCATTATCCATGCACTGTTGGCAGTCCACCGTAAAGGCTTCCGTTCGGGGCTCTTCCGTACGAGTCTGTCAAAACAAAAGTCAGCAAACCGTTTCTCGGTTGCATCCTATAATTTACACCCTATAATTACTACGGTCGGGCCAGGTCGGTTCTCGAACTGGTCCAGGACGCCTTTGTGGTCGTCCAATGAGGTAAATCGACTTCTGTTGGTCGGTGACGCCTGTGTGGTGTCACTGGGAGGAGGTCGGTTATGCCTCTCTCCCAACGCGTTCTGCGTTTCCTCATTCCCGTGTAGGTGCTTCTGGCGACCCAAGCCGACTTGCTTGGTGCGAGTCGGCCAACTCGGTCGATTGTGCCGAGGTCGGTCGTTCCTTCGGTAAATGTCCATGTCGGTGATTTGATGGATTTAAGGCGATAAACCGTTGACCGCCTTGGGTTTTATCGGTGTTTAGTGGCGAATCGTTGTTGGTAGAGTGCCTTCGATATGACGAATTCTAGTTCGTCGTCCAGGGAGTACTTTTTCCGTCCGGCAATCGTGTCCGGTTTGGCCTTGTATTTGGGATCGACCAGCTGTGGTTCCGTTGATGTCCACTGGAACTCAAACCGCGCTATAAGTTGGTGGAGTATTTCTCCGCGGGTAAGTCCGTCAGGGTGCCAGGACATTTCCATGCACGCTTCAATAGCGTGTATCCATCCTTCATATGTTGAAGGAGCCGGGTCTTTCTTAGCCGGTGGGAACTCGTAATACATCCGCTTTCCGCTGGTGTATGTACGTATCAGCTTCCCGGCATGGTATCCGAGGTCGCAGTAATGTCGTACGTTGTTCTGACTAAGTTGTCGCCAATCGCCCGTTTCATCTACCTTCCAGTGTTGGAGGAGTTTGAAGGCGATTCTTGGTGTGGCGAACTTTGGTCCACGTGTGGCCAAGGCCTTCAGAGCGGCGAATGTGTACATCCATCCGGCGTCATATTCCGAGACACTCGGCTTGGGTTTCGAAGCCGATTTAATGCCGGTATACTTCAACCTAACGTTGACCAGTGGGGGAATATCGTCTGGTAGGACTTCTATCATATCCTCATGAAAGTCCGAACGAAGTGGCTGGTGGTCGGAGTCGGGCGTCAGTGGTACTCGTTTACCGTACTGACGAGGAACGTATACTCCGCCATCGTCTTCGTTACTCTTGGAGTCGTCGGCCTTGTCGCCGCTATCCTTCTCTTCAGGTTGTTTATCCGGTATTTCCGGCTCGGCCTGCTGTTGAGGTCCCGAGTTCGACGGTGGTGGAGGCTTACCATCTCCGTCGTCATCATCGTCATCGTCATCCTTTGGCGATCCATTTCCAGGTGTTCGGAAATCTTCGTCGTCGTCATCGTCTTCGTCTTCGGTTTCTTCCTCGGATGACGAGATCAGCTCGGATGACTTCGGTTCCTTTTTCTTAGCCGGCTTAGTCGGCTTCGTTTTAGTCGACTTCGACTTTCCCTTCTGTTGGGTATCTTCTGGTTCCGGCGAAATTTCCATAGGCGAGGACGGTGGAAGTGACTGTACGTCCTTCGGTATGAACCGTCCCTTCGCACTCCTAGTTGGTTTGGCTGTGCTTGCTCGTCCCGCCGGAGCCGATGCCGTGCCGACATATGTTGTCGGTTCGTGCGGTGCTCGAGGTCGGGTTAAGGCTTGTACTCGTTTTTGTGACGACTGTGCAGCCGTACGAGCTATATGCAGCAAAGTGGCTGCATCAGCCGACGGTTGTTCGTTGGATTCACTGTATTCTTCGGTCGGTTCCGTGCCCGCCGGAGGCTTGTCTGTGTTGACGTAAGACATCCGGAGGTTAAATTCACGCCGATGTTGTTCCGGTATGAAGTTTGGCACGGTATACCGAACTGGCACGTCGCGTTCTGCGTTAGTCGTCTGAAGAGTATGTTGCTCAACCAGGAGCGCGATTCGTTCGCCTATCCTATACGTGATAATTTCATCGATGTTCCCCTTCTTGTCCATGTACATCACGTTGTATACACGGGCAATTTGGACCAGAGTCGATCCGCGGGGGTTCCGGATGTATCCGATACACCGCGCAATTCTAGTCGGTGTGTCGTCTGCATTTCTTGCTGCTGCACTTTTAAGTGATTTGATGAGGTCCGGTTGGATAATTTCGGCCATCCGTCCCCATTGTCGGTGGACGGCGACTGCTAATCCGTAATCGAGGGTCCAGGCGACGATTTGCATCATGAGTTGATGCGTTAACCACGTTCCGGTTTCGCCTTCGACTTGTATGTTATTCGACAAGTCTTGTACCATGGATTGGTAGATGTCCCTGCCGTTTTCCTTGGCACTCCGAATACTACGGACGACTTCGACATGTACGCGGACTGTGCGGATTAATGTGTCGACCGGGTCCTCCGGCTGTTCGTCCGGAAGACGCTCGCGTACATCGTCTGGAGCTGGCCACTGGGATTCGTCGGTGTCCGCTCCATGGTTAAACATTTCTTTCATGTCGCCTTTAAATCCTTCATAGGGATCCCCATCTCCGTGGTCGGAGATTGAATCCTTATCTTCAATGTCCGAGGCCTGGTCGGATTCTACATCGGACTGTTGCTTGGATGTTGAAGGCTGAGATTGTTCAGGCGGAGTCGGTGGTTTTGGTGGGTTTCGTAGCCGACCTCCTGAAGTCTTAGCCGGCTTTGTGCCGGTTCGTTCCATGACTTCCTTAAATTTCCGTTCGACCGCCTCCTTGTCGTGCGGTTCTTGAGCCTTCTCCTTCTGCTCGGTCCTTTGTGGGCCGGCATCCGAAATATCCAAGTCGTCGGATGACTTATGCCGTTTGGCCGGATTGGGCTTCGGCGTCTTAACCGTGGAGTCCGACTTCGGTTTGGCCGGCTCCTTGGTTTCCGACTTGACTGGTTTCTTTTGGGTTTCCGTCGGCTGCGGCTTGGCAGACTGTTTTGCTGCTTCCTTCTTAGCCTTCCGTTTATCCTTGTGGGATTTCGCGGAATTAGCCGAGTTGATGACCCTTGCGTCGAGATCATCGTCAATTTGGACAGAAGGTTGTCTAATCGGAGGGGGAACTTTCATTTTGACGACGGGTGGTTGTACCGTCTTCTTGGTTGACTTGGGTTCCGGGGCGGTGAGTTTACGCTGAGTCGACGTAGCCTCTTGTAGGGCTTTAGGTCGACTCCTTTCCGCTCGGTAGTGTTCTCCCATTCGTTTCATCACGTCGGCCATCTTCTCGGTAAGTCGGTCGTGGTCACGCCGAGCTTCCGTGGTGTTTCCGACTATACTGGCACGTCGGATTCTCAGCGAATGCCAGAGTTCCCTATCCTCTGGGTACGCCATGTCGATGCAGACGTCCTGTTCCAACCTCGTCAAGTCCTTTACGTGTTGTAAGGCTAGGTCGTCATGAAATTCCCGCGACGAGTCTTGAGGTGGTTTCTCCTTGGCCGTACTCCGTTTGGTCGGTATGTTACCCGACTCGGTCGTCGACTCGTTCGTTCGAGACTCGTCTATTGTTAGACGTGGACCAGAGTGAACGGAGGTCGGTTCGTCCCTTTGTGGTGACGTTTCGACCGTAATTCCGACTCGCGCTTCCGAAGGGGATGTTGTATCCATCGCTTCTTCGGTTTTCTTTGGTTTCGTTGGGGTGTTCCGAGGTGAGAACCTAGGTGGTTTCTCAGTCGTCGGTTGACTTGGCAGCTTAGTCGGCTGGGATGCTGATCGAGTCGGCGAAATCTGCTTTACCGGCGATCTACCTCGTTTCGGTATAGATCCCTTCGTAGGTGCCGCTGCCTTTTGGTGCATGGAGTCGTCGGAGTCGATGTTGTCCGCGTTCTCCTCATCTTCGCTGCTATCCGACATTGTTATCGGAATCTTCTCGGTAACTTCTTCTCCAGGCCGAGGTTGGATTTCCAGTGTATAGGCACCCGGGTTGATGCTCGGATTGCGGAGACGTTGAATTGTCTGGATCATGTTCGTGTCCAGCGGGAGTTGTCGTAACTCCTGCTTCCCGCATCTCAGAGTAACCAGCCTTCTCAGGACTTTGTCTCTATCCTGGATGGTAGCATGGATCTTTTGGGCCATTTGAGTCTGTTGCTCTTCTGTCATGGTCCGATCTCGGATACCTCCTTGAAGTTGTGCTTCGTAGAGTATCCGTTGAAGGTCCAGCGTTTTGGCTTGGCCGACTAGCTTCTTATGGACGGCCGGAGTAAACAAGGCTTTTGCTCCCATCACTTTCCGCGACGGGCTCGGCTTCTCTTCGGCCGGTGGTAGGGTAGACGGAGTCGCCTTCAGGATTTCCAAGAGTTGTTCCTTGGTCCTGACTGGGACTGGTGATGGCGACTTCGACGGGAAGAGCCGCCTGCGTGGTCCATGCTCTTCGACGTTATCCGTCGTTTTTGGCTTCCGTGCAAACTTTGGTGAGTTCGATCCGCCTGGTTGGAGGATAAGTCGACCATCAGGTGTTCGTTCACTCTGTGGTTCTCTTTGTGAGAGCCCAGGTAACGTTGTAGGTCGTTCCAGGGGCTTAGGTCGGATTACTTCTGTTGTTCCGACTTCCTCCGAAGTATCCATCGGTTCATCGTCGCCTTCAAGTGGTGGTACTGGTACTTCGTCCATCGGCTCGTCTTGGTGACTCACCGGTGGGACTACCTGTGTCGGTTTGACCGATTGTACCTTTGGCTTTTTGGCAGAGGGCGGCCTCTTCAGCTTACGTTGCTCTTCCGCTTCCTTCCGCTTGTAGAAGTCGTCTACGAAAGACTGAATCATGGCTACTAATGTTTGTAGCCGTTCCTGATTCTTAGCCGACCACACTGTTGTTGGTCGGAGGATGAATCGGGCTTCCTTGGTGTTATTCTCCAAGTGTCCGAGATTAATGTCGATCTGACAATACTGTGGACTCCGCTGGTCGGTTTCGTCCATCATTTTTCGGAGTTCGAGGATAACAGCGTCCGCTCGCAGTAACTGTGTGTTAACTGCTTTTATCCATTCAAGGTCGGGTTTGGCTGGTGGGGCTGGAGGTGGAAGTCGGACGGAGTCGAAAGTCGGTTTCCGAGCCGTCTGGATCTTTGTGATCCGAGACGACCGACCTTCAGCCATGGCGTTTGTTGCCACGCTGGTTGACTCCTGTTCCTTGTCCCGTTCCTTCTCTTCCTCGTACTCGTTTACCCTGGTTTCCAACCATGATGTAGTACGAATCAGGTGTTGTCGAGTCCTGGTCGTTTGGGGGGCGTCCGGATGACAAAGTCGTCGTATGAACCGAGCGTTATTTCCCCAGGCCAGGATGTCTCGATCCAAGTCGTTTGCTTCCTGACTGTTGTCGACGCAAAAATTTCTGCGGGCTCTCATCTCTGTGATGAGTTCCGCTACTCGGGTCAACAATTTGGCTATATGTGGCGCGACCGTACTCGGCAACTCATCCGTGTCCGGTATGGCTTCCATGATCCGAGCTTCTGTAGCCGGAGACATGGGCCGGTCGGCCATTTCCATCGGCTTCGATTGAGCCAAACTCATTGTTGAGGTCGGCTGACTCGAAGTGTTCGGCTGTTGTGAACCGGATGCGTCTTGTTGCGTTTCCTTCCGGTATCTCTCAAGTCGTTCGTGACGTGTCTTATCCGTCATCCATTTGCGTCGGAGCATGTCATACTCCGCCTCTATGTCTTGGACGTGCATTTGGGAAATCTTAAGTTGATCTCCGATTGCTGTCCGTATGTTGCAGATGGTCGGATCTGTTCCGTCCATACTGTCGACTTGTCGTTGTAAGTCGGCAGCAATCTTCTTAGCACGAGCCAACCTCTGATCAAGCTCTGCCCGCTGTTCGGCCATTGTGGGCTCGGGCGGTTGCTGTGAAGTAGTCGGCTGTGGCTGAATGGAGGTCGGCTGAACCCTTTGTGGGTTAGCTTCTAGGACCTTCCACAAATCTTCGACCCGCCTTGAGCAGATAGTATACTGCTGGTCCAAGGCGTCACGCATCTGTTTCTCCGTAGCGTTGTTAGGGTCGAGCTCCCGGAGTTGTTTTCCGAGCTTCTCCATAACTTCGACCGCTTCTCGATACTGATCTTCGACTTCACCGATGTTGACTTCTTTTTGTTCAACTACTTCGGTGAATGGAAGTTCGACGTCGAGTCCAACTGATGGGACTGGGGAAGGTGTTCTCTCCCGAGCTGGTACTGGTGCTCCCGCTTTGTTCGGGTTTGCCAAGTACTGTTTGACGTAGTCGATCACCGACTGAAGTGCTTCGATAAGCCGGTCTCGGTTCGGACCCGGCGGTGGAATCTCCCATGAGCCTAGAGTGTCGGCCCAATCCAACTCGAGTCGTAATGCTCGGTCGATTCGGGTGAGGTCGGTTTCCTCTTGTTCCGTTAAGGTTCCACTGAGTCGGTGAAAGAAGATATCGGCTAAATCCTGTCCCGCTTGGGTGATTATGTCCATGTTGGCGATTGGGTTTTCCATCGGTGTCGTGCCGACTAGAGTCATCACCGCTGTCGTAGTCGGTGCTGCTCGGCGAGGTGGCGATGGAGTCGGAATCCGCTTAGAGTATGCCGGTTCCGCGTCGAGGATCTCTGTGATCCGTTCGACTACCGACCTGAGTTGCCGTTCGTCGGCCTCGGTTGGTTCACTTTTACCCATGAGGATGTCCGCCTTTTTCAGGTAGGCCATCAGGTCGTTCATTTTCTGTCTCGCCACTTTAAGAGTTTCGGGATCGGACGGTGTCTCGTTGACAAAGGATCGCTGGAGGTGTTCCAGTAGATTCCACCCGTCGGTTATTATTCCAGCCATCTTTTCCCTGCGGCTTTTCCGCATTGCCGAGTGCATTTCCATGGCTGATGAGGTCGACGGTAATGCATCCGAAGTCTCCGTATCGGAGTCGGCTGGTCGGCATTGGCTTCGTTTGGCTGGTAATGTCGACGTTGCGGCCTGTGTGGTCGTCGTCGACGGTAAGGTTAGAATGCTCCGGTTGTCGGCATTAAGTTTCGACAATAGTTCGACTCCTGGCTGTACTAGCTGTTGATGCGCCAACGTCTGTGGCATCCCGCTTCGGATCAAATTTTCGACTAACTCTATGTGAGTTGTGAAGTCGTTTATCTTCTGCAAGGCGAAGCGTTCCAAGCCTTGTCGGGAACGTTCGTATACCTTTGTCAGAATTTGCTTGGCCTCCTCCACGGCGGCTTTTGCGTCAGCGAATGTCTTTTCGCCGTCTACAGCTGGTGTGGCTAAGGCCTGTGTGGTCTTCGCCGATCGCGGTGTAGCGGTTAGTTGAATCATGTGTTGTTCAACCTGAATTAGTTTATCGAGTTCCGTAAGGCTGTCAGACACTTGTTTGTACTGATTCAGCAGAACTTGGAACTTCTGGGGATGGTCGGCTCCGCTTGTTGGGAGGTTCTGCATCCGTTCCCTAATTGTGTTGGACTGTTTAACCGCTTCGTCCCGTCTCCGTTTCAGTGTTTCGAGCGTCCGCAGACGTGCCGGGTCGAACACTTGTGTATTCGGCGGGTGAGCTCCACTATCGACCTGTGTGGTCGGTAGTGGTGGAGGCGACGATATTGGTGAAGTCACCATGGCTATCGAGGGTAGCGTCGTCGGTTGGGCGCCATCCGTCAGTGAGGTCGGAGGTTTCTCCTTCTCCGCCAGGATAGCCGTTTTTACCTGATCCATGGCTGTTCGGAGTCGGTGCTTGTCCACCTCTGTGGTGGGCAAGCCGTACCGAGTAAGATCTTCAGTTAGCCCTATGTGAGCTATGAGATCGTTAATTTTCCGAACTGGATCTAAGTCGGTGGGATTCTGGATTCCATTGGCTATCCGTCCATAGATGGCTTGGAGGGCTTCTTTGCCGTCGAGGATGGTTTTCCAGACTTCTGTCGTCTGGTCATCCTGTCCAATCTGAAGTGCCATTGCATGATACCTGAGCTGGGGGACCTGTTGTTCGGTTCCACCCGTCTGGCTCTGGATTATCTGTTGAATCCTACGGTAATGCATGTTCAGTCGGACGGCTTGGTCATCTGTCGTTATCCCGTCACGTAGTTCAAGTAATTGGCGGGCGATGCGCAAGCTTCGGTGGAGGTCGTTGACTATCTGAGCTCTGTTGGCGATAGCTGGTAAATCTCCACCTTGCGTCATCCTTATGCCGTCGAGGATTCGATTTCCGACCTCGATGGCGGCCCGTACATCCGTTATCTGAGGGGTTGGTACGGCTGACGACCTCCGTTCCGCTGCTTCCAAGTTCTGGGTCAGGTGGTGATGACGATCGATGCGGTTTTGCGCATTCTGCATCCTTGTTCGGATGACGGTCAATTCTGCCATCGTTGTTGGCAGTCCGGTAGTCAAGTATGACTGAAGTCCTGCCATATAATCGCGAATGACTTTCCCGTTGTGTTCAAGGGCTTGCCATTCAGGAGTTCCGGCCTGTGTATCTTCCATGACCGCGCCCATTCGTTCCACAACTATTCCAGCCATTCTTAAGAATGCCCGTAGCTCCTGCAGTGTTGGGAGCGGGGATACCGGTAGTTCTTGTGGGACCTGCTGTGTCGGCTGTTGGAAAGCCGGGATCTGGATTGGTAACAATCCTTGGCCTACGTTCACCGTCATCATCGGTTGGGGTTGGCTCGTCGGTACGGCCGCTGGTTGGGTCGTCACCGGTTGGAGTGCTCGGATTTCATTCTCCTGCTCCATGTATTTCTTTGTCCAGTGGTCAATCAGTTCGAGATTGCTCTGGAAAATTCGATGATGATGTTCCTTGGTCGGATCGAGTGTGGGCAGGCGTTGCTTCGCCTCGTCGATCCTGTGGAGGTATTCGTCGCGTTTTTGCGCTAAAGCGTCCAGCCGAGCTAACCGGATTTCCTCATCAATCACCGCCTGTGTGGTCGGTGCTGAGACTCCGGACGAGCGCAAGTTCCGTTCCTCGGCTCGTATCTTCCTTTCCAGGTGAGCGGCCTGATCGGTACATTGTTGTTCCTCTCGGCCTATCCTTCCCATCTCGGCCGAGTAGTTCTCCGATGTATGGGGGATTTTTGAGTAACTCATTCTGAGTTTAATTGCCTCCTTCATGGCCTCCTCCTTCTGGACGCGGAGTTTTCCGATCTCCAACGACGGTGTTCGGCCAGGCACTTGTTGGCCTTCCGAAGTCGACGGAGTTGGCTGGGACGTCGGTACGACAACCTGTGTGGTTATCGAGGAAGGGTCTGGTTCTGGGTCTCCCAGTCTCTGGGCCACATTTCGAGCTACTGCCTGCTGGCAGATTCGGAGGGATTGCTGTTCCCTTTGATAGAGCGTCTTGGTAGCCTCGTTCAGCCGTGTCTCATTATAAGAGAGCTGATTTAATAGTGCCGCTCGATAGTCGGCGTGGCTTGGATCCATCTGCGAAGTCTGCGTCAACGCGTGGCTAATCGTGTCTATGTGAGCACGAGCCAATTTCGCTTGTTGGCGGAGTTCTTCGTCCGTCCTTCCGTTGGTGTTAATTTCTTGGACGACCACCAAAGGTGGAGGCATCGACGTTACGACCTGTGTGGCCGTCGTCGAAACAGGCACTTGTTGGCTCTGTCCTCCGACCTGACTTCTGTGCTGATTCAGCCGGTTCATTAAGTGGGTCGTCGCATTCGGATCCATCCAGGAACTTTGTTGTCCGGGTGGTCGGAAATGGGTCGGCGAAGTCGGTGGCGTGAGCAATATTGGCCTTGGTGGCGAAAGTGTGCCATCCGGGTTGACCATACTGATCGTTGCGATTTGTGGGGGTGGCATTCCCGACGTTGGCGGAATTGATGCAAATCGCATCGCCGGTGGAGTGTATGGGAAACTACTCGGCGCCAATGTGGGCGTCGTGTAGATCGGACCGGCTATGTTGGCCATCCCTGGCGCCATTGTGGGCACCATGTAGACCGTTGCAGGCGTATTCGCCATCCCTGACACCATTGTCGGTGACGGGTAAGCTGCTCCGGTCATCATTGTTGATGCCGAGCTGGTCGGTCCGACTATTGTTGTCGGTGCCGACCACCGATACGGTGGCATTTGACCATGTAGGTCCGCTGCCGTTACCGGAGTCGTTTGACTCGTTCCAGTACCGAGGTTCCACAGACAGCCTGTGGTATCGACTGCTGTGTTCGGCGGCAAAACCTGCGGCGGTATCGCTCCACGTTGGGACCCGACCGTAAGACCTGCTAACACATTAGCTGTTAAGTTAGCACTAGGGTTATCTACCTGCGGTAAGGGCGTCTGTGTGGCCGACCGCGAATTATCCGATCGCGATGTCGAGCGATGACTCGTGTAAGAAGTCGGGTAGGGCTGTGATCGGTTCGATCCGCTGCCACTACGTCCGCTATTTGATCCGCTGGAAGGTGGGTCGTGTCGGTGACGGCCTGACATTGTCGCTTGCTGTCAAGGAAAGGAAATACGGCGCGTTAGAATTCTACCAACTCCCGTACATTCAACTGAAGATGTTCCGGTCAACTGAAGAGGTTCCATTTCGACACCAAAGGTCCATCTATATCTAGCTACTGTTAAGCTACCTAAAACTTATTCTAAGTTTTACGCCTATGGCCCTATGACTGAGTCTGTTCTGTTGTGACTGCTGTTTTGGGTGTCTTAGGTTTTGCTGTTTTGACTGGTTTCTCCGAGTCCGCCCGTCCTTCGGTAATTCGTTCGAGGATTTCCTTATGGGCTTCATCTTCAGCGACTTCTGTTTCCTCCAGCATCTGTTGTGCCGTTAGCTTCGGTTTCTTGAGCTGTACCGTACTTCCGCTTCGGCTTAGTCGGTTCGACTGCCTGGTCGGCTGCTACGACTTCCGTGGTCGGCGCCGATGTACTAGGTAAGTCGACCTTCCGCTTCGTATACTTGCGCTTTGGCTTGGTCGGTTGGACTGCCGAGTCGGCTACAACGGCCTCTGTGGTCGGTGCCGACGGGTCGGTTTGCTTTACCGTCCTCTTCTTTCCGAGCTGGCTTTGTTGCCGACTTCGGTTCCTCTGTTAGTTGGTTGGCTGGCTGGACCGGCGTTTCCGACTTATCATCCGACTTCTTCGGCTGCTCGGTGGTCGGCTGAGCTTTGTGCTCGTCGACTTCCTCCGAGGTCGGTGCTGGGTCGGCAGCTATCACATCTTGCTTCTGAAGTTCCTTCAGTGCAGGTGTCTCGAAGTCGGTCGGAGGTTTCTTCCGAGGTCGACCTCGCTTGTTCTTCACCTTCGGTTCGGTTTTATCCGCATCGTTGGTCGGATTCGAAGGATTTTCGACGGTTTCTTCCGTTTTCTTTTTCGGCTTCCGAGTAGCTTTCCCTTCTGTCGGGTCGGCTACCGGGCCAGTTGACCGAGTTGCTGGTCGACTTGTCTCGACTCGGCAATGTTTAACTCGGTCGACGGCTACCGTGTCTTCACGTCCGTCTTCGCATCGGAGGAGCAAGTTGTTTGGGCCAACATAGTTGATGACCGTCCAAACTCCGTCGTAGCGTTCCTTCCGAGCTGGGTCCTTGGTCGGGAATTCCACCGTTACCTTGTCCCTCGGTTTGAAGGTCGGATTCGACTTCTTCTTGTTGTAGTGCTCGGCGTTCCGTTCGAATGCTTCATCAATGTTGATGCGAGCAATCTCGTGCGAGCGTTGAAGTCGTTCCTTTATCCGTCGGATATACTGTTCCTTATCCGTAAAGGTTTCCGGTGTATTCGTTCCGGCCACTATGTCCTGTGGCATGGTCATTTGTCGACGGTACATCATGTAGAACGGTGAGAACTTAGTCGCGGCATGGACGGCTCGGTTCATTCCGCAGACGACATAATCCAAGGCTCTGTGCCATCGGTGTCCGTCTTTTACATCGCAGAACTTCCTTATTCCGTCCCAAATCGTTTGCATTTGCCGTTCGACTTGTCCTTGTCCTTCCGGATGATGGGCAGTTCCGAGCGTATGTTGGATGCCGAAGATCCTTGCGACCTTAGCGAACGTCTTCGCTGTGAAGTGTGTCCCTCTGTCCGAGTGGATGAAGGTCGGCATTCCGTACTTTAGGAGGACGTCCTTGACGAAGAACCGTTCGAATTCCCTCGCGGTGTTCGTCTTTGTTGCCCGAGCTACGGTGAACTTCGTCAGCTGGTCGGTTACCACTGCGATATACTGGTATCCCTTCGTCTCCGTTCGAGGAAGAGGACCTTTGAAGTCCGCATAGATGCGATACCAGGCTTCACCGACTTCCATCTTTTGGAGTTTACCGGGTGGTGGGCGTCGTTGCTTATTAGTCATGATGCACTGTCGGCACTTCTCGATGTAGGCAATGGCGTCAGTATTCATCCGTGGCCAATAGTAACGCAGCTTCAGCGCTTCGATCGTCTTCTCCCGTCCGAAATGGTTTCCGGTTTTTCCATCGTGGAGTGATCGGATGATTTGATTACGCATAAAGAGTGGTACGACGAAGCACCGTTCCAACTTTGTGTTGATGGTCTTCAGTCTGTACAAGACTCCTTGCGCCATCTGGTAATGTTCCAGATGTTGCGACTTATGGTCAAGGTTCTCTGGGTGTTCCAGTTCATCAATGATTTTGCGTAGTTGTGGGTCTCGCAACTGCGCTTTCCGAAGTTCTACGTTCGGTTCGGGTGGAGGTGGGAGTGTCTTTTCGACTTCCAACTCGTCATCTTCCGCCGTGTTGACGGTCCGAATGGTCGGTTCAGGTGTCTCCGATGCTGGGATGTTAATGACTCGGACCTCTGTGGTACTCAAGTCGTCCCAGTCGGTTATGACATTGCATCCGGGGAGAACCGGTGGAAGGGGGATTTTCGGTGGTTCCTTCAGATCCTTCTTCCTTTTCTTTGAGGCATTTGCCTTCAGACGTCTAAGAGTCCGTATTGTGCAGACCTTGATTTCGTCCTTGAAGTCCTCGAAGTTGGGGACTTGGTCCAACTCTTCGTGTGGATCTTTGTCGTCACTACGTTCGAGTGGCCATCTCGACAGGGCGTCCGCATTGTCGCAGAAAACTCCTGGCTTATACTCGATGGTTATGTCCCGTCCTTGTAAAGCCAGTGCCCATCTCGTTAGTCGAGGGTTGATGCCAGGTCGGTTTGACTCGCATCGGAGCAGGTTCTGCAGTGCTCGGTGATCCGTTCTTACGGTGAATGGTCCGTGGTCGATGAAGTGTTTAAATTTCTGCACCGCCCATACCACGGCCAAACATTCCCATTCGGTAACTCCATAGTTGAGTTCCGGTCCACGTAGGACTCGACTGGCGTAGGCGATTGGGTGATCGTCTTGTGAGATCACCGCGCCAAGTCCGGCTCCGCTTGCGTCACATTCGATGACGGTCTTCTTGGTCGGGTCGAACTTCGCCAGTACAGGTGCTTCGGTTAGCGCCTTCTTGATGTCGTTGAACTCAGCCGTGTGGGCTTCCGTCCAATCGAGCTTGATGTTCTTATCCTTCCGGAGGAGCTCGTACATTTTTGAAGTTTTCTGAGCGTATCCTCGGATGAATTTCCGGTAGTAGTTGGCCAGTCCGAGGAACGACCTAAGTTGCCGTTCAGTTCTCGGGCAGCTTTGTTCTGCGATACAGGCCACTTTCTCGTCATCGGTCTGGACTCCGTTTTTACTAAGAACATGTCCCAGGAACAGCAGTCTGTCCGTTCCGACCTCGCATTTGGAGGGTTTGACCGTAAATCCAGCATCACGGAGGCATTCGAGGGTTGCTCGGAAAGCCTCAAGGAAGTCTTCGAACGTTTTGCCGAAGAAGATGATATCGTCAATGTAGGCGAACACACCCTTCTTCCGAGCTGATGCCGTGATCTTGTCCATATGCATTTGGAAAGTTGCTGGTCCGTTGCAGACTCCAAACGGCATACGGTTAAATCGCCACATGCCTTCGGGTGTTACGAAGGTCGTGTAGTCCTTGGACTGTTCATCCATGGGGATTTGCCAAAAGCCGGACTGACAGTCTACCTTGCCGTAGTATTCCATTCCGGCACATCGGTCCAGTAGCTCGTCCGGGTTTGGTAGTGGGTAGTTGTTCTTCTTCGTAACTGCATTCAACTTGATATAGTTGATGCAGAAGCGTGTTCCTACCGTGCCGTCTCCGTTCCGTTTCGCGGCTAAGACGACGGGGAAGCTCCATGCAGCCGATGACGGTTCGATAACTCCTTGGTCGAGCATCTCTTGCACGTGTTTTTGGATGAATTCACGTCCCTTCCAGCTTGTCCTGGTGGGGTTCATCTTAATCGGCTGCGCCCCTTGGACATCAATGGTATGTGTTACCCCTTTGACGTCTCCGTAAGGTTTCTTCGAGGTCGGAAATACGGTCCGGTAATCCCATGCAACTGCCTTCAGTTTGGCTAGTTGCTCGTCGGTTAAGTTTTTACCGAAGTTCATGGAGTCGATGATTCTTCGTCGCTCCTCTTGGGATTCCGCGTCTTCCTGCTCGACTTCAGCCGTGTTGACTCGTGCTTCTTCGACTTTTTGGTCGTCCGTCATCATTGTAAATGCTTCGGCTCGACCCATCGGGGCACCTTTGCGTAAGGTCACCTCGCGATGAGTGTGGTTTGCCACCATGACGGTGAATCGTTTCCCGTCATGCTTGGTTACGCCGTCCATGAATTCGACTCCGTCTCGTTTGGGGTCGGATTCACCGAGGTACATCAATTTCTGGTCCTTGGATACCGGTACGTCCAGGACGACTTCTACCATAGTTACGGCTCGAGGGATGAGTTTGACCTTCCGTTGGGCTCGAACTCCTGTTGCCTCGAAAACTTCGAATTGGGGTTTTGGCTTTGCTTCCCGAGTCGGGGGCCAAGTCTTCGCCACTCTGTGTGGGAGTTCCCATTCGACGAATGCATTGTTGATTTCCGGTTCATAGACATCGGCGTATTGCATATGTCCGAGTCGAACACCTTTCTTCAGCACCTTTGTTTGGTGAGTCGTGTTCTGAATGTTTATCCAGGCCGTGTCGTTTGTCGGTCGGATGTCGATCTTGGCTTCGATTGGCCGGATAGGTCGGACTACCCGTTGTAGGGTAGAGAAGTAAATTGGTCTTCTCGGGTCCATTGGTTTGGCCGTCCGTACCTTTATCGAACATGTTGACCATGCTGGGAGAGAGACTCGCTCGCTGTTGAAGACGACTTGTCGGTCTAGCGCTTTCGTCTCTACGTGGGGATCCAGCTTTAGGTGGTGGACTTCTGGGCATTTGTTGTCCAGGTCCAACTCCTCGATCGTCGTTACTTTGGCGACTCGTGCTTTCCATGTGTTGAAATGCTCCGACTTCTGTTGGTCGGTTAAGTTAGCCAAGGTCGGTTGTTCGGTTGACAACTGCTGGACGAATAAAGTTGGAGGTTGGAGATCGTCTTCCTCCGGTTTACCTCCTCCGAATTCCCGCAAAGCCTTAAGTTGGTCAAGTTCTTCCTGTTGTTCGGAGTCGACCGGCTTCGGTTGTTCGGTTTGTTCCGGTTGCTCGACTATAAATTCTGTGTGAACTATAGTCCGCAATGCCGTAGTTAGTCGGACATCGTAGGTCGGTTCTTCATCCTCCGATGACGAATCATCCGAGTCGTTTATGCTCGGTTTATCCGTCTTACAGTGTCGGACTGACAGATCGAATTCTTCGTCGTCTTCTTCCTCGGATTCTTCCGAAGGTCGGTTATCGGAGTCTGTGTCCGCCGAATCACTCGTACTCTGTATATCCGAGTCGTCCGACTGGTAATCTTCGTTTTCGACGGTTGTTCCGTCTTCCTGTCCAACTTGCGGTATATTGCCGACTTCGACCTGTGTGGTCGTTTCGGCTTGGTCGACTTGCTCCGTCGGTTGGGTAGGTCGACTTGCTCCGTCCTGGTTCTCAAGGTCGGTTGGTTGTGAGCCTATGTCGCTCAGCCATTGGATGCGCGTCTGTTGGGGCTTCCGAAAGCGGTCTACCTTCCGTTCCTGTTGCGGAGGTGACGGTGACGACGGTCTGTCGTCCGACCAAGTTAAGTCGTGATGAGCCTTTATGGCCCGTACCACTCCGTCAATGTTGTCCTTACAGATGGTACACTGATAAGGTTTATCAGTTTCCTCCAGGATTACGTCATCCTGGGGTTTCGCCGGGCTACTCACGAATTGCACTGTGGTCGGAGTATGCTCCTCAATTGGCGGCAATGGGTCGGGAACATGTCGCGTTATAGCGGTGTCTTCGCCATACCGTTGCCAGAATGCGGTCGTTGACGATTCTCCGTGCAACTGAACTCGCTGCATATAGGCAAAAAGTTGAAAGCCTAGTTCTTGGCAGGGCATTTCCAAAGGTCGTGGGACGGGGAGTCCGTATTCCATGTACTGTCGATGGATCGGAATTCGTTCATCTTCCCATTCCCATGCTTCGTCCTCTATGTCATTCATGAGGGCGATTACAGGTTCACACATTTGTTGTGCGTCCCGTATTTGCTCGTAAGTTACCGCTCCGTTCTGTCGCAGAGTGGTCACCATCTCCAACGTCCGTTGGTCGAGAAAGTGTCGAGCTCCCGAGAACCAAGTTCGGTACTTTTGTCGTACTCGTTCTAGGTTCTGGGCATCCGCTTCAGCGGGTGCCTCTGGTATCGGGATAGACTTCAGTACCGTCCTTGCCGTTCGTAGTGTACCGTTGCGTATCCGTTTCTGATAGTGCTCTATCACGTTGTGGAGTGCTAGTTCCTCCAACAGAGTGCGGTTCGTATCCCGGCAATCGCGGCAGATTTTACGTGTGGAGTTCGCCGGGTGATCAAGCCGACTAATCCGAGCTTCGTTTCCTACCGTGTCCGATGCCTCTGGTATCGGGATAGACTGCACTACCGTCTTTCCTTCCGGTTGTTCCGGAATTGGAATTGGTGTAAGAATAAAAGTGAACTTCGAATGCAGGTAGTCGCATCCGAGTAGCACTGGGATATCCGCTTCGGTCGGCTGGACATGGAATGTGTGATGGCTAGTAAAGCCCTGCATTGTTACAGGTGCCGTACAGCAGTGTGACACTACAAAGGCGACTTGTCCGCCCACTCCAAGTATTTTGGTGTAATGTCCGAGGGGTTGCATCGTTAAACCGTTCCTCTCGCAAAACCGTTGTTCGATGAGCGAAGTCTCCGCTCCGGTATCTAACATCGCCATTGTGGGCGTGGATCCGACTTGGATTTCGTGTGTCCAAGCTCGAACTGTTTTCGGTTTCTTATGCGTTCCCTTCTCAAAAGGTTACTTCCCGTATCGTTGGTTTGATGGGAATTAGTGACACCGGTCCGTGGTCGGCTGGCTGTTGAGTTGAACTTTGTGTAAGTTCGACTCCGACTTCACCCGCTTCCTGTACCTCAGGTCGGTTAGCTACTCCGTCCTCCGGTAATTTGGCGGTTCGGAACCGTTGTGCCTGAGCCAGTATCCGTTCCTCTATTGAGGTGTCTGTTGGCCTCAATTTCGACCACATATAGTCGAGGTTCAGGAATGTTCGAGAACTGGCTATCGTTCTAGCTGGTCGCTCTTTTGGCTGGAAGAGGTCCGCTTCTCCCGGCCGAGAGTAAACGGGTACCTGTGCTCCCAATGGGACCGTTTCCCATTCTTCGACTTCTCCTTCCGATTCTTCGGTGAGGTCGATGGCTGCCATTGTCGCAGCGTATCTATCCGTTGCGCGTCCGGATGATACATTGGGGAAGTTTCTGTTGCCCCGGTGCGTGAATCGGCGTCCCGGTCCTCCGCGTCTTGGGCATCGTCTGGCCTGCTCGGTTGAGTTTATCCTCACCGGCAATCCGGTCCAACTTCCGTGGCCGGGCCGTACTACGTCACTTTGTGTGACGGACGGCGCAGTCGCTTTGTTCGCACTGCTTAGGTCGGGCAATTTCTGCGTTCCGACCTCCGACGTTCCAGCTTCAAATCGAGGGGCTGGGTCGGTCGCCTCGAGTGCTTGTTGCATCCCGGGCCACGCTTCGACGGTGCCGTCGTTGGCGTACACGCCGAACTGAGCGGCTAACTTCCGAGCCGTCTCCGCCTCCTTTGTGGAGGCCGATATCGCCTTTGCGAAGTCCTCTTCGGAGCTGTTTTCGTTCAGTCCGAGTAGTTGGAGGATAGTGGCTACCTGTTGGTAGCCTTCCTCAATCGTCGTTGGGAAGTTCGGTTCGTTCCGGGAAGTTAGCGGCTGATTAGTGGGGTTATCCTTGTCCGGTGGTTCGGTCGGATGTTGGAGGTCGAATGAGTCACCGGAGCTCATCGACCTTGGGCGTTTCCCGGGGAGTTACTCCGAGCCGGCCCATTGTTGGGTGGCGTCGAGTTTAGCGACTGGCGGGGCGGCAACGGTTCTCTGTATGCCGGGGAACCTTGTTGGTTCCCACCGCTATTGTTGCGGTTTCCGCCATTCCCCTGGCCGGGCGACCGGTTTCTGTTACCGGGGCTACCCGAGCCTCCTGCCTGTTGGCGTTGGCGTGGCGGCGGCACGATGTCCTTCCAGAAGGGATTCACCGAGCCTACCGGGCCATTCGTCGAGTATCGGCGGTACCAGTCGTCGTACCACCGAAGGTTCGGATTGTTATCCGAGCCATAGATGCAGCGCGACTCGTCATGGTTGTTGAACATGCAGTGCCTGCATCGGAAGGTCTTGTCCTTCGTCCACTGGAAGAAGGCCGCCTCCATCTTATCGACGTACGATGTTCCTTGCCGAGCACTTTGTTGTGCCTGGGGAGGTCGGTTGCCTTGTGGGCCGCCGCCTCCGCCGCGGTTAGGGAAGTTCCCACGGCCGCGATTCCCGCCGCGTCCTTTTCCGCGACCATAACCTCCGCCGCCGTATCCTTGTGGAGGATACTGTCCGTATGCGGAGTACCCTGGTTCGAGTTCTGTCCGTAACCAAAACCTGTGTTGTTTTGGTTACCGCCCGAGCTATAACCTGGGCCGCCGTAGGTTCCGTTAACTGGGGTTCTGTCCGTAACCAAAACCAGGTGGGCCGCCGTAGTTGTTAACGGGGGCTCCAACTCCAGGTGCCGGGGGATTCAGGTTCGCTGCTACCGCGCCTGCCCACGTCTGTTGCTGGACTGGTGCTTGTTGCACCGGTGGCGTCGGGGCCGGACTTAGTTGTCCGTACTGTGCCGTTGGAGTTTGGTATCCCGGCATCATGTGGGGCTGATATCCGGTCTGTTGCGGTATCGCCGGAGGTGGAGTCGGGACAGGTGCAGGTGTTGCTGCCCGAACTCTAGCGTAGTCGCTGTCACGCGACTTGCGTACCTCGTACATTTCCTTGCCGTTAACGAAGTCCCGCAGGTAGTCACGGAACTCGATCGGCGTTGACGGCATCCTGATTTCCAGGGCCGCCCGCAGTTGGGGCTCATGAACGTTCTCCTTAAGGTGGTACAGTATGATTTGGTCTGTGACCGTCGGGACTTGGGACTTCATGAACATCATTGCGTCGTAGTATTGTTCCGGCGTTTCTTCGCCGAAACGGAATATCCGTTTGTTAATCCTGGATATCATGTTCACTTCTTTGTTTTTGTCCGCAAATCTCTGCTCGAATTTGGTCAGCCATAAGTTGACTGGCCATCCGCCGAGTGGTTCTCCGGCGGCTTCGAGGGTATGCCATTCTTTCGCTTGGCCGTCCAGTTCGGCTATCAAGTCGGACATGAAGGTCTGATCGTCTTCATACCATCGTTGGGCTTGACGATACAGGCTTCGGATTTGCTTGAGCCACCCATGAAGTTTGGTGTGGTCCCCGTCGAACGGTGGTAAGGGTTGCCGACGTCCGTGGGCTATTGCTCGTACCAAAGCAACGTGTGCTGGATTTTGTTCCAAGGGATTTGGGTGTGCCGCCGGCGCAGCTTGTTGTGCAGCCGGGGCGGGTGGTGGATTGACGTATGGCATGTGACCTTGTTGGTCTTCGTACGCCTCCTGTTGGTAGGCATCGTCGTCATGGCCTTCGTATCCGTCCTGTTGCGGATGTCGAGCCTGAGCCTGGTCTGTGTGACGAGGCTGTTGGGGCTGTCCTTCATACTGTTGTGGTGGAGGCGCTCGATTTTGTCTCGGCGCCTGCGGGTAGAATCCACTTGGCTGGTCGTAGACTCTTCCGTACCGGTCGGGCTGTGTTCCCTGAGCCGGCATCCGACTTTGTGTAGGTCGGTTTGGGGGCCTCCGACCTTGTTGGTCGGAGCTGTCTTCTCCGTTTCGTCCGTCCTGCTGCTGGTCAGTCGTGTTGAATGACCGAGCTCGCCCGCGTTCAAGGTCGAACTGCGGGTTCTGGCGGAGCAAGTTCGGGTTGGAATTCGTCCGTGGTGGCCGGTATGCCTCCATGCCAGGTCTTGGTGGCTGGATTGGGAGACGTTCGGCGTTCGTCGTCCGGTCTCCTCTGGCATTAGGTACCGGCGCGTACATTGTTGTGCGCGTCGCGTACGAGGTGCTGGTATACGCACCAGCCGACATCGTTGTCGCCACGTTCGTCGTTGGCACTCGTGGTGCCGCGGTCGACGTGTTGTGTTCCGGTTCCGGAGCACTCGGTACTGCTGGTGGTTGTGGGATTGTTCCCACACTCGGGTCGGTTGTTACGACTCCGACGAAGTAGGAGGTGTTGTTCTCCTTCTTCACCATTTCCTGGGTCGGGTTAATTCCCCACAGGATGTCACTTATTGTTCGTGACGACTGTTGATCCTGTGCCATGGACGTCCGGTATGAGGGAGGTTCAACCCGACTATGTTCTTGGTATGGGGGAAGTTCGACCTGGCTTTGTTCCAGGTGTTTCTTTTCTTCCCTCAGACATCTTGTTTCGATGTCCATTTCGTCCATTTGCCGCATCATATCTGTGAGATTACGGGCAGCCTGTTCGCCGAAGTCGTACAGTTCGACTTCACGGGCCTCCAGGTAAAGGATGCGACTGTGTTGCGCCTCGTTTACCTTTTGGGCCTCGTTCAAGTTGTACTCAAGTTGAGCTCGGAGTTTCTGTTCCTCCTTAAGGACTTGGTTCAGTCCATGGACCTGGTCAGCCAGCTGGGCGTTTGCTTCCACCAGGTCGACATCGGCTGTCCTTTGGTTAGGAAAGCCCATGTCCCGAGCGTTCTCGTCGATGAACCGTCGTCCCATTCTGGTGAAGACAAGTTCGATTTCCGCCTCGAGCTCGTCGACTCTGTGTGTTAGGCGGTCGATCTCGTCGTCGGCCTTCTTCAGTTCCACCACATATCTATCGACTTCGTTTCGATAGACCTCGGCTTCTTCGTTGGCCGTGTTAAGTTGCTGGTGGAACGCTCCAGCTGCCTGCTCCGACTCGACCAGTGCGGTCTGCACATCGGCCAGGTCTTTTTGGGCTTCTTCGAGCGCTTTGTTCGCTTCGGCGAGTTCTCGGTTCAGCTCGTGAACCGCATCCATGGATCGATCCAACATGCCCTTGAGTGTAGTAGCTTCGTCGATGTCATGCCGACACGGTTGGTCGGTACGCTTCAATATGGCATTCAGCCGGTCAATTTCCCGTTGTTGGATGGCGATGCCTTTGTTGGCGTCGGCCATTTCGCGTTCCCATTTGCTTCGTTCGAGCCGATGGGTATCTTCCGAGTTTCGGAGCGATTTTCCCGCCGAGTCGATAATTCTGTCTGCCAAAGCGATCTGAGTGATCAGTCTACGGCATCTCGAGCGGAGTAGGTCAACGTCTACGATCCTTTCGGGCGGTGTTGCCGCTATCCACTTCTCGGCCGTATATTCGAGTGTACTGGCCTGGTAGGTGAGGTCGTCCTGGTTGGACTTCACCGGTGTTGTGAAGAATCCGTCCGCACTGTTCGGTCTTGACACCTTTGTTGTGTCAAAGACTTCGTCGTTCGGTGTCGGGGTTCTTTCGCTACCAAGTTCACCAGGTTCGAACATTAACGGTGATGGTCGGATCTTCAGGTCGACTGGTCGACTTTGTGTCGCCTTAGTCGGCTTCGCCGTTTGTTGAGCTTCAGTTACTCGAGTCGACTCGCTTCCGGTTGGCGAAAGTCGGCTCAACGGTGAAATGATCCCGGTGGACGCCGGTATTGGTGGTCCAGCTGGGCGAGCTTCTGGCGGTCGGTACCTCGTTCGTTGGTATTTTAGTCGGCTGGACGGCCGCATCCGACTTTGTGTCGGTTGGTTGCCGTTCCAGGGAAGTCGGTTGCTTGTTGCCGACTTCCTTTTCTCCGACTTTCGAGGTCGGTGAAATCCTTCCGACCTGTGTGGTCGGTTGGACATTGCCGACTTCTGTTGTCGGCTTATCCATTCCGGTCGAAGTCGGTTGTTCGGTCCCGTGAGTTTGTGGCAGGTCGGCCTGCTGTTGACCGACTTCTTTTGCCGGCGGCTGGTCGACCATTTGTTGGTCGGCCACCGTAGGTTGTTGTTCACCGACTTGCTTAGTCGGAGATTTTCGCTCGGCCTGTGTGGTCGGCGATTTCCTTCCGACTTGGTTAGTCGGAGCGTCCATGTTGGGCGAAGTCGGCTTCGGCACCTCTTCCGTCCTGTTGGGTGAATGCCGTCCGAGCTCGGTTGTCTTTGTGACTACCGAGCCTTGAGCTCTGTGTGAGCTCGAATCCAGGTCGGTATGAGACAATGTGGTCTCAGCTTGCGGCTGTTCCGCATCCCCCTTGGTCGGGTGGGACGGGGCTGCTGTGTCAGCTGGGGCTTCCAGGAATGTTTTATCCCGGGCGTCCTCAAAACTGTCATCCGAGGTTGGATTCGAGTCGGCAAGGAGGATCCGCTCGTTGCGCTTCTCCCTTGCTTCGGCCGACTTAGTCGAGTCGGTTGAGGACGGCTGACTTTTATCTTGACCGGCGTACCGAGTGAGTACTTCCCGGTCATGTTCGCACGCCGAGAATAGTCCGTGTTGAACTTTCTCGCGTACTGATCTTCTCGGGGATTCGACATTGTTGTCAAGTCAGGTCGGCTCTGGTGGAGCCTTAAAAGTTTAATCCGTTAGAAGAGAAAGTCGAACAATCTTCTGTGTGAAGATGTTCGGCAAAATCAGAAATGTCTTTTTGTTCAGGAACTTCCAAGGGTCAGGAACGTCCGGTGAAATGTTGTTGTTGTTGTTGATGTGTCTGTTGGTGACTCAGTACACAGGGTATTAGTATACAGTACTATGGTACAGTACAGTACGTAATAGTAGTACGGTGTAGTACGTCCTATGTTACTGTGCTGACCAGTGTGACGTAACAGGTTAAGTGGTCTTGCACTTCTGCCTACGTCACAGAATGCGAGCCGCGTGCAAAATTTGCAAAAAACGATGAATCACGCCTATGTTAAGCTATGGGAACTTTCCCCTGCACGCTGATTGGCTGCCTCTTAAGTACTGATAAGCGGTCGTTATGACGTCACAAGGAAGTTCGAGAATTTTCGCGCTATTTCCCGTTAGAAAAACAAATTATTTTTGCTCGGCTAGAAGGTCGATCTAGCTCGGATTTTGAAGTTTTTAACCGTTAGAAATTAATTTTATTAATTAAGAAAATTTTCTGGTGGTCGAAACACCGTTAGAAATCAAAAATAAGAGAATTTCCGACCTGTTGCCGGTTAGCCTTTGTCTAACTGTCTAGACAGGTTCGTTGACCTAGCAGGTCGGTTCTCGACCAAAAGCAAAATTCCGAGTCGGTTTCTCCGTCGAAAATTACTTTTTCACCGTTAGAAATTTTAAATTTACGGATAGAAATTGTTTTCTACCGCTAGAAAGTGAAAAGCCGACCTAGTTTCGGCTAAAATCGACCTATAACCGTGACTTTACCAGTGTCGGTGTCGGTGTCGGTTCCGGTCGATTTCCTCCGTCCGAGGTCGGAAATCCGTCGTTTCCGTGCTGAAATCCGCGAGTAAAGTTGCGGGTCGCTGTTCAAAGCGAAGGTCCCCGTATGATTGGAGTAATCCTATCGCGCTGCAGACTCTCGTTCGAGTCTGATCCGTCAGTTGGGAGAAGAAAAGTCCGTGCTGTTGGGAAATGAGATTCCGCTCTTCAATGTGGAAGAGACCAAGGAACTGTGCTCACCAGCTGGGCAAGAATCACTTCAGTGATCCTCGTTTTCCTCAGCTGTAAGACGATGCGACCGTTCTGATCAAAGTCAAGGGCAGAGATTGCTTCAGCAATCTATCTGACAGTGACTTTCAGGTTCCTCACAAGTTCTCCGTGAATTGAGCCTTCACCGTCTCCTCAAAGGGTCCGTTGAAAGAAAACCAAACGATTCTGCTTACCATGTAACAGGCAAGCGCGAGGAGATCACGAGTGTGCTTTATTGTACAAATAAAGGAACAATGCTGCGTAATAGCAGGGAAAGCAAAACAAAGCACTGATGGCTAAGCAAGCAAGTGAATGCTAGAAGAGCTCTTGAGCGTTCGTCAAGGCGTGAAAGAAGCAACTGGCGGCAAGCACGTGCTGTGTGCCATCAGCTGTGTGATGATGCGCAGACTGGACTCGATCCAACGCGAGCGTACGAGCGCTGAGTCATACAGCGAGAGAGGGACGAGAGAGCAAGTATGCTCAGTGTGTGCGCCGCGTATACCCGCTTCAGCGGATATGAGTGCAGTGCAGCAGCACACGTACGTACAGCGAGAGAGGCGATATGGCAAGCATGAGTGCAAGTACGTCCATGGTGGGCCGTATGCACCAGGCGCAGTCATGTGCCTCTGACAACAGAGTGAGAAAAATAATTTTGATGTTACTAAAGAGGGCAGAGGTCTGTAAAAAAATGGCGCATAACCTGCAGACTACAGAGTATTAACCGGTTTTAATTGGAAGCCTTTTTACGGCCCAGCACCCTTTAGTAATTTTGCCATTTTCCTGCTCGGCAACAATGAACCAGGCTGCAACATACCGGCGCGATCCCGCCTAGGTACTGTCGCGCATAAAATTCCTTTAGGTGTGTATTTCTTCGGGTTATGATAATCAGTACATAGGTTACATCATACTGATATCTCTATATAATAATCGCGTAAGCCTTAATCTTTGTTGAGTCCGGGAGCTCGACGCACTGAACCAAACTGCCATGACTATGTATCATTCGATAGCCCTTAAAGTGTAGATTTGCCGCCACAAATCAGTTTTTGGAGAAAAAGACACGTTTGAAAGAAAAATTTCTAAACCTTCAACATACAAAGTCATTGGGAAAAGCTAGGTATCCACCACTGCTAAACTGACCATCCCACCACTGTCTGAAAAGCTAAAACCTTTTTTGACCATTCCGCTGCAGTTAGATGGAACTTTGCGTTCAAAAGAAATTTTCCGTCGCCGTTCTTGCTGTTGGACATTTCTTACTAAAATTTGGTACGAGGATGGGGTAAATGAGCTCGATGCACCCGAGCAAGGGGTAACAGAGCTCGTTATCTGTGACCATGCCTGTGCAACACGGCCAGCCACCAAAGAGACGGCAGCCCGTGCTATCACGCAGAACACCTGAAGCAGTCACTGAGCCCGATAGATTTTTGTTTCCATAGACTTGTATGCTGAACTGAATCACTTCTGTTTTGCACATTCGGGAACAAATCCAAGCAAATAACATTCCAAAAGAATCAGAAAAAATTCACGAGATTTTTTATACTAAACAAGTTATGATTCATGGTGCAGGACACAAGTTATGGCCATTTATGTTTCTCGTAGACACAGCATAGAGTTTGTGCGTGGAACCCAACCGTTGATTCGAATTCTATGCTATGTCTACGAGAAACGCAAATGGCTATAACTTGTGTCCTGCACCATGAATCATTACTTGTTTAGTAGTATCAAAAATCTCGTGAATTTTTTCTGATTCTTTTGGAATGTTATTTGCTTGGATTTGTTCCCGAATGTGCAAAACAGAAGTGATTCAGTTTAGCATACAAGTCTATGGAAACAAAAATCTATCGGGCTCAGTGACTGCTTCAAGTGTTCTGCATGATAGCACGGGCTGCCGTCTCTAGGTGGCTGGCCGTCTTGCACAGGCACGGTCACAGATAACGAGCTCTGTTACCCCTTGCTCGGGTGCATCGAGCCCATTTGCCCCCTCCTCGTACTTGAAAAAGAAAATAAAACTGGACAAACATGGCCGAGAAGATTCTGCGACTGTGGGACGCTTCGCAACTCTGTTTTCAAGTACCTGACCCCCGCGGTGATTTTCCCGTAACTATACCGTAAAGTGCCTTAACGGGCGGGCGCGATTGCCTTTCCTGCTGAACTGACGACGATTTGTAAAAGCCAATTTTTGAAATTAGGTTCGCTGCTTTTTAATTTTTTTTGGAAAATGCTGTTCAAGGAAGGCAAGTAGGCACCTTGGCTTCTACAAGGTTTGCATCGAAGAACAGCAAGCTGTTTACTCTGCGTGCTGTTTTTATTACCAGGATTCTGGTGGTGTTCTCTTGGGAACGGCTACTTGTGATTGTGAACCCCTCATGGTTTGGATTTCTGCAGCGAGTTGTAGCAGCACGCGCTGTTATTGCCCTCGCCATACTTTCTTTCTTGTCATGTTGTCGATTCCCTGCGACGTACTCGAAATTGTCGCGGCACCCTTGGTTTACGGAATAAGAAGTTTTCCAATCACGGAATGGTCATCTGCATGGTATAGAATGAACCGAATGGCGCCGGTACGTTTGAACTTGCCCAGACTGCAGAGTAATGGTTGCAGAGTAAAGGTCATGAGAAAACGTCAAACGGTAGAGACTAGAGAGCATACAAGGTTAGGGTGAAGGCGTAAATGTAAAAATTCTTACCAGTGATCAATTTATTAACAACAGTCAAGCCATGTTGTTTTTATTCCCAGATTTCGGTGAAAATTCATACATTTTTACTGATCCTTCTTCCCGTTATAATCCTGATTGTCTTTCTGAGCCACCGGCAGCAAGCTGACAATGTGGTATCCGCGTCAACTTCTGCCAACAAATCCTTATCCCAAAATGGAATTAACTTGATCCTGCTGAGCAACGCACTGCTTTACCTAATCACGCGCACCCCAAAGTTTTTCGACTTGTGCGCAGGGGAAATACTACCAGACTACTGTAGCCGCGCGATAAGTTTGCACCACTTTTAGATCCGGGCGCTTGTAGCCGGCAGAAAGGTGGACGGTGGATGGTGGATGTTCAATGAAATCGCATCCACCAATCTGCCGACCATCGGCAGATTGGTGGATGAGCCGTCCACCTTTCTGCCGGATTGCATCCACCTTTCTGCCGAAGGTCGGCAGATTGGTGGATGAGCTATCCACCTTTCTGCCGGAACACATCCACCTTTTTTTTAAAGGCCATCCACCTTTCTGCCGAACCAACCCGTCGGTGTCGATTGATCTGACAATGGCGCCATTGAGTGCATTCAGGTCCATTGTAAGATCAGTGTATGCGTACACTGCTCCGGCAGAAAGGTGGATGCAGTTACTGCACTCGGATATTTCTATCACTCTGTCTGAATATGCCATCCTACTCGTCTGCGTTCTCCGGAGCGATTTGCTTTTATTTCTAAAATTTAAATAAAACCCTAGAAGCATACCAGGAGCACGGTAGTCACGTCGTCGATAAGCTGGTCAGCTGGCTGTCTCCGCAGACGCAAAAGTGAAGACTAAATCCTTTCCTCTCGTTCTGTTTTGGGTAAATCTACCCAGCCAACATTCCAAAAGGCATGAAAAGCTTTTAGAAGTTATTTGGTATGCTGTTTGTGGCGAATAACGAAAATTAGGTTTGCTTCTCTGCGAGAACCCATTGTGCTGGTTGTCCCAAGTTTACGGCAAACTTATATTGCTTTAATTTACAATATTTGTAATAAACAGCAACTTACTCGGTGTGAAAAACTTCCGAATGTCTTCATGTGTTCTTGCGAATGTTTGGAAAGTTGACTGGGTGGCTTTACCCAGAACTGAACGAGCTGAAAGGATTTAGTCTTCACTTTTGCGTCTGCGGAGACAGCCAGCTGACCAGCTTATCGACGACGTGACTACCGTGCTCCTGGTATGCTTCTAGGGTTTTATTTAAATTTTAGAAATAAAAGCAAATCGCTCCGGAGAACGCAGACGAGTAGGATGGCATATTCAGACAGAGTGATAGAAATATCCGAGTGCAGTAACTGCATCCACCTTTCTGCCGGAGCAGTGTACGCATACACTGATCTCACAATGGACCTGAATGCACTCAATGGCGCCATTGTCAGATCAATCGACACCGACGGGTTGGTTCGGCAGAAAGGTGGATGGCCTTTAAAAAAGGTGGATGTGTTCCGGCAGAAAGGTGGATAGCTCATCCACCAATCTGCCGACCTTCGGCAGAAAGGTGGATGCAATCCGGCAGAAACGTGGATGGCTCATCCACCAGTCTGCCGAAGGTCGGCAGATTGGTGGATGCGATTTCATTGAACATCCACCATCCACCCGTCCACCTTTCTGCCGGCTACAAGCGCCCGGATCTAAAAGTGGTGCAAACTTATCGCGCGGCTACAGTAGTCTGGTAGTATTTCCCCTGCGCACAAGTCGAAAAACTTTGGGGTGCGCGTGATTAGGTAAAGCAGTGCGTTGCTCAGCAGGATCAAGTTAATTCCATTTTGGGATAAGGATTTGTTGGCAGAAGTTGACGCGGATACCACATTGTCAGCTTGCTGCCGGTGGCTCAGAAAGACAATCAGGATTATAACGGGAAGAAGGATCAGTAAAAATGTATGAATTTTCACCGAAATCTGGGAATAAAAACAACATGGCTTGACTGTTGTTAATAAATTGATCACTGGTAAGAATTTTTACATTTACGCCTTCACCCTAACCTTGTATGCTCTCTAGTCTCTACCGTTTGACGTTTTCTCATGACCTTTACTCTGCAACCATTACTCTGCAGTCTGGGCAAGTTCAAACGTACCGGCGCCATTCGGTTCATTCTATACCATGCAGATGACCATTCCGTGATTGGAAAACTTCTTATTCCGTAAACCAAGGGTGCCGCGACAATTTCGAGTACGTCGCAGGGAATCGACAACATGACAAGAAAGAAAGTATGGCGAGGGCAATAACAGCGCGTGCTGCTACAACTCGCTGCAGAAATCCAAACCATGAGGGGTTCACAATCACAAGTAGCCGTTCCCAAGAGAACACCACCAGAATCCTGGTAATAAAAACAGCACGCAGAGTAAACAGCTTGCTGTTCTTCGATGCAAACCTTGTAGAAGCCAAGGTGCCTACTTGCCTTCCTTGAACAGCATTTTCCAAAAAAAATTAAAAAGCAGCGAACCTAATTTCAAAAATTGGCTTTTACAAATCGTCGTCAGTTCAGCAGGAAAGGCAATCGCGCCCGCCCGTTAAGGCACTTTACGGTATAGTTACGGGAAAATCACCGCGGGGGTCAGGTACTTGAAAACAGAGTTGCGAAGCGTCCCACAGTCGCAGAATCTTCTCGGCCATGTTTGTCCAGTTTTATTTTCTTTTTCAAGTACGAGGAGGGGGCAAATGGGCTCGATGCACCCGAGCAAGGGGTAACAGAGCTCGTTATCTGTGACCGTGCCTGTGCAAGACGGCCAGCCACCTAGAGACGGCAGCCCGTGCTATCATGCAGAACACTTGAAGCAGTCACTGAGCCCGATAGATTTTTGTTTCCATAGACTTGTATGCTAAACTGAATCACTTCTGTTTTGCACATTCGGGAACAAATCCAAGCAAATAACATTCCAAAAGAATCAGAAAAAATTCACGAGATTTTTGATACTAAACAAGTAATGATTCATGGTGCAGGACACAAGTTATAGCCATTTGCGTTTCTCGTAGACATAGCATAGAATTCGAATCAACGGTTGGGTTCCACGCACAAACTCTATGCTGTGTCTACGAGAAACATAAATGGCCATAACTTGTGTCCTGCACCATGAATCATAACTTGTTTAGTATAAAAAATCTCGTGAATTTTTTCTGATTCTTTTGGAATGTTATTTGCTTGGATTTGTTCCCGAATGTGCAAAACAGAAGTGATTCAGTTTAGCATACAAGTCTATGGAAACAAAAATCTATCGGGCTCAGTGACTGCTTCAGGTGTTCTGCGTGATAGCACGGGCTGCCGTCTCTTGGTGGCTGGCCGTCTTGCACAGGCACGGTCACAGATAACGAGCTCTGTTACCCCTTGCTCGGGTGCATCGAGCCCATTTGCCCCCTCCTCGTACTTGAAAAAGAAAATAAAACTGGACAAACATGGCCGAGAAGATTCTGCGACTGTGGGACGCTTCGCAACTCTGTTTTCAAGTACCTGACCCCCGCGGTGATTTTCCCGTAACTATACCGTAAAGTGCCTTAACGGGCGGGCGCGATTGCCTTTCCTGCTGAACTGACGACGATTTGTAAAAGCCAATTTTTGAAATTAGGTTCGCTGCTTTTTAATTTTTTTTGGAAAATGCTGTTCAAGGAAGGCAAGTAGGCACCTTGGCTTCTACAAGGTTTGCATCGAAGAACAGCAAGCTGTTTACTCTGCGTGCTGTTTTTATTACCAGGATTCTGGTGGTGTTCTCTTGGGAACGGCTACTTGTGATTGTGAACCCCTCATGGTTTGGATTTCTGCAGCGAGTTGTAGCAGCACGCGCTGTTATTGCCCTCGCCATACTTTCTTTCTTGTCATGTTGTCGATTCCCTGCGACGTACTCGAAATTGTCGCGGCACCCTTGGTTTACGGAATAAGAAGTTTTCCAATCACGGAATGGTCATCTGCATGGTATAGAATGAACCGAATGGCGCCGGTACGTTTGAACTTGCCCAGACTGCAGAGTAATGGTTGCAGAGTAAAGGTCATGAGAAAACGTCAAACGGTAGAGACTAGAGAGCATACAAGGTTAGGGTGAAGGCGTAAATGTAAAAATTCTTACCAGTGATCAATTTATTAACAACAGTCAAGCCATGTTGTTTTTATTCCCAGATTTCGGTGAAAATTCATACATTTTTACTGATCCTTCTTCCCGTTATAATCCTGATTGTCTTTCTGAGCCACCGGCAGCAAGCTGACAATGTGGTATCCGCGTCAACTTCTGCCAACAAATCCTTATCCCAAAATGGAATTAACTTGATCCTGCTGAGCAACGCACTGCTTTACCTAATCACGCGCACCCCAAAGTTTTTCGACTTGTGCGCAGGGGAAATACTACCAGACTACTGTAGCCGCGCGATAAGTTTGCACCACTTTTAGATCCGGGCGCTTGTAGCCGGCAGAAAGGTGGACGGTGGATGGTGGATGTTCAATGAAATCGCATCCACCAATCTGCCGACCATCGGCAGATTGGTGGATGAGCCGTCCACCTTTCTGCCGGATTGCATCCACCTTTCTGCCGAAGGTCGGCAGATTGGTGGATGAGCTATCCACCTTTCTGCCGGAACACATCCACCTTTTTTAAAGGCCATCCACCTTTCTGCCGAACCAACCCGTCGGTGTCGATTGATCTGACAATGGCGCCATTGAGTGCATTCAGGTCCATTGTAAGATCAGTGTATGCGTACACTGCTCCGGCAGAAAGGTGGATGCAGTTACTGCACTCGGATATTTCTATCACTCTGTCTGAATATGCCATCCTACTCGTTTGCGTTCTCCGGAGTGATTTGCTTTTATTTCTAAAATTTGAATAAAACCCTAGAAGCATACCAGGAGCACGGTAGTCACGTCGTCGATAAGCTGGTCAGCTGGCTGTCTCCGCAGACGCAAAAGTGAAGACTAAATCCTTTCCTCTCGTTCTGTTTTGGGTAAATCTACCCAGCCAACATTCCAAAAGGCATGAAAAGCTTTTAGAAGTTATTTGGTATGCTGTTTGTGGCGAATAACGAAAATTAGGTTTGCTTCTCTGCGAGAACCCATTGTGCTGGTTGTCCCAAGTTTACGGCAAACTTATATTGCTTTAATTTACAATATTTGTAATAAACAGCAACTTACTCGGTGTGAAAAACTTCCGAATGTCTTCATGTGTTCTTGCGAATGTTTGGAAAGTTGACTGGGTGGCTTTACCCAGAACTGAACGAGCTGAAAGGATTTAGTCTTCACTTTTGCGTCTGCGGAGACAGCCAGCTGACCAGCTTATCGACGACGTGACTACCGTGCTCTCCTGGTATGCTTCTAGGGTTTTATTTAAATTTTAGAAATAAAAGCAAATCGCTCCGGAGAACGCAGACGAGTAGGATGGCATATTCAGACAGAGTGATAGAAATATCCGAGTGCAGTAACTGCATCCACCTTTCTGCCGGAGCAGTGTACGCATACACTGATCTCACAATGGACCTGAATGCACTCAATGGCGCCATTGTCAGATCAATCGACACCGACGGGTTGGTTCGGCGGCGGCATCGATACCGATCAAAGTTCGATGGAACGCATCGTCCCTCCTGGCGTTTTTCCCTACGTTGCAAAAAATGTGGTGTAAAGTATGGCTACCAAACCTACAGCATTCCCCAGACACGACGACCCTATTTGTATCCTAAGGGGGAATCAGATCAGGCTTCGGAGGACGAATATGTTGTTGTGACACGTGAGGCGGTGTTTACAAGGCGGTTGTGTTGGCTCAGAACGCAGGACATGCACAGTATAAGCGACAGCAGACGCCGCGTGACCTGTGAAGTTTTGTCACGGTTAAACAGGGATACCTTCAGGTTGCAACGAAATTACCTTAAACTTTTAAATTCTCGATCTGTTTTTCAGATTCACGAAACAGCGCAGCTTTGACAGTTTTGCAACAGCAGTAGGATCTGCATATGATACTTCTATCAACGATGGTGAGCCGACTTTAAATCCTTCCCAAAGTTTACAGGATGCATCTGCAGATTACAACCGGAAAGAAATTTAATGCATTTTTCAAATACCGAAGTTTCACATCGAACTGGAAATCCGAGAAAAGAAAATGCTGGAAATCGGCTTCGGATCTGAGTCTGAGTGGGACGAGGTGCTCGAATTGCTCAACAAGGATAACAAGATCTGATAGATGATTTTTGAGGTTCCTGCTGGGGGTTATTTTGCCCTGGTTGGTGGTAAAGCGTTAACGGTGGATATAAACAGTTACGCTTTTGAAAGTACAGGTATTCAAATACTGGTTGATTCAGCCCGCGTAATTAATCCGCTAATTACGAGTAGAAACGTTAGATCGCTAAATTAGAGAGTTTAGGCGCGTATTGCCATAGCACCTACAGCGGCTTAAGTGCTATCGTTACTATGTACTGGATGACCGACAACTTAAAGCGTGACCGACGTGTGTGACCGAAGGGCAAAAACTCCTGTTTTCTTGAACATTGAGGACCTTCGCTTTGCTTCGGTCGAATACGTTTTTGTCACGGTTGCTGTAGATTTTCTTTATGTAGCTGTTCTGATGTAGCTTATCGTGCCAGGTCGCCTTACACTATTTGCAGATAGTGCTTGGTGAACTGTAGAAATTCACGATCGTTATTTACCAGGTAAATTCAAAAGGAATGCGAGCACAAGGCCCGTGTATTTAAATTGCTAGCAGATAACGAATTACCGCTGAAGTCATTACTAACAATATCTGCTACAATTCCTTTAAGTGCATTTTCCAGTTACTGCAGCAAAACCCCTCTACTGTAATTCCGTTTCTTCAGTAAGACCACATTTTCGCCTGTTCATTGAGATGAGCCAGTTATTTAAATACTTTTATTTTCAAATTTGTTTTACAATGCGTCTCCCAAGCTAGAAACAAACTTTATTAAACTAGTCTAATGCGAGAAGCCCTGCACACAGCGTAATCATAATAAGCGGCGCCATAGTTAATCTTAACGCAGTAAGCATATGGTGCATTTCACCGCCAGCCAGTTGAAAGGAAATCATTGACCTATCCTTTCTCGCAAACGAGTACCTCACTATTTATTCAGGTGCTGTGATAAGACAAAAATTGTCGGTTTACGTAAGCGTTATCGTACAAAACACTTTGCAGCACTAGGTACTTATATGAAGTGAGAAGCAGTGTACACAGCGCAATCGTATAAGCGGCGCCATTAATAATCTTAATGCAGTAAAAATATACTCACCATTTCACAGTCCAGCAAGCTGAAAGCAGATCTTCAGTTCTTTGTTGCTTGCAAGCGACCATTGTATATCACTATTGGTTTAGATACCGAAAATCCATCCGATTAAAAGGTTATGTGTACTAACACGACAAATGAAAGAGTATGCCGAAAATATTTACCAAAAGCCTAAAAGACAGTTTCGGCACGAAGTACGTCACAAAAATTGCTGGAGCTGAAAGGAAACTCGAGCATAAATCTGAAACGTTTGCTTTTGAAATTGTAAAAAAAAGGATGGACAGAACATTAACTGGAAAAGAAATTACTTGTCCGTTTAGGTGCAACACGGTGAGCCACCCAAGAGGGCAGCACATGAAAGTCAGACCGAAACAGTGTCACCTCCAATGGCCTTTTGCTAATTCCAAGCATCCACCGCTAATGTACAGCACATAAGGGCGGAACTGGACACCATTCACCTATCCCCAATACTGCTGCCGTCACCCGCCTGGAGTGCGACGGTGCGACAGTACAAATGTTTAAATTTGGCGCGGTACATATGTGCCACTTTCAGCCATAATGTCACACTCCAGCCGGCTGACAGCAGCAGTAAATGAGAACGGTGGAATGCCTCTGGTTTCGCCTCTTCTATTGATGTTTTTTACGTGCCAGTTCCTTCTCAACGATTGAATTTTGCTGTCTTAGTTTTACGCTACCATCAGTTTATTAAGAAATCATCAATGTCGCAGTTAACTCTTTCGCGACAATGACGATTTCGTATTAACTTTGGCAGCTAAAACATTTTCAAGGTCACTGCTCAGTCGTTTAATATCGATGACGGTTTTGTTCAATGGCGTGCCGATATGCTTCCTGGACGAACCAACTCTCGTCAAGGAAGCACATTTACACGTCATCTAAGAGCTGCCGAGGCGTTCCCGGGTGGCACTGTGGAACTTCATTGTGGAGTGCACACAGAAATCATTCTGAACCCGTGTGTGCAACTCTACAATGAGGATCCACCAAGCTGAAAGCGTCTGTTAAAGCCACGGGACGTCTTATCGGCTACTTCCGGGAAGGACGGAGCCATGAAAAGGCAGCTTCGACTAGACTACGGAAATCCGGTCTTCGTGTCACTAGGAAGAAGTCTCTGCTGCGTCGTTAATTTTTCTTTCCCATCTGCACGAATACGGTAGAAGGCGCTTCAAGCGGAAGTTTTCGTATAATGCTAAGCAGGTGTTAAAAGTTCTCACCAAAACAAAGTTTAAAGAAATGGTTATTTCGTAGCCGTGTATGACTTCCGAAGCATAAACATCAAGAAATTTTCTTGAAAAAACAAAACGAATAATATCTGTCGGTTTAGCTGGAAGGTTGGTGTATGCAGTACTCTCTATTAACGCAAAGCTAGTTCAGTTTAAACCCATGATGGGAGGCATCTCGTTAAATACTGTTTTTAAATGTCGCTGCGGCCCATATTTGTGGGGCTGCTCTGTAGAGTTCTATCGCGTGCAGTTAGCCTTATCCACAAGATAATGCTTGGTAAACAGCGAAACGTACGAACATTACTGTAAATAACCAAGTAATGCGAGCACAGTGGGCCGAAGTATTCTATAATTTAAACTGCAGACTGGTAGTGCAGTTACCGCTGATCTTGTTGCACGGTTCAGCACGCTAACACTTACTGTAGCAAAACACTGTACGTATAACGTTTTACGTAATTCTGTTAATTCAGTAAGAACGCTGTTTTTTGCTGATGTGGCCACAACCGTGCACACGGCATCTGCGTTATTATAATTCTGCTCCCCTTTTCTCCTTAAGTGCTATCATTTCTAATAAAACGAAATTTGCAGAACTATTTATTTTTTTATGTGGAAACGTGATTTAGTAATTCATAAACATAATTTCAAAAAAGATAGAATGAGTACCAGGAACTGGAGCGTGTACACTGCAGAAGAATCGATTTTACACGTGCACAGTTAACAAAAATTTCTTTTTGTTTGATGCCTGTGCAAAGAGCAGTGAAAAGCAAAACAGAAAAGTAATTCATATAATCAGCATTTATTCATGTATCAGCGCGCTAGATGGGGGAAGGGTGTCAGTGACAGGTGAGCTACACAAGAAAATATAATTATAGTTCCCGGAAGATGAGAAAAGATTATAGTGTATTCACAATTTTATCGCGTCCAATTAAGCTGCACTGATACGTGACAATGAGGATCGGCTTTTGCAGGAACTGCAATCTGGACAGACTATCATGCCACTCTGCTGCGTAAATAATTTTATCAGTCAAACTAAACCTGTGCTTTCCGTTCCAGTTAACATAAGCTATTTCAGAATTCTAACAATACTTGTATGCGTAATTCAGCCGTTGCTGCATAGAATAGTTTGTAGCACCTTGTACCGTACAAGGTGCTACTTATCACTTGACACGTATGTACAAGTTGTACGTGTGAAGTGGAAAGCAGCGCACACAGCAGTGTAATCATATTATTAAAAGCGGCGCCGTCAAGTAAACAGAAAAGCAGCCATCTATCCTTTCCCGCCAGCAACCGCTGCATTTCTCTATTTATTCAGATAATGCGAGAAGATAATAAAGTTACGTTTACGCATCCAAGTTTTCCCGTAATTTCAATCATAAAGGTACGGATAAGAGATATTCAGCGTGAAAGCTGCACTGTGAACGATGGCCTCTACAATAATAAAACTACCCTTATGACAAATTCACCACCCTCAAGGTTCAAGATAATAAAGTATAAAGAAGAAAAGTTAATATTTTATAACTTGTATTGAAAGTTTACCAAAAAGATCTTCGGCTTCGCCTCTGTGTTTATTATAGTCTGCACTCTACGGTCGGTTCTTCCAAATGATTTCGATTAGTGTACGTATTAACCAACATCTTACTGCTTCGGTGAATCAAAAGGTTCAAAAATAGCGCTAAAGCGCAGACTGGGAGAATTTATCGCTTTGCTAGAGTCGGACAAATTCGTTTTGATATGAATTGGTAAAAGTTTCTTACGTCGGAAAGGAAGATTTACCCGAATGGTCTACCAGGCACTGAATTACATGTACATACAAACAACTCAAAGCGTGCTCGCAGTGGATACTGACTCCATTCCCTTGGGCAACTTTTAATTAGAAGTGATACATTCTTTTTAAGCAAAAAGGTCAATCCGTTTAGGATATCACAAAACTTTACTGGACAACCCAATTCTTTTGATTGTATCAGTCGTGCGACAGCCTTCGGTATACCAACGCTTGTATTAATTAGTCGCTGCCAATTCATTCACCTTTAAGAGACTGTATTAATAAAGCGAACAATTTTGAAACATCCACTTCGAGCAGGAATTTCTGTATTTTTTTCTGATCCTTTGTGTTGCAGTTTCACCTGAGGCAGTAAGTATGCTTTTATAGTACACATACGTCCGCTTGTACATTTACCGTACGATCATTCCCCTGGATTGGCTGGGCTAGTTTCAAGAAAGCGAATTTCCTTAATAATTATCTCACATGACAGCTTGTGTGTACACTTTACACCGGTACCGACTCTGAAAGAATTGTAATGAGATGTCAGCCGCTTGGAAATTTGCATTTGCGGCTGTTTATGCCACAAAAATTACTTCCCAAGCTTGTACAAAGACGAAATACGGAAGATTGGGCAGCAGTTAAAAACCAACATTTTAAATGGCGTTTTTCCCGCCGAACTGCTGCAGCGAAGGCATTTGTGAAAAGAAATTAAAAAATAACAGGATGGGCAAACTAGAGGGCGACGACAAGCCATCTAATGAAGCGACCGATGCCATCCGCCTCAGTTTACAGTGACCCTAGCGGCTGACCCATAACAAAATCGCACACGCAAATTGTACTTTGAATGTAGACTTTTCTTGTGGGATTTCAGATCGCCTATCTGTAATTACCATGTTCTGAGTAGCAACACGCTCATGTCTAAGCTGCAGCTGACTTTTAAACTTCTGGTAGTAGCGACACATTTACACTACATATCCGCTGTACTCCTGACGGAGTACTACTACAATTCATGTTGTTCATTTTGTGAGCTCACGTCTGCTTCTACGCGGACTCAATCCCAATTTTAAATCCGCTCTTCTGTACAAAAAAATTAGCAGATACGCTTCCAGTTCTATATGTGTTCAGATGCGGGCCGCACTTGTGTTCAGCTACCTGGAAGGAATATGAGCGTAACAATACTGATTTTGAAGTGTGCCGCACTTACTTGTTCTCACTTACCTCACTTAATATTTGCATCTCCCGTATCTCTTATATTTGCATCTCTCTTCGTTGCCCCAAATTTGAAGTTTCATTTCAAAAACAGTTTTGAAAACTATACCTCAAGCAACTGCATCGATTATTTGGCTTGAAAACAATGTGAAATACTTGCTCAAAATGTATTAAGAGTTATCAAATTTGAGACTGCACAGATTTGTTTCACCTGTTAATTTTTCTCCCAGTGCAGTTTCAACGTTTTCGGTGGGAGAGTTATTTCGTTGACCATTGCTGAACTTTTGAAACCACTATGACCAGAGTCAATTTCAAATTTGACGTTGTAAAACTTTGATTTGGATACAGCTGCTTCTCAAAGCAACGGAAAAAGATTCAGTTTGTAGTCCCCAGCGGTTTTTCTTTATGGGTGATGCTTGATTATCGTCCGGCATCGTACGGCCGTAAAAAAGCCCGGAATTCAGATATTGTATTATTCCAGATAACCAGATATTATATTATTCCAGATAACCAGCTAACCACATATTCTACATGTTTAATATAATTTCGAAAAAGAACGTTTGGCGGAACATGTAACATATTTTGCTGTATTGATTCGTCAGAAATTGTGCATGTCAGCATGTGTAAAATTTTAGATTAGTTATGGAGGAATAAGGATTGACCATAGTTCTGGTGTACCGACGTTAACAATCTTACGTGGTCTTTGTTATATGACCTATTGTATCTGGGTTGTATGCGCCATTTTTTCAAAAAGTACGAGTGAATAGCCCACAGGAGAGCACAGTTGCAGTAATAAATGGTGCATCACGACGCGCGGCATTAATTTTAGTTTACATAATTAGGAATAACAATTAGGAATAATAATTTACACAATTAGGAATTAGCACAGTTTGGTATTTATTTTGTGGTGTATTGGTGCGAATGTGCATTCATCGGCTAACGGTATACCAGTTCACTTTTCAAACTTGTCAGTTCGTTTTACAGGATTTATATTTTGTTTTCTATTAACTGCACCGTCTGCACGTAACAGATTGTAGAAATTTGCGCACATTCCGTTCCCTGATCCCAAAATAGTTACTTTTGCAGTATTTTGCTCAACGCTTGCACTAGTGCTTTTTATTTAGGTAACAAGGCATTTACGGAACAAAAATGAATTTTTCAGTGCTATGCAGAGAACTTAATGGTTACTGTAAACCGACGGATGCACTTCGGTTATTGTCGATAAATTCTCGGAATCTCTTCGCGGCAAGGTGCCATTCATTTCCAGCGTCCCGTTTGATTTCTTTGCAGCGCTTTTGGAAATCCGAAAGGAGTCGAGATGGATATGATTGCCGTGACTGTGATGCGAGCGTACGGAATTAGAGCGCATTTTATCGCCGGTTCCAATCACCGACACACGCCGTCCGTCTTTTAACACGCCCACTGACCGTGTGTCGCCGGGGCTGTCGTCGGCTTCCGGCTCGCTGATCACCAGTAAATATCCCACCTGTAAATTAACCGGTTTCGCTTTAACAGAAAAATTTGAGAAACCGATGAAACCTTACAAATCTGCGTGCTATAAACGTAGTAGTCATAAACTGAGTTTATTTACTCAGAAACTTATGTCCTCGTGTTCTTTTATGCGACAGATAGCCTCGAATGAAAGAAATTATAAGAAACCTTTGAAATCTGAGAAGTCTAAGTTTTACTTGTGTAAATTGTACCGAGACAAACAGAGCTTGTTTACTGGAATAGTTATGACTGTGTATTTCCGTTTAACGGCTTAATCCGTAGTACACAGGATTATAGAAGCATTCCGCAGCGATTTGCGCGGCACGACTATCCGTAAAACATATCACATTACCGGTACTGCAACCGATTAAAAAAAAGAGCACAAACTGTCCACTCATCACCATAATACCCATTGTATATTTGCGGTGTATACGCCGATCGGCAAAGTGCTGATGTTGCCAGCTGATATGTTTATCTTGGAGACACTGCATGGTTGCCGCCACGCGACCATATTTGCCGGCAGTGTCTCCTGTATGAATAGCAACAAGCAGCGACTGTTTGTGTAAGAACGCTTCTCATCAACCGCACCGTTTATCGGCTGCGATAATGAATGGACAAGAGACTGTCCTGGATGAACAATGAATTTCTGCTCGCGATTCGATTCCGCAGATAATCCCCTGGAATTTATTTATATGACAGGGACAAGTGACACTCACCTCGCCCATCTCAGCGAAATCCCCGCCCACCAGCTCGTCAATCTGGCTCTGGCGCAGACGGCATCCAGGGAGCTTATTGATTATAAAGAGCAGGAATAGGCTGACGAAAAACGACCAGATCGCCTGTAAAAAAAGCGGATGGTTCCGGTCAATTACCCGGTAGAATGTTTTCACTGTCAATACTGAGGCGGCGTATCGATATACTGCATATACAACAAGATAACCGCAACGCAGCACCTTACAAAGAAAAGGCGGACTGAATTCTCTGCAGAGCCGGCAGCGTGTTGACATATTTTTGAAGTGTTAGCAAAAATCCCATAGTTAATGAGTTTTACTATAAACACTTCAATGAACAGTCTTTAAATTTAACATGGGAAAACGTTAACACATCTGCGTTCAACGATATACTGTATATTAAAAATATTTCGGAAAAATGAACAATGTAAAATAAGTGTTGGAAAACTTTTTTTGAGAGTGCTGATTTTATTAACTTGGTAAAAATTTTTACAGTTTTACTAATATACTTCTAAAAATTTTTATGAACACGTTTTCAATTTTTAATACTTAATTGATTTAGGATCTTTTATTTTTTTTAAAAACTGAAAATTTTTAATAATACTGTAATCGAAAAATTAAAAGAATTTTTGCTGGCTGGCTTACGATAGCCGCGGACCCGGCAAACTGGTACCACATCTGTATCCAGTTCTGCTCCAGCCATCCACCATTAAACGGCTCCCCGTCCATTTCGCCAATCCATTTCTGAGCGAAAATCGCCGTCAACAAACTCCCCAAAAATCCACCGCTGCCGTGCACACTCCACGCATCAAAAGAGTCATCGAATCCGAAACGCTTCTTCAACCGGCACCACATGTTGCAGAAAAAGGCCGTCAGGATGCCGGTAACGACACCCGCCCAGGGCGCGACAAATCCGGATCCCGGGGTGACGCCCACGAGACCAGCTACCACACCGGAGCAAAACGAAAGCGCCGATAATTTCCGCGTCCACATGTAATCGAACCACGCCCACGTTAGACCGCCCGAGGCGGCCCCCAGGGTCGTAACGGCCGAGGCCATGGCGGCACGGGTATCGGCTGCACCTGAAGCGAGTAACTGCTGAAATAATTATTAAACTTCAGAAAATTACAGTTCATCTTATCAAACACCTAAATTTTTGACTTTATACTATTAATAATTATTACGCGCCAATTATGGTAGATTTGGTTTTTTAAAGTTATTTTGGTAGAAAGTATTTCATGTTTTTTAATATTTCTAGACTTATTTTATTGTTTATCTTGATTTATTTATCAAATTTTTTATACCATATGAATTTATTGGCGTTACCCAATTAGTTATATTAAGTAATTATTATCGAAATGGTTATTTAAAATAAATTATTAATTTGCTAAGCCAAACACGTTTCTCTGTGACGTGCTTTACAGTGAGGTTATTCTGCGTGCCATCGATTCGACTACTTTATATTAAAAATCAATAGGGAATTAGCCGATCGGGATTAGCATTTACGTGCGCGTCCTCATAATGCACGCACTTCTTTTTTTCGCTTCTGTAAGGCCACATTTCCCCACTCGGTTTTTGCCAACTTTGATTTCCGTTGCTGGCGCATCAACGGCCGTTTATTGTATTACTGGAAACTTCATCGTGTTGCTCGTATATTATTGAATTAACCGGCCTTGACAGGCAGTCCGACTACAGGGAAAACGTTTCCGCGAACAAATGGGAATTTTATATTACTCGGATTCCTTTAAATTATAAAGTATACTGTGGACAGAATAAGCACGGATTTTAGTACGAAAACAGGACCTGTGTCATCTTCCCATCGTGCCAACGTATTAAGCAAATCCCGGGAAAAATACGCGCCGGGAAATTAGAGGCCTAACTTCCGGCTTATCCCCTTAACCTTTAACTTGGCCGGGCGTCACTAACGATTACCGATACCGGCTCTACGCTCGGTGCGGTAATTACTGATTACCGTGTTACTCAAGGTCGCCTTATTACACCACAGAAGTGGGACAAAACTGGTACCCCTGGCTGCGCTCATGTGATCAACACATCCGCTAATTACACAGCGCTATTTTTATTAACGAAACAGACTAATCAACCGTTAATTTCCAACCAGCAGTTGTTTACCAACCCGGCGAAAACTGCTTGGCTGTGGATGTATGCTTCAATAATATAAGGACTAATCCCAATTATGCCGGTAATTTAGATTTTAGGGATATTAAAAAATAAATTAATGAACTGGTTAAATTTCCAATGGTCTAAATTTTTTTTATATTTGGAAGACATTTAAAAGAGGATATTATGGAGTATAGGATATTTTTAATATCCACATCTGCCTGCTCAGTTGCTTTTATTTTGCAAATGTATGCAAATTTCTCCGATAAGGGAAAATTTTAATGTACAATCCTTCAAAAATGTGACAGCGTTATAGCGAGTTTTGACTAAGGCAAAAAACTTCTTTTTACCTTCGGAGCCACCGTTAAATCCAAACCAGCCACACCACAACAACCCCGTCCCCAACATCACATTAACGAGACTATGATGCTCCTGGTGGATCTTCTTCCGCTTCCCGATCATAATACAGTACGCCAGCCCGGCGAACCCACTGGCCACGTGCACCGGTCCCCCGCCGGCAAAATCATACCCGCCCACCAGACACGGCTGCCGGCTCATATCTGTCAGCTGTCCCACACACGCCAGATTCCGTATCCACCCGCGTTTGGCCCACGACCAGTACGCCACCACATCGTACACCAGCGTCGTCCACGCAAATATAAACAGCATAGCCGGGACGAACCGGGTCCGTTCCGGTACGGACCCGAAAATCAGCGCGGCGGTGATGGCGGCGAACTGCATCTGGTACAGCATGAACGCGATGGAGGGGATGTTCGGCGAGGTACTGCTTAAGGGCTGGATGCCAAGGGTCCCCAGGGCTCCATCGCGGAAGTCCCCGATAAAGAGGCTCCCGGTCTCCGAGAAGGCCAGGGAGAAGCCGAAGAGGAAGAACTGGATGGAGACGATGGCGCAGGATAGCATGCACAACATCATTAAGGATAAAGCGTTGTTGTAGCGGGAGAGTCCGGAGTAGAAAAGGGACAATCCCGGGATCATCAGGAAGACGGAGGCTGACGACCAGATGGTGAAACCGATTGAGGGGGAACCGTCGTCGTGTACTCTGGTGGCATTAGCGGCGGTGATGGGGTCCATGATCGGGATTTAAATTTCCGGAAAAATCATATGAGGATTTTTTTCCCGGTGGCTGAAATGATAGATGAGACAGAGAAGGACTAAATAAATTAAAATTAGCCGCTTGGTCCGCAGTTGTCAGAGTTAATTATAAGATAAATAGCTGGGATACATTCAATGCGCAATCAGCATTTGGGTCGAACATTGAAGGTCCGGTTCACGCAGTATGCGTTAAGTTGAAGAGTTGAGAGAAGTATTCCTTAGTCCCACGTAATAAGCTATAAAATTTAAAAATTGTTATTACAGTTCTACAGTAGCAAAATTCAATCAAACTTAAAGTTGAAACTGAGCAGCGATTTGCCGGCAAGAGAGGATTAAAATATTCAGCTGCTGCTGTGTCGGATAAAATGCCCTGTTTGCATGTGTGTTCATGAAAGAATGGATGAGGTAGGCCGATTAAGTCTGCGGACTAAGAAAACACTCCGCCACTCGGCAGATGCGCACCCGGCCGGTGTAGCGTGATAGGTGTATTGATTTATTTACAAATACGCTGTATCGGCAGGTTTACATACCTCTTTATACCGGCGCGACGGTAGTTTTTAAGCCGGTTGATACATCAAAATACATTACTTGCCAGATGCCTCTGGTGTACGGAGAAAAGACCGAGGAATAATGATCTGCTGGTGAAAAGGCGCGGGAAAATGACTACCCACAGCTTTTCTCTTCTCTGGCGCAACACTAGGATCTCGAAATAGGTAAAACCTGTAAGTAAAAACCGTGAACAAAACGTACGAGACTACAAGTTTCTTAAATTAACCGTTGAAAAGTGACCGACATAAGCATAAGTAGTACGCAGATAAAATAATAATTAGTATAATTCCGTGGATACGCAGAGACTCGTACATACTCTATAGTTGATTGTTCTGTAATCTGTAGTAAAGATAATGAAAACACTTTCAGCAGAAATGTTGATACCAAAAATTATGTAAGAGCAGACAACAGAGATTTATTCAAATTACAGTAGGGTTTAACTACATTTCCCACTTCTTAATTAATTAGACGCTAGTCTCTACGCGCCTGCACTTTTGTAGCCAGTATTCTGACTGTTGTCGCCTCATAAAGGATCTCTTCCACTTAGAATCGACTTGGTTCCATGAACATGTCTTTGCTCTTCTTCCAAGACAAAACAAGATCGTCTCGCAGCTTCGTGTCCGCAAAGGAAACATATCGTGTTTGCCCTTTGCTATCGACCCGGTGGCCATTGCCATCTTTGTGCAAATACACCGCCCAGCCCGCATAGTGTTCATACAGTGTCTGTCCAGTTTGAAGGATATCCGCAGCACCAACTACCTTGTCGAGCGTGACGATTTCCACACCGCCTTCTTTGCACCATTTGAATGTCACCTCCCGATGATCGGCCGTGATAACCTTAGCTGGCAACCACCAACCAGAGGCAACGTTGTGGGCAAACACCTCCTGTCCAGGGCGAAACTCGGTTCGGCGCTCTGTAGGAAACTCCAGAAGCGGTTTAACCCGTGCATTTCGGTACATGAACAAGCTCAACAGCTCCACATCATTCAGCAGACCGCTCTGTCAGAGAGATTACATAGATCAAAACCGCGTGCGCAATACGAATACCGCTTGAAATCTGACATTAATTTACGACAATGAATTTACGCCAAAATCGACACTCCGGCTCCGCAGCTTCATCACCACTGTATCGACCTTAGCAGGACCATCGGCCAGTTGTGCATTGGTCAGAAGTGGAAAGCGGACCAGGGAGAGAACGAAACCCAGCATCTGCCGTCGATTAGCGGCTGAAACATTCATATCGTTGCGACCGCAAGCTGCCGCTGCCCATCTGCAACAAGACGCTCGTGTGTTAGCTGCGCACTTCTGACGCTCGGGTTTGGGCAATTCACAAAGCCCGATTTTCTTATGTTGCAGAACCAGGCATTAAATATACGGGTTTAAATACAGAAAAATCTGGCTTCCTTAGGAAGCAGAGTTATTCCTTGGTATGCTTATTAAAAATATGCACATTTTTATTTGCAACGACAAGCAAGAGGTCACAGAAAAATTAAAGAAGTTCATAACGGAACGCACTGTTACAATGCACTGACAGCGCAGGCTCTTCTGTTTTGTTCTTAAGTTGCGGGCATTAAGCAGCGAGTGAGAGGCCCGTGAACGTCACCAAATTACAACAAAAAGAACCCACGCATTCACTAGACAACACGCCTGCAAGGCGCACGTTGCACGTTCCTATGACCGAGGCATTACCATAGACCTTACAGAACATGTTACACTTTTATAAAGCATGTACTGTATCTTTCATTTGGAAGAGCTAAGTTTTTGGTTAACTGGCATGTGTTTCTTGCTTTAGCAAATACAAATATCATACTGTGCCAACGCCCATTTCTTAAAATCGCAAGTAGCCGCTATTGTTGCAATGTGGGCGCGAAAGATGCAAATTAGCATAATTCGACACGGTGCGCTATAACGGTAGTACGGTAGTTTTTGCCACGGTCTTAACGCACCTCTCCACGGCAGAATAGATGGCAAACTCCCCAGCAGACAGCGTATCACGCTGCATCATTATCTTTAGTGTGTCGTGAAAAATGGAAGTAAAGTGCGCCGACTGCAAAACCATTTCCGTATTCCCATCCACGAAATCCCAGCATTGGTTCACGATACCATCAGCATGCCAGTGGACAGCCTAAAGTACAACATCTTCCGTTGTGTTAATAACTTGTCCAGATAATCATACTATAAGAATTCAAAACACGCGTGGTAATAAGAATGCGTGGTAGCGTGTTACCCGTGGAGATCACACCTCTTCCAGTGTCCGCAGGCAGTTTTCGGCATTCAGTTGGTTAATCACGAAATCCGAACAGATCTTGACAAGTTGCGGCAAAGTCGTATTTGTCGGCACAGTTCATAGTGTGAAAGACGTTATCTGCACTGAGATTCGCCACTTTATCCGTATAAATGTAACTGCAACATGATACTCGTAAAAGATTTGAAATATTTTGCAGAAAGCAATGTCACACATATGCATTAAATGATACCACTTTATAATATCAGCACGGTATTTGACCAGTCGGAGAAAATTTAACTGATAGAATAACAGTTGCATAGTCGCCATAGTGTATAAATAAATTGCTCACACTCTTGAGATGATTGACCGTATTTATATGCGGTCAATCATTTATACCTGGCTGCACGCGTATATGTATATATGAAAATGTAAAAAATCATCCCTGGCACACCTGAGCAAATTGGCAAAAGCATCGGGAATGAAATGTGGTATGTCGATTGGAAGTTGGCAGTTTTCAGGCAAACTCCCGTAAAACATAGTCGCAAACACCGCGCTGCGAAGGCTAACGATATTCCTGCAAAATACGCCAGTATAACCGGGATACAACTGGTTGTCTTCTCAGCAGGCGTTTCAGTTACTTGTGAACTGCGAACGTTTTCACGGGCCCGAACTTCCGTCCCACAGTGAAGCGCACATCCCTGTATGTTCCGCTCTCAAGTGCTTCCTTCAAGTACTTGTTGATTTCTAATTCAGGCACTGCTGAGGTGCTTAGATCACTGGGATCAGTGAAGTCCATTTGTCTGTCGACACGGTTTGGTGAATTACCGACAGTAGCGAAACCAAAACAAGAATCAGATAAAAACAGCTTGTAACCAGCCTAGGTGAATAAAATCGAAATCTTTACTGTAATTACAGCCCTGGGCAGCCAAGTTGGGGCAGTTTCTTCCAAAAATTACTACGTGTCTGCTTTTAATAAATAATTAAATATTTATTTTTTACTTTATTGCCGAAGATGTCCGGCATCTTTTGAACTGCACGTCTCTATGTTTAGAACGTGCTTGAAATCGCAGTGAGTTAAAAACTCAGGCAGAGCAGCTAAAAAATACCGCTCAACTCGTATGCAGTGACGGTTCTCCTCGCACTTAATATTTTTTTAATATTCCAGTGAGGCCGTAGTGTTAAGGTGATAAACCATAGTCGTTCACCATCAAATTCCTCTAAGGAAGGTGCATAACAACAGTCGATTTCTGTCAAGCATCTATGACCCTTGCAGTGCGTCGGCGAGCACTGCTAAAATGAAGCACGACCTTATTTCCCAGCTCGCCGCGATAAAAATTATGAATGTGATTGAGTATGAATCTGTGTTAGTGATTAGCCCCATTAGCTTAAAGGTTGCTATTAGAACTAGACTGATTGCTAATTTAGTAATTACGATTTACGATTATTAATCAAAGTAAATACTATTAGTGTTTTATGTTACGATTATTATTATTAAACTATTATTAACAGTGTTGTTCAGGTTGCGTTACTGCGTAATTAAGTCTAATTACTTTAATTAATTACGCTGGGTAATTAGTTGAGTTACACTGAGGAAATGGAATTGCATTAATCAGTAAAGTTACCAATTATTTCTTAAACTAATGAATAATTACCATCAAGCATGCAGTTTAACATGTGTATGCGGCTCTGCATTACAATTCATTTGTGTTTCTGCAGAACGATTCACTTAGCAGTCAGTGCTAGCGTTTCATCCGCTGATTCACTGCTTATTACTGGTCCAACGCACTCTCATTTGTGCGTCATCCATCAATGACGCATACTGCTTTCACATTTTATTTCGCGATATCTTTCTCGAGAAGTTTAGCTAGGATTGATCGGGCCTATTGTGAATATTATCCATATCACGTACGCATTTTTGGGACCGCACTCACTGGCAAATAAATTAGTCATTCTTGGCAACTGAAAATATTCTGCGGTTACGGTTGAGCATACGTATAAAACTAAGAAGAATAACCCAGTCATTTTTGTTGATCATTGCACGACGTTTTGATCCAGCATTTACTGATCCGGTATCGAAGCACTTGTTAATGTAAACGAATTTAAAATAGCAGTACACGGTGTACGAGTGCGAATGCAAATCTCGCAGAACGCTTTGGCATATGCATGCCTAACAATTCTTGCGTTGCAGTGAAAGTATTAGGTAAAAAAAAATTGTTATAAAATAATAAAGAAACATCTTTTCAAAATTTTTTGTTCTTTTTCTTGAGGAAAACTGCATAGTTCGTGATGCTGTCCTCTGACGAAATAAAGAGACAATCGCTTTGCAACGCACTGATATCTAAAAGGTGCACAGAGCAGCGTCCACACTCCACACCTCTGCGCTGAATGGATCCAAGAGTCGTCGCAAAATTTCTCGAGGAATCCACCCAATCCTAATTCTGATCACACCAAAAAACTATTTTTTTTCAGTTTTTTACCATTCCAGTAATCCTTATTGCATTTATCGGTTTTTGCTGCAAACGGCGATGGCCTCTAATCAGTAATCATGGTGCAGTTATCGTTAATGACGTCGTTAATTAGGCTGCAGTTATCGTTAGTTATCGTTACCATGCTTCATGCTTGACAGTATAGCTGTACCGGGTAAGTTTATGTGGCGCTGATCCTGTACCTTACGACATCGTGGCACATAGTACAGATAATCGTGCTTATTCAACGCACCCTGTATCGAAGAAAATACTAATTTCTGATGAGCGAATTAAACTACAAGAAATACACGAGGGAACAAAATAACATCCGCATGCGAAGAAAAACCACTCCTAAAATAGTGTGGACATTTCTCGCGATATTATGCCTCCGTCCCAAATGGGCAAACATAGTCTTGCACTAGGATCCTTAGACTAAGATTGCCAATTGGAAGGTTGTCGAAATCTCTGAGATTCACACCTTCATACAAGACTTGGGAGTCGGCGGGATGGTCTATTCCATAACTGCAAAACTCCACAGGTTGCAACACAATATTTGTATGAAACTACGAATTACAGGTGTAATGTAAGCATAAAAATTTAGAAGTACATAATTTGACCGCCAAGAGAACTGACGATATCGTATTAAAACGTGCAGCCGACCGGCAGCGTATAATAGCGCTTGAAGTGGATTGTATGTGCACTGGGGCCAATACTGGCCCAGACTCCAACTCTGACTCTGACTCTGACCACTCAAACTCTGACTCTGACTTTTCAAAGTCTGACTCTGACCGCTTAAAGTCTGACTCTGATTCTGAAGGTTTCTTAGGTTTCTTACGTTTTTCCTTAGGTTTTTAAGGTTTCTTAGGTTTCTTAGGTTTCTTAGGTTATTCTTAGGTTTCTTAGGTTTCTTAGGTTTCTTAGGTTATTCTTAGGTAGTTCTTAGTTGCTTAGGTTATTCTGAGGTCAGAGTGAGACTTTGTACAGTCAGAGTCAGAGTTTGGACAGTCAGAGTCAGACTTCGAGTAGTCAGAGTCAGAGTTTGAGCGGTCAGAGTCTGAGTCAGAGTCAGAGCTTGTGCGCGGGCCAATTGTGGCCCTACAATACTGTATTACAGCGGATGCAGCCAGTGAGCGTACGCATCGTCAAACAGAATTGCGGTAAATTTTTCCTCCTGTCAAAGCCACATACTCGCAGACACGCCCCTGTATAACATACTGTAATTGTACTATCGGTGTCAGAGTGTTCACCGGCTTTTCACATGAGATTGTGTTGAGGAACTCACTAATGCAAGTGATGCTGGAATACGTTCCATTTCTCTCCCGGATACGGCACAGTGCGAACCCAGTCGGCTTGCAGGTCCGCAGTTGTTCTTTAGCGAGCGCATCCACGGGACGATAGTGCTGGTCCAGCGTGCTCGTCACGCGGTAAAAGCTGTCGTCGAGACTCTCACCGCCATCCAGACGCAAGTAAGGAATTTCGATGAGGACACTCTCTGGCTCACTGGAACTGTTATAGCCCGGCATCCGGTAGGTCACGGACGTTATCTGCGGTTTCTTATCAAAGTTGACATTGAAATTCACACTGTGATGCGACAGTATTAACTGAAGGGAGATCTTTTGCCAGTGCAGCCGGTGAATAGGATTAGCAATTTTTCCAGCGGCAATGAAGCAAAGGCGACCCCGTTCATCACGCACAGTTAATGTTGTAATCGGTAGGGGCCGTATTCCTTAAATGGTCATTTTCCACTGCTTAACCAGCAGCGCCGAAAGGCGAATGTTGTTAGTGGCGAGGATGGTGGCGGTAATTTCCAAAATGCAGGCAATTTGGTAATACTCGCTAACATCATCGCTCAGGTTAATCAAGGCCAGAATTTTCGTAACACTGTTGACGGCACGATTCAGTACAAACCCATAATGGTAACCATGGGTGGCTCTATGGAATGGTGAAATGGCATTGCTGCTACAGTCGATTACAACGCACACCGCCGAATTAGAAACCAACAGCAGCTTGCTCCACAGGGCGCACACTCTATAATTACCGTCAACAGCGTCAGAGAACCAGTATAAAACACTAAAATTATTCTGATGCCAAGCGCATTGTGTTTCTGTGGTCTGGCATAACCAACAATGGTATAGGTCAGTTGCCTTTTGGGGGAGAACTTATTAAATTATTCAACTCGCGAACCAAATACCGTGCATACGTGGCATGGGTGCCTCGATGATAAAACAACCGCTCGAGGAGGACTTAAAAAAATCTCCGATCGCGTGGTTGTACATGACAATCGTCGGCCAGTTTGATGACGAAATGCAAAACCAATTTAACAGAGATACATTTCTACAACAAAGATTTCTACAATAAAAATTGCACCAGGGAGACCAATGTACGAGTGTATTTCCAAGGGAAATATGTGCCGCAGCCTGCAGGTTCTCGGTTGCTGCTTGTTACGCTGTTTAAATGGCTCATTTTTGTAGAGCCATGGAGCAGATTCAGTTATTTCTATGACCCCCGCTACATGTGTCACACCAGTAGCGGCTCCACATGAATACTGGTATTAGTATACCCAAAAGCGGTTTGGATCCTGTCGCTGTAACTGGGACAGTTTAGTCCTATGACGATCGAATTTTCAGCACAGGACCTAACCGTTGACGCTGCGAGTGCACTTATACGGCACTTATCGATCTGATGATTCAGCGAAGAATCGACCTTGCAGATCCTGACAACGGAAAGCACTGTAGAGATAAGCGGACCCAGCTGCTAGAAGGCGTTAATATGTGCGCCGCTAAGACACCACCATGACTAAGTACCATAAAATTGTTAATTCACCAGAGCCAAGGTGTACGCTGTTTCCGGGGCTTTTTTTATAACAGGTCCCGGAAATGATGAAAATCAATAGCCTACGTCAGATTATCGTGGCGTTGCTGCCGATAGACTACAGTACGCGTATGTCAAGAGATGTGATTTCGTACACTGATTCTCTAATGATTAATGAAATCTGTGTGAACATCGTCTTTAGCAACATGTAGAACGATTGTATTTGTGACCGTATGTTGTCACACAGCTGAACTCAGACTGCAGATCATTTCGCAATACATTGATGTATGAAGGAACAATTATTCCTGCGTTAATTTAATTAACATACATTATTGTTCTACGTCTCCTATGCGACCACACAACGCCAAGTGGGGGGAACTGGAGATGCTGCTGACCGGAAGCGCGAGCAAGGTGCGTGAACGCGAATGCGTTGGCCACCTCTGGTCGCTCCAGCCGCACAGGCAACCCCAAACTGCCCCAAACCACTGCTCGTTCCGTAGGCGTCGAGGCCGGGTGTCGGAACTGCCGTGCGGACGTATCTTGTGAAGCAGGAAGACTTCCAGCGGCCAATGGTTTGAATAGCGGAGTCCGGAGCTCCATTTGATGCTGCGGTGGAAGCCGCCCCGATACGGAAGCTATGAGTGTTATAGCGTTCCCTTCCGGGTATGCCGTTGAGGAAGATCTGAAGCCACCGGTCAACTTGTGTTCGCGTGACAAACTGTCCGTCCTCTTGCATGAAAAATGGGTGGGACTGCTGCGTGGGAATTCTGACGGCTGCATAATTCTGGATTGCTGTGACAGGGCAGACTGACCTGCTAGTGGATACCAGCGTGATCCTGTACCCGTGTCCGAATTGATCGGTTTTGGATCGCCGAATGCTGATGACCACTGACTCACTGCCAATGGTGACGTTGCTGGTCAACAGCATTCTTCTGTCGTGTAATGCCGGGTCGACTGCGACGTGAACTCGCTCACTCGCAGAGCATCAAAGAACGCGCTCGTGAAGGTGCTCCAGATTAGAAGTTTCGAATACGCTGACAGAGCGGAACTTCTAATGTTGTCTTTCAGTCTTCGCATGATGTCCAAAGTAATTGGCAGGCGGCCGTCGACCGCTGTGGGGCATATCCTTCTGCAGCCGTCAACTGCTCTTAGGACTGCTGCGCTTGCAGTAGGACTTGGAAGGCTAGCTTCGGCGTGAACTTTGGCTATGCTGACGACGTACACTTTGATCGTGGCCGGAGAAATGTTTTGAAGAAACAGATGCGCTATGAAACGCAGCACGCTGTTTTCCGTCGTCGGGAGAGGAGAGGTGTGGTCGTTGATGCAGACTCTGTAAACCGTGCCCAGCCGGCATTATACGTCGTACGTGTCGTACTGGCAAGATGGTGATTCTGCAGCCGCGCAACAGTGGCATCTACTCTGTCGGGACATCGTATGTGCGCTGGAGATCTTCCCAAATGTCCGGTATGGCTTCCGGGGAGGCTTTGGCGTATGGTGCCAGTCTCCTGAACCGGGTCGTCTGAAAACGTGATAACGCATTAGCGATATGGTTGTCGATGCCGCTTATATGCACTATCTTGACGGTAAAATTGTTAACCGCGGACACTGCTAGCATGCGACGCATTAAGTCCAGGACTGCGGCGTTGCCAGAATCCAGCTTCTCCCACGCTTGGGAGGCCCCCAGGTTGTCGCAGTGCAGTACGACCCGCATGCGTTGCAGCTTGGGTGCCCAGATGGTCAACGCGATAAGGACAGCAGCCATTTCCAAGTACTCGATGCATGGTTTCCTTTCGGTGACCCAGACGGGCCACCGAGACTGAAACCATTCGCCAGCAAGGTAGCCACCGATACCATGCGTTGCGGAAGCATCTGTGTACAGTTCAGTAACTTCAGGTCCTGACCAGTCGGGCTGGAGGAACTTGCTTGTACCGTTCCACTGCGGTAAGAATGTTGCCCACCATTTAAGATCAAGATGAAAGCCGGTATCCAGCTTAATAAGCGTCAGCGGGCGGCTGCCGCTGCTCTTACCATTGCTGATAAGCAGTATCATACGGCGCAGAAACAGGCGGCCAGCCGGTACGCATCTGCATGCAAACTGGAGGGTTCCGATGAGACTTTGCAGATCGTGCAAGGTGCACTTAGATTTCATTTTCCAGTTGTCCAGCAAACCCACAATCTCGGTCAGCTTCGCTGCTGGTAAGGAAAGCGTTCAGGTAACGGAGTCTATGTGGATTCCGAGAAAAGTAATGGCAGTTGATGGACCATCCAATTTAATCATCGCAAGCGGCACGCCGGGATCACTGCAGATATCTGTAAATTTCTGTAGCAATAAGGAGCACTCGCGGTAACTTGCTGCAATGATTAGGAAATCGTCGACGTAGACCAGTATCGCACTGTGTCCGGTTTCGCACTTAAAGATCCATAGAATTGCGTCTGAAAACTTGCAGAAAATTCCAGGTGCAGATCGGCAGCCAAATGGTAATACAACGTCGTAATGGTTCTTCTTCCCGACTTCGTATCCAAGCAGACAATGTTGCGACTCTTTTACCGGTATAAGCCGGAACGCTGCTTCAATGTCCAGTTTCACCATGACAGCTTCAGCTGGAAGCTGGAGAATTAGCTTGACAGCATCGTCGGCGGAGCAAAACTGAAGTGGAGGATCATCCTTTGGAATGTGCAGATTCACAGAATCGATTGCTGGACGGGACAGGTCCATGATCATTCCGTGTCCACCGCTTTTCTTGACCCGCATGCTTAGCGCGCTGACTGTGAACTGCTGAAACGGCCGCTTTGTAAATGGCCCTTTCGTGTGTCCCAACTGCACTTCTCTGTCAACAACAGACTGAACGGTGACATGATGAATGGCGATGGATGGACTGTTAGGAGTGAAACGAGAACGATGAGGCCCAGTGTATTTCAAGTCCGCGCCCACGGTTAAACATTCGAGTAAATAAGCCACCAACGAAACATCCGGATGAGCGGCCATACGACGCGCAAACGCTTCTGCTTTAAGGCGCGTTATCCTGCCTGGGGCGGCTGCTGCCCCCTGAGGTTCGTTGACGGTGGACGTGATCGCCGTGCGCGGTTGACCAACAAGAGCTGCAGACATGTTTCCGGTTCCCGCTACAAGGTGTTGAGCACGTTCCACGGTTAAATTTCCTGCGGATATCTCCGTATGCGGCGGAACTGTTCCGAAAAAGCTGATCCCGATCCAGGCAGTTAGGGGCGATATGGCCCATTTCACGGCATCGGTTGCACTTCGCGAATTTGTGCTTATTAGCGCTGGTGTGAGTGACGGTAGACGTTGTCATCCGGGGATTTGCAACTGGCTCCTGGTAGGCTTCATCATGTCTGCGAGTCCAAATCTCCGTACTGTCAGGATCACCGGTTGCGTAATTTCGGAACTGCGCGTCGTACTCTAAGACATGCTCCAGTTTGTGCCCGCGAGCGGGATCGGCAAGAAGGCATACCAAGTCTAGATATTTCAGCATGGGAATTGTGAACTCCGGCGCTTCGAAGGTCCTGTAGGCCATGAATACAGTAAATGCGCGGGTCCACGAAGCCAGACTGGTAATTTGTTCTTTCTTCATGGCTGACGTAAAGGTGTATTCGCCCGTTGCTTCGTCAATGACCATCCGCGTTCCAGGGTTCGGTCGCTTAGAGGGCGCTCGATTCTGTGGCAACAGGTCGACAAACTGCTCCCTGTTAAGGAGCTGCTCCCGTAGTTTCGACGAAACCGCTGGGAGGTTCTTGTATCTTGCAGGGATGTTGGCGACCGCAGGCCCTAATCGCTTGGAAATGGGTCGGTGCGCTGGCGCAGGACCATCAAGAATAACGCTGTCTGTGTCCTTACCTGGCACTGTAGTGATCCGATTCGATGCCGGCGAAAGAGAGCGATGCGCTTGAGGCCCGCCGACGTGTAATGCCGAGCCGCTTGAGGATCCTTGGAGTGATACCAACTGACTGATCTGCTGCTTCAGTACCGCCACATCAGCCGTCAGCGCGTCAGTCTGGGATGGGGAGCTGAGAGAGGATCCCGGAGGGATGACGACCGTAGACGCAACCCGCTTACCCGCTGGAGGGTTGTTGGTATTGTCCGCTAGTCGCTTCGCACTGCCGGTTTTCTGTTGAGCCGCCGAACGTGTCTGGGGTCTTCCAGAGCCACCGCGAGCACGACCTGTCCTCCTGCCTCTTCCCCTTCCAGTCATTGTGCAGTTAGAATGGCACGATACACGATACTTGAATTTCGTAGCGAATTTAGCGTTGTAACTAAAACGCTATCAGAATTGGAACACCAGAGTTGTCAAAAAAAAGATTCTCGACGTGCAGGTCGAGAGGCGAACAAGTGCGAAATGAGAACTCGAGAGGCTAACCAGTGAGCGAGCAAAATAAAAACTCGTGATGGCAAGCGAGCGTGCAGTGTGAACAGTGCGCGGAAAGCGGCTAAACAGAGACAACACACAAAGCGGCCGGCGCCAGTCCACATCAAAGCGCGTGAATGGTGGTCCGGCTCGCCCGATGCGGCGTCCAGAAGAAGGGAAGCGCCGTCGACGTAACATTAACTTGAATTAACGTTGTTAATTAGCTGTTTAAGACAACTGCAACAAAGTTAGAGAAAGTGAAGACTTGTGAAAATTGATACACGTGCAAGAATGTTGCTTCTACAGATAGAGATTAAAATTGCCGGTTGAACATCGCTGTTGTACCAAAAGGAAGGTGCACAGAGTGCTGATGTAGTACAGCAGGCTGGCAGGGTGTAAAACCTGGCACTTGCAAGTGCCTGTGGCGTTGCCACTGGCTTGGCAAGGGATACAACCTGGTGTGCTATCCCTCTGGGACGCAATAAAATACGGCATATGCAAGAAAACACGTGGAACAGAGTTTAATAAATAAATAGAAAAATATTGACCGGTGTCTGCATTGTACAAGCTGCAAGTAAAATCGCGATGGTATCAGAAGCTTTTAGCTGCAGATAAGTACTTAAATCCGTAAATAGACAAGAGTTACAAGAGTTTTCTCAACGAATAACACACACCGGCATGAACAGCGCGATCAGCAATTAACTACGTAACAGTGCTGCAAAAAGAATGAATTCGAGAACTACACTAAGCTCCAAACCACGCCGCTTCAAGAAACACTGCTTCCGCGTTTCGATTTGCAATCATTATTTGACATATGCTTGTGTGCGTATTTTTATGAAATGAGTTACGAAATCTGTATAAGGCGCCTTTTTTTTAGTGCAACAGAGCAGTTTCACATCGGCACCGATTTGGCGATTTCCTTTTTCGCCCGATCGAGTTCAGTGCATATAGAGTCTAGAGACAACATTTTTATGGTATGCAGTTACCATTCAGACATCATACGCTGATCACTTTGAGCTTTAATTGCTGTCCTGCGTTCAACCAACTTTCGTTTGGTAGACGACACACTGACCCTTTCAAATGCCAAGAAATTGCAAATAATTTCAACTTTTAAAGCTAAAGACAAAAAAGGTCTTTGTACCATAAGTCGTACGGTCATTCGTTCGGCCGAATACTTGATAGAGTATTATTAAAACTGAATTTTAAAGACATTTCTAAGGTGCTGACAATGCTTGTTCAAGATGATCTCTAATGACCTGCAAAAATTATAATATCTGTTGTGATAATATAATGTTCTAATTATGTAATAATTATATTATGATATCTGTTCAACACTTCGTGATCTCTTTGCACCAAGTGCCAAGGCCAATACTGGGATCCTAGAATGAGATAAAAATAACCTCAGTAATATTAGCCTGCCAACGTATTGTCTTATTCCAACTTATTCAACGTACGTAACTGCAGCATCACATAATTTTAACACTTACAATATCGGTACTTATCAATAGAACTTTCTGCACTCAAAATCGATGCTGCATATCACACAGCTCCGAACGCTTACTCAGTGGTCATCCGGGATGACTCATCCCCAATGTCCATATCGGTTGGGCCTACACCTTTGGTCGGAATGGAATACGGAATACGGAATGCATTCTCGGAACGGAATACTAATATGCGGAATAAAATTTTCGCAATACGGAACGGAATAATAATTTTAGTCGGAACGGAATATTATATTTTGCACGGAACGGAACAATGTTCCTGCGGAATAGAACAGCGTAGTATTTTGTAAAGTGGCGAATTCTAAATTCATTTGTAATTTTGCCGGTAGTTCATACACTATCAGGTACAGTAGTTGAAGCTAAGTACTTAACTGCGCTCCGGTGACACTACTTTTCAGTTCGTAAGTATTTCACGTAGGAAATCGTTTTTATTTGAAAACTAATACAATCATATCGGCATAAACTGAAGGCGCCGTAGTATCGGGTTAATATGCTGCAGGGTAATTAATTATGGAGAACATTTGCACGGAATATAGCCCGCTGCCGTTGCTTAACAAAAAAATATTTGTATGGGCAGTTCAAAAATCATATAATGAGCAAATTAATAAACCAAAACCGTTGCAAAACAAAAAACAGAAAGTATCGGTAAAAATATTTATTTAATAAGCAAGTGACCACTACGTTTAGTTGATACAACGATGTCTCATAAGCCGCGTCATCAACAAATATTCATCCCAAGATGTGAAGCAACGTAAATGCAGGAGCAGGATACCACAAACTCAGACTGAACATCAGCAAATTTTTTGAAAAAATTCATAAAAAGCGAAAGGAAATCATTCGGTTAGTTATTGTAAAATGCGGTACACTGACTACAGTGCCGCCGGCCACCTCCGACAACAGCTAACACTTCCAGGCCGGCAGTACACTGACCACAGTGACCCCGGCCACCTTCGACAACAGCTAACACTTCCGGGCCGGCGGTACACTTACTACAGTGCCGCCGGCCACCTCCGACAACAGCTAACACTTCCGGGCCGGCGGTACAGTGACTACAGTGCCGCCGGCCACCTCCGACAACAGCTAACACTTCCGGGCCGGCGGTACACTTACTACAGTGCCGCCGGCCACCTCCGACAACAGCTAACACTTCCGGGCGCCCCTGCTGCAAAGCGTAGCGCATTACAACCTTGATATTATCGTAAACACTACACCGGCTGAGGCTTTGAAGTTATCGTAAAATGCTTATACACTGAGAACGGAAGCCAAATTTGTGAATGTTATGTTTTTACAATAATAACGCTATCCCAAAACAGTCATTTCTGCTGTAATAGTTTACCAGTTGAGTAACAATCGATACTGCTGCACTCATATCTACTGATTGTGACAGCAGGTATCATACTTTGATATATAAAAGAAGAGGTTACCACATTTTGCTTACATTACGTTGGCATCTTCGTAGCAGATGTCGTTACCGGACATGGTACCGGAATAACGCAGGTGTGTATAAAAGTAATCCGAATTTCCCAATAACAAAAACACGGTAATTCCAGATATTTACAACATCTCCACTGTAGTACGCATTAGAAGAAAGAATAAAACCGATTAAAAACTGGAAAAAAGTAACTGGCTAGGCGTACACGCCGCAGAAACGCACTGCACAGTATTCGACAACGTGATACGTAATATGTCCAGACTGCAGACTGTTTTGATCATCTGGCCAATTTCGTACATTCCTTGCACTGCTTCAAGCTTTTCGTAATCAGCTGTTAATTTGTTCTTATTGGCGTTATGAATGCGCAAGTGTTGCATCCGAGGCGGTATGCGCTTCCAGCTGTTTTAAAACAAAAGATGTTTTGCGTTTAGGGAACACTGGTCAGACTGGTAACCGACGGCCTAGTCAGACTGGTACTCTACCTGAATTCTGCTCGGTTAGACTACGCAGGAATCTTTTGACATAGGTAAGCGAGTCAGAACGATATCAGACGGCCGAAAGGAAAGAGAGGGAATTGTCGGATTGTCATCTCGCAGAGCGAAAACAAGTGTGCCAGCAGTATTTGATGCCGGCTGGTTGCATTCTGTAATGCCGCTTCTACAGACTGGATTAATCGTGCTGGTTACACGGTTAAAAGCGCAAAGTCATAGCATCCGATAGAAATGCGGTAGAAATTTAAAATTATTAAAAAAAATTTTATTCCGTTCTGATAAGAAGTGGTTCCGTTCCGCATTAATTCTTAGATTCCGTTCCGACTAAAATTATTATTCCGTTCCATATTCCGAAAATTTTCTTCCGCATATTAGTATTCCGTTCCAAGTATACATTCGGTATTCCGTATTCCATTCCGACCAAAGGTGTAGGCCTATCGGTGGACTTCCAAACGCTATGACAGATTAACGCAATCACAATCAATAATGTTCCGGAATGTACAATGAATACTTAGGTTTTCTTAGTTCTTAAATAGGTTTCTTAATTAGGTGGTTTTCTTAATGAAGTGGTATTATTCAAATGATTTCTTAGGTTTCTTAGGTTTTCTTAAGTTCTTAATTAGGTTTCTTAATTGGGTTTCTGAATTAACTGGTCTTCTTAGGTTCTTAGGTTTTCTAATGTTATTCTAGGTATATCGGTTTCCGAAATGTTATTCTTGTTTTTAATAGATTTCCTTGTTTTTGTTATTTGTTTCTTAATTTTTCTTATGTTTTTGTTTTCCTTACGTTATGCTTTTTTATGTGGTCTTATGTATTCTCATTTTTCTTTTGTTTCTCTAATTCCGAAATTATGTAATTTTTGTTATGCTTTTTTATGTGTTCTTATGTATTCCCATTTTTCTTTTGTTTCTCTAATTACTTTTTTATGTGTTCTTATGTATTCGTTTCGGAATTTTTCGGTTTTCGAAATGAACGCTTTCCGAAATGAATGGTTTCCGAAATGAACGGTTTCCGAAATGAATGGTATCCGAAATAAACGGTTTCCGAAATGAATGGTTTCCGAAATGAATGGCTTCCGAAATGAACGGACACCGTGGCGGCAAGTACAAATTTCCGTCAAGTGCAGGGTAAGGGTACAGTACTGTTCTATTAGTACGAGTAAATTGCAATACCTAATCGCTTGTTTGCGGCAAAGCTATCTACGAGACATCAACTCTAAAAACCTCGTATTGAAAGTTATAATTTTAATAATTCTAGTTTTCTGGCATGCCGTATTTTATCGCGTCCCAGAGGGATAGCACACCAGGTTTGATCCTTTGCCATGCCAGTGGCAACTCCACAGGCACTTGCCAGGGCCAGGTTTTACACCCTCGCACGATTACGATGCGATGAGTACTCCCGTGCTTACTTAACCGAACCAAACTGCAAGCTGATGGGTTGTTCATCGCAACCTACTCGTGTGGGGCAGGATCGCAGCACCCAACGGTCTGCCAAATATATTCCGTCTGTAGAGCTTTTTTCATCGGGCATTCTTGTACCGGTTCGTGTTCTCCATACTCGAGATCGGCATCGTTGAAAAACTCGTACTCCATTCCATCAGGTACAACGTTGGAATCACGGTCAAACTTATCCAGCCGCCAACTGAAAGACGGCAGATTCGCCGGTTCAATTGTGAGTATAAATCTACGTGACGGTCCATCAGAGATCAATTTTGGCAGTGGTTTCAGACAGTCCTCCCCGCAATATGCATGTTTCTGCCTCAGTTCTACGATTTCCGCCCAATACATGTTCTGAGCTGGATGGTTTTTAATTCCCTGATCGTACAGCTTGGACTTATAAAAGATCTGGTAGGGAAGCCTTTTTAGTAAGCGCATGTTTACATTGCACGAATATAACTCACGGAGGAACGAATGCAGCGACATGTGAAAATCTGTTTGAAAATCGGCAAGTTCCGGTGAACTGGGGTGGAACAGTTCCACCATTGGCCGGTTGTTGTCATCCACGGCTGCGCGTAATCCAATTTCAGCCATAACAACTGGGGTGCATTCAGTGGGACCATTCTTCCGTAGATGGTTCAGGTGCGCTGTGTGCCCCTTGCAGAGCAAAAAATCGTCTTCAGGATCTGCTCGGAGCATCGCTAAGATTGCAACTACTTCTTTTGATTTATCGCTTAAGTAGCTCTCCTCCAAAAATGGCACGGGAACTCGTGTAATAATTACCTCAGCATTTTGCGGATCATGTTCGTCGCACCACGCCCATTCGCAGAGCCAACACGGCCGATAGTTGCAGTAACGATTTTTAAATTCTGCAGTTAAAATTAAGGATTATTACTTTATCCAGCCAAAGCTGAAACGCATACATATAGTTATGCCTGCAGTTGTAAACTCATTAAAAATTTAAATTATCAAAATTTAAACATTGGAAAACCACCAAAATCGTTGTCGATATGTATTAAACGCAAGAAATAACCTGCCAGTTTATATTCGTTTGAGTACATTACTTTTTTTGAAGAACTGACAACTGACAAGCGTCTTACCTAAGCATTTCGTGCAATTTTGTCGGTGAATAAGCCAGGAACTTTTCTCAGCGTACCGACTAACCAAATAGTGTAAGAACGGCAGGAGCAGTGAACCAAAAACATTCCCAACCAGTAACGCATAATACATAGAAGACTTAGCAGAAAGTGGAAATGTCGAGCCGGTATGACACTGAATAGTGTTAGTCCAGTCAACATGCGTCACCAGCGCGTAGACTACAATCGCCACACCTTGCAAGATCGTCCCCAGGACGCACCCCATCATCGTCATCGTGGTCGTCACCGGCACCAACAAAAAGTATCCCAACGTTGTCAACAGCTGGCTGATAAACGCACACGCGGGTCCGACATACCGCTTCCAAGATTTTTTTGGAAACGGTGCTGAATACTTCCGCCGATAGGAGAGCAGTAGAAACACCGCAATGATCGCCGCTTGGATTGCAGCAACTGCCAGCGATGCCTTCCAGTTGACAACGATCAAAGAAATAAGAATATGATAGCGACACGCGATGTAAAAGAAATTTGTGACCCATCCACAGAAAGCAGAAAGATGCGGTTTTAGCAGTTGATTTGCGACTTCAACATCCACATAATGCTTGTCCAGAAAAACCTTGCTGTTGAAGGCGCATTTACCGGGGAGTTGTGCGCAAAACGGAAAGTACTTGGCGATGGAGCAGAAAGAGAATGCCGCGGTGATGGCGGCTTTGCTCCAGGGAAATAATCCCGTGGCAGTGAGGATCAGCAAGATCATCAGCTGAGGATTTGCTTCGTACTTAATTTCAGTTAGCTGTGCATTTTGCAGTTGCCAATCTTGAAACTCGATGTCGGCACTGTACGTGTAATATTTCGTGAATTCTCCGGAATTTCTCCACGCCCTTACGTACGATATGCATCTACATGCAGACTGTTCTCATTAGGGGAAAGTAAATTTATTAGGGGGAATATATCTGAATGTAGTGTATACATATGAATTTTTATTCAAATACGTTATGACGTATACATTATAAATATAAATACGTTATAACATATAAGAATTTTATATACCGTATACTGAATTTACACAATCAGTATGTATGGCTCCCTTTTATTCCATCAAATTTTAACATACAAGCTGCTGGAATTCTTACCGGACAACGAATGTGACGGGAAAGATGTCCAGCATGAAGGCCACAACTGGATAGGCACGCTCTTCAAATGGCCGTACTTTTCTTCTGGTAAGTCGTTCTCCAGTTTTGAAGACTAATAAATTGTCTTCAGACTTAATTAAACTCTGTCGCGCTAATCGCCAGTTAAGCGAAGCTGCTTTTTCCCAACGTTGATGAGTGACAAAGCGTTGTTTTACTGCGGAGATAAGAATTGGAAGGAACGGCACGGTAGTGATGAATACCAGCCAGGCAATGGCAATGCCGCATTTATTTTCTCCCCATAAATGAACAATAAAAAATATATCGCTGCCGATGTCAAAGATGGCTAAAAGTACGGTAAAACCGCCAAACATTACTATCAAACGAATCCACTGAAATGTGGCGCAGGATGCGTGGTGCGGTATGGGGAAACCATACAAAAAATGACCGACAGCCATTCTTGCTGCGATGCAGAACTTGTGCACTTGGTTCATCTTGAACGACTTGTAACACGCCAGTAGTGGCGTTTCTTTCTTACTGAAGTTGCAGTTAGTGCGAGTATGGCGAGCTGTTCAGCAACGGAGACAAAGTAATGCAGTTTTACGTAGCGGTTTTAAAATGTTAAGCAGCGAAGGAAAAATAGCATTAACCGTTATCAAGATTAAAACTCCTTTGCGCTTTGCAACGTAGCCATCGCAGCCGGTTTCTGTGTTTTTGCCGGCAGCTGTGCTTCAGCGTTGCTGTGGATTACGATATTTAGTAGTGAGTTGTCAGTTATATGTCGTATGTATTGTCGTTTTTAAAGGAGTGATTAATGAATGCAGTCCAAGCCGGCATAAGTTGCAACTCAGAAGGAAATTTTGCAGACAGGAAGCAGCCGTACCCAGCTTGACGCATCGTCTCCAGATGACGCTTCAGATGATGTTAGTTTTGCGTTCATATTATACTGTAGAATTGGCAGCCATCAATTCATGCAAATTTATTGCGAAATAAAATCAGTTATCGTAATTTTACGTTAGCCAGTAAATAGAAAGCAATCTGAAGACTACGAATGCGGTTCCGAATACGAATCCCCGCCTCTTTTGCATGCGTCATAGCCGTATTCGTTTCGTAAACCTTCCGTAAAGCACGAAATTTAAGCTTTGAATCGTAGCGTGTCTCCGGATAGCTGTCGATTCTGCCTGTCTTGATGGAATTTCGTTTGCTTTGGATTTTAAGTAGAGAAAACATTCCTCTTTTTTATGAGCTTAAAAAGTTTTTGAAAACTCTTTTCACAATTTAAAAACAAATTTTTGATTGATATGAGGTATCGCAATTGAAATAACGTTAAAAAATGCAGCTTGTACGAGTCGTACAGGCGTACGCAACGAGCTCTACCGACCAATAGGAAAATTCTAAAAGAAGCTGGATCGAGTGCAGCTAGTTAGCTTGCAGTCGCCGACTTGGGCGGTTGAGCGCTTCCGGTCTAAAGCAGCTTTTACCTGACCACTTCGGCCGCGCTACGTTTCGGGCGGCACAGCGACATTTCGCCGCGGACAACTAGTCGCAAGACTTTTGGACGCAGACATTTCACCGCAAGGCCATCTCGTCTCGCGACCTTTCGTCGCAGGACATTTCGTCGGTAAGACTTTACGCCGCGAGACTTTCCGTCGCACAGCCGTTTCGACGCAAGGAAATTTCGTCCCAAGACATCTCGACGAAGGACATTACGCCTATTAGATAAATGATTTACTAAGCGAACTAAAAGAGTCAGAAAAGGAGAAACTGGAAAACAAAAACCAAACAAACAACCTAAGAAAACCAAAGAAACCAAAGAAACCTAGAAAAGAAACCTAAGAAAACCTAAGAAAACCTAAGAAACCTAAGAAACCTAAGAAACCTAAGAAACCTAAGAAACCTAAGAAACCTAAGAAACCTAAGAAACCTAAGAAAACCTAGAAAAGAAACCTAAGAAAACCTAAGAAAACCTAAGAAACCTAAGAAAACTAAGAAACCAAAGAAACCTAAGAAAACCTAAGAAACCTAAGAAACCTAAGAAAACCTAAGAAAACCCAAGAAAAACTAAGAAGAAATAAGACGACCCAAGAAAGTCAGAGAAATATTAAAAACTTAAGAAAAACAAAAACAAGCCTAAAAAACTGAAAAAATTAGTGAGAATTAAACGCGGTTAATTATTTTGCGGTAATCAGTCGCATCGTTCGAAACGTCCCAAGACGAATTATCCGAGACCAGACGTCTTGCGTCGAAATGTCGCAAAGGTAAAATGTCTCAAAGCAGAAAGTCCCAAAACGAAGTGTCCCAGTGTCCGAATGTCCGGCGACGAAATCTCTTCGCGGCGAAAAGTCGCGCGTAGAATTTGAGTGCGGCGAAATGTCCCACTCCCAATTGTCCGGGTGCGGTTTCGGGCACTTGTTATCACTTCGGCAACATACAGTTCGCCTTGCTCACTTCGGTCCGCACTCTATTCGGCCACGATTATTTTGGGTACATGACATTTTGGCTTTTATTTTTCTTGTGTCAAGTTGTCAGTTGTTACTTAGTGTTAGTTGTAAAGTGTAAGCTGCTTACACAATTTACAAGAAAACCCGAGTCCCCGAGGTCGCCACAACAATACGGACCATACATGAACAGCTTGACCTGAGACTTTCTAGTTTTTTTTTAAAAGAGAAACTATTTGTTCTTATCAGTTTTTTTAGGTTTTTTAGGTATCTTTGGTTTCTTCGATCATACGTTTTGGTTTTCTTCTGTTACATTAATTTTTTGAATTATGAGAGAGCTGAAGTTGCAAGTGAACGTGGGATTCTGTGTTCTGTTCCAACAAAGTTTGTTTCTTTTTCTGAATGTTAACTGATAAATGATCTGTTATCAGGTAGACACAACGCAACGCAACGCGTCAATACGCAACCATCAATACGCTTAGGTTATAGATATTAGCTTTATTTGTTGGCTTCTTTCCTAATAAAGTAGGTGTTGATCAAATTTTATAGAAACAGATAAAAGTTGGCACAATGCATCGACGCATTCATTTAATCTTCTTACTAGACTGCAAGTTTGCAAATTTTTTAATTATTGATAATAATATTAACATTGGTCGAACTCTGCCTAAATGTACATAATGTGGTCGAATGTGAGTGGTGGCCGAATAAGCGCAACCGAAGTGTAAATGGCCGAAATCATCGATACCAACCGTTTCGACATCTGTTTCGGTCCGAATGCATTGTCAGATCTCTGATGCGGTTACGAACCCCATTTCAATCCGTGTTCGTATTCGGTTCCGTATTCGTAGTGTTTAGATTACTTTCTAATGTGGAAAGCGGAATCGTTTACACATATTAAACTAAAAGTGTTAATTCTTCTGCACAGTCATAAAACCTCGTCTACGTAGTATGTAATATTATGTATTCGTGTTTCAAAGAAAGACTTTGTTCGCCATACCACAGATTGCACTGCCGGTCCGACAAGCTAATTTAACCGTCTAAATCGATAAAAAATGTACGGTCCATTCGGTTCGTTCCTGAGCGCCACAAGGATGTCGAGGGGATCGTTGAGGTAGCTTTTAAGTAGAGTCCGTAAACCGCTAAGATTTTCAAAGCGAAACGGAAATTTTCAGCATTTTTCGCCAACTTAGCAGAACTTAACTGCAATCAAAATTTTGAAGTAAAACAACGAAGCTTAGCGCTTTTCCCAAACCATTTAGCGAAACTTAGCGAACACGGAAAATATTTTTTAATTGTTAAGCGAAGCTAAGCGAAAGTTTCAAATGAATAAAGACCTATTTTTGATAATCAAAACTTAAAGAAAACTTTTCGCTGACGCACTGGAATGCAAGCAGAAGTCAAAGAAACAGCCAAATTTCGCGCGAAGCGACAAATTTTGTCAGAAATTCAAGTAAAATCAATAGTAAACGTTCTAAATAGGTAAAAATTTTATCTCTGGTCAAGATTGTAGAACCACACACGGTTTGCCGGTATCCACCATGGCGGAAGGGTGGGGCAATCAAAATCAACGAAGACGTTATCGCCATCGATGCCCTGCGGCTGCAGGTATTCAGATAGTACTCTCTGTCAGTTACTCACTGTCAATACTTTGTGGAAGCCACTGACGTCAGGTAAAATATTCAGGAGAACCGCTGTTAAAATGAGCCGCATGTAATGTACATGTGTTCTGCATGTACGCACGTATTCAGACAAAAAAACAGACAGAGCAAAAATTGTGATGAACAGCTTCCTGGGGATTACACAGCGCATACATCTGACGGGATCTTAATACAGTACAGTAGGACGACAACATCTCAGACACTGTTTAGTCCGGCCGTTGTTGTGTCCTTGCTGGTCATTGCAGGCTGCCGTGAACACCGGGCAAGGTATGTGCAAATATCCGTATACCTGATACGAAAAAGCACTTGGTACGAAAAAGCCAGATCCCAGATTGCACTGTCCGAAGAAAAATTGCAAAAAAAGACAAGGAACAAAATTGCATCCGTATGGGAGCCGATGCACACGGTCTAAATATGTATATTTCTCGCAATATTACGCCTCCGTCCCAAATGGGCAAACATAGTCTTGCGCTAGGATCCTTAGACTAAGATTGCCAATTGGAAGGTTGTCGAAATCTCTGAGATTCACACCTTCATACAAGACTTGGGAGTCGGCGGGATGGTCTATTCCATAACTGCAAAACTCCACAGGTTGCAACACAATATTTGTATGAAACTACGAATTACAGGTGTAATGTAAGCATAAAAATTTAGAAGTACATAATTTGACCGCCAAGAGAACTGACGATATCGTATTAAAACGTGCAGCCGACCGGCAGCGTATAATAGCGCTTGAAGTGGATTGTATGTGCACTGGGGCCAATACTGGCCCAGACTCCAACTCTGACTCTGACTCTGACTCTGACCACTCAAACTCTGACTCTGACTTTTCAAAGTCTGACTCTGACCGCTTAAAGTCTGACTCTGATTCTGAAGGTTTCTTAGGTTTCTTACGTTTTTCCTTAGGTTTTTAAGGTTTCTTAGGTTTCTTAGGTTTCTTAGGTTATTCTTAGGTTTCTTAGGTTTCTTAGGTTATTCTTAGGTAGTTCTTAGTTGCTTAGGTTATTCTGAGGTCAGAGTGAGACTTTGTACAGTCAGAGTCAGAGTTTGGACAGTCAGAGTCAGACTTCGAGTAGTCAGAGTCAGAGTTTGAGCGGTCAGAGTCTGAGTCAGAGTCAGAGCTTGTGCGCGGGCCAATTGTGGCCCTACAATACTGTATTACAGCGGATGCAGCCAGTGAGCGTACGCATCGTCAAACAGAATTGCGGTAAATTTTTTCCTCCTGTCAAAGCCACATACTCGCAGACACGCCCCTGTATAACATACTGTAATTGTACTATCGGTGTCAGAGTGTTCACCGGCTTTTCACATGAGATTGTGTTGAGGAACTCACTAATGCAAGTGATGCTGGAATACGTTCCATTTCTCTCCCGGATACGGCACAGTGCGAACCCAGTCGGCTTGCAGGTCCGCAGTTGTTCTTTAGCGAGCGCATCCACGGGACGACAGTGCTGGTCCAGCGTGCTCGTCACGCGGTAAAAGCTGTCGTCGAGACTCTCACCGCCATCCAGACGCAAGTAAGGAATTTCGATGAGGACACTCTCTGGCTCACTGGAACTGTTATAGCCCGGCATCCGGTAGGTCACGGACGTTATCTGCGGTTTCTTATCAAAGTTGACATTGAAGTTCACACTGTAATGCGACAGTATTAACTGCCGGGAGATCTTTTGCCAGTGCAACCGGCGAATAGGATTAACAATTCGTCCAGCAGCAGTGAAACAAAGGCGATCCCGTTCATCCCGCGCAGTTAATGCTGCAATCGGAAGTGGCCGTATTCATTCAACGCTCATTTTCCAGTGCTTAACCAGCAGCGCCGATAGACGGATGTTGTTAGTGGCGAGGATGGTGGCGGTAATCGGGTAATGTCCAAAATGCAGGCACTTTGGTAATACTCGCTAACATCATCGCTCAGGTTAATCAAGGCCAGAAATTTCGTAGCACTGTTGACGGCACGATTCAGTACAAACCCATAAGGGTAACTTTGGGTGGCTCTATGGAATGGTGAAATGGCATTGCTGCTACAGTCGATCACGACGCACACCGCCGGATTAGAAGCCAACAACAACTTGCTCCACAAGGCGCGCACTCTATAATTACAGTCAAGTGAGTCAACTAGCGTCAGAGAACCAGTATAAAGCGCCAAAGTTCTTCTGATATGCCAAGCGTACTGTGTTTCTGTGGTCAGGGATAACCAACAATGGTATAGGTCAACTGCGTTTAGGGTAACCGATGCGCGTCGGGTAACGTAAAAGCGCATAAAAATCTGTCCATGACTCAGTGAAAAAATTAATCGTCCGACCGTTAGTCGAGTACGTTTCCGCCCAAGAAAGAAATTAGACAACAGTGGAACTGGAAAACTCGATTTTGATGCTGTAATGTCGTGAAACGTGGTATTACGTCAAAAATGTTAATTGTGATGGATCTGGGTCGCTGGATGTACTTTTGATCCAAACAAATAAAAATTTTATTGATCTGTGCAGGAGAGCGGGTTTGGGTAATGGTTGCGCTTCGATTTCGAAGCGCAAGAGTATGCTCTACGGGCACGAAACGCGGACGGGTCAGCTGAATACCCATCCCAGAATTCTGGTTTACCAGTCAAATCGTTTACCTGCTTACCCGCCATGACGTCATGATTTTTACCCGAATGCCGCTTGCGCGACGCGTAAGGCTTACACAGAGCAACTGACCTATCGCGATATAAATTCTGCAGTAGTTGGCGTCTTTACAATAATTTTGCTTATTGCAGAAAGCAAAATATTTGTGACCTATAGACCGAGCCGGGCGCGTGCCGTGTTGCATATCGATTGGTTGCATCCTACCGTTTCGCTACGATCTGTGCGTGCACGTCCAAGTTAAGCAGAATTCCCGCTGTGATATCGATTGAAAGGTGCCTAATCCGGAAACCGAAATCGGCTGCAAATAGGTGCATAAAACAAACTCCTGTTAATCAATCGCTGCGAGATGCTGCCTAGCTAGAGTATCTCCATAATTATTGCGACAATAAAATATGCGTCCACCTAAACGGCAAAAATTTGTGGGTTGGCTTCAACTGTCTGTGGCGATGTCATAAAGTATTATGTAATTAAATAAATATTTTATTTAATATGTGCTATGCGAGGATAGCCTCGTGGACTTGGCAACCGGCTACTAGAATTATGCCTTTAGATGCCCAAGTTCGCTGTTTGTTGTGTTGAGTTAAAGGACGGTCACTTAAGATAAGATAGCAGTCAGCTCACGACATGACACCGTTACCTGGCTTTGTCGTTAAAAAGGGTCGCGGAAACTCTAATTTTTCGTAGCGAATAAGAAGAAGCTTTTGGAAGGTGGATGCAAATTTTTGGACTGTTCTTGAACGTCCGGAATGCAGTTGCATTTTGCAGCAGCAGCGCGCGAAAACATAGCTTGGACTCAAGGAGTGAAATCGTCCGCCATGGGCAACAAGTAATACGATCCCCTTGCTGTCAGGTCGTACAGAAATTCGATCTATAAAATCGCTTGCAGCGAGATGAATAGCCGGTAAGCTTGTCGTCAGAGCGGTAATATCGTCCTCGTTGATCCACGCTGACCCGTTTGGTTGTTCCAAAGTAATGACAACCTGTTCCACATCCATTAAACCGCACCAATAACTATTTGTCTCGTGTCTTAAAAACGAAAGGTAAGCAGCAACTTGCCACCGATGCACAAGGTGCACTGTCGTCTTTTTCACATCATCTTCCGTGCCGGAGACACTGCACAGAATCAAATTATTGTAGTAGTGTAAAAGTTTAGACCGACGAAAAATGTACGGTCCATTGGGTTCTCTTCTCAGAGCCACGAGGATGTCCGGGGAACTGTGGGTTTACTTGTGAGGTGGTGAAAACTGAAATACCGATCGATATTGTAGAACCACACACGTCCGCTTGGTATCCACCATGGCGGAATGGAAGTGCAATCAAAATCAACGAAAACATTATCGCCCTCGATGTCCTGCAGGTATCCCAGGTAAAACTCGTTGTCAGTTACATGGACCAAGACGGGGTTCTGCACGTTATAGTGTCCTCTAGTAGTACGTCGTCCGCCCGTGAAATACTCGCTTTTGATCGGCATCGATAGGAAATTCAGAGAACTTATGTATAAACTCTGGAATTAAGTATCGTACATACGAGGACCGGGTGCTCTAAGAATGTAGAAAACCACAGCAGAAATCGACAAGGGACCTTCGCGCCCGTGCTTGCGCAAGTCAGTCGTCAGCCAGTATAACACAGAAGCATTGCTACAGCAAACATGATTTTCACATAATAAAAATGCTCCAACGAGACCAGTGTTATAATTTCCAAAGTAAAGCTACGCCTAAGAATACTCGGCTGCGACGTTGTATAAATGATTTATTTTGTAGAGTCATGGAACGGATGTTATAGCATTTATCACCACCGGTCCACCGCTACATCCATTAAACCACTACGGCGCTACGTAAACACTAAATCACGTGTAAATGAAAAGCAAGATGGCTACCGATTGTTGGAAATTGACACAGTTTGCTCCCACGTCGATCGTAGTCTCTGCTCAGCAGTTTACCGTTAAACGTTGCGCGCGGGATAAATGGTACAGCATTTATTGATCTTGTGATTCAGCGGAGTAGCGGCCTTTGCAGATCCCGGCAACGGGGAGCACTGAAGAGAGAATCAGACCCATTTGCTAGAGGGCATTATATTCATATGCAAAATGCGCTACAGACGCCAACATGAGTATGTCATAAAATTGTTGGTATACCTGAGAAGTGAGCCAACAGAGCAGGCGTGCGCTGCCGGGGTTGTGTTTTGGAGCAACCACCGGAAAGTACGAAAATCGATAGCCCACATGACTGATGAGATTACAATGGCGTTGCTGTACACAGTGAGCCGAGATTTTTGATTTCGTTTGGCTTGATTCTTTCAGTGTTACGTAACGAATTCTGTGTGAACATGGTCTGTACTAGTAAGTTGTAGCTACAAGTGGTAGGATTGTGACCGCATGTTTTCAGATACATGGACACTCTCGCAAAAACATTTGCCTGGGACCATCCACTGTGAGCTCGTTTGACTGCTGCGCTGGTGACAAAACTGAATCGCACACGGCCCAGGTGATATGAGAACAACCAGACATTTCATCCACCAGAAATCTGGTCCTCATTTCGCAGAATACTTGTGCTTCAAAGTGCTTTCCATTGTGGTCTGTTCTTGCTCTTTAATTTCCTGTTGAAGTTTTGTTTTAAGCGGAATTGGGGAGCCTACCGATACAGCCTTACTGCTGATATGGAACAGAATTCAGATTCCAGTCACGGGCTCGCTCCGCATGTCGCACCATTTCCCATTGCGATAAATAACGTCTGCCGATCGCATTTTCCAGGTCGATTAGCGTCTTTATGTGAGCTTGTGACCCAGTACGGATGTAATCTATTCGTCGTTGCGGCATCCAAAACCAAAGACCCGCTAAAGAATGCTACAAAGTCGGACAAGATGAAAGTGAAAACGCGCATTGAAAATGAGATGCTCAAAAATTCACCATCAGATGATAATCGCCTACGATGTTGTCTTTTCCGCCGCAAAACTAGAAGGTTATATGTATACTGCATACCACCGTATATTTTGTGCGTGATTCTGCAAGCCGCACTGGCCGTTTGGATCATTGTTATGATGGCGACGGCATGTAAGTTTCTCCGTGTACTAATTAATGACAAAAATTTTCCTTTCCGCACAGGATCAGTGCAGTTAAAACTTAAACCTGGGTACTACCGACACCACCGATTAAGCCTCTTCTGAATTCATTATCCGGGTCTTTGCATTATACAGCCACTGGCCCCATGGGGCAAAGAAATTTCTCTTCAAGGATGCCGTAATCATCGCTGTAATAAAGAGCGGCAAGCATCCTCAATAGGGGCGGCTTCCTTAAGCTATCTTATTGAAGAATATCCTTCGATGAATTTTATGCAATGGCCGACTTTAATGTAAATGGATAGCCTGCGGTAAAATCATGTAGGCATAAGAAAAAAATATGAACTGATGGGTTACGTGGTCTTCATACAATGCCATACTGTTTACTTTTACTTCAAAAATACCGACCGACCGTGTGCGCGGCCCGGCCTCCGGAGCTTTCCTTAAATCTGTAAAAACACAGTACCTATATTAAGTTGATCATGTGACAAACTGTTCGCGCTAAATTTCTTGACTCACTGTACAACACGATCACATATCCGGGCTCCCGGGTAATCATTTAGCGGCGCTATTGTGAAAGTCAGCGCTGCTCTGTTAGATCCAGTGCTGAGGTTTTAATGGGCACTGGCTGTTTGTTCCCGTAGCAGACGAAGCCCAGTTCCACCTGGCGATAGCAAGTTATCTTCGCATCGATGGCAACTATCGTAAGTTCAGAACTGTAGCCAGGCCGCAGGTTTGGTTAATGACCAGCCGTCACTAGTCTTCCACTTTTCCACACTTTTAATATTTTATTAGCACAGGCCAATTAGAATACATGGATTGGCAACAAAAACAGAATTACAACAGCAAAATTTCTTCTAATTTATCCGCTCAGAAAGATTCCAGACCAGACTTAGATTACTGCAGAAACTTTTGTTCAGTATCGACGAACCATATTGTACATATTTTAAATACAGAATGTCTTGAAATCGATTATGCCATCGCCGATTCGGCATCACCAAGTAAACCTTTTTCCTTCTCTGATGTGATTAAGGTTACGAGGATGGAAGCGGATATGTGACCTTTAAAAACGCATCTGTGGCTGTTCCGCGAGAAGACAGCGACGTAAAGCAGTGGATCGGGGGTGTGACCGACGATTTCTTAGAACGCATATACGACTGGAACACGATTTTGACCAATGACACAAGGGACACGGTTTTGCGAAAGTTGTGCTTTTCTGTTCACTGTGGCTGTAACTACAACGGTACGAACACCCGAATCTTCGTTTAAATTGTTAAGACGGTAACAGGCACAGCGACGGATCGCGTTGCATTGCTTTGCAGGGCCGAGCAAAGCGATGCAAAGTTAGCGCAAACCTAGTGCTGCTTTTTGCGAAGCCAATAAGTGTATCAGTAGGTAAATACGAGTATTACCGTGTGTATTACACAGCATGAGCACGCCCATAGTTTCCCTGGCTTGCGACTTTTGTAGGGCAGGGGATGAAAGGTGGCAGTGGCACCTACCACTGGCAACTGCCAGTGGCAGTTGCCACTACGCGTTCTGGCATGCGATAAAACGTGGCACTGACAAAAATTCAAAATCAGCTAATCTCTAGAATTAAAGTGAACAAATAACGAAATTAATTATTCGAGGCCGCAATTTATAGCCATTGCCACAGTGGACGCAATTCAAGCCAAATTGCAGGCCTTCGTCCACTGATAGACGAGGACGACTCATGTTACGGTGGCCGCATAGGCGTGCCCAAACGATATCACGGCAATTTGGCGGCCTACCATTCGCTGACCGACAACTTGCTGACCGATAATTCACTTTTCTGCTAAATTGTTGGTCACCGTTTTGTCGAAACATTCCTGATGACCGACAACTTGCTTTTTGGTTTGATACGTTAAAGTGGTTTAGCTTCTTGTTGTTTTTCTTAGGCTTCTAAGGCTTGGTTTTCTTAGGCTGCCTGATCTTCTCAAGTCAGCAAATTGTGGTCAGCAAGTTGTCGGTGTTGACAAAAAGTCGTTCAACGATGTATCGTTCAGCGATTTGTCGGCTTTACAAACTGTTGGGTCATCGTTTCTCCTTTCTTCGGTCAGCAGAATGTTGTCAGCAAGCCGTCTGCCTGCACCATTGTTGTCAGCAAACTGCCAGTGTGCCCTGTTTATGTGCAGTAGGTAATACAAATGCAGTCGCTTTGCAGAGAAATTTTTTATTCTGGTTGTTCTCGAATTTTTTTTATCATTTTTGGATAAGCAGTCGGCAAACACACGTAATGCAATCGGTTCGGTGTCCTCGTATTGAAATGTTTTTCGTAATAACGGTTGATCATACCTCACGTGGTCCATGCATACACACGCATCAATTTAAAAGTTTTAACGGTTTTTGGTTTGATAGGGTAACGAGAAAAATAGTGTCTTTAGCATTTTACATTTGACAGTCCTAAAGCGTGCTTAAAAACTGACGTGTATAGAGTACAGGTTGTCGTACAGTTGTTCAATGACATATCGTTCAGCGATTTGTCGGCTTTACAAACCGTGATATCCTGACAGATGCCACGATTTATCGCTTGCCAGAACACGAAGTGCCACCGGCCGGTGGCAGTTGCCAGTGGCAGTTGCCACTGCCACCATTTATCCCCTGCTCTTTTGTGGAAGTGACACATTTGGCTTTGGCACCTTCGTAATGATTTCGAACGATAGCATTTCTGATAACTCCATGCAGCACCAGCTCGGTAGAGACGTGTTTCTTTTTTTGGACATGGAGAAATTCTGTGCGCGATATGTTACCGTTTACCTATTAGCATCTTAAGTGTCTTAATCTGCGTTGTAATCATTAAACTAATTGGTTGCTTGGATTCCAAGCATTCAGCTTAGAATCCTTCTTAAATTTTTAGGTGACTTGGAGTACTGTAACTACAGCTGCCGGCGTCCGAAGGTTATCGGATGGCACAGATATACAGGAAACCGTTCACACACAGTGGTTATTCTTGGATTAATGAGTTCGCTGATGCAGATTTGTGGCATACTTGGCACGATTATTTTGAAAACCACTCGCCGGCACACGTGGTATTCAGAGTGGAGAGGGTTTTGTAATGCCATGTGTGTCAACGTTTGGGTTGGTGGATTTATCAACTCTTTGGCTTGGTTTTTTTGTGTAATAGTTATTGCGGCTCGTGTCGTGCCTATTTTCTATGGTATTTTGAGTTGATTTTCATCGGTGGTACACTTGCTAATGCTTTTATATGTTTTCTCACTTACTGGGAATTTTAATAGAATTGCCGCATCTTTAACGCATAAAACTTATGTAGCTACCAGATGCACATAGAGTATCCAAAAGAAATTTGTGCGGAAGTGTACGCTATCAAGATGCACGTCTTCGGCTTTGTTTTGCCGTTTGCGGATAAACAGACGTTTCTTGAAGCGCTTCCGCTGATAGTAAATAAACGTTGATTTAGTGACTTACAATGCTAGAACAGATTACTTGCTCCATGTTACAAAAGCCTGTTAAATAAACAAAATAATTAATTTTGGAGTACGGCATCAGTCAACGTTTGTACTTAACCTCATGCACAGAATAGCGTACGTTCTTATGTCGCGCTCATAAGCCGAGGTACACAAATTGCTGTATCGTTCACGCAATTGCCGAGGTTATCGTGATAACTGGCGGGAGCGGTGAGTAATAGTGCATCTGTCTGATAAGGATTAAAAAGCCTGTAACAGACCAAAGGGTAGAAAAAGCTCCGGAAAAAGAGCTGTCATTGAGTCGCCATAACATTAACAGCACATTGTAAGCCGATGCTAATGCAACCCATATTCGGCCGACCTCGTGATTATTTTGCAGGGAAATGAATGTCCTTACTATTTCAACGACCCTAAACCGAGCCGTTCCACGCAACTGCTTAGCATCTTTTTTACAGGCACGGTTGCTTATCCATCATCACAATTCGGTCGTCCAGATCAGCGATATATAGCGTGCGTGTGTCAGGCTGACTCAGGCTGTAGTGTAGGATTATAATAGCGGTAATTAACCGGCTTTAGATCGCCTTGTTCACTGTTTGGAGACAAGCGCCAAAACATCATTGCCGGTAAAGTTAATCGAGATAACATCCACTTTTAAAATTTAAAAAAATTAAGAGCAAATGGTCACCAGCACAGATGGTCCCGCATTCCCTCTTTGAATTCCCAACGACAATTTTGTCGCAGAAATCCCTGTGATTGCGTTTTTCCGGTATGCTGTAGTAGCTGTAGCTCCTTGTACAATCTTACAGCGCTGACGATAGTAGAGGGCCGCCATGGGCTGTTTCGAATGCAGTTGACGCGAATATGAAATGGCATCGACGTATTCGCTTAACAACTACCTACGATTGATGATCTCAAGTTCCAGAATATCCAGGAACTTGAGTTCATCAATGGTGCTATAATAAAACCTGACTTCCAGGTAGATGCGTGCTATAATGAAATACCATAGTTAACAATAGATTGAACGAATTTTTGCCTGTGCCTCAGCAGACAATGCAATAGCATCCTCCGATGTTGTGGTATAGGTATGGTATTCTTCCCTACTAAAGGTTGCTGATTGTTATTTCGGGGGTTTCTTGTAAAAGATTATAATAAAATTCTATTTAGCTTTCACGGCATTAAAAAATCTTCAGATGGCGCCAGCAGCCGGACAGCAACGATAAACATATTAACCGTAATTTCATAGATTTGGCAAGCGCATCGTATGCTGTTTACATAGACGCTCTGTACTCTTATTATTATCATTCGACGGTTGCCCAACTTGATTAACGGAGATATCTTACCCGGCTCCTGGAAAATCTTTCGGTCCATTTAGAAAATTTTATAAGTATTTTAGGTTTGATTTAATGAGAGAAACATATCCAACCTAAGTATCGCACACGTCTGTTGCGGATACGCCGCCGTTTGCAATCGTCTTTCCACCCACCACAAAACTGCGTTTCTCATGAAACTGCGGTTAATAAATCCTTTCTGTTTTCCCCAGAAAGTTGAACAGCTAACTTCCGCCACAATAAACAGGTGCTACGTGACGACAGGTGTAGCAATTAACCAGATACTGGCAGGCTTTTCTGGCCATCTTCGCATACGTACTATGTTACTAACTGTTGCCGCCTCCTTTAACCAACGTATGTGTTAGAGCACCATAAGTAAGATTGCTGGTGCGTAATTTGGATCCTGATTTTCCTGCACTACAAACATTTTGATGTTAAAGTGTGATGCTTTCCTCAAGCGGATCATATACAGAGTTAAGAGTACGAAACTAACTTTACAAGTGAATTCTAAAAGTTCGTGTTTTCATGCACCGAAGGTTTCAGTCACATCACTCCTCAGCATTAAATCCGTTAATTATTTCTTCCTTTTCTTGCTTGACCTTGGTCAATTTTATTTCCAAATGGTTATAAGATTTGTTTGGGACCGTATGAAGTATACGGATCAACGAATGATTCGTGCGTATGTTAGTGACGACAAGTTGACAACTGCGGGACTTCAGTTTCCACTGTGCATGTACGTTTTGCTCCTGTTGATAAGATTACTCGAGCGCTGCCGAAGCCGATCACCAAACAAATTTTTATTATTGAGGTTGCATAAGATCCACGGGGCACTAGGCCACTAAGAGACAGAAAGGACACTGCATGCCGGTTTTTCTAAACCAAAGTTCAGTGGTTTACTTAACTTTTTAAGCAGCCGCGCAGCGATTATATGTAGCGTGTTACATGAAGAGCTACAGTGTGCAGTCGTAATACATTACACAACGCTGAAAAATTTGAATTCGCTTCTAAGAAGGCTGTTTAAAATGGATCGTAACCGCAACTGGTTGTTAAACCCAACCCATGAACATGGATGGCTCTCCTGGGTTCCGCTGTATGTGCTCACACTCTTGCTCGTCTTCCCAGCCAAAGCAGCAGTCGCAGTAGGTTCCCGCACTGACGTTACATACGGCGTTTCCGCCTAGGCTCCGGCAGTCTCGTACCCACCAGGTCGTCGTGCTGTCCGTGGTGGCCACCGTCGGGTCGGCTGTTTAAAAAAACGGCAACATTCGTTAAAAACCTTTACGTTGATATGGTTTGGCAACTTTGATTTGCCGAATTTCACCTACTACATCACTGCGAGCGGATTCAACCACCAAGAAAATTATTTTTAACCAAGCATTTTCCCCAAACTCGAGAAGTGATGTTCGTGTATCAGTTTGCTCAAGCCTAAGTCTTCACACCACATTTGCAATATACGACATATACGGTAGTACAGTAAAGCCGCTTGCAGTTGTTATTCACTTGATAGTTGCCACTGTATCCTCTCAAAATTATGCACCGTTTTTCTGACCAGCTCCGCGAAGCGGCTGCAGTAATGCCAAAAGAGCCGCAAAGCGCCCCTTACGCCGCTGCACTGCATGGGTCTAAAAACCGTTTCCTAATTCCGGCAGGATAGTAGTATGCAGTATTTTTCTTCGTGCAGCACCATGCTAATGCAGCACAATACAAACAACGTGAAAATACAGGGGATGAGAATGATATAATATGTATTTTAAAGCAGAATGTTATGGTAATAATTATATTATGAGCTCTTATTACCAGGATAGGATCAGGCTGCTATTTTTAAGAAGCAAGCATACTTTTCCCAACTCCGTAGCTTTCGCCAATCAGATCCGACAGCCGCGTCTGTTGAACGCAGATTTTGCACTCGGTACCGTTCCCGAGACAGTCATGGACTGATGTCACCGCTGCATCGAACACCTCCGGATCTACCGCATGGAGATTGTACCAGATGCCAGCAAACACCGGCTCCCACTTTCTGTCCGCCATGGCAGGAGCCGTTCCGAAACTGACCTTTTGTATACAGCCTTTCTGAGGCCTACGAACAAGGAGCAGCTGCTCGCCGAATTCCGTCTTCAGACACTCACCCACCACGATTACCCGCTGATATTCGGGATCGTCAACCAGAAAATTACAATATTGCTCACCTGATAAAAAGCAATGCAACCACGTGTCAAGCAACGGCGAGAATAACAGATTCACAGGTTTAAACGCTGAGCTCCATACTACCGCCCGCCACGCCATACTCTTTACGCGTTACGTGCATTTGGCATGCATCATGCACGCCAGATGCTGATATCATACAAATATATTTGTCGTAAAATCGAAAATATATCAACCGGATTTATTCATCACAAAAACTCAACGAAAAATTAGCGAATTATTTATCATTGTGAAAATTTTAGTGAAGTGATTGTACCTTTACGCAAGAAATAAAACACTCGGCAAGGCCGGTCTGTATGCAAGTGCATACGCCGAATAACAATGCACAAACAATTTCAGTTAAGTTTTGCCTTGAATAAAAACCGGCTTTAATTTTATTTAAATTAATTTACATGGGCAAATATGTATGCATCAAATTAATAAAATTTATGGGAACCATGCTAGTAAACGAAACGTTTTGAGGGGGCTAATTTTTGCTACGTACCGTTAGAATGACGATACATGCCGGGTAGCGCGGTGGTTACCTGCAATGTAGAATCGTTACCTATCGCCTGAATCCTTTGCCAGCTAAAATATGTTTAGAATTGTATTTAAACAGTCACTGGACTATTTCATCTCGAAACAAACCAAGCAAGTTGAAGCGACCCACCCGGTAGTCGTAATCAGGCCTGCGGTCGCTGTGTTCCCATACATAAGCCAGACCATATTCGGTCGTTTGGCAATGGCCTTGCTGAGTGATGGCTATCAAGCCAAAGGTCACAACAGTCAGAAGCATTTTCTCCTGCTTGCAGTTAAATCTTCGATATATCATCGAATGGTGTAATAATGCAGGCAATAATTAGATAGACTAATGTTCGAGCATGAAATTTGCGCGTTTAAATAGTCGAAAACATGCCGGCAAAAATGGCACTTGGTAGGACGATACGCTATTAATTGTGATGAAGCTAACACAATTTTAATAACGCCCCACTTGAGTCCGCAATGCCTGGAACACTGCTACATATTTGGGTGGGCGTTGAAGTGGGCTGCCGCTGCGTTGTGCACCATCGGCAAATTCTAGCGAACTCTTTCCAACCGAAATTCGCTTTGGACTAAGGAATGACGAGCTAGTTCTCGGTACAGGAATGTGAACTCCAGAACGATCTGCGCATGTGAATTTCCCAATGCGACGACATGGCGGAAAGGTAAACTCTGCCGTCAGCAGTTAGTCTCAACTTTGTTGTGAAGTGTCTGAGTACCGTGCTGACACAGTTTCTGCATAATAGCCTGCCAATTTTATGAAAATTTAAGTTATTTTGTATCATTTATATAATGATAGACCACAACTTACATTTTTATAAAATCCTAATTTAATCCTTTCCTTTGTTATTTATACTGAGTGTACCATAAAATTCAGGCACACATTTGTTTAGCCGAACGCTTCGGTTCTGGTGGTTAGATTAATTTGATTATGAACATTTCCAGTTGAATAAAACATGCCTTTTAAAAAGCGATTTTTTCTGTTCGAATAACAGTTTTATTTATTTTATTTCGGATATTTGGACGCAATTTTGCACCGCGACGACGTGCATTTGCATTCTTATCTTTGCTATCAAGTCTGAGTTCTTTTTTAAGTGCACGAAAATATTTTGCAAATTTTATAACAATTTCAATAATATTTCTATTGCCGTTTCGAGAATGTAATTACGTGATTTATTATCGAGCTGAATTGATAGATATCTCAGCAAAACAGATAACATACAAACTGATTTTTGAACGTTATTTATGTGTGGCGATGTTATTATGTCTGACTGGTGAATTTCTTGACCTTAATAAACGAATTTCCGGGTCATTCTCTTGGACCGTAACGTCAGCGTTTCAGATCCTGTCGCAAAATATACTCGCAACATTCCATGAAAAAATATGCGTTAAATTATTTATACCCAAGCCCATTCGAAACTGATCTGTTTTATGTAATTCCTGATACTGGTCTACGTGTTTCCGTACAAAGCTGACAAAAATACCTCATGCCAAATAAGTGGTGGATAACGTTACGTTATAACGCAATAACGCGGAAATAACGCGCGTTTCGTTAAATCGTTACAAATAGCGGCCCGGGTTTGGGTCTATATGGCATTCAAAAAAAACGCTCACTGTTTTATCGATGAGTGCATGTACGACAATTCCGAATAATCGTCAGTGAGAATCTTTCAACTGCACTCATAAATTAAAGTGCCGATGCCGACAAGCCGATAGTAAACGTGGACCGTAAAATGCTAAGCACTCTTTTGTAGTATGCCGTGAGTAAATTAGGCCGAATGGTTTTCGTAGTAAAAATAAAAACGAAACGAAGACGATGCGAAATGTGCGCCATTTTGATCCAAAAACGCTTGTGACCGGCAAAAGTGGCATTTTCGCCTTGATCTCCTTGCCATTTATTAACAAACCTAAGTGAAGCGGAAAAAAAGAAATAAATAATTTCTTTAGCTGTTACCTGCGTATCATAATGAAATCCGTGCTTCCTTACCAAATCCTTGCTCAAAATTAACAACACTCGCTGTAATTCTCAAACAAAACATAATAAAACCTTCCTCAGTAAGTATATTGCGGATGCAATGACTTGTATTGGGGACACTTTCTTGTCCAAACAGTTATAGAGTAGCACCGTGTCCATCGATGTAGATTAGATTTGCATGACTACAGAGTATTTCGAGACGTAAAACACTACAAGAGCCACCACGGTGCCGATAATGAGCGGTTGCACGATGGTCGATGTCCTAAGGCTGGCACCAGATGTTTCGGATGTACACTGAGCGGTCACAGCAATGTCATGCAAGAGGTCATGGTACTGTTGGGCTTCCGGGGAGCAGACATTCTTCGTCCATGGCACGAAGCATTCGTAATGCAATATGTGGTCTCTGCGCGATATATGGCGTAATTAGAAAAATCAGTTAAATATTACTGTATTTAGTAGGTGCTATGCGATAAATGTTGGTTTCTCGCGTACCTGCACACAGCACTAAGATCAGAAGAATTAGAAAGTTGCTTAGCGCATTCAGCAAAGGCGGTAGCGTTGTGACAGCGAGTATATTCCTGCGCCCATCGGCTTGCATTGGCTGCGGAACAGACCTTACTAACCACTCCCTGAACAACGTTCAGCGCCATAATATTTGCCCGTGAAGCAGCAACTTTGGGGTGATTGACGACGGTAATATTCAGGCAGTCAGTAATTTGCCTCATTGTGCTGCACAAAAAAAAGAATAAAGCTGTAAGTTCCATTATTGAAAGTTTTAATTCCATTATAAAGCTGTATGTGTGTGTAAGTTCTATTATTGACCATTTCGTTAAATATTGCATTATGATGACTATCCTAACAAAATACATATGTTTTATACTCTCTTTCTTCGCCAGTGCCACTTTTAAACTCTTACTGGCAATAGATATGGAAGTCCTCGTCCGTTTCTGACAAAGCAGCTAAAGTCGAGAACTCCGAATTCATCGTTACTGAACAACCTTCTTTGGCCTCAACATCAACTGCTTTCATTCGACAGTTATTGAAGCAAAACACAGCAAAAACATGAAGAAAAAGAAGTGCCGACTTGTTAAACATGTCAAAGAAAGGAAAAGATTGAAAATAACTGACGTCTTCGCAGTACTATTAATTCCCTATAAGCACGGTATACGAACAAAAACGTATGATTAAAGAAGCCCGCGTTAGCCGTACTTGTAAAAAGAGCATAAATATGATGGTTTAAAGTACAAAATCAAAAATATCACGGCTCGTGGAAATGCTGAATGAAATATTTTTGCTTCTCAATTTAGTTGTTTCTTAACGTGGAGTAAATACTGAAATTTTCCTGATAAGATCAGGAACGTTTTCTTTCAGCAAGGACTGCATTCAGGCGTGAAGGTTTGTGCACAATCTTGATAAATTATCAGATTTTATTTAAGCGATGATAGCTGCTGTTGTAAAATTCCGCTCTAGTCAACTTGTGTGTAAAGTGTGTAAATGCAGCGCTAAATACGCACACGGGACACCTGTAGTATCTGTACAGATACTTAATAATGTACTGTATAAACATTATTATTGCGAGAAGCGAGAAGCAATGAAAACTATCTGTGGGAAGACCAATTTCGGTAGTTTCTAGCTTTTGCAACATAATGTGTTGAACACCATATTGCACAATATAAAATAAAAAACATATTCAATTAGTTCATAAGGTTTTAAAGAAAACACGAAAAGAACTCATGACTTCAGTAAAGTGTTGCATGCATGTACTGTAGCCGGAAGTGATGAGTACATAATATTTTGCTAAACTTTAGCAAAAGGGATAGAGCGGCACAAGAAAGTTTGTATGACCTCGCCATTCAGGAAGTCCAAAATGGAGGTGATATATTAATTAACATCAGGTGTGATAATGTGATTGTTAACTGTTATCTTAGCCCACCACAAAAAATTTGGTTTCCCTCGCCCTTTTTGACATGTTTTAGGCACAACAACAGCGCGATAATTCTTTCTATGAAGACTGCAGCTATGATGTGAACTAACTGAGAAATAAATAAAACGGTTTTGAATTGATTCGGGTGGGTAAATTTGATTTATTAGTCCATCTATACGGTGTACTTAATTAAAATGATGGCGATTCCAAAGCTCTTCTATTTCTGATATTATGCTGTCAGCGTTCCCGTCTTTCGCAAATTGCAGGTAACCAACTGTATTTTATCGGCACGGTCTTTATAAACGTACTGCTATGTCGGGATGTTTTGAAAATGGATTTTATTAAGTGTTTTGGAAAACCTGTGATGAACTACTAGGAGTCTAGGACTGACTGAGAGATAAGCAGTGGATTATTATTGTATGGTGGCAAAACGTACGCATTTACTGCTTACAGTTCTGCCATTTGCGGTAATTTTAGAATATCTGAAGGACGCTGTACATACCGATTTTAACAAATTACCTATTCAAAGTGTTTGGTAGATCCTTACTGGAAGCTTAGTTGCCAAAGAACTGTAAATCTTTAAAGTTTTCAAATTCTCTTTAGTAAGATTAATTATTAGCTCATTAGTTGCTGGCAGTTATACAAAATACATTATTGCAGACCGAACAATATTAAAAATTAGTACTGATAATGAAATGAATAAAATCTGACGGACTTCCTTCTGCTTTAAATGGTACACGTAATCATTTGCAACGAATTAAAAAGAAGCATCAAGTGCAACCACCGTGTGGTGTTTTTTAAGTACGTCTTTATAGTTTATACCATAGATTTAAGCAAATTTACCACAAATTACCTAACTAAATTAATAAATTTAGCTGGCGAATAGAAATTATAAAACATTCCCCATCTAACTAAAGGAATTACGTCTGTCAATGTAAATTATTTAAAATCACTGCAACACAAACTAAAATGCTAAGACCAAGCTTTCACGAATCACGCCGCGCTTTAGGTAAATTTCAGCGTGAGAATGTTGCGATGACTAAGCCGCGTAATCTTTCATGGGTGCGCACAAGATAGCGCGATGTCTTACTTCTGCAAACATGGAGGAAAAATTTTCAGTACGAGTACAAGTTTAGCATTGCTGCTGCCGGCAGCAATGACTCACAATTCACAGTGCAGTATGTTTACTCATTCTTACGCGCATTGTTGGTCATAACTTTGGTAAGGTGTGATAATCGTTATCATAGTTCACATTCCCTCACAACACTAACGTCAGGACGCAGACGTGATCATTCAATAACACATCTGCGCACAAATTTAAAGCCACAGACGGTTGCCGTACTACTGGTCTACTGATGTGAAAGAATAACACCAAAATCAAATTACTAATTTATCGCTTCTAGTCTCCTAACTCGGGATTTAGTTGAGCTATTTCCCAGGATTTTAAATACGCCGATACGACTGGTCCAGTTTATGCAGTTGGTTTACTGTTCGGAGGAAGCTTGGAGCTAACGTTATTCGGAGGAAGCTTGGACCTAACGTTAACAAGCAAACTACAGCAGTACGGTAAGTGTGTCGAGTAAGGAAGAGACCGGTACCGGTGCCGACAGCACGATAAACTGCTCAATTCTGATTTAATTGATCCGTAGATTCGGTTATCGGTCTTGTTTTCAAATAATAATATGTCATAAACGATGCACTAACAATTTGCGAATGCGCGCTAACGAAAGTTTCCATGCACGTGAAAGATTTCGCACCATGCAGTGAGTCGCTTCCCTTAAGGTACTACCCGTAGCGGGAGTACGAATGTGAGCTTGCAAGCGTTAAGAAATTAAGTGCTCACAAGGTACCAATTGAATGTCATCGTTTACAGCGGCGTGGCCGATTAGTATTTAGTTATTTACGGTGTTATGATTATATTGCAGAACCAGAGAGCAACTCAACACTATGGGAAATATCTTCAGTAACATCGGGAAAAACGCTGGTGCCACCCATGCGGCTCATACCAGAGCCGGGTTGGAGAAATTTGGCGAAGATCTCAAGCATGTGGCGACGCAATTACGCGACAGCCACCACACCGTTCACGGGTTGGACACGGTGGGTGCCCAGTTCGGTCAACATCTGGCCAGGGCCGCGCAGGCCTTCCAGGACATGCGACTCAGCACCACCGGTCTGGACACGGCGGGACGGGATCTGGGACGTGAGTTCGGCCGTCACCTGGTGGATGCTGCTGATTTGCTCACCAAGCATGGAATAACGATTTTCGGGTTAGATGCAGTTGGCCGAGAACTGGGTGAAAGCTTTGGCCAGCGATTGTTGGACGTGGCCAAGGTGATCAAGGACGTTAAACTGAACATCCAGGGATTTGAGACGCTGGGCGTGGCGGAATTCGGGCAGAGCGTGGACCGCGCGCTGTCGCATGTGCGCGACATGCAGATGCACGTGGATATTGGACCGTATGCTTTCCGAGCGATGCTGCACGGGTACGACGTGGTCATCTACGCCGTCCAGGTGGCGCTGCTCATCGTCATACTGATCGGCTGGCAACTTGTGCGACATGACGAATTCTGGCCCGGAATCCTTACGGCCGTTGGTGGACTGGCATCGCTAGCCTATACCACCGTTTGGAAGCCGCGAGCACTACCAAGTCTCAGCCGGAGATTAAACAGTGCCAAACCGGTCACGGTCACAGATCATCCTCAAGATTCAGTTGGGTAAGCGACAAGAACTGGACCAGTGCGATGCAGTTGCGGTAGTAGCGGTACTTCTGTGGTTGTTGCGCTGCAATATGACTGTAATGCGAGAACCAAACATCGAAATAAGTTGTAGATTTAATACTGCATCCTCCCTGCGGCGTCCCAGGTGGTTTTGGGTAGGGGCACAGCGTTTTTGCCAACTTGCTCTGCGTGCAAGGGAACTTTCAGTCAAGTGGAAAAAAATATTTTTCGCGCAAATCCGGCTAATTATTCGCTAAAATAAATCTCCAAATATGTATGATATTATTTTGCCGGGTCATTTCTGCCTTTCGGTTAAGGGAGAACGACTGTCAACGACATGTGTCTTGGTATCACAAATAGATGTAAGCGTCCATTAGGATTCATATTAAATGCATTTGTCGTTATTTTGCTGCCGGCGAAACTTTTTATGCTGTAGTGTAAATGTGTCGCCACCTATCACAGATAGCAAAATCTCCAATGAATATCGAGTACTGCCGCGAATATACTGTTCCCTGCCTACACTCGACAGCGAAGAACAGATAATTACGTTAATGATTAATCCATATCACTTTCGGGCGAAGCTACCGAACAATTTTCCTCCCCAGAATTCAGAAATCCCATCAAAAGCGGGATATTTTTATAACCGCCGAAATTGTTTTCCGCATAATCTACAGCCAAAAGATGTCGTAATAAAAAGTAACCATTGAAAGACACCTGCTGACTTCGCCAGCTTACGTTGCCTAGTAATCGAGTGATTATTTCGTTTAACTAATGCCTCTTATGTGGCTAAATTAAAAAACAAATTTAAACCTTTATTTTGCGAACATTATCAAGTGTTGTACCATCATTAACCCGCTGATGTTTTCCTTGCAGTGCAACGAAACCGCTAATGGCTCCAAATGAAACAGCACACCCATCTGTTCAAGAAGGCCAGCTATGCTTAGCGCATTCTAACAGCGCTCGGACTGGTCCTCAACCAAAATATTTTATCGATTTTGAATTACCGTGTCCTGGACATCGCTACGGAACCTGTACTGCACTGGACCGCGCATGGTTTTGCGGCATATGCCGATCCCGTCTTCAGTACGGGTATGATGATAAACTGTACTGCCCATGTGGGAGTGCCACGGCAAAAACGTACCGATTCCGATGCAACGATCCCGTCCACGGAAGCACGAGTCTCCCAGTCGACCCGTTTGAATTAAATCGGAAGCTGCAAACCTACAAACCTCCAAAGGAAATTAATCTGCTCATTTTAGGTAAGTCTACGGGAGGTCATTTGGCCAAGCCGGTACGATTGATTGGCTGGAATGGTTACGCCCTCCTAACAGTTTTCATAAATGGCTGGAATGGCTTGCGCCATCCTAACAGTATTCATAAAATGCTTTCGGCAAGTTGTAGTAGAGTCACTGCCATGTTCATGTTTCTTAGCGCTGATAGCTTCTTGGCAAGTGGTAAAACTGGTAACTGCTAAGATATCATATTCTGATGCAGTGAAGAAGCCTACAAAGCTGTAAACATCAGAATTCTGAAAATACTGCTTCACGTCAGTATATAACATTGTCAAACGAAATTACAAAACCATAATATATAATCAGCGGCATAGCTCGTATGCTAGACGTCGGTAAAAAACACCGATTGTGGGAAAACTTTTTGAAAAAATGTTGTTTTTCGGACAGGAGAAACCGGAGTGGGAAAATCGACTTGGATCAACGGTTTCATTAATTACCTAACCTTTGATTCCTTCGCCATCGCCGAGCAGGAAGGCCTGATCTGCCTGATACCCTCTTCGTTTACTATGTCCGACGAAAACTACCAGCCCAAACAAATCAGTATGCGCTACAATCCCGGAGGAACGCAGGTAGAGCAAAAGGCTAGCAGTGTTCCGAGCAGCACGGAAAATGCTGATGATGCCACACAGTCGGCCACGCAGGATCCTAAAACCTACGTCTTTCCCTACAAAGATCGCATCGTTCGCTTGATCGACACACCCGGCATCGGTGACACACGCGGCCTGGATCAGGACCGCAAGAATTTTGAGAAGATCCTGGCGCATATCTCCCACGTCTCGGAGATTCACGGGATCTGCATTCTTTTGAAGCCGAATAATGCCCGCTTGAATTTAATGTTTCAATTCTGCGTACAGGAACTCCTGATTCATCTACACAAAGATGCCTGCCGGAACATGGTGTTTGTTTTTACAAATTCCCGTTCTACACTGTACCGCCCGGGTGATAGTCTGCCACCGCTGACCAAGCTCTTAGAACAGAGTCGAAACATCAATATTCCTCTAAACAAAACCACCATGTTCTGTATGGATAACGAGTCCGTGCGGTTTCTCGCCGCCCTACAAGCGGGGATCCAGTTCAGCGACACGGAGCGGGAGAATTACGCTAAAAGCTGGGAGAAATCGGTGGAAGAGACGGGCCGTCTGATGGAGCATATCAGCCGACTGGACGCGCACCAGACACACGCCACCATCACGTTGAATGAAGCACGGCGTTTAATCCTGGAACTGACCAAACCCATGGCGCAGATCACCACAATTCACAAAGTCAATATCGGCAAAATGGCGGACAAACAGGCCGAACTGGCCGAGTGCATTAAACGGAAGGACGTCCTCATGGGTGATCTCTACGTGACCAAGAGCCAGCTGGAGCTCGAAGAGATCCCATATCCGCGAACTGTGTGCATTGCGCAAAGCTGCATCGAGATGTGCCAAGATGCCACCGGTCAGAAGCGGGCTAACTATAAAACCTGGTGCCATCCGCATTGCTATTTGAAAGACGTGCCAGCCGACACGGCCAATCTTGAAGCCCTGCGGAAATGTCAGGCAATGAACGACCAAGGCAAATGCAATCATTGTGGATGCGGTTACGAGAATCACATGCATGTTAAGTACGAATGCCGGGTGGTGACCGTTCGCGTGATTGACCAGAGCATCGAAGGTCTGTTGGATCAGAAGAACGGACATATTCTGGCGGCGGAAGAGGTCATTCGTCAATCGAAGGCTGAGGAGGCGGATCTGAACAACGAGCTCGATATCATAACCAGTATCGCGTCAAAATTTGCGCATTTCCTCAAGGTCAACGCGATGTCGGTGTACAATGATGCGCTGGACGAATACTTGCGCCAGCTGATTAATCAGGAAAAGCAGAAGGTGGCCGCCGGTGGGGATCGCGAAACTCTGGATGCTTGTGAAGAGATGTTGCAGCGCTACACACACGAGCGAAATGTACTGGAGCAGGCTATCAAAAGCACCAATGCGTCAGCCCCCGAATTCACGATCACTTCGGTGCAGGAAGACGTGGAACGGTTGCATGCCCTGCGGATCAGCGGACCGTTGTTCCGCAAGATGGAATGGATGGAACAACAGGCTGACCGTCAGCGCTTCACCTACATGGAGACCGCGTATCGCCCGCGGAAGGTCGATCGCATTCGCTACGTGCCGTTGGTACGCGAACCGCCGCCATCACCACCGCCTAATATGTGGCAGCGTGTATGGGATAGACGACCCTGGAAGAAACATCCCCGAATGTGACCCTCTCTCTCTAAACTGAAAAGCTCAGAAAGCCATCGCCCATTATATTTTGGCACTGGACTAAACATGTCATAAGAACGGAAAGAATTAATGAAATATAAAATTTATGGCATGCTTTTCTTTACACAGATAACTAGATAATTGCGAGGAATCGGGATTTAAATTTTTGCAATTACACACGTTTTGCATTACCTAAATAAAAGTCGTCTTCGGCTTCACATCAATGCTCGCGTGGTTTCTAACCAATTCCCTGGGAAGTAATTTCGTGTAATCCAAACGTTAAGGACAATTTAAATACACTGTTTAGCTGGATATATTGAAATCAAAATTTTACGAAAATGCGTCAGTATTCGGGCACAAAAAGAATAAAGTAGATTTCCTTATTTTTGTCGAGCAGATTGTGCAGAATTTATCATAAAGTACTGACTGTTCACAACTTTACAAATTACAGAATCCCTTCTACATTTTGTACTTGCTGTCCCTTACGCGATGGGATAAACCATTGCCCTTGTGGGCGCTATACTAGAGTCCCCATACTGAAATAATAATGTCATTTACAAATTAAAAGCACAATTCGTACGTACAACGTATTCGTTCGTTCGTACGTTTGTACATAAGCCGTATTATGTACGATTCGTACAATCATAGTAGCAGAGTTTGTAAAACTTTTCGAAGTACAAAACTCTGAAGTCTTCATCGAATTTATTCTCCACTACCGACGAAATGGGCTCATATTCCACCACGGTGTCACCACCATAATTGTTTCCCAGGGTGGTGTCAGAAAGGGGGTGGATCGGGTCTTTTGACACCCGAGGGTTATTTGCTGAACGTACCGTTGACGGGGCCGGTTCCCTCCAGCCGATCGCTGACGGTCCGGTTCTGACCGGATCAGGGATGGGAGCTTGCCTGGTGATTCCGCTGTATCAGTGGTCTTCTGTGGCCAGCTGGAGGCGGCTGTTGAAGATGGACGAGGGAATATTTGTGCGCCTGTAATCATTGGGGACATCTGCTCAGTGGGTTTACCAAACGAAAGCAGATTGCACGACGGTTACGTCTCTTCGTCGCGCCATGCTCTCATAAACCGTTACTGCCACTGACGTGAGGATGCTGCTGCCTGCTGGTGCGTCGCGCCGGACAGCGGATGCTGCAAGTGGGCGTTTCCGTCTGTGTAACACGCTCCAAGTACGAACTGCATCCTGCATTTTAGATCTATTTTTGCTAATTATTGGCAACTGTAGTTTCGTAGTATATCTTTGCACTAGAGAAGGGAGTTATTCCACGGTGTCGCCCGAATTTTAAAATTTTCTATTCTTTTGTTTACATTAAAGGCTGCGATGAGAGAATGGGCCATCTCGCAACAGGACATTTATTTGGCAGGACATTACGCCGCGATTTCTCTCGAGGCCGTTTTGATAAAAACAGGTCATCTATCACACAGTTACAAATAGTTCATTATGCTGAATAAAACCGAAAAAAACAAAAATAAACTGAGAAACCTAAAAAGCATAAGACCCATTAAAATCCCCAAGCAACTGGAAAAAACTTAAGAGTAACAAAAAGCAAAAAAACGTAAGTCAACACAAGAAAACATGAAAAAACTTAGGAAGCAACAAGAAATCCTAAGAAAACCTGAAAATCAAATGAAAAATAGCAGATCGATTTCGTTTGCTGTGGACTGAACGCGACATATTGACGCTATTACAGAAGATAAAGCGAGCACAATCCCACTGGTCAGTACGCTTTGTGGATCGTGGAACAGTGCTATACGCTATCCGACGCGGCTCCGCGCCTTGTAGCTTCGTTAATGGAAGTTGTTTCCATGTTGATCTGGCGGCGTGGATTTCTGCCTCAGTGCTGAAATCCCGTCAGCCAGAAATGTAATGCCCAATAAAGGCCAATATCAACCGTAACTAGCCGTGAAACCGAAGTTCTGGGTTGTCTGGTGAAATTCCTTTATGGTCTATAGACTGAGCATAATCCTTGGACGTTCGCCTTGTACAGGATAACGCTTTATTTCCTCCGTCATGTTCGATTTACTTCTAGTAACCGCCTTATTGTATTGGCGGTGCATTCGTAGAGACAGAGTTCTAGAAATTCTAGTAAAAAAAAAGCGGAGCTTGGACTGTTTTGTTCCGTCACTTTGTTCTAAACCTAATGAATACGGAGGTACAACAGTTATGGCCCAAGTAGTGCGAGACTGTATGACAATAACTGCCAGCCGACACCGTTGTAATGCAAGAGAAATGATTTATTGCTAGTTGCAAAGGTTAAGTTGATTAAACAAACAATCGGTAGTAAGCTGCACGAGGTCGTAGACAGGCGGAAGTACTGTGTATGCCTCCTTGAATGTATCGGCATATCTATAGAGTATATACCTACGCCGATACACTGTCATATGCTGAAATTATTTTATACTTTTCGCACAATAAGCGTAAAATATTTGCCCGCAAACTATCTCTTTTGGAAAGCATTTTCCTTCTATACTACTAGTAGAGTGATTTGGATGCACGCAGAACTTTGGGTTGCGAAGTGCTTCAAACTTAGAAAGCAAAAAGCCATATATGCTTCTCGGTGTACCAAAAGTCACCCTATTGTTGCTATTGCAGTCTACCGAAAGTCCTCCTACTTTTCCAAACTTTGCCAGCAAACGGACTTCCGCATCAGGGCATAAATCTTGTTTTGGCACGGGATCACAGTTTAAATGTTTTCAAAAATTTTCAATGAATTCCATAGTTTTTGAAATTTAATAACTAATTTCAGAATAAAGCTATTCCGTGTCAAAACGATCTTGGCTTGCAGTAGAATATACTGCTTCAGTTCAAACGAAATCATATGAGAATCAAATGTGTTTGGTACATTCTTAATAAGAAAGATGACTTTTATACAAAGCCATTGTTTTTCCGTTCTTGCATGACACGGTCAGATTCGCAACAAGAATGTGGCGCTTGGCATTTCGCTGGAAAACAAATGCCGGCTCGCGGCTCTGAAATACAAATACAATGATCGAGCGCGCGCAAGTTGGTTTAGATAAGAAGTTTGGAAATTTTACCTGAATGTCGACATTGGAATGTTTATTCTGCGGTAAGAAAACAATCAGAGGGAGAAAAGCGAAGAACTCAAATATTCCCTTTTCCGTAACTCCGCGATTGACGAATGCCCTTCGGCATCCACTGTATCCTAAGTGTAGCCACTGTACCGACACTGTACTCTATCTGCATCCACTGTACCGACCTCGTAAATTTCTTGTTCCGCCACATTCTTCTACGTAGCCAGCGCCACGAGGCCAGCCAGACCCAGAAACGCTTCTTCGTTCTTGTACCGGGCCGTCCGCTTGAAATCCCCGTCAATGAACGGCCTGACCCCGTTCGCCAGAGCCTGCTGCACATCCGCACTGGATTTCGCGTCCCTATAACCTCGCGGGGAATCGAAGCGAAACACTGGCTCCTGCCAGTGTTTCGCTTTGATTCGACTATACTATTCGACAAAAGCAACTCGCGCGCTCTCGAGCCTTCGGACTATACACTAACTGAAAGTACAAAAATTCTAACACTAAGCACCGGTGTATATGTTACTGTATGCGTTTCTATCCCGTGTGTTCTGTGCTCCCTTAATTCTGTGGCATCATTTCCTCATACGGTTGTATGACTGAAACAGTTATCAACGGTGTGACTCATATGTTTGTACGGTGGACTTAAATTCTATCTTCGGACACCCGGTGATCTAGGACCGCCAGTGGCATCTTGGAGTATCGTGCCAACAAAGCAGCTTATCTTCGCGAGGAGGCAGTTCGGAATGTTCCATTCGTCTTAACCGCTGAAGGGCAATACAGATATCTCATTTCTTCGAGTACAGCAAACTTTTGGCGTCCCGGTCTTCCGCTAATAACGCCAAAACCCGGGTTCTTCGATACATTCGAGGCAGGCAAAGTATCCCAGCAAATAGCCTCCCATACGATCGATGTTCCCTCGCGTACCTGAATCAGGATGACCCTGTCGAGCCACTAGTCGTCACGACTTTACGGTCTCGACGCGTTACTCCGGCACCCGAAGTCCGCAATCTCCCAGGTTTCCAGTCTGGTTTCGTTGTTTGGGCTCCACATGACGCGACCATGAATCTCCCTTTCCTGTGGGTAAAGGGTAAGCCGTGGTGTCCGGTTGCTTCCACGTGCCTTGAGCAGCGGCATTAACGGGTGTGTCTCTGCCACGTCGAGACCGGAATCGTAGAGCGGCGCTAATTCTTACTTTTTCAGCTCTCCCGAACGTCCACTGATTGCCTGCTAGAAGCGTATTCAACCCCGCGCCTGAGTCGCCGCGCACTAGCGAAATACTTTGAAGATTTCGTTGATAGCCGCAAGTCAAAATGTCGATAAATTTATTAATCTTCGTATGATTAAATCTGGACTTTCAACGGTTAACGGCGAAAGTAAAAAAAATATGATAGCTATGTTACTTAAACTAACCTAAAATGAGCAAATTCATCCCTTCCGGTCGTTTATAGGTTTGCAGTTTTTGTTTTAATTCCTTCGAATCGGCTGGGATGTGGCTGATCCCGTGTCTAGGATCGTTACAACGGAAGCTGTACGTGTTGGCCGGGGCACTTCCGCACTGACAGTACAGGCCTATTTATACTTGGGTGTAAGGCCGTCACATCTCACGGAACTGATAAACTTTCACGAGTATACACACTTTCACATCTCCGTCACAGTGCACGTGACTGGGTTGGGAAGTATAAACACATAACCGGACAGTGTCCGGAAATTAGTTCCGTCAACTTTACGGACGTCAAAATCCGGTTTCGTCCGTCAAAATTCGAAAATAGAACTGGTTCTATTTTTTCAAGTTGACGGACGTCAAATTCTGTTTTTCTGCACACGTCTTTCTTTATTCTCGCAAAAGATTCGCGAAGGTTCCGAAAGTTTGCAAGTACTCGCAGCGCAGTTTATGCCGGCTTTTGTATTAGGTATTTCGATCGACTTTATATTTAAAAACATCGACTTTTATATAACACGCTTTTATAACACGTTTTCACAACTTCTGAAAAATGACCACGCTGGGCGACGAAGATTTTGATGAGGAGCAACAACGAGAAGAAATGAAAGCAGCCGACGACGATATGAAAAGGGAGTTCTTGATCAAAGAAGTGCGTAAACGACCTGCTCTTTGGGATACTTCGCACGCTGAATACAAATCACGAGGGAGTATGAAAAAGCTGTTGTGGGAGGAGGTGTCAGCGGCCATTGGAGATCCAGGTAAAACGGTTTCCGTATTATTTTAAACGGGACTTTTTAATGATATACGGTTATTATACATGATTATTGTGACCACATTATGACAATCATTCATAATCTAAAGTAATCTTATTTTAATTCCATGTTTTATAATATTAAGCATGTTATCTTGATCTCTTTTATTGATTTTGTCGTAGCTGAGGTTTGCAAAAAACTATGGACGCAGCTTACGGACTACTATACGAAGCTGCTGAAAGAAATGGCGAAGCCGGTAAAGCTCCCGACCGGATCTGCAGCAAACCAAAAAGGGAAGAAAAAGAAAGAACCAGCCTGGCAGTATTTTCAAGAAATGGAATTCCTGAGACCGGTAAAAGAAACCCGCAAGTAAGCATACAAACATTTTTTATTTACATTGGTTTAGTTATACAGTACGGCATATTTATTTTTGTACATATCTTGCGTTATTTGAATTTTTAATATAATATTATTTAAATTTTATTCAGAACCACAACCAATCTTAAACGGCGCCTGGAAAATGAACCGGAAAGCTCAGACACAACGGTTCTGGAAGCTACCAGCTTTATAGCAAACACTCCAGTCGGCGAAGAGAACGTTTCATCGCAACCAGCATCTACCCCAACGCCGAAAAAGTCCCGAAACGAACTGTCTAAGGTGGCAACTGAAGATAAGCTGGAAGCTGCATTTCTAAGCTATGTCGATAAACTGGGGACACATTTGGACTCAAACAAGAACACCGACTCGGAAACGAATAGCTGGTGTAAGTAGGCAAAGTGATGTAAAAAAACTATAATAATCATAAAAGCGGACACATCATGTTAAAAAAATTTTGTTTTTAGGTGATTTAGTAAAGGCATCAGTTGTCAAACTGCGCCCTCGCAATCAACTGGAGCTTAAAAAAAGGGTGTTGGACTTGCTCCACGAGTACCAAATGTCAGAACTGGATGACTAATTTCATTTCGACTTTTTCTCTTATACTAATTACGCCAGTAGAAGGTAGATGGAGTTTAACAAAGGTAGATGGAGGTGGGCTTTAACAAATAATTTTTGGTTATTGCTTATCGTTAAAAGTTTAAATGTGCATTTGTTGTTATGGTTTCTATCTTTAATAAGTACAGTATTAGCACGCTGATATACATTGCACAGGTAGCCGTAAGTAGGATAATAAGTAATTGCAAATGTTTCGTGGCTTATTTACAACCAACCTTGATGTCGTTGCTAGTAAAAAACTCAGAAACCATGGTGTATTACTTTTTCCGCCCAAGTGCCATACGTTCTTGCCAGGAGACTTTACCCTGCTCGCTTAAAAAATAATCTCGCAAACAATCACGAATTTGAAGGGGTAAAGTTGCGGCACGATTCGAATAGTTTGACGTCTGTGGTCGAAACAAAGATTGGTCCGGGTTTATTCCCTGTCTCCAGGCTCCCTCCGAAATTGACCCATCCTCCTGTATGAGATCCGAATACATGGGAGGGTTGTATTTCCGGCTAGTTACGGCAGCAGTCTGCTCTGTGCGTATCAAATAGTTATGTAGTGCCACGGTAGCTTTGATAATAATATCAACAGTTTCGGGGTCACACTGGAGTGGACAAGCCAGAATGCGCCAACGATTCACCAAAATGCCAAAGGCATTTTCTAGGATGCGTCTTGCTCGGCTTAGCCGGTAATTGTATATTCGGCTGGCATCGTCCAGATTCTTTTCCGGGTATGGGCGCATTAGATTTTCTTTTAGTGGAAATGCAGCATCCGCTACAAATAAGTGCGGTGTTGGGACTTCTGTTCCAGGAAGTGGCTGCGGAGGAGGGAGACCAAGCTCGCCGGCGTCCAGAGCTTTGCCCAAAGCCGAAGCAGCAAAAGTACCACCATCACTCTGCCGACCGTAGCCGCCGATATCCACAATTTGAAAACAATAATCAGCATCTACGCATGCCAGTAATACGATAGAGAAGTACTCCTTGTAATTGAAAAACTTCGATCCGGAATTATTTGGCGCCTGTAACAACATTTCACTTGTACAGATGTAGTATATATGATATATATAATTATATATATCGTATTGTAGTGACGATTTTTTACTGTTGTAAATAGTACTTAATATATTATATAGTTTTATATACTAGCATAATGGCCTACTAAACTCACTGTGATTTCGACATGTTTGCCATCGATCGCTCCAACACAGTTCGGGAACTGCCACTTGTTCCAGAAGCGCACAGCAATTTCTCCCCATAAATGCGTTGTTGGAGGTGACACATATTCCTCAACCAGATTATCCCAAATCGCTTTGCAGGTTTCGCGAAAAATAATGTTGACAGAGCTTTTAGACATTCGATATCGCCGCGCAATACTACTTTGCGGAACACCATCAACTAAAATGCTGCGAAAAAAAAGGAAATAAGTACGCTCATCAAGTGTGTTAAAGAACCACAGACAAACCTTAGTGTAAGCCCAAGCCGCTCGTCAGGAGTAATTGGTACTAGATGGGTTTTTTTCCGGGTCAAATCTTTCTCCACCAGTTGTAACAAATGCTGATAACGTTCCTTGGTCATCCGAAAATGCTCATAATGAAGTTCGGGATCATCAGAACGCAGGTCGTTTACCATGGTATTCAGTTCAGTTTTTGCAGCTCGCTCTTTGTAAAATTTTCGCATATACAGTCGTCTCGGTAACCTTCGCTTTTTCGATCGAGAACGCCTTCGGGCTAAGAGAAACGCAATTCCCAAAACCAGGAAAGAATTTTGAAAAACAGTGGCATCATAGGCAACCATTTTTGCTCCAAGCAGGAAAAAGTTCAGGATACCAAAACGATTTGAAATTTTCAGAAATTTAATTTTTGGCACAAAATTTGAGTTTTTGACGAACGTGACTTCTGGAGTATAACCAGAAAGCCGCTTCTTGAATGCCCGTGACATAAGCCGGATCTTAGCACCGTTTTATGTTATGTCCATGTTTTCTTTCGTACGTTCATTAGGACGTACATAAAATGCATTTCTGACGGACGTAAAGAAAAACGTGACTGAAGTGAAGTATAAATAGGCCTTACGGTTTATCGTCATACCCGTACTAAATGCGTGATCGGCACGTGCCACAAAACCATGCTCGGTCCACAGCAGCACAAATTTCATAGTGATGTCCCGGACATGGAAACTCAAGGTCGACAAAATACTTTGGCTGGGTTAGATGGGTACCTTGTCGTACGCTATTCGAGAGCGCGGTACACAAGGGCTCCTCTTGAAGTAGCGCTGCTTCATCTGGTGCTTTTAGTGGATTTCCTGCACTATATGAAAGACAGCACTTTAGTCGGAAATCAACACAACAAATTTTCGGCAACAGAAACAACAATCAAGTATTGTACTGGAAGGAGGATAATCGTATATAATTAGCTGAAATCGGATGAATTAAATCAGCGTAAAACTATGTATCATACCGTTAACGATTGTAATAAGACTGTGTTCCACCACTCTATCATAATTCTCCATCTTCGAAAGTAGTTCTGTCGTAAAAACGTCCCCGTAAACCCCCATATAGTTGATCCATGATGTATCCAAATCCTTCTGGGCTCTGAATCACACTCATCCACTGGATTATTTAAAGTAATCGTTATCATTTCACAATGTTCACCGAATACGTGCTTCCGCCATATTGCAGACAAAATTTCGTCTAGTCTGATCTTCTGAGATTGGAACGCACTGTGTGCTATCCATGAGAAAGACGAGGATTTTCGCTGGCTATTTCTTCGTTCACTCTGTACCCATACATTTTAATAATTATTGATCAAGTGAATCGATATCGATTCGACGCTATACAGTATGTAATACAGTAAACGTACTGATGTACTTTGTTGAAAAGAGTTGTGGATGTTCCTACGTTTTTGACTCCGGCTGTAATACTGACCGTCCGTACGAAGCGCCGACTGTGTGCATGGACTTACAGACTTCGGAATCAACAAACGGCAATTTGGTTTGGACTACAAACGGCAATTTTTCCGCGAGAATAAGTCACTCATTTTAGTCGGTTGGGTTTTGCTGTTATCCAGATTCACTGGGTCAGTGTAATATTTGTCATACCCTTTCTTTTTCTTTGCGGGAAGTCGCGGCTTAAAGAGTTTCTTCTTTATTGAACGGCAGCTACGACTACCACCAGATTCAGGCTCGGTGTTATCTGACTCGTTATCAGTAGCTTCGGTGTTATTTTCTTCCTCGTCGTTGTTGCTTAAATTGTTCGCCAATGCATCAATAACACGGAAGTTAAAAATGAAAACAAAAACATGCATCGCATCCTAACAGTAATATGCTACCGTGGGGGTTCCCGTGGGGGTTAACAACAGAAAAAAGGAAAAATACAGCAGTGCAGACATGCATACTAATTTAACATGAGGACGTCGTCATCTTCATCCTGGTGGTCGCTGTCGTCATCCGAGTGATCGTCGTCATTCACATCCGATCCCGGAGCCAAGTCGGAGATGTGATCCACGTCATCATCATCATCATCGGACAACAACCAGCTGCGATTTGTAAAAATTCCCAAATTCTCTGCGATTTGTAAAAATTATCAAGGAAAAACAAGCATAACAGTATTAAGATGAGTTACCTGATCCCGCCATCGACGCGTCATCATTCTCCTCCTCCTCGTCACGGTCTGACTCGGGCTCCATATACATGAAATTGTCTAAGTAAAATTCTGATAACACGAAATCACCGAAACAAGTAATGAGACTAACAGCAGAGCTTTCTCACCGTTCATGTCGTCGTCGCTTTAGCTTTCCATGTCCCCATCGTCTCCGCTCATTCGCATGACTTGGAAAATGCTGCTAATCAGGTGCCGGAAGTGAGTGCGGTTCACACTGTTTCAGTACAAATCCACGGTGAGGAGTGCTGGCAGATTTTTCAGTGGCTCCAAGAAATCCACGCTGCTGATGCCATTGTTGGCCAAGGTTAGGCGCTTCAGGTTGGGTGTCGCCTTCGCCAGGACATCAAAACGGGGGTTCTCCGCCTAGAATCCCAGCTGGTTGTCGTTTAGCTGCAGATAGGTCAAGTTGGGCAACGTGGACAAACCAAGCAGAGAATACAATCCACAGGCATTCGCAGACAGACACTGCAGGTTCCAGAAGCGATGGAGCGGTACGTCGCGGAAATCAGCAATAGGTAATTTATCCAGGATGATGGTCTTTGCGTCGTCAGGCTGGTCCCACAGGTAGGCGTACATGTTGATAGCGGTGTATACGGGAGTGCGAAACATTATGCAGTACATAAAGCAGAACACAAGTACAGGTAAACAAAACACACTGACGTGCGAGTATACTAAAATGAATACGAGTATGCAAGTATAATTAGTAGCAATACAAAACTGAGATAATTAACAATGCATCATGCAAGCTATTTTATACCAAATCTGACTAATGCTAACCGGCTCGGTTCAGAAGACAAAGAGAAGCCACTCAATTTGCACAGTAGCCGTTAGCGAGAAATGCATAGGAGTCTGCTGTGCAAAATGCGATAGTTGGTAGCTGTCGGCTGTGGCGGTTGGCAGCCGATATGGTAACCGCCACCTGCGCCATTCACATGGGCGGTTTCCATGTTAATTTTTTCCTATGGCGTACAGTCCTGCGTAAGAGGAATGCATTTTCTATGGCGTCTAGTCCGTAGTGCTGCTCCACTCAATCTTCCTTGACAGTACTGGCAGTACTTTACATAAAGTAAGTACTGTTAGATTTTTCGCCGGTTCACGGATTAACGGCATGTGGGAAGTATGAAGTACTGGTAGTACTTTCATAAGTAGTGGCAGTACTTTACATAAAGTATTGACTTTTCATCGATTCACGGATTCACGGCATCTGGGAAGTACAAAGTACTGGCAGTAATTTACATAATTAAAGTACTGACTTTTTACCGATTCACGGATTCACGGCATATGGCAAGTATAAAATACTGGCAGCACTTTACATAAAGTTTTGACTTGTCATCTATTCACGGAATTAGGTATATGTGGATGGATGCACACTGTGCAGCACTGTGCTGAATTTTAAACACGATTTGACGGCATACTGGATTGCTTTTGACACAAGAGCACTTAGAATAGGTGCTGTACTGACCAACGTGCGGTGCACAGTACTTCCAAACATTTCCCTTACATGCACTTATCCAAATAATGTACATGCTAAATACTAAAACTCGCAAATGCACTGCAATTTGAATTTGTACTACTTTTTCAGTTGCAAATTTTCGCGTACAGACTTTTCTTTAAAACAAAAAACTCCTGCGCATAGCGTTGGCCTTTATTACGTATTTCCGTGCATACCGGTTTGCCAAGCACGTAAGCAATGTTGTTCACTACAGGAATCAGCAGTTTGCATGCATTATATAGGGGGAAAAATGAGTCTCGCCGAACCCGTCCCTTGTACTTTTGATGTCAGCCGGCTGGTATATTACGTTGTGGCTATACATGGAGCTTATGTACCGCGCCTGATTTAACCGTATGTATTGCCGTAACGTCACACTCCGGGCGGGTGACGGCAGCAGTACAGGGAAACGGGCCGAGTAGACTTGTTTGTTCCCCTATAGAATGTACATGTTGTATAGTGCATCCGCAGCAAGCTATTTTAATGCACATATAAGAAAATTCATTCTCGCAAAAAGCATAAACCCACGATCAATCGTAACTGCTGTTTTCTTCACATTTTCGCAGGTGGTGCAGGACCTTTACATTTATTTTTCAGTTGCCAATTGAATCGTAGCGCTTTCAACGCCATCCAGAAAGGTTCTCACGTCATAAGTTTACAACTGAATTAGCTTTTAGATCTCCTGATATAAGTATGTGCAATTTAATCGGAGAGTGGCTCTCGCCAGTAATTAGCGCACAAAATGCTTTTTTTTTAATTTTTTGTTCATCTACCTAAATACCAAGATTTAGGTACTCCTGTTTTCACAAACTGTAAAACTTTGCAAAAAATTCCCCTGTAAAACTTTGCAAAAAATGTAAAACTGGTGCAACTTACACAGAAATGATGGAATGATACACAAAATAGTGCCAGCGAAAGGAAGTGTATTGAGCGAAAAGTGGTGCAGAACGTTGTAAACTCCGTGACAGTCGACAGCTTTTGAACGGAGTGGTTACCTCACCTTTTTTCACAATAATTATTATTAATTATTATAGAGTATATTCAAACAAACGAGCATCGCCTGCTTGAACATTGTACACACACAAATAATAATGACAAATTATACATGATTTACTGGAAACTGCTAGAAATTTAACTACGTATTTTTTATGGTAGTTGTTGCTGTTGTTACAAGCTGTATATCGCTCGATAAATGCGTGGAGCCGGCCGTCACTTTGTTGTTCAGATACCATCAAGTCCTATCAATTTTGCGTACAAACTCATTTTTAAATGATTTTTTAAAGAGCTACAAAGTGTTGGAATCCAACTTTTGGGAATTTCTTTGAATTTCGATTATTATTACAAGAGAGGAGATAGGCTCACTTGGAGTCAACTGATGTCAGCGAAGCCGGCAATTGTTGCGAAGACGACAATGCGAATGTAAGCACTGCGCAATGCTTAATTATCATTATTCTTTATGGAAAACACCTCTACTGTATCTTGTTCGATGTACACCTAATCATCGTATTGATTCATGATCAAAGCATTTGTGGTACTTATTTAAACAATGTTTCCGCAGAGTTGCGTTTCCATAATTTACGAAAGCACAGGACCGCAACAGCTCTATTCCAACGGCAACCCCGAATCATAAGCTGCGCTTCGGTCTAGCAATTTACTGTTAGGTACACTTTTCGAATTTGGAAAGGAGAAATGTTAAACACTGGCGCGGTTCAAATTAACTTTATAACGGACGATTGGTCTTCGCAAAGAAATACCCCGGTTGCTAGAATAAAGTTAAAAGCGGCGCCCAGCAACCGGGCGGGGGGTTTGGAAGCGCAGCTCCTCGTATTAGCTAAAATGACCGCTCCCGTCGCATGCAAACTTGCAAAGACGATTGGGCGCTCAGATATCGCTCTTCTATTGCTTCCGCTGGAAAGAAGGGCCAGAAAATTTTTTCGCTCTTTTGAAACAAGCCACAATGCATCACAGTGACATCACTAAATTGTGCTACTTTTCAAATGCGCTCTACAAATAATTCAGACCCAAAAAATGCGCCGACAATCAGTCAGTTATTAACGCAGAAATGTGCCAGGCGCGGAACCTCATCAGCATAAAAAGCGAGAATTAGAACCAGCTCCCGTGGTTTTTCGGTTTATCTGCAATATAGTTGTTATCAATAACTTCCGACACAATCACCAGCCGTTGATGACTTACAACTGATAAAGGAATGGTCACGCACGGCATCAATGTACGGCCGGTTTTTATTGTGCGCCACGAGACACCGCTTCAGCAAGTCTCTCGCCAGATTCAGAAACGCTCCTTCGTCGCCATAACTTGCTCTCCGCTGAAAATCCCCGTCAAAGTACGGCGCTACGCCTTTCTCCAACGCCTTCTGGACATCCGCATTGGATTCCGCGTCAATTATCTTCCTTCCGGAAGTGTACCGAAAGACCGGCACTTTCCCCTGAAGCATGAAAATTAGAATGCACGCCATACTCCACACATCGGTCCGGCGTCCGCTGTTGCCGAACTTCGCGGGATTGGCCACTTCCGGAGCTTTGAAATGCCACGGCGGCCCTCCATGAGTGGTCACTTCGCCGGGCTCGGTGATGAAACCGTTGAGCATCACTGCGGCGCTATAATCGGCAATCTTCAGGGTTTTTTTTTCGGGCTCGGCAAAATGAGATTCTCCGGGCGCAGATCGCGGTGGACTATTTGACGCTGATGGAGACAGTCAAGACCAGAAAGTAGGTCGAGAAAATGGCGATGAACGTCGGCAGATTTATAACCGGCTTTGTACGTTTGGTAGACTTTTCCCATATCCCGTTCTAGTGTATCACCTAGCCAAAAACTTAAAACTGAAAACTGTTATTATTGTTTTGGTGCATTTCTTGCATTAGAAACGTTTTTGGTACGAAATCCCGAAAAGAACCTTAACAAAGCAATTTTCCCGCCATTATTTTACCACATAAAAATGGTAGCTATCTTCAGATAGCAACAAAATTAAATTTCCTAACTGTAAGAAAGGTCATGCCAGAACAAGGTACCCTACACAGACGTGCGGTTATGAACGTATATTCACTAATTACAAAAAAAAAGAAAGCGTACTGAATAATAAACATCTGCTAAGGAGCACAGCCCAAAGGTAATACAGTTGAAATTTGCCCATGTAAAATAATATGGTGAGTAATTTTCTATGACGAAAACCAAAAACGAATCTGTCGGCTACTATATTTGTGTTTACGCTAAGTAATTATTCATTACCGGTACAGCGTTCCATGAAAACGCGCAGCTGATAATTGTCTAGGAATTTATCAACACTGACATCCAGGAAGTAATATCTCACGATGTTGGCGTGCCTAAATCCCTTGATGGCTCGGAATTCCCGGACATACGCCAACACCGTGCTGTCGTCTGAAACGGTGTTGGCTTTTTTTGCGTAACCGACGAATTCACGGCGAATCTGGAAGACCTTGGCCGCGTACTTTTTCCCCGTGGCCGTATCTTGCGCTTTGAACACGCCGATCCCTTGGGTTCCGGGACCTAGTAAATCGTACAGCCTAAATTGCGACGGTGGCTTAAATTCGTCGATTCCCAGGATCGCAGTGAGTTTGGCGCAATTTCGCTCGCTCTCATCCATTTTCCATTCGACTTACTTCAGTAATCCAAACATCCGTTTTACTGAATTTTATGCGCAAACTTTGAAATAAAAAAAGTTCTGAATAATTACCGCAGTATACAACATTTACGTAAAATAAGATACGCCATTTTTCAGCTAAATATATCAAGCGAATGCTGCGTAACGATAAACTGCGGAGTGTAACTGTACGCTTAAATGAACGATGAACACTTGTGCTGATAATATTCTGCGCTATAATAATAACTGTGCACAAAGTTTGTTCCGTTACTCAGAAGGGAACGGTTTCACGGTTAAGGTACGGCGAGCAATGCCGGCAGTATGCGCATTTCTCGTTCGATCAAAATTTTAAAACGTATGCAAAGTTACCAGCTATTCACATCCGGCTGCTCCACGCGTATGACTAATGCCGCAGGAAGCGCACTCGGTTAAATCCAGTTTGGCCGCAGCAGCTGTCAAAATACGCTTTGTTATGCTCTTTTATTACCAGTCAGAAGCATGCAATTTTGCCGTGGAAAATTGTATCTTTCAATCGTTCATCTAGAACACGAAGTAAATCCGAACAATTTTGTTCACGTAATGCAGCGTTTTTATCGTGTATTTAATACGAAAAATCATGTCGGTAAGTTCGTTGCAAGGAAAAGATGGGGAAGTCCGCAATGAATTGGTGCAGCGTTTTGGCATCGCTAATTGCCGCTCGCCGTTTACGTATGTCTTGCAAGGGAAAATTAGGTAGGACTGGCTCAATCGGTACCAAACTTGTGTTGCGTCGCAGTCGCGGCAGCAAACTCACAAATAATCCGCGACGCCGATATACGATGCTAGACCCTAACATAGTGCAGCTGTAAATAAGCGACGACAGGCACTGCAGTCCCAGTCCCAAACTAAGCTACGGATGGGAAGTCGCCGCGACAACAGCGACAAAGAAAACTATTGCGACATGCCGCGACACGGTGCTGCAGTACTGGCATCTACCCAGATACGGCTAGAAACACGCCGCGACAACAGCGACACAGTATATTAGCGCGACATGCCGCGACACGGTGCTGCAGTACTGACACCTACCCAGCGCACGGTGGGTACAGCTGCGAGCTGCATGGAACTCTGGAAAGATATCTCTGGAAAGGAGCGGGCCAAGTATAAAACCTGGTGCCATTCTCATTGTTTCTTGAAAGGCGTTCCCGAAGACACTCCCGAACTCGAAGCTCTCTTGAGCTGCAGCGCAATCGGCGACGATGGTCAATGCAAGAACTGTGGATGTAATTACAGGCTGCATAAGTCTGTCAAATATGATTGCCGTGTTGTGTCCGTTCTTTTCGCCGAACAAACCATTAACAGTCTGCTGCAGCAGAAGAACGGACACATATTAGCAGCGAAAGCGGTCATTCACCAATGCAAAGCCGAGGAGGAAGCGCTGCAGAACGAGCTGGACATCATCACCAGCATCGCATCGAAATTCGCCCATTTCCTGAAGGTCAACGCCATGTCGGTGTACAATGATGCGCTCGACGAATATCTGCGGCAGCTGATTAATGAGGAACAACAGAAGGTGGCAGCCGGTTGCGACCGCCAGACGCTGGAGGCGTGCAAAGAGATGCTGCAGTGCTATACTAACGAGCGCATTGTACTGGAGGAGGCTTGCAACAGCGCAGGTGGGACGGCCATGGAATTCACTACGATGTCGGTGCAGGAGGACATTGAGCGGCTGCATGCGCTGCCGACTAGCGGGCCGATGTTCCGCAATATGGAATGGATGGAACAGCAGGCTAAACGCCAGCGCGCCAGCTACATGGAAACAGCATATATTATTCCGCGTAAAGTGGATCGTCCTCGCCATATGCAAGTGCCGCGTCAGCAGCCGTCGTCTGAGGGAGGTTTCCTGCAGCGCGCATGGAACAAATTTAAGCGACCGTGGAAATAGGTAACAGCATCACGCCTTACGGCTGCGAAATGACATGGAGCTGCCATCAAGTTTCCAACCCCGACGTAAAATGCTACAAAGGAATAACTGTAGCGTTTTGTTACCCAGTTTCTGTGGAGGGAATATGGTTGGCAGTTAACATTTCATAACATATTTGGCATAATACATCATAATACATTTTTTGTATTACACAATTTTCATAACATTTAGCAAGCTGTGCAGCTGTCAGTTTTCATTGTAATCAATTCAGTTATTATAAGAAAATATGTGCTATGTTTTGTCACTTCGATATTTTGCTGACGACTACATTACTTTATTTCAAATTGGTGATGCTTTTTAGCTGACCAGCAATGTTTTCCTAACGAATTATGAAATAATGATTGGTAAATGGGAAATGAATGATCGACAAGTTTTGCGACATTTATAACCGACGATTATTTTTTCTGAATTGCTGGTAAAATTGGCCAGCATGAGTAACTTTCCGATATTATAATTATAGTGGAAACATCGACAACTCGCTAACCTTAAACTTGTCTTATCCTTCAAAAGCAGGTTTAATTTTCAACCGCACATACCCCGTTCAGGCAGTCGAGAATTAAGACCAAAGTGAAAAATGCACACAAACCAATAAGTACATCAATCAACTTTAAACAATGTTAGAACTGCACAATTATTCTAGTTCTGCCAAAACAAGTCCTATCCGCTTTTAGATATTTTGATGTACTTTGTCCAGTAAAATATAAAAGTTCAAATGTTGTTAGTGAGTACTGGCGTCGTCAGTATATCTGCAGTTTGCTATTTAAAAAAAAATAATAATCTCAAAGCTATTGCTAGAATGGGAAAGGAAGCGCACAACGTAACGTGGAAACTTGCTCGGTCATTCGCGATTCTTGCACCACGGTATAAAGGATTTCTCTGGTAGCGCAAGACATTGTAGGAAAATTCAGTACTTTTTTTGCCGTCACACCTCATTAACATTTCTTGAAAGACAAAAGAAATACAATGGGCGAAACGACCATCAAGTTTGAAAACGTGTGGCAGTGATATTCTGACGATCCATAAGGGCTACAAACTTTTTACAGACAGAAAGCCATAGCAAAATTTTACGCTGATTCTGAATCTGCAATTTGTTTTTTGAAATTCCAAAAAACATCTGAGTCGAGTAAAGTAGTAGTAAGGTGGTTTGAATCGGGCATGTAGACATAGAGGCCAGGGAGGCAGCGCGCTAGACAGCCTGTCTGCACCCTACAGCCGCACCCACTCCGGTGGCAGCTACGGCTTATATAAAGCTTACTCATATCCGTAATTCGAGTTATTCAAAATCATAATTTCGTATCAAACCGATAACGAGCATGGAGAGCATAGAAAACCAACAATAGAATGTGCAATCCGTTTTGAAAAATTCCAAACGGTTAAGGCTGTAGGCCGCTGCCACACGTTTACGCCCTTAATTACAACTTAATGCCTTCGACGAAAACATGCCAAAAAGTACTGAATTTTTGTACATGCTACGTTTAGCGTCACTGATAGTAAGTGGTCTAATATATATATGCAATTAGTGTGAATTACCAGCTGATGCGCGGCGACCGTTTTCGTAAAGGGCAAGTTCGTAGTGCTTGTGAAACCAGCTGTGATTTCTCTAGTCAAATTTTGTGAAACGCAGATGGTGGAAATGAACTGTTATTGTCAGCTGGTATCAGCTTTTGGTGAATTCGTGATGTTCGACCAAGTGGCACATAAAACAGATGCCCGCAGACCACAGCTTATAATATTAGAATTTTACGGAAAACTTACCTTGCTCCAATCGACAACATAACATGAATCGGTAACTTGTAAAATTCTTTAACAAGCGGCTGGTATGGTCGCTGTCGATGGACGATTGGTAGTTAGAGGCTGCTGGCTGGTCTCGATTAACTTTAACATGCATGGCAGCCCACCGCAAACGTACTGCTCACTACAATCTCGCGCCTTTGGATGAGATGACTGTGCTGAACCAAGGTCACGAAAATGCTGTACGTTCATTGGACTTTGTCCACGTCAGATGTCAATGTTGCGTTTATAACCTCACTACACTTGTGTTTCACAAGAGCTGTAAACGTCGTCTCGGAAACGTGTTTTGCGCTAATACAATTCCCGGGTAAATGTGCAAGACCACTGAGAAACTCTCGTTACCCAGATGAATCTTTTCGTTGGCTATTACAATGAATAACCCGTCTGTGTTACTTGCTAACTTTACCCTATGCTACTACAACCAGAGCAACATCGCCATAAAGGAAGAGACAAAAATATAGACGGCACATCGTAAATGCGGTCAAAGCGAATTGTCTCTTATTTATAAAACGCAGACAGTATTTTCTACAGCAGTGTAGTCAGTAGTCACCATCGCAGACTACACTACTCTACGCTAAACAAGCAAAGCTCAGCTTGTGTCTGTACTGCATGTACTAATGTACATGTATTGCTTGTGTCTGTACTGCATGCACTAATGTACATGCAGTACAGACACAAGCTGAGCTTTGTGGAAATGCCGGTTTCATATACCGCACGACCGATCTGAGACTTACCGGCTTGTTTTGGTCTGTTGTTGGTCCTGCCCGCTAAAATATTGGTCCTTAGGCCGATGGCACAGTGAAACCGTGTCTATGGCGTCCGCTGTAAATCCGACTGGCGAAATTTTTAACACTGTATGCGGCAAATAATTTTTCAAAAAAAGGAGTGACATTCGTAAGTTAGCATTTTAACTACGCAATTACCGCAAGCTTCTTCAATTAAGTTAATATCGCGAGGGCGAATCTTTTGTCTGTCGGTAGTGGCAGGGAAAGTCTGCAATGTAAGTTACAGTTTTCAGTTTCAGTCTTTCAGAAGATTCGAGTATTCCAATAAATACGCTATTTTGTTTTGGTTTTTGCCGTGGGGATCTTTACATGGTGTGCATTTAAACGGCGTAAATAAATTCATGATGATTCCGCCATAAAAATCAATTAGTTTGGCATGTATAGCAAAATTATAACGGTTTTCGACAACACCCGACCTGACAAAAAGTCATGCTCTTAACTGTTATAATACCTAATTTCAAGAGTAATTTAATAGTATAAATTATCAGTTATAATGAAATAATTTATTGAAATTTTACTAACTTTATAGTAAATATTTTACTGGTAAATTAAAATGCTTTATCAGCAGCTAAAAACAGTTTATAAGCAGTTGACAGACAATAGACGCCATCAACGCGACGGTGAAATGTAAAAAACAGTGACTGGGAACACCTTCGACGATGCGTCACATTGCGTCGAACGGTTTCCTGTTTGCGCAGTTAGTCACCGATTTAAACAGATGTTATGCCGAAGACATTCATCCTTTATTTCATTTAATATACCGTGACTGCGCGCGTATGCGCTCATTAGTTGCATCGTAATTCAGTTATTTCAGTACAATACTGCCGACTTAAACATAATTATTAGCCAGATTCGGTAATTTATACATATACAATCTACGTACGTACGTACATTTATACATTATACATGTACGTTTTGTTCCACATACTACTGTACATTCAGAAAGTGGCTGTGTCCATGACCATGTTATATACATTGTACATACTTCTATGTTTGTCGGTGGTTGCATGCACACCATATTTGCAAAAGTGCGGCATTATTTCCGGTTCTTTATGGAGATGATGACGGCGTCCAATCTCGCATAACTAAACCGATGTATCAAAAATTATTTTTGCAATCACCATGCTTTGGTAGCGTACATTACACCGTGGTGAAGGAATTTGGTTGTACTGTACATGATTCGTGGATATTCGCTTGCTTCTGCTTCTTTGAGTTGCTTGCTTCTTTGAGTTGTAGCAGATTGAAATGGGCGCCATCGTTAACTCTCTCCTCGGTATACACGAGCCCCACCATAAACAGTCCGCTTTTTGGCAATGGTTCAGCCTGCTGATTCCCTTCGCTCTGGGCACCGGCTTCTTGACGCTGTGGGATGTCGGCAGTGATATCGATTTCATCGTAAACTATGGTGGAACAATGAATGTGGCATCGCCGTTCCTTAGCTATTGCTTATTAGCGCGGTGTTCGCTAGTGAAACGGTGCTTTGCTCAACCCAAGCAGGCCGCAAGAGCTATATCCTGGAATATGCGCTTAGCGCGGCAGAATTTAATCCAGTCGGAAGAGCTGGATTAAATGGCTGGCTGGAGCTGGCTGGCTGGTTGGCGACGGAAGCCGGACAAAAAGTGGACGTTATGGAATCACCACTGATTTGCAATGTCTTTAATACGAATATATTTCCCATCTCGTTTGTTCACCGGTAGGTTGTTACGTAACTTATGAAACTAAAAGCGGATCGAAAACCGAAGCTTTTCTATCCAATCTTTTTTGATATTTCTTCACAACTGTAGAATGTATTTTATTTTGTTCTGTGCAACAGATGCTTCAGATTTGGACACGCTTGGAGAAACTCTCCACAGTCCGTTAAGATCTATTCCTACGACAAAGATATTGAATTCCAAGACATGCAGCTGGAGAAAGCCCAACTAACCGAAATCAAATACGAATCCAGTCTGCAGTTTACCATCATTTTGCTGTTACTCGGTATCGGCTTACTTCCGCTTAGCCGTTTTTGGCTCACCGCTCTGTCATCTTTCTTCTCCATCGCCAAATATTTCCCGTTTTCCGCAAAGCAGCCCGGCCAGTGCGTGTTTAACAGTTGAGTTTATTCAGAAAAGCAGTGTCAGTTTTACTGTTTGCCCACAAACTTTTACAGCCACTGAGCCACGCATTGTCAGTATATGTGGAAGTTTCACAAATTTTTTTTATATCATGTGTCGCTATCGGGTAATGATTCCCCTGACAGGGTACAACTGGATCGCTGCACTACTGGTCACCGGTATTCACTGCGCTGTTATCACCGGGTTCTTCATTGGCTCGATTCAACAGTCATATCAGAAACCAACGGTCTTCGTGAAAGAGAAGTTATCCAGTCAGATTTGTGCGTTTACAAATCAGCTGCCAACCACGCTGGGCTACTTCCTCTTGGTGCCGGTGACCACGACGATGACCACGATGGGATGCCTCCTGGCGACCATTCTACAGGTGGTGGCCATCACCATCAGCAGGTGGTGGTGCACTATGATCAGCCGATCGGAATGCAGTACCGAAAAAGGGACATCTTCCATATTCTGTATCCCCGGTCTGCGTGGTTCTTCTGTTTATTGGCAGGGAACATTGGTCTGTCACTTCTGTTACCGCTGATTCACTATGTGTGCACCAATACCCGTTTTTCACAGAGGCATAGAGCACAGTGTTCTGACTGCAAAGATTCGTTCAGATATCTTTTTCCAAGCACTGAAAAATCAAACTTTTACAATACCATACGAGTACTTTGTTCATACGTAACTCTTTTTGCAGAATTTCAAGAGGTGTACAGTAATCATCGGCCGTTTTGGCTGTGCGAATGGGTGTAGTGCCACAAAGAAATCGGCAAAGCGGAAGTTGGTCGCGAACGTCTTCCATTGGAATTTCTGGAACAGTGTTCTTTAGATGCCGATGCTCAGCAGATCCTCGGTATTTTGAGCTCCTTGTACAGAAACATGGGCGGGGATTTTCTGTTGTGTTGGAGATATGCCAATGAACTCCACCGCGATCATGGTGACGCGAAGGAAAGCTTGACGTTGGCGGACGTCGGGATACGTACCAGCGCCGACGATAGTGCTGTCATCGAAATCTTCAGTGCAACGACTCCCGGAATTGTGGCGTTCAAAGGGTACTTGCATATCTGGATGCACGCTTTCCTGCGAGCCCTGTACTCGCAGAAATCGTTAGACATGAAACAACCATATCAGTCATTCTTCAAGTCAAAATTCTACGATACTGGCAAAGCGACACCTGACGAGCAAGACGAGTACTGGATGGCAGGGAAGAAGCTGCGGGAGGAGCACGTATCGTGCGGGCAACAGTGCCGGTTGAAGGAGAGCAAATCGGCTAGCTCCCAGATAATGAAACTGGAAATTATACCGCTTGGTAAGGACAGCTTTGTTTGGCGGCTGGATTCATCCAACTCCAAGGGTGACGTCGTTCAGGATTTGCAGGAGTATGAGTACTTCAATGATAAAAATTTCTTATCCGTTGAAGAAGCAGCGGTCAAGGATGAGCCGGTTAAGGAGTGTCCACTGAAGGACTTTTAAGGCCCAGACTGACTGCTTCTTGGGATCGGCGACATGATAAATTGATCGGGATGGTTAATTTCGTGATACGTACTACTTGACTAACACGCTCAATCTAACGGAAATGGAGGAGTGGTTTCCCGGCGACACAGTGGAGCCTTCTAATTTGTGCGACGCGTCCAACCTTTACAGAAAAAGCTGTTTGCTACAGATTTTATTCGCAAAATAATATATAAATCCTTTTTTTTGCGTTATAGAAACGTAAACATTTTCTATTTTCGTTGCACAAATATGATTAGACGCTTCGCCATTTATGCAGGAGATGAACTGACAATGAGACAAAAGCTGCACCTTTAACCTTACACAGTAAAATTATGTACGAAGGAATGGAGAAATAAATCAGTTTAAAAATGCATTATGACACTAAAATAAAAAAATATAGTGGCATACGACCCCAAATGCGGCTCGAATTATCGCAGGTTATAATATGGAGATTTTTACCACATATTTTGCTTTGGAAGTGGTCGCATAATCTGGATCGGATTGTCTTTCATTGACAAATGGTTCAAGTTCTGCATTGACAAATGGTATTTAACTTTGCACCAAAGTTTTCGATTACAGCAAAACCAAGTTGAGTCTTTTCTGTCGCACTAAATATATTACCGCACACCACTTAAACATCACGTATAATATTAACAGATACTGTACTAATACGCATAATATACTGCATATATATTATTTGCACGGGTTTGGGAGCTACCAAAACGACCTTAGCAATAAACTATAATGCGCAGCTTTTTTAAAGTTAAAAAAGCTGTCGGATATTCTGCGCATCACGGCATTTTTCTGGCTCATAAATTTGTGTAAATACAAGTACAGCACTGATTACACGCCACGCCTCAGAATTGCCGCATTTCAAAGTACAGAGGACTAATTATCATGAAGCTGAATCAAGCACATGGCACAAAATTCAGATGGTACGACGTCGGTATCGCTCTAAATCGCAACCATTTAAAAGATGAGTCGCATAGGGTGCGGCAGCTCACGGAGTACCACCATATACAGTAATGTACAAACTTCACGCCAATCTTAATAGAACTACTTAAACGGCTATGATGAGTGAGTGACTGGTTTCCGCCGGCCTTACGTAACGGTCAAAGGTAATAATAAAAGTTTACGGCAAGCTTAATCGCAGATTGAATCAAGAACAGAACAATGTGAAAGAAATGGTGCGTTTTCCTGGAGGCGCAGCTAGCCTGTTCGCGACACGTGGTTCCTTATAGCGCCTTATCATAAAACGTTGCGCCTGAAGGGGTTTGACCTACTTCAAAGTGTTGTACTTATATCTATATATCGGGCTGAGTAACGAGTGCGTGGCCATGCAAGTCAGTCAACAGATGGCTCTAGCGAGGGACAGAAAGGTATGACGAAATACAAAAAAAATGAATCACGGACGTGCTTTTAGTTATGACCAAGATAGTACTAAAACGGATGAATTACGCATTAACATGGTAGTCACCGGCTCGTTGGGAAGCTTAAAAGTTCAATGGTGCGCCGTGTGCACTGTTTTACTGTCGTCTGATCGTAGTCATCGTACAATAATGGATTCTCTTCTATTTGAGCAAAAAGATTTTGGCTTATAAAGGTTTCTTATACTGTTTACTTTAACTCCAGGCTATCGGTCAAGTATATTTAATTAGTTATATAGACCGGAAATGGATACCGAGAAGCTTGATGGCGCCGTCTGCTCCGAATTAGTCGAGAGTTTCGGCATTGCCAATTATCAGCCATCTTTCCCGTATACTATACAAGAAAAAATTGGCCAAGGAGGAATGTGCAGCGGCGTTTTCCTAGCCCAGGATGATTCCGGTCAACAGTATGCCGCTAAGCTAATACCATTGCGAAAGGACCATGTAGATGAAGATCTAAAACGCTGGATCGAAGAATTTAAAACTATCCTACAACTAAGCACGGACCCAAAGAATAAAAATCTACTGAAATATCTGCATATGGATATCATCATTCTGGAGAAAGCACCGCAATTTCTCATCCTGATGGAATATGGCCCGGGTAGGAAGTTATTCAGTGGTAGTTTAGATTCTTCTGACGCTAACTACGATTTTGCCCGCATTTAAAAAAAAAACCGATACGCAAATTTGCTGGCATTAGCTCGTTGAGACGTAGTGTAACTAACTAAACTTAGGACATCAGTTTTCTGCAACGTTATCATCTACAATAATTATCGAATTTGTAGCTTCCCCGTAATGAGTGCGCCCCCGCAAAAAGCGCACCGAGACATAATAGCTCCCTCGGAAACGTATAATTTAATGTTTTTGAAAAATGAGGGCAGATTTGTGCTACAGATTTTATTTCCGGGTAGCTGCACCACTGTAGATAGCGGTGGACAACTGTAGACACACGGTAGTCGCTACTGTGACTCATTGTAGAAATTGCCGGATGGTTTACACCGATTGCGTCAAGCTAGTGATTATAGGCTGTCTAAATGACTACCGGTGCATACCGGCGCAGCTCCTAGCAGACGCCAGCGAGGGCAACCTGTATGAGCGGTACGAGCGAGGGCAACACCTGATGACCCTAGACACTGTCGACAACCTGAAAACATATTAAAAAAACTTAACACTTTAAAAAACCACCGTGAGTACAATCATCAACAAACGGTGACTACAGCCTATCTACTGATTTTACCCTGTCAACAGGAAGGAATAAACGGTCTAGTTTTCTCATTTTTTGATACGAATGTGCCATCGCTTTAGCATCACATTATTGATAATAAAATCTGGGAAAGGCTTTCCTAAAGCAGCTGATTGTTGCCGCAGTGAGAATGCTGGCTGCCATATCAGAATCATTTAAGACAGATGCACAATGGGTATATTTACCACGAATGTCTGCTGTCTTAGGCGGAACCTTGCAGGACAAATACCGGGACCCAGCAGAGCTGCGCCATAAAAAATCGGAACTGCGTGAGGATTTGAAGGGAGTCCTTAAGGGTCTACGATATCTGCATGGAAAACGTATCGCCCATCGTGACCTGAAGGCTGCCAATATCTTACTCACCGTCGACGGTACACCAAAGATCGCTGATTTTGGTTTAATCGTGCAGCTGGCGCGGTCCGTCACCGGCAGCCAAGAAATTTTCCCGGGCGCCGGCACCATCCGGTACATGGCACCTGAAAATTTCAATCCGGCACACGGTCGGCCGGGAACACGGGCTGATATTTGGGGGGTGGCCTGTGTAGTCTTGGAGATGCTGTATGGACATGAGCCCCGCTTTTACGAAGAAACCACAACCGGAACCGGTCCACGGCCCCTGCAGGAATTCGAGATACGGATTGCACTCAATCGCGGAGACAAACCGTTCTACGATAAAAGTGACTGGCAAGCCAAAAGCGGACTGAAGGGACGGTTTGTAGATACCGCGGAAAATTTTCTGGACACCTGTTTTCGGGCCAAAACGTCAGAGCGACCCAGTGCGGAAGCCCTAATCGAACATTGCTTCGTGCAGGTATGTGCACTAGCGGAGCTAAACGCTTTCAGCAGAACTCACAGGCCTGCTTTAGAGAAATAGTTGAAGTTCCATTATGCAACTGCCCGCTTAGTTCCAAAATTTACATCTTGCAAGGATGTTTGGTGGGAAGTATTTGTTAGCAAGCTCATTATCAGGAAACGAATGCATCTTAATCGGGTTTCGTTTAGGGAAAGCCATTGAGCACCTCTCCACCCATCCGTAGAAAATCCGGTCGGCTGGACAACGTAGCGCCCGCAGAATCTGCGCATTCTTTACGTCTAACGGTAAGTTAATCGCCACGTAAAGGTTGCAATATTATCACGGTGGAAGATCTTCTTGCCCGCATCAGCTTTGGGCCATAATATATACTGTAACCGCGCTAAAAAGTTGCGCTCACTGCCTCTACCACACGTTGCACAGGTCATCGGGCAGCGTGCTCGCCGTTTGCGATAATGATATACCAGACTCCGTGGTGCAAAATCTTCGAGCGGCTACTGTACTGGCCTACTGTTTTATCGAAATAAACTGAATGTAATCATGCAATTCTGTTTAGCGCACGCCGTCTTCATCGACATCATCGCTGGAATCACGGGAATCATTGGAACCATTGGAATCACCGAATTGGTTCGGCAACGATACAGACCAACAATTGTGTCCCAGTTGTGTGACCGTGGTAGGACAACCATTCCCTATCATTCGTACACAAGTTTTTCTCTTGTCGGAAATGGAATTTTTTTAGCATGATCGTGCTGGCACGACAGTCAGCCGCTCTGAGCTATTCTTTCGCTCGATAAACGACCGCAGTGGAGGTGTTCCTTGTGTGGTCAACACCGTGCCGTCGGAATTGCCTTTTGCGATGCCAGTGTTTCGGGATGGGAGTGCAAGGCGTTTAGAGTGGGAGTGCGCTCAGCCAGATTCTACCAATATGGTTCGCGTCAGCCGTGTTCAACAGCGAGGTGTCTTGGAGGAAATGGCATCGCCATCGTTTCCGGTCAGTCGGACGATGTCCCGCTCCCATGCCATTCCAATTATGTTGCCAACTCCGCAGTCGTCGCTGATGTTTGGGGGCAGTTTGCCACAGGAAATGGCTGGTAATCGGATTCGCCAACGTAGAATGTCGAATTCCATACCGACAGCATGGAAGACGGTATGGAGGCAAGATCACTTTGACTGCTGAATGATCTTCATATTCCGAGTCCGAGATTATATGGCATATTCTTACGATTTTCAACCTCCGATTTCTGTTGCTCCTCTTGCTTCCTGGAGAACAATTTCACGATCTGCCACAATCGGGGGAACCGGCTACCGATGGTACAGGCCGCCGTCAGAATGACCGAAGAATTTGTAAAAACGTTAATGGTTAACTTGCTTGCTTGACCTGGCATCCCATATCGTGCTGTTTTGTATGATAAAATATACTAAATTTAATAATATTTTAACCGCATTCTGCATCGACGTATTCAACTGAATTTTTTAGTACATCTACAGTAAGCCTTATGTTGAGTTTAGGGAATTCTTATAGGAAAGCCGGCCTACCTTACTAAATATGCGCCAAATAAAATATGAAAAACAGCTCGTATTAACACGTAAAACGTAGAACAAAATAAAAAGGAGAAATTATACGCAAGCTGTGAAAATACAAATATGGGCACGGTGAAAGGTACAGTGATGGGTCTGCTGATAAATTTGTGTGTGAGACTCTCGTGCACTAAGTACAAATACTCTTGTCGGTGAGTGCTGTTCAATGATTATTAGTTAAGCATTCCTTCCAGAAAACTTTTCGCGGAATCGCGAACTAGTTAACTGTACTGCCAAACCGGCCAAAAATTGTTGAAATGTGTAAAAATGATCAACCAGGTCTTTGACAGTTCTGCAATGGCGGCGATTATTTTGCTCTTATTTTACCTGCGGCTGCGGCAGAGTTCGACTGCCCTAGTCGTGATGAATACGGAAGTTCGGGTTTCACTGTCAGCGCCGAGATAAAGCTATCAAAGTTGCAACAGTTCTGGGAGCCTTATACTGTTCTGCACACCGACGAGGATTTCAGCAAATTTTGAAATCGACGAGGAAAATCCTACCAGGGCTCATTTTCCGGGTATAAATTTAAAAAAATATAATCTTTTGTAAAACGCTAATATATTTTAAAGCTAGTATGTTTAAAAAATTACTTCATCTGCCATGGTCGATAGGGCGTGGCCAAACAAAAATTAGATGAGTACCAATGTACCATTCATAGTGCTCCAAGCTATTACATAGCATTACTACAGACGTTTTTGGATTTTTTATGTTGAACTTTTCCATATTGCGCTCATTGCGTTCGATATGCCCATGAACGGCTCCTGTTGCCCAGCTCTAAGGCCGAAGCCACAGCTGCTAGATTGTAAATTTTCTAAAATTAGTTTCGTTATTCCCTGTTGATATGCTTTTGAAACATGTGTTGTTTAACGTACACTGATACGACTCCGCGTGCACAGCCTGTTTGGAAACGGTTACGCAAAGGAACAGCAAAACATATAAACCTATGAGTTACGCTAATCAAGGCACATAGGCAAAGTTAATCAAAATTTTTGTTTTAGGTTATTTACGGCTGTTTATATTTTATTACTTGTACAACATCCAAATTAAGACTATTTCAAGGTGAACTCTTCATTTAGCCACCTTTCGGTTAGCACATGACCTCTTAAACGGTTCAAATAAAATTACAAATTAAACAATTATATTTTAAAAGGTTAGAATTATATTTTAATAAATGTGGATTTAAAAGTACGATCCACAACATTGCGAATTAAAGGTTAAACTCTGAAATCGTACCACCAGAACACCCTCTATTTTACTCTAATGTACAAAGAAGCATTGTTCGTTACGCTTGCAATTTTCCAAGTTTTCGATCGAATTAAAAGTTCTTTGCGGAATATACAGTCTCAGCCGGCATTCTTCGATAAGGCTCGTCACTCTTTAATTGATATGCGTGCCATTCTCTGATAAGGCATTCAGACGATCTAACGCAGGCCCGCCATGGGCTATAATAAAATGCACGAAAAACTGGAATTTCAGATCAGCGGCATGTGCCGGTATAATGACAAAGAGTGCGAGGAAGTCGATGTAGATGCCGACAAGCTTTCTGGGCCGGCAGCACTGGTTCTACTGAATACTAGCAGCCAGTCTGATTCCGACTGAACGCATTTTTGCAAAGGCGAAAGGTTATGTTCCTTCGACGATTCTGTAATTTCAAGCAATTCAATTGCAGACATGTAGTGAATTCCTGTGAATATTGTTATTCTTTTATACGACGTTTGATTCTGCACTAATACTGATTTCTAAATAGTGTATTAACTTGTTCAAAATTTATTAGTCCAGCCCACTAAAACGCATTGGAAATATAATAGTCCCTCTCCCTCACTCCCAAAAACAAGCCCATGCCCGTAATCGAAGTCCCTCTGCAGGGCAATCAATATTTGAAGCCCACTGCTTGCAGTTCGATAATTACGGTAAGCGTTTTGGAATTTTTTAACAGTCATAACTCCCGTACCAGATCTTGCGCGCACGAACCATTTTCACGAGTTGGCACTGCGCGGCACAATGGTCGTGATCGGCAATCGAAATGCACACTAAGAATGATTTAAGTATACAGATGTTTGCTACATACAGCACTTGCCAAATAACTACCAAGGAAGTTGCGAGAATTTACAATTTTCAAACGGCTGTGAGTCCAGTATCTGGTTGCATGATCATGGTAGGTACAGTACAACAGTACATCGTACAGATGGCTATCAAACGATCCACACGATTTAAAGTCGACGCTCACTGGTAAGGCTGAAGACAGCGCTTTGGGTAGAGAATAGATGTAGACTTATAGTTCAAGTGGCTTCTCGCAAACGTCTACAGAATTCGCGCATAACAGCCGCTGTAAATTGTCGATACGGTCTACACTACCGAAAACCAACACACCGGAAGTTGCATTGACAACAACAATTATTCGGAATTATGTATTTTCAGACCTACTTGTTTACCGCCGCTATTCTGTTGGCTGCAGAGTTCGCTGGTATTTCCGAACAGTAACTGACCAGGATTTGAATTATATTTTTTTTTGTTTTTCTAGAACCGTTCAGCGAACTGGAAGCCGAATGCAGCACATCGTCAGCAGCCATTGCATCTCCCGATTCTGTCGTCCCGGTGGAAAAGTTCTTCTTCCGCACGGATAATTTTACGCAGGCCGAATATTTCGCATACTCGGTTTTGGTAGACGGCTCAACGCCTCTCTGCGACATTGGTCCTTTAGTGCAGTCCTTTTATCATCAGGTAGAGGGTGAAAGCACGATTTACCTGACGTACATCGAAGCGCGCTGTTTAGATGGAGTCCGCGCCGCGGCCGCCCAATTGACTCGCAACATCCACAACATCAGCTCCGACCGCGCGGTGACGCTCCAGTTGCACGAACGCGCCGACACGGACGATCCGGTGCACTATGACGTCATCGACCCGGTTCGTCAGCTACTGATCGAGCTGCACGTGCTGCGCTGCGTCACGGCGACCATCACCGGCAAAATCTACGCTGCCGGTACACTTCCGAATTTGGTTACCCTGGAACTGCAAGGGGGCAGGAACCTGACGATTCGGAAACGGGACTTTTCCCAGATGCAGAACGTGCAGATGATCCGTTTCGTTATCTCCACGATCGCTATGATAGAGACACACACGTTCACCGATTTGCCAAGGCTGAAAAGCCTGATGTTGGAGTATGACCTCGGTCTGGAATTGATGGCGTTGCACCGGGGCCACGAGTCCCCTTTAACCGAGGCTGATTTTGCCGTCGTACGCCGCCTGCATTGTGACTGCTCCTTGGCGTGGCTCCGCAACTTCCTTAAACAGAAGCTGCACTTGGCCGCCCCTAAAGAAACCGGCGAAGTCGCAGTGATTGGGAGTTATAGGACTCCGGCGGTCACCACCCATGAAGAGTTTCCCAGTGTTTTCAGTGTGGATTGCACCGGCAATCTGACGTACGATAACATTCGTGCCGGCACACACTTTTCGTACAACACGTCTTGTTACGATGTGGCGCAGTGCTGAAGTATCTGGCGCCTTATGCGTGACTGTGAGAATACGCTTCTTTACTTACGATATTCAAGTTTTCGAAATCCGAGGCTTATTCTGTACTTGACGAATTAAACAGTGTCTTCATGTATAAGCAAATACGATTGTGCTAAATATTGAATTCTCCGGTAGCTCTGGAGTTTGGCTTCTGTTGGATTTATTTACGCAGTAATAATTATCAGCCGCAGTTTCGTCTCCGCGTTTCTTGTGGTCCACGGCCACTTATTTGATTTTCGGATGGATATTTATAATATAACATCTATGTTTCGCCGAAACGTCATTATTGTAATATTATCGCACTAACGCAAAAACACGGATCTTATGTGCGGTCAGAAGTGGTAACTCGATTACCTGATCACCTAACGGACTCTGTGCACTGGACGACAGTGGTCGCATAGTCACTCGTTCACCTAAAGGTCTCAGAGCACCGGACAGTAGTGGTAGCGCAATCACGCTCACTAACGGGCTCTGTGAGCCGCTCAATAACGGGCTCTGTCACCCGCTAACTAACGGGGTCTGTCTCATCTAACGGGCTCTTTTACCCGCTCACCTAACGGGCTCAGTCACCCGCTCAACTCACGGACGTTTTCACCCGCTAACTAACGGCCTCGGTCACCCGATCACCTAACGGGCCATGTCACGCGCTCAGTAATGGGCGAGGTTACCCGCTCGCCTAACGGGCTCTGTCACCCGCTCAATAATGGGCGAGGTTACCCGCTCGCTGACGCGCTTGGTCTCAGTTAACGGTCGGTCTATTCGGATGCGGCCGGTCTATTCGGATGCTCCGTTGTAATAGCTTTTATTCGTATCGTTTGACTCTTTCAAGGGACTATAGTGGCACTTGGTAGTTCGGTCACTGACGGCCCTAACATCAGCTTGGTCACTGGTTCCCTAACGGGCTTTGTGCACTGGACAGTGGAGGTAAGCGCAGTTACCCGTTCACCTAACGGGCTCTGTGCACGAACAGTAGTGACTGCTCAGTCGCTCGTTCCTTGACGAGCTCTTTGAAGCCGAGAAATTTGGGTTAATTCGGTCGCCGGTTCCCTAACGGGCTTTACGCTGGAGAGCAGTGACAGCTCGGTCATCCGCTCACCTAATGAGCTATAGTAACAGTACGGTCACTTATTAGCCTAACGAGCTCAGTCACCTAGACTATAGGGGTATTTCGGTCACTCGCTGAACTAACGGGTTTGTGCACTGATTACTATTAGTGGCGGTAGTTCGGTCTACCACTGATTGAACAGACAATCATAGTAGATAGTGGTGATAGTGTAGCGATAGCTGCTCAGCCGGCACTAGTACAGAAATTGTCCTCGATGACAATGACGTTACATATGTAGTCGTTCTTGTCGTAATAACGGTCTGCAAATAAAATTCATTTTGATAATTTAATTAGCAGAAATTCATAGACATTCATTTTTTAAATATATTTCAGTTGGTTTACGTGGCAGCACTGCTTGGTTAAAAATACCACGAAGATAAGGATTATTATATTAATTTAGTTGCATTTGGTGAAGGTAGTCAAAACTCTTCGACTTTGGCGTTCCAAGCGGGAGAGGTTCTGAAAGAAATGAATACTATCTGGCCAGTGTTTCGACTACGGGCTTTCAAAATAAAATGTTGGTTTTGGTCAGTCTTTTCTGGTTTGCCGGCCCTGGTGCATCCCATTCGTGGCAATATAGATCTGAATCTGGATATGACTTTAGTAGACGGCTTTCGGTGGGCTGTACATGCAGTGTGCAACAAAAATAACCACCATTACCAAATCGCAAATGCAGCTGTACGTAAAACTGTTGACAAAACCGCTAACATCGCTGTGGTTTTGTCAACCCGGCAATGGCTTATTGTATGTGCGTCATAAATGGTGCAGACGTTGAGCAGAGAAGCGTGCCATATGTTTAGGCCAGTGTGGCAAGTAATATCGTCCGACATGCGACTAATATGAACTCGGAAAGTGCCAGCTGAAACACTGCCTGCTAATCCCAAAGCTGCTGTATGGATCCCGCACAGAAGCCATCGATGATGGTGTGCGCGTTGGCATGCAGTCGATCTTGAACATACGTGTGACAGACCTCCAGTGGAGCCAAATGACACTGCCGGTTAAGGACGGTGGACTGGGACTACGCACCACTAAATCGCTAGTTTTTGCTGCCTTTTTGGCATCGGTGTATTTAGTGGTGTCTCTTGTTTCGGACATCTATCAGCCCTCGACGGTAGCTCCTGGACGCTGTGGTAGACTTGTGGGCATGATGTATTAGATTCGAACCTCCGCCCGAAGAAAGTAGAAAGTTTCAGTGTTCTTGGGATCGCCCAAACGATAAACGCTGTCGTAGCTTTGCTGAAGTTCAGTTTAACGAGCGAAACTGATAAATCAGTGCTGCTGCCTGCTTTTCATCGTAACTTTGGCGCATGGTTGAACGCTCACCCAGCACCATACCTGCGTACATTCCTCCGGGACGAAGATATCAGAATCTGGTGTCGCTCTTCGAATTGGACTCCCCGTAGTTGAAGAACACGACTGCGTAAATTGTGGAAGCCATGTTGAGAGGAACGCGCACTATAAATTGTCTTGTTTCTGGTAGTAAAGGCAGGTTGTCTCGTCATGTCGAACGACTCGAACCGAACAACGAAACCAAACGTGGCTTGGAGACTGCGGGGTACCCTTGTCAAAGTGAACCGACAGGTCTTTCTGACAAGCACGGCAAACGTCCGGGTGGTATGACCTTGTTTCCCGTGCACGATGGTACGGCGGTTGTACGGGAATGTCAAAGGAATCAACATCTAGTGCGGGCGGTCTGGGGGAATTTTTTGTCCCTTAAACTCGCGCGGGTACAGTAGTAGAATCGTACTAACCGCGGTTACCCTTTCTCGTTTTTGCAAGGATGTTGGGCCAGACGGAAACAGTTTCTCGTACTTAGTTTGGCACACAGACGGAATGAGGAGCGGTCGGAAACGGTACAGTGCATGTATAAAAATCCGTATTCGTAGTCACTGTACAGACTACAGAGCACAGCAGGCGGGTTGCACTGGCAGCGTATACGAAGGCGGAGGGGAGGGGCACGCAATTGTGTCACTAACTACAGAAAATATGCATTGGCACGTTCTTACATCGGTGATTTCTGCGCCGTTTCGCTGCGCCGTTTTGAAGAATTGCAAAAAGGTAGCAGGATGAGAATGACAGCCTTTGTGTTAATATACCTTGAAATACTGAACTGAAATTGTAAGCGGGAAATAGCATTGTAACCGTGATTACTGTACTTTGCGAGGCCCACTTGTCTGAGGAAAAGCGGTACCATGTCTAGTTTATTTGCGTTTGATTCCAAACTGCAAATCCGATACGTACTTTCTAACCGCGTCAGATCTTCGCTTTTCTTGATAATTCTTATAATTTAACATTGGTTTAATTTTTAGATTGATTTTTTTCGTGCACTTTTCGAATTTGGCAAATCAATTTGTTTCAAAGACATAATAATTTCTGCGAACCAGCTACCGTATTTGCAATCAATTTACATGCGTTTCACTGCCCGCCGTGCCCGGAAGTTTCAAAACCATGCAGACCCTGAATTTTGCTATAAGGTTAAACCGCGAAAGCCAGTGCACTTTGTTACATATTTAACTCATGACAACGAACGAAATCAAGGTAACGGAAGTATGCTATGAGGTGCGTTCCTTGTACTCGGAGAAATACACTCGACACCGGCACCAGGTGAATGCAAAGCAAGCGTCGATGTAAGCTGAAAACCCCGAAACATTTATAGCACTTAAAGTGTTTCCGGCAACGATCACGTTGTTCTCGAGTGGTTCTCATTGCACAAGAACTAGGATCGCGTTTTGAGGAATCCTTAGGCCTAGAATATGACTGGACATGCTTAATTGCATCACACTGCTTTTTTTTTAAAAAAAATAACGAAAAATTGCCAAATTTGATTGTGCAAAATGGATAAAAAAATAAATTTTCAGCAGAAAATCTGTTTACAGGGGCGATTCTATACACAGCCGTCTGTGAAGTCGGTAATTACGAAATGTTTAATCCTTCGTAAGAACGCGCGGTCAGTGGTTGCGATTCACTTTTTTGATGCGAACTTTAGCTTTTCTCTTGTCTCTCTGTCAGCAGGCACCTCCGTCCTCACGCTGATAGGATTACCACTGTGTTCCGCCAATAGTTTATGGGTCCTTTTATCGGGAAGTTTCGCGTAAATAGATTCAGCCCTTGAGTCTGCGCCCTCGTAATGTGTTGGTGTCTCGTACAGTTCTTCCCTTCCAGATCCTCTGGCTTCGGCTACTGTTTGTACGAACGCAGGACGACCTGGATGCCTTTGCAGGGCAGGCTTCTCTTTCGACAACTTTTCGGGAAGATTCTTTTCAGATATGCCGGAAACATTTACGCGTGAATGCTCTGCAGCTGAACAAAAAAATATTATTAGAAATAATAAAAATACGGATGCAAAATCGCTGTGACCAAGTCTGTGATTGTATAATCCGAAAATTTATTAATAACATTCTAAAAACGTTGTGTGTGTTATTGAAAATTTCTCATTCGCAACAAAATAAAATGATGTTGTTGGCTGTTGTTAATACGCTTACACTGAGAGGCCTGATCGTGCATAGATGCTTTTTTATTTGTATATTTGTATATTTGTATTCTATATATTCCTTGCTGGGTTTCGCTTGTTGCAGATTTATTGACACCGAGAAGAAGAAAAAATGAAGTGGTGCTATCGTATCTATATTCTTTTACGATTATATATTCTTTCTATATTCTTTTTTTCCACATCATCTCACACTGATAGTCACAGTCTAACCGATTCTGATACTTGCCAGGCATCTGCACAACGGCATCTGTACTATGACCTTTCCCTGGGCATGTCTTGTAAATTATAAATGGGATCTTATGTAGGATCGTCTTACTTGAACGCTCAATCTCAGCGGCTGCCAATCCCGTGCTTTCGGAGATTTGTGGGTCTTCCGGCCTACTGGAAATGAGGTAAACCATCTCAAAAGGTTTTCGTATCGATGGTGTTGCAGCAAATGACACTGCACAAGCAGGAAGAAGTTGGTTTCGCAGTGTTGACACGCTTTCTCGCTCGGTTGGTTCAAAGCGGAAACAGGAAGCGAACAGTTCCAACAATGCGGTATAGTCCCCACAATAGCTCTGATAATCGGGCTGGCTCTTACCGCTTGCCGCCATTATTGTGATAGCAAGAAACGGGTTTTGCTCGTAATTAAGGCAACGTCTTTCTTTATTTTTAAAAGTAGCATAATGTAGAGGATGGGTTTCGCTGATAAGGTATAACAACAAACATCCAAATCCCCAAACGTCCGCCCTCTGGAAGCATTCTATGCCCATTAGCCCAGTTTCTGCAATGATTTCCGGAGCAGCATACAACAGAGCACGCACGGCTTCCTCGTGATGGTATTTTACATAATCGGAATCGATTTCGTCCATTTTCAGCACGGAAACTTGCGCTGTCCGTCCCGAAACAACAACTTTATGCGGACGGAAATCAAAGCCACCTTCCTGATTGTCATGGCGCGAGGCAACGGTATCTATAATTGCTGCGGCAACCTCCAATTTGTCCAACATACGACAGGAAGGCTTCTGAATGAAATCCTCAACAGTATTCATGGTATGATTTATCAGCTTTTTACAATCCAATATTTTGGAAATTAGGACGAATATCCCGTATAAACGATAGGAAAAACTGATAAAAATTCTGGATATTTTGTCAGTTGCTGTTGCGTTATTAATAACTAACTGATCAACATACGACGATTTCTGCAGCAATGGTTTTTATTTTGCTTCGGCCTAGCGAAGAAACAGTGTCTGTGTGATTGCATGACTTGCACTAGCTCTACCGGTTTATTGCCTACCGTAGAACTACTAATCTCTGCGTCAACCGCATGGTTGCATGCCTGGGGGCGTTTGCGTTTGATGAAAAGATAAAAAGCTGATGAAAAGCATTACTAATACGTACTACACTGCAAGGCGCAATGGCGACAGTGCTATGCTGCGCCTACAACCACTCGCGCAATCTAGAAGCTGTCAAGCAGAGCTGAAAATATTTATTTCAAGGAGAAGTGAGTAAGCCTAATGGTAGTCTACAGTATTAGGAAGTCAATTTTTCTTAACTGAGCGCTTCTTTTGTAAAAATAGTTTTTACGCATTGACTGCTATATTTTCACAAGACTGCAATACAACGCAGCTTTCAGGGTATAAATTCATTTATGGGAATTTCGTTTATGCCATTATTTATTGACTGCGACAAGTTGATGAAAACTTTTTCGTTTTAGATGTTCGTAGTGGAAGATATACTCCCAGAAGGCGGATTCATAAGCAAATTACCGAAGGACTGGCAGCCTCGAGATGAACGGATGCAGCGGCTACTGTTTACCGTAGACCATCAAAACCAGAAGATCTTCATAAAAGCTGTCACGGCGAAGATCAAGCGGGAAGTTTTTAACAGTACATTTGTTCCAAGGATAAGAGTGTTACTTAACCTGGATCATTGGAATGTTACCAAATACTGCGGCTTAGCTCTTGCCGAACCTGTTTACTGCAATGAAAACCACCTTTGCCATCTTACAGCCAGCCTTTATTACGCCGGTATTTAATCGCAGTTCATACACGAAACCCGAAAATTTTCTGCCTGCTATGGCAGGGGATAAAAGGTGGCAGTGGCACCTGCCACTGGCAATTGCCACCGGCAGTGGCGGTTGCCACTACGCGTTCTGGCAAGCGATATACTGTAACGTGGCAACTGCCGGAACAAGGAAATGAGATAGATGTGCCAGCCAACGATAATCTCTGTATAAAATATCTAAAAAATTAAAAAGGAAGTAAGTCGCCGGGTAGTTCTAATTTATGGTACGTGTTCTGGTGGTGGTAGAGGTAAGCGTAGCGGTACTGGTGGTGGTAATGGGACTGGCAGCGGTTATGGTAGTGGTAAGGTGGAAACCCAAATTCCTTAGCTGTCTTGATTTTCTCATCTGTTTTTGGGATGTTTTCTTATGCATTTGTTTTCTTACTCGCTAGGTTTTCTTATGGTTGCTTCTTAGATTATTCTTAGATTTTCTTAGGTTTCTTAGGTGAATTCGGGTTATTCTTAGGTTATTCTTAGGTTATTCTTAGGTTATTCTAAGGTTTTCTTTTCTGAGGTCTTCAATTTTTTTTCTTAAGTTTTGTGTTGTTTCTTAAGAAAATCTAAGAAATAAACTAAGAAACAGCAAAATATATCCTAAGAAATCTAAGGAAAATAATAGAATTAAGAATGCTGAAAAAGCTAGGAAAGTAGGAAAACTGGGACACCTGACAATGAGAAACCAAGCAAAACAAGGAAATCTGAGAAAATTGAAAAGATGCAGTCCCACGTCCGTAACCACTTCCATTACCATCACCACCACCATTAAAACCACCAGTACCTAAGAATTATGTACTATACCTACCATTACCGGCATCGGTGACACTACCAGCACCGCTACCACAGCAAATACCAGAACCATTGACTAGCGTTACCCGGTGACTTACTCCCTTCTGAATTTTTTTTTTATTTAAGAAAGAGATTATCGTTGGATGGCACGTCCATCTCATTTGAAAATTCGGTCAGTTGCCACGTTTTATCGCTTGCCAGAACTCGTAGTGGCAACTGCCACTGCCGGTGGCAGCTGCCAGTGGCAGGTGCCACTGCCACCTTTTATCCCCTGCCGCCTGCTATAACATCATGATTTTTGTTTAGGTAATGATTTACGCGCTTGGACGAAAAATAATTTGAAGGACACTGGCGTCATCTCCCCTGAGCACATAAAACAGTTTCTCTGCCACGTGTTAACCGGGCTCCATTACTTGCATGTACAGTGCAAACACAAAATATTTCACTGCGATATCAAGCCACAAAACCTGATTGTAGTTCACGCTGACCAGCGTGTAGTGATCATCGACTTCGAAGGAGCTGCAGTAAATGGGGAACTGAGCCACGAAACGGAGAACAACTGCTACACTCCTATATACGCCGCCCCGGAACTCTTGCACTGTACTGCTTTAGCTCCCAATGAAGAAGCAGAAGTTTGCGGTAAAACCGATATCTGGAGTGTGGGCTGCGTTGCGATATACCTGGCAACCGGGGAGGAGCCCGTCATTTGCGAGTGGAAAGGCAGTACGGGACCAGGAACGCACGAATGGGAGAACTATTCTTATGGCAAAAAATATACATATCATACAAGTGCGGTGGTGTCTGTTGGTGGTCGAAAAGGCAAGCCACAACTGCCGGAACTTTCCAGTGCCGAAGGAGACCAGAATTTGTTAAATTTTATAAAGTCGTGCTTAATGTTCGACCCGGAACAGCGGAAGTCGGCAGCAGAGCTTTTGCATGATGCATATTTAAAATCAGCAGCTCCAGAATTCTGCCCTAAGTTCATGGATAACAGCATGTGCGCAATCTTAAGCGAGGGAAAGGAACGACAGCGTCTGGAATCATTCTGATGGCAAGAGACCGTCAGCGTTGCATAAACCTCAAATGCCTTTATAGTCGGAAATAAATTATACATTTTAGAAATCAATATTAAGCGCAGCTACCGAACATTGTTATCTTTAAAAATATAGACTGCTGTCACTGCGGGACACATACAATGGACGACGAAAAGAAGTTGAACCGATCAGTCGGTCCGCGGTTCAAAAATAACCTCGCAACGACACGCCACCAGTAAAACTTAGACGCTTACTCACTTTCTTTGCATGCTACTCACGCTCGCGCTCCGTGAATATCGAAGTGCAACTACCCTAATTGCACAATATCAAAAGGCGTAGAAAAAAATTCTTAACTTTTTTATGCTAAACGTGGCTGTTTATGGCGAACAGCACAAATTCTAGCCATTTTGCTTTCTCGTAGGCACAGCATAGCCGATGTGTGCGCAAAACCGTTTGGCTTGCAATCTATGCTTAAGTCTATGGGAAAGCAAAATGGCTAGAATTTGTGCTGTACGCCATAAACAGCCACATTTTTAGTACCAAAAAGTTAATATTTTTTTCTACACCTTATGATATGCAATTAGTATAGTTGCACCTCGATATTCACGGAGCGCGAGCGTCTGAAAGTAGCATGCAAGGAAAGTGAGTAAGCGTCCAAGTTTTACTGGTGGCGTGTCGTTGCGAGGTTATTTTTGAACCGCGGACCGACTGATCGGTTCAACTTCTTTTTGTCGTCCGTAGTAAATGCGGTTTGCTATGCATAGACCCTACCAGTCTGTATAAGGTGATAAGCTGATAAGGATTAGGATGGTACCATAAGTCCATGCTCCTGTTGTGCGGTATTTTGTTAGAACCAGTTTCAGAATGTTTTTACAGTCCAACACAAAACCTCTTTACCGATCTGCTTATTTGTTATTTACGAAGTATTATAAATCAATTATTTCCATTAATAATGAACGAATATTTTGCTTGTTTTCCATTACTGACCGTTACATATGACTCCGAATTCATCATTACTTAACTGAATCAATTAGTTTTTCCAGCTTTTTTTGTTTCCTTCTAATTTGCTTCGAAAGCTCAGGTTTTGCATTTCTGCTTCAATGGTTACGCGGCTGTGGAGATATAGATCTTTTTCCTTGGCATCCTAACGAATACACCTGACCGATCCTCGTATGTACACGTGCCGTAGATCTGTGTACTCTTTATACGGGATGGTGTACAAAACTTGCGATTTGGCAAACAGGCAGCTGGATATACAGTAGCTATTCACCAATGGACTTCAATCTCATAATCCAAAATAAATTTTATTCAACGCCAAGGGGAAAGCTGTGTTGACTAAGCCTTGAAAACTTTCATTTGCGCACAAGAAGCACTATCAAACTTGTGTGAAACGATAATACTTTTAGTTACCGTTGCTGCTCTCAAGCGTCGACTTTGCTGACACTCACAGTCTTATCATGGTGCGCAATGACTTTTGATTGTTGCGCACGATATTCTTCTGGTAAGATGATAACCTGTCATATGTCAAATTCCAGCACAATTGTTGTCTAGAATCAGATGTGCTCATTCAACAATACGTCTATCACATTCATTTTCGGAACAATTTGTCCATTAAAGCCACCTGAAAGTGCGCCAGTGTTCTCACCTTTTTATTTATACAGACCACATCCGTTTACAAACGATAACATTGCAGGCGGTTAATGTACACATAATACGATTACGGTGTAATGTTGACTAACTGAATATAAATGTCTACGATTGGGCATCGGCCTTCATTAAACAATTTTTCAAAATTAACATTTGTAATTGGAATTAGCTTCTACCACTTCCTTTCTTCACGACTGTGGAATTGCGCTGGACAATTTTTTTGGAGCTTAAATCCTGCACTTACCCTGCTTTCTACCTTTCAGTTGGTGGCACGACCTCATTTGGTGCGGTTGCTGCACGGTCGAGCTCGGACTGTACTGTAAGTGAGACAAATCCTTCGATCCATGCGCTTGGTTTCTTGATTCTTCCTTTTACTTAATCTAGTTAATGTTACTAGTAAATCGCAGTGCTTCCTGTCACTTTAACGGTGTGCAAATATTTATTTCCACCCTTGTCACCTAACATTGTAAATAGACCGGGTCGTTCGTGCTGATTAAAGGAATTTACTTTTAGGGAAGTGCCGTTATTCATCTATTGTTACATATGGTTATACCTACAACGCGTTTCCGTAACCAGTCACACATCAATCCGCACGATTTTTTGTCTGATTGAAGACCCTCTTTTTGGGACGGCAGAACTGTATGAACTGCAACAGCCATGCCCATTGCATGGCTAGCAAAAAAACTTTTCGGGAACGTGGGGAGGAATGCTGGGGCTGTTGCTGCCGCCCAAACGCAAGCCGGTCTGGAACGATTCGGACGGGATCTTCAGCAAGCGGCAATCCAGCTGCGCCACACCCAGCACATCGTCCACGCAATCGGCCAGCACACTGTACACGGACTAGACCCGGTGGCGCAGTTCGGCCAGCATCTGCAAAAGGCCGCGGAAGCTTTCCAGAATATGCAGATGAATGTCGGCGGTCTGGAAACGGTGGGACGGGAACTGGGACGCGAGTTCGGCCAGTCATTGGTAGAGGCTGCCGAAATTCTCACCAATTACAATATCGATATTTCTGGACTGAACGAAGTCGGCGAGAGTTTCGGTCAGCGGCTGCTGGAAGTGGCCAAGGTGATTGGAAACACCAATCTCCACGTGCACGGACTGGAAAGGTTGGGTGTAGCGCAGTTCGGTAACAGTGTGGAGCGAGCGTTGGCGCATATGCGCGACATGCAGGTGGATATTGGACCATATACATTCCGGGCCATGCTGCATGGTTACGATGTGGTGACGTACGCCGTCCAGGTGGCTCTGCTTATCGTTGTTTTAATCGGCTGGCATCTTGTACGGCATGACGATTTTTGGCCAGGGATTCTTACAGCCGTTGTTGGACTGACGGCGTTAGTCTATACCACGGTTTTCAAGCCACGGGCGTTGGAAAATCTCGCAGCGAGAACCACCATTCTCACACCGGTCACGACTACAAACAAGGAACAGGAACCCGAAGGGTAAGCACAAGAACAGGGGTTAGTAATACTGTCATGCTTCCGATATTAAATTTTAAAATCCCTGTTTTTATTTTATATTAAATTTTAAAATGTCATCGCAAAACAGACAACCGCCACAATGTTGCGGTCACCGATCTTTCTGCGCACTGTCCACCCAGAAAAGTAATTTTATGCAACTTGATACGTAAACAGCGTAACTGTATCGAGGAACTATGGATGAACTCCATGACAGAATAAAAGTAACTTAGCACTGAAAAACAACGGAACTGAATTTTGTATGAACAAAAGCGTTAGAACTACCGTCAGCTTAGGCTGTTCGGGTAGCCGCGAGCTAAAAGGACTGGTAACGGTAATGTCCGATCGTTATTTAAGATTTTTTCCCGAAAGCCTTTTTATTGCCGAGAATTTGTTGAATACCGCAATTTGTTGGTTTCCGGTATTTGCTGATTGTGGTCCTGATTCCTGACGGAAGTGTTGTCTTTCAAATAGTGGTGCAAGAAACCCACTGACAGCACCAGATGAAGCAGCACCACTTCAAGAGGAGCCCTTGTGTACAGCGCTTTCCAGTAGCGTACGACAAGATACGCATCTAACAAAGCCAAAGTATTTTGTGGACTTTGAGTTTCCATGTCCGGGACACCGCTATGAAACCTGTGGTGTTCTGGACCGAGCGTGGTTTTGCGACACGTGCCGATCACGAATTCAGTACGGGTACGACGATAAACTGTATTGTCAGTGTGGAAGTGCCCCCGCCAACACGTATCGCTTCCGTTGTAACAAGCCTGGCCACGGGATCGGCCAAATCCATGCAGAGCCTCAAGAACTAAAAAAGAAACTGCGAACCTATAAACCTCCGAAGGAAATAAATCTGCTCCTTTTAGGTTGAAGATCAATGATTTGTCGGCATTATGTCTTAACGGCCACCAGCGTGTACAATGGCATGGCGACTCGGGGGCGTGGTTGAATACGCTTCCCGCACGCCACCATCGGACGTTATTGAGGAAAGAAGAAGAGATAAGAACTGGTACAACCCTGCAATTCCGGTATCCGCGTTGTACAGGAACACCAGGCACTCACCTTTTATTTAGTTTATAGTCCGCAGGCTCAACTGTGCGTAAGCCGCTTTTGTCTAGCAATATCTTAAAGATTTTGTTGCTGACAGGTGAACCTGGTGTCGGAAAGTCCACATGGATTAACGGCTTCATCAACTACCTAACCTATGATTCGTTGACCATAGCCGAGCGGGAAGGTCTCATATGTTTGATACCCTCGTCTTTCACTCTAACGGAGGAAAATTACGTACCCAGACAAATTAACATGGGTTACAATCCCGGTGGGACGCTTGTCGAGCATAAAGCGAACAGTCCGCTGGCAAGCAGGGAATTAACCGATGATGCCCCACAGGATACCAAAACTTACGCCTTTCCGTACAAAGACCGCATCGTTCGCTTAATCGATACCCCAGGAACTGGGAACACTCTTGATCCGGATCGCGACAGGAAAAATTTCGAGAAGATCCTCTCACATATCTCGCATGTCTCAGAGATTCACGGAATATGCGTTCTTCTAAAACCCTTTTGCACTATGTCCAACCTGATGTTCCAGTTCTGTGTGCAGGAACTGCTGGCTCGCCTGCACAAAGATGCTTCCCGCAATTTGATCTTCGTCTTTACTCATACGCGGTCGACATGGTATCGCCCTGGGGACACAATGGCGCCACTGGCCACACTTTTGGAGCAGAGTAGCAATATCAATATTCCGCTAAACAAAAGCACCATGTTTTGTCTGGACAACGAGTCGGTACGGTTCCTGGCCGCTAGCAAAGCCGGGATCCAGTTCAGCAAGAAGGAGCGGGAGAATTATGCCAAAAGCTGGGAGAAGTCGGTGGAGGAGACGGCGCGCTTGATAGATCACGTGACCCGACTCGACGCGCACCAAACGCAGGCAACCATTACGTTGAATGAAGCACGCTGCTTATTCCGGGACCTGACGAAACTCATGGCGCAAATCACCACGATTCACGAAGCAAACATCAACAGTACGCATGGCAAACAGAATGAACTGGCGTTACTTAAAGAATATAAGGGCGTCCTCCTGAGTAAACAGTATGTTAGCAAGGACCAATTGGAGCTGGTGGAAATCCCTCATCCGCGGTTGGTGTGTACTGCGCCGAGCTGCATCGAGATGTACTTGTACCAGGACAATACGGGGCAGACGCGGATTAATCACAAGACATGGTGCCACCCGCACTGTGAAGCGCAAGACGTACCCGCTGGGACGACTAATGTTGAAGCCTTGCGTATATGTCAAATGATGAACGACGCCGGTAAATGCACCCATTGTGGATGCGGTTATGAAAACCACATGCTTGTCAAAAACGAATACCGTGTCAAGCCCATTAAGGTTATGGACGAGAGCATTCCCGGTCTGTTAAAGCAAAAGGATCTGGATATTGTAGCGGCGGAAAATGTTGTCCGCCAGTTAGAGAGCCAGAAGGTGGAGCTACAGAATGAGCTGGATATCATCATCACCATGGCATCGAAATATGCTTATTTTCTGAAAACCAACGCCATGTCCAATCACAAGGATGCTCTGGATGAATATCTCCACCAGCTGATTAACCAAGAAAAGCAGAAAGTTGCTGCCGGAGGGGATCGCCAGACACTGGATGTCTGCGAAGAGATGCTGCGACGCTATACGCACGAACGCGCTGTCCTGCCGGGCGCGCTTAACAGCGCAAATGATTTGCCTACCGAAGTCACGGCCAGGACGATGCAGGAAGACGTTGAACGGTTGCTTGGGCTGACGCTCATTGGGACGCTGTTCCGTAAAATGAACTGGATGGAACAGCATGCTGAACGTCAGCGCTTCAGCTACGTGGAGACGTTGTATCGCTCACGGAATGTCGTTCGCATTCGCGATTTGGCTCAGGTACGCAATACACCGCTGCATTCGCAGTCTCCACGAGGTGTCTTGCAGAGAATATGGGATGTACGGCCGTGGCACAAGCATCCACGAATGTGACCTTCTGCTTCAACCCTAAAAGCTCTAAAAATTGGCATTGGGTGTATCCCAGCGAGGCGGATAAACACGAGAGCTGATCCCCGACATTTCTTGAATAGCGAATTAGTTGGGCTAATATGAAGGGAAATGCCGCTGCAGTTGGGCACTTTGGCAGGAAAGAATAAACGACGGCGACAATTTTAGTTGTTTTATTCAGTCACGGCGACGATTTTAGACGACGGCGACGATTTTGGTTGTTTTATTCTGTCACGGCGACGATTTTAGTTGTTTTATTCAGTCTTGATATAACAGTGTGTACGGTTATATTGTTAACCGACAGTGGATGTATGAATTTATGAGAAATAAATTGCTGTAGTAAATATTGTGCTGCAACGTAAACATTACTATTAAGCCTTCGCCAATAGCATAAAATTTGTCTGACGCCACGAAAGGCGTACGCCACGCTTTTCCCGTTCCACAAATCTAATGCCATTTTCCAGTGGTATGGCACTCGCTCGGTGTACTGATGTGGTTGCCAACCACCGCTAGCATACATAGTTCTTTTAGAGGATACTCAAATTATATAACGCCTGTAAGAGTAGAATTTGTGAATTATGGTGTTGCTTTTCCTGTCCCGAGCAAGTGGGTACCATTGGGATATTGTCTGGCTTGGAACGTGACCCACATGTTACACCTTTCACGATACTTGAAGTAATGAACTGTTTGCACAAGTGCAATATTTTGGATTAGGGTAATAATCAAATGCAGCCGCACCGTTATCTGACGAAGAAGTTAAAGGAGACATGTGTCGCGAGCTGGCTAGCTGCATCCACAAGGAAGTGCTTTTCCTTTGCATAATTGTGCGCGACCGATCGGAACAAGCCAACGAAAACATTCATACAGGCCGTCTTGGTAGCTTAAGATGCTGTTGTGCCCAGTTGACAACACATCTTGTACAACATCGTGAAACGTATGCCTCCATCCATGCTGCCGTGTGCCAAACATCGAGGAGGAGGGGCCTCTCATTCCATCAAAGACTGTGCAATTGCCATTCGCCATCGGCATTTGGAGTGGGCGGAGTTGTCCAATCAGCTTTTGCTTCTTCATTCTTTTTTAGGCCCCTTTGTGATGTGCAGGTCGGCTTGCCCTTTTTGCGGCGCCAAAATGTTGCCTTGTTGTCAGTTACGTAGCACTTTGTTTGATTGTTTTCGTGAAATTGTGAACTACATGTATTGACGATCTTGAATTGTACCAACCACAGGACAATAAAGGCTGAGACACACATACGAACATATGTCTACGTATATCCGTACTCTGTACGCCATACTCGTGCTGAAGCGTTCATTAAAAATTCTTGATCTTGAAATCCTTGCCGTGATTCAAAGGAAGAATGCACGAAACCGACCAGAACTGTACCAAGCTGACAGCAGTTTTGGGGATTGCGGAATTCAAGCCGGCATCACCTCAACGAGTGTACAATGATCGTCCGTTAGGGCGCGGAAGTACCGGAAACATTGTTTTCAAAGCTCGAGATACCGTTAGCGGCCAGAAATTTGCCGTTAAAGTGATCGAATTCCGTCCAGAAATTGTGGCCAGTGCCATGAAAGCCAACGGTGCCACATGCGATGACCTCATAATCGCGTCTGTCAAGGAATTTCGATCTATCCGCGAATTCCAACATATGAATATTGTAATCTACCACTTTCTGGATATTATAGTGTCGATCCGCAGCTGCAGCAGTATTATCTGCGGATTTTCATGGAGCGCTGCTACGGTATGTGCTTATTTTATTGAAGTTATTACAATAAGATCCTTCCTGCATGGGCCATTTTACCAAGTATTGCATTTTCAAACGGCACGAAGAAAAAAATTAGATTATTAAATGCTAAATTTTGGCAGAAATATGTGAATCTCGTGCAGTAAATTTCAAAGCTTACGCTCCGCAAATATCACGAGATTTTCCTTTTAAAGGAAAAATAAATAACCGAAGACCGGGACAGGCTGTTATAAATGCATCCAGAAATCGAAATAAACGACTTTGAAAAGCAAAATGAAAACCTTATTCTGTCGCTACCAAAATTTCGGTAATAGTTTTAAATTAGCTTCCCATGTGAACGGCTGCGAAAAAATTCCATCCTGCGCTTTGCTTTAAGCTGAACTATAAATCTCCGAACTCGTGTTTCCTGCATTTTCTATGAGACATTTACATATTTTGGATTTCTTATGTCTTCCGTAAGTAGATGACTTATCAAAAGGGAGCTTCTGGGTTCCCTTCACTGTGACTTTTTACAACTGTTTTTTGCTGTAATAAATATTTATGCACGCTTTTCTGGATAGGGAAAACACTCGAGCTCGATGTGAGCGACAGCCGACAGGCATAGAGGATATAACACGGGCTACACGGCGGCCGACGTTCTCCGGCCTTTTCGCGACGTGGACGACGGTTTGGATTATCTGCACAGCCAGCTCACTGTGCACCGCGACTTGCGCCCCGAGAATATACGTATATTCTCGGGGCCATTTACCGAGTAGTTTTTCCCGAGCGTGTGCACCGAACGCTGAAAGTCGCCGACTACAGTGCGGCCGTCATGCTGCAGGACAGCGTGACCAAGGCAAGCAAAGTGCCAACGAACGGCGGTCCGCCCTACCATTACAGAGCCCCGGAAACATTGGATCCAAAAAAAATCGGGCGCCCCGGCCGTCGATCGGATATGTGGAGTCTGGCGTGCATCCTGATCTTGATGCTGCAGGGGCAGGAGCCAGTTTTTCGCTTCGATTCCCCGCGAGGTTACAGGGACGCGAAATCCAGTGCGGATGTGCAGCAGGCTCTGGTGAACGGGGTCAGGCCGTTCATTGACGGGGATTTCAAGCGGACGGCCCGGTACAAGAACGAAGAAGCGTTTCTGGGTCTGGCTGGACTCGTGGCACTGGCGCTTGCTACGTAGAAGAATGTGGCGGAACAAGAAATTTACGAGGTCGGTACAGTGGATGCAGATAGAGTACAGTGTCGGTACAGTGGCTACACTTAGGATACAGTGGATGCCGAATGGCATTCGTACCCATCACTGTACCTTTCACCGTGCCCATATTTGTATTTTCACAGCTTGCGTATAATTTCTCCTTTTTATTTTGCTCTACGTTTTACGTGTTAATACGAGCTGTTTTTCATATTTTATTTGGCGCATATTTTATTAAGGTAGGCCGGCTTTTATATAAGAATTCCCTAAACTCAACATAAGGCTTACTGTAGTGGTACTAAAAAATTCAGTTGAATACGTCGATGCAGAATGCGGTTAAAATATTATTAAATTTAGTATATTTTATCATACAAAACAGCATGATGTGGGATGCCAGGTCAAGCAAGCAAGTTAACCATTAACGTTTTTACAAATTCTTCGGTCATTCTGACGGCGGCCTGTACCATCGGTAGCCGGTTCCCCCGATTGTGGCAGATCGTTGAAATTGTTCTCCAGGAAGCAAGAGGAGCAACAGAAATCGGAGGTTGAAAATCGTAAGAATATGCCATATAATCTCGGACTCGGAATATGAAGATCATTCATCAGTCAAAGTGATCTTGCCTCCATACCGTCTTCCATGCTGTCGGTATGGAATTCGGCATTCTACGTTGGTGAATCCGATTACCAGCCATTTCCCGAGGCAAACTGCCCCCAAACATCAGCGACGACTGCGTAGTTGGCAACATAATTGGAATGGCATGAGAGCGGGACATCGGCAGACTGCCCGGAAACGATGACGATGCCATTTCCTCCAAGACACCTTGCTGCTGAACACGGCTGACGCGAATCGTATTGATAGAATCTGGCTGAGCGCACTCCCGCTCTAAACGCCTCGCACTCCCATCCCGAAACACTTGCATCGCCGAAGGCAATTCCGACGGCACGGTATTCACCACACAAGGAACACCTCCACTGCGGTCGTTTCTCGAGAATAGCTCAGAGGGGCTGGCTGTCGTGCTAGCACGACCATGCTAAAAAGAATTCCATTTGCGACAAGAGACAAACTTATGTACGGATGAGAGGGAATGGTTGTCCTACCACGGTCATACAACTGGGACAAAATTGTTGGTCTGTATCGTTGCCCAACCAATTCGGTGATTCCAGTGGTTCCAGTGATTCCAGTGATTCCAGCGATGATGTCGCTGGAGACGGCGTGCGCTAAAACAGAACTGCATGCTTACATTCAGTTTATTTCGATAAAACAGTAGGCCAGTACAGTAGCCGATCGAAGATTTTGCACCACCGAGTCTGGTATATCATTATCGCAAACGGCGAGCACGCTGCCCGATGACCTGTGCAATGTGTGGTAGAGGCAGTGAGCGCAGCTTTATAGCGCGGTTACAGGATATATTATGGCTCACAACTGATGCGGGCAAGAAGATCTTCTACCGTGATAATATTGTAACCTTTACGTGGCATTTAACTTACCGTTAGACGGAAAAAGTGCGCAGATTCTGCGGGCGCTACGTTGTCCAGCCGACCGGATTTCCTACGGATGGGTGGAGAGCTGCTCAATGGCCTTCCCTAAACGTAACGCGATTATCATGCATTCGTTTCCTGATAATGAGCTTGTTATGGCAAACAAATACCTCCCACCAAACATCCTTCCAAGATGTAAACTTGAGGAACTAAGCGGGCAGTTACATAATGGAACTTTAACTAATTCTCTGAAGTAGCCCTGCGGCTTCTGCTGAAAGCGTTTTGCTCCGCTAGTGTACATACCTGCACGAAGCAATGTTCGATTAGGGCTTTTGCACTGGGTCGATCCGACGTTTTGGCCTGAAAACACATGTCCAGAAAATTTTCCGCGGTATCTACAAACCGTCCCTTCAGTCCGCTTTTAGTTTGCCAGTCACTTTTATCGTAGAACGGTTTATCTCCGCGACTGAGTGCAATCTGTATCTCGAATTCCTGCAAGGGCCGTGCACCGGCTGAGGTTTCTTCGTAAAACCGGGACTCATGTCCATACAGCATCTCCAATACCGCACAGGCAACCCCCCAAATATCAGCCCGTGTTCTCGGCCAACCGTATGCCGGATTGAAATTTTCAGGTGCCATGTACCGGATGGTGCCGGCGCCCGGGAAAATTTCTTGGCTGCCGGTGACGGACCGCGCCAGCTGCACGATTAAACCAAAATCAGCGATCTTTGGTGTACCGTCGACGGTGAGTAAGATATTGGCAGCCTTCAGGTCACGATGGGCGATACGTTTTCCATGAAGATATCGTAGACCCTTAAGGACTCCCTTCAAATCCTCACGCAATTCCGATTTTTTATGGCGCAACTCTGCTGGGTCCCGGTATTTGTCCTGTAAGGTTCCGCCTAAGACAGCAGACATTTGTGGTAAATATACCCATTGTGAATCTGTCTTAAATGATTCTGATATGGCAGCCAGTATTCTCACTGAAGCAATGCTGCAATCAGCTGCTTTAAGAAAGCCTTTCCCAGATTTTATTATCAATAATGTGATGCTACAGCGATGGCACATTCGTATCAAATGAGAAAACTAGACCGTTTATTCCTTCCTGTTGACAGGGTAAAATCAGTAGATAGGCTGTAGTCACCGTTTATTGATGATTGTAGTCACGGTGGTTTCTTAAAGTGTTAGGTTTTTTTTATATGCTTTCAGGTTGTCGACAGTGTCTAGGGTCATCAGTCATCATCAGGGAGCCATTATGTCTCGGTGCGCTTTTTGCGGGGGCTCCGTCATTACGGGGAAGCTACAAATTCGATAATTATTGTAGTGTCAGAGGCGTACGACCGCGCCTGGTGCGTACGGTCCACACAGGACGTACTTGTGCCCATTGCATGCCGTTATCGCCTCTCTCGCTTTGCGTACGTGTGCTGCTGCTGCAATGACTCATCCGCTGAAGCGGATAGACGCAGCGCACACACTAAGCAGTACTTGCTCTCTCGTCCCTCTTTCGCAGTACTATTCAGCGTTCGTACGCTCGCGTTGGATGGAGTCCAGTCTGCACATCATCACACAGCTGATACGACTGCCCAGCAGCACGCACGTGGTTGCCGCCAGGATTCCATTCACGCCATCAGACGCTCAAGAACCTTTTAGCATCCACTTGCTAGATTTGGCCATCGATGCCTTTGTTCTTGCTTTCCCTGCTATTACGCAGCACTGTTCCTTTATTTGTACAATAAAGCTCACTTGTGATCTCCTCGCACTTGTCTGTTACAGTAGAGAATAACGTTGCAGAAAACTAATGTCCTAAGTTTAGTTAATTACACTATGTCTCAACGAGCTAATGCCAGCAAATTTGCGTATCGGTTTTTTTTAAATGCGGGCAAAATCGTAGTTAACATCAGAAGGTTCTAAACTACCACTGAATAACTTCCTACCCGGGCCATATTCCATCAGGATGAGAAATTCCGGTGCTTTCTCCAGAATGATGATATCCATATGCAGATATTTCAGTAGATTTTTATTCTTTGGGTCCGAGCTTAGCTGTAGGATAGTTTCAAATTCTTCGATCCAGCGTTTTAGATCTTCATCTACATGGTCCTTTCGCAATGGTATTAGCTTAGCGGCATACTGTTGACCGGAATCATCCTGGGCTAGGAACACGCCGCTGCACATTTCTCCTTGGCCAAGTTTTTCTGGTATAGTATACGGGAAAGATGGCTGATAATTGGCAGTGCCGACACTCTCGACTAATTCGGCGCAGACGGCGCCATCTTGCTTCTCGGTATCCATTTCCGGTCTATCTAACTAATTAAATATACTTGACCGATAGCCTGGAGTTAAAGTAAACAGTATAAGAAACCTTTATAAGCCAAAATCTTTTTGCTCAAATAGAATAGAATCCCTAATTGTACGATGACTACGATCAGACGACAGTGCACACGGCGCACCATTGAAATTTTAAGCTTCCCAACGAGCCGGTGACTAATGCGTAATTCATCCGTTTTAGTACTATCTTGGTCAGAACTAAAAGCACGTCCGTGATTCATTTTTTTTGTATTTCGTCATACCTTTCTGTCCCTCGCTAGAGCCATCTGTTGACTGACTTGCAGGGCCACGCACTCGTTACTCAGCCCGATATATACTACTACTACTACTATTACTACGGCACAAGAGCAGACGACCCCGAAGGGACTTCACGTCTGGTCGCACAAAAACAATTTTCTGCTAACAAAAACATTTAGGAGCGATTAACAGATCTGAGTAGAAATTTGAAAGAAGGTACAGAACTGGCTTCGAGAATTTTAGGATTAACAGCAAAAATTTTATCAAGAAGACGCTTTAGGCGCACTTCCATAGTCCACCCTCCGATAACTTTCTTTGCCCGCGTAACATCGATCCGGGCCGGCTTCCGCAAGTTGTAGCGCGTGGTGTTATCTTTTACTTGAATCATGTCCAGGAGGTAGGCCGGAAGCTGGAACTGATCTTTATTCCAGAACTTGAACAACCACACCGCATCGCTCTGACGCCATCGGTCGAATATGTGAGGGATACCCAACTTCTGATACAGTTCCGGAGTAACCGGCATCTTGAAATCAGCGATGGTTTTCAGACCTTTACGTTGTAGTCCGACTAGCTTGTCGCGCTCAGTCGAAGACGCTGCAGACCATACCGGCGACTGGTGTGCGATATGGCAGCCGAAGCAGGCGTGATAAAGACCTTTGCGCTGTGACATGCTGAGCCCTTGTTGTGCCCGTTTAATCATGGCAATGCCAAAATTCCCTTTCCATTGTACCTTTCTGAACTGCTCATTCAACTTCAGGTGATTATTGATTTCAACACCAAGATACCGTACACATTTCGCAATGTTAATTACCGACCCTTTAATGACGACTTCCGGATCCGGTTCTGTATTTCGGTCAGTGCATAATCACATCGCTTGGCATTTCTTTGGGTTTACTTGCAACAAATTTTCTTCCAGTGCTCGGCCGACGCGCACTAGTCCACTGTTCAATTTTGCGGCCGCAATGCTTTTCGTTCGTCCAGTCGCATGAGCGATCGTGTCATCTGCAAAGCAGTCGACATCGCAATCGCCTGCTCCCAACATCAGCACGTCATTAATGTATATGGTGAAAAGAATCGGTCCTAGCACAGTCCCTTGTGGTACACCAGATGTTAGCGGTAGCCAGTCAGACACTCGTTGACCATCTCGCACCCGCTGTACTCTTCCGGTGAGGTAACTGTGCAGCCACTCCACTACGATAACCCCGGCTCCTATTCGCTTCATCTTTTCTAACAACCGTGAATGGCTTACACTGTCGAATGCTTTCTTGAGATCTAAAAAACACAATGCCGTCACATTGCTACTGTCCAGTGTCTTTTTCCACTTTTCCGTTGTTTTTAGTAAAAGAGTTTCACAGGAATGGCCGTCTCGGAATCCAGACTGATTCGGGGATAGGATGTTGTGATCTTTCAGAAAGCGCACTAGTTGCAGTTGTATACATTTCTCGAAAGCTTTCGAGAAATTACAGAGCAGCGAAATCAGGCGAAAATCGTCAACACACTGCGGGGAACTGCTTTTAGGTAATGGGAAAACTTCCGCTTTTTTAAAGACGGAAGGAAAAACTCCGTCGTCTAGCGACCGATTCACCATCTGCGTTAGGACTGGGGCAATTAACGGCGCGATTCGCGAAGCGCGATCTTTCAATTATAGTAATCATCGAAAGAGAAAACCAAACGATAATGCCTGTTTGGCTGCCAATTTGATCTGTTTTTGACAAATTGACATACGGATGACAAATTGACAAGGTGGTTTTAAAATTCCGTTTTTTCTTGGGAATGACCAATTTTTTTTATGGATCTGTAGTTTTGCCTATTTTATTCATGGTAATTATCTAAAGAGTAACCCAAACGATAATGCCTGGTTGGCTGCCAATTTGAAAGATTTTTGACAAATTGACATACGGATGACAAATTGACAATGTGGATTTAAAATTTCGTTTTTTCAGCAGTTTTGGTGGCATCCCATTCGGCCCTGGGCTTTTCTTTTGGAAGCCATTTGACGCAGTATCCCGGCCGCCACTGCTGTATCAACATGCGCGAACCTAGAAAACAAGGTATTACTTTCGTCCCCCGGCGGCGGTTGCCCTGGGGGATCATGTGGAATTCCGTGTTGGCCCATGGTTACAAAATGACGATTAATCTCGTTCAAATTAGCTGCAACTGCACGGGGACTCGCATCTTTTTTCAGTGTTCGGCCAATTTCCTTCCACACGACGACACTTCTGCGCTTATTTTCTTTGAAGAATTCTTCTTTAGCATTCAAATTAGCCGTAGCGACTTGCTGTTTTACACGCTTGTACTCGCGAGTTAGCTGATCATATATCGGTGTCCCACGCGCCTTGCATTTCTGCTCGTACATCTGGTCTTTCGTTTTTATCATTTTTTTAATATCGTCATTCATCCACGGTGGAGATGCGCGTTTTATTCGCCGGGTGCGAGTAGGGAAACATTTCTCAACCACAGCTGAGAGATCATTCACAAAGTGCTCCATAACATCATTTAAATACGCTGTTCATCACAATGCTCATAGTGTTTCACGACTTCACCGACTTCGTCCAAGAACTTACTGTCCTTCGTATGGCTCCACATTCGAAACTGAATGGTTTGGTGAATTGGAATTTTGGTTTTGTACTGTGCAACAGTACGACACAAGCGATGATCTGAAAAACTGACATCAGTCGCACGCATGCTGGTATACAGGGAAGGGGGGGAACAGAGCATAATATCGATTTTACTGCAACTGATGGAATTCACGTTGTCTTTCTTTATTTTTCTTTTAGCCACGCCACTGTAGCAAAAAATTTTCTCGTCCAAGTTGAAATTTGTCAGCAAATCATGGTAATAGCGGTGGTACGGAGCGCTGTTGGTAGAGGTATCAATATATATTCAAATCTCCCGTAAGCACGTAATTGCAATCAGGGAACTGAGCAGGGCATTGTCAATATGCGCAAATAAATATTCCGTATCACGAGCGTTGGAATCCGGAGCGCGATAAATCAAGCCAAGCAATACTTTTCGCTTACCGATTTGTAACAAAACCCACAAGGTTTCACAATGAGCATACGTTTCTTTACATTCCCCAAGCTTACAGATAATGTAATTAGGCACATACAATAGGAGACCCCCGCCGCGAACCTTGCTGTGGTTTTTACTGCGATCTTTCCGAAACAGCTTGTAACCAGGGACTTCATATAGCTAATCAAGATCCGAAGATGATAAGTGAGATTCTGAAATACAGAAAATTTTAGAAAGATTGTCGTGAGCAAGAAGGATACGTTCAACCAACTCATGCTTGGTTGAATTACGATTACTAATGCCCTGTACATATAGATGGTAATAAGCCACTGATGACAAGCCACAGCGTTTTTTGGTCCCCATGTCAAAAATACGCAACTGATTTTAACAAGCCTACAGTCGAAAGATTCAGAAAAAATTACTGAACATTCTACTACAGAAAAAAATTACTTTTGCTTCATTTTGAAAGGAAAAAGTTAATGAAACTATGCTGGCTAGACGGAGCTAAATGTAGCCCGCCAGCCAGCCAGCTGTTACAAGTACAACATATAAATACTAGTAGACCCCGCGCAAACTGCGCGCAACAAATCAGCTGCAAATAATTTACGTTATACACAGGCTGCTAAGACTCAAATTATGATTGAGATACTGTACTAATAGGAAAAATACGGATCATAATTACAGATTCTATATTTTAAATTCGATTATGTGTTGCAACTTGCAAGTGTACTGGTAAAATTACCTATACTTCTACGGTAGTATGGCTGACACCGCGCAAAGTGCGCAGAGGAAATCAACTGCTGCCTGATGATAAATGCAGTTAAAATAAAAACAACCGCTTTTGCTAATACAGTTAACTTTGCTGACAAAAACTAAGTTATTACCGAATTACCGTAATTATCGAATTTGCACCTCCCCGCATAATAAGGCACTCTCCGTAATAAGTAAGCCCCCTCCCATAACCCGTTTGAAAAATAGCTCCTCCCCGAATTTGCCTCCCATGGGGGTTTTATTAAATGTTAAGCGCCACGAAATGATAGATATAAGGCCAATTGCTTCATAATAACTGCTATGATGTAATTAATAAACAGTAAACGGTCACAAAAATAATTTGGTGCTATGCTTCAGAATGCTGCTCGTAAGGTTCTGAAACTGCAAACACCGGTATCTACTGCGTTCAATGTCAATGGAACAGAATGCGCAGTTGTTTGAAAAATAAACGTCCTCTTCTGAAAAATACTGTTTGAAAAATAGTACCACCCCCCAAAATAACGCCTCGTCACCGAAATAAGACCCCCTAATCCAGGACGTTTGAACTTTTGCACCCCAGGGGTGTAAATTCGATAATTACGGTAAGTGATTTTTTTCCAGCGGCAAGGGGCAATCCCACACCAACTAACTACTTAATACTTAACTAAATATAAAAGGTTCAATTGTTGCAGTCGTGCAGAGCTGGCTGATAAACTGTAAGATTAAAAAACTGCCAAACGATGTCTCACTTGATTGCTGCTCCTCCTGCTTAGCGAGCTCCACTCGCGCAGCAGCTCCGTTTCGCCTTCTGTAAATATCCGTTTTTCATTACTAATTTTAAAAATACCGTCTTTCATCGGTATAATACGAAACTGAAGAAACAGTGTCAACAGAGAAATGATTAAGTTAAAACTACCGCAAAACACTGCCTTTTACCTAAGTATCAAGCAGCCACCGTCATCCCGCAGCTACTTAATAATTGGTACTGCCAGGCTGCCAGCAAGATTCGCGACGCATGCAGCTCTCACTTGGGACACTTCCCTAAGTTCCCTGGGTCGTTTGTGCGTTCGGTTGTCAAAATAACTGTAAGGGCAGGACGCTCCGCCCTCCTGAGTAGCTATTCGCTGTTTTTGGGGATTTCCACCCCGCACATTTCTGCGCTGTTTTGACGGATCTGCAGTACAGTTGCACTGGCTGCAGAATCCTTCCTCGTTAGTCTGGTGTTGCTGCGCCACGGTGCGCATTAGATTCGGCAATAAAGCCTCATCCGGGTTCACCGCTGTTCGCTGTCGAGGATACGCGTGGCGCCCATACGGCCCCGCGCTATATAACTTAAATCTTTCTTGTGCCTAAATTGTTATTATCCTTAAGCCCACCGCTGTTAATATAATGTTTCTTAAAGCCATTGCAGACCGAATACATCAAAACAAACAAAATTTTTCGAATTTTGTTTCACGATATAACCCGCGCAAGCTCTGCAGCAAGGCAGTTACTTTAAGTCTTCGCTGATTGGTTGTGTTGGGGTTCCGTAGACTTTGTATGATAGGGTTTTTTACAGTTTTCTCTCAAACGATGTTTGTTTTTTGAAATCCGAAAGTTGCGGGCTCATCTACGAAATCAGCGCTATCGAATGATCCGTAAATGTTGAATATTGATCCACTCTCCGATTCTGGGGGATTTGACAGACACACTGGTCACGCCCCCTCTTAATCTTTTATTATAAAGGATAAGTACAACACTTTGAAGTAGGTCAAACCCCTTCAGGCGCAACGTTTTATGATAAGGCGATATAAGAACCACGTGTCGCGAACAGGCTAGCTGCGCCTCCAGGAAAACGCACCATTGCTTTCACATTGTTCCGTTCCTGATTCAATCTGCGATTAAGCTTGCCGTAAACTTTTATTATTATCTTTGACCGTTACGTTACGTAAGGTCGGCGGAAACCAATCACTCACTCATCATGGCCATTTAAGTAGTTCTATTAAGATTGAACAAGATTCCAGAAGAAAGAGAATGCTAGCGTATTAATTGCAGTGACGTTTTGGTTGTGATGCATGGTGACTCGTGCCTGTGCAAAAGAAATACGAGTCTACCCAGTGGGTAGCTTTTTTGTACCTGCGCAATACTGTATAACAATTTATTTGCATCGCAATAACTCGGTATATTTTTTACACATCTGACTTCGTACGACGTAAAATGCTGGCGTGAAGTGTGTACACTACTGTATATGGTAGTACTCCGTGAGCTACCGCACCCTCTGCGACTCATCTTTTAAATGGTTGCGATTTAGAGCAAATATCGACATCGTACCATCTGAATTTTGTGCCATGTGCTCCATTCAGCTTCATGATACTTAGTCCTCTGTACTTTGAAATGCGGCGACTCTGAGGCGTGGCGTGTAATCAGTGCTGTACTTGTATTTACACAAATTTATGAACCAGAAAAATGCCGTGATGCGCAGAATATTCGACAGCTTTTTTCAACTTTAGAAAAGCTGCGCATTATTGTTTATTGCTAAGGTCATTTTGGTAGCTCCCAAACGCGTGCAAATAATATATACTTCTATGCAGTATATTATGCGTATTAGTACAGTACCTGTTAATATTATACGTGATGTTTAAGTGGTGTGCGGTAATATATTTAGTGCGACAGAAAAGACTCAACTTGGTTTTGCTGTAATCGAAGATTTTGGGTGCAAAGTTAAATACCATTTGTCAATGCAGAACTTCAACCATTTGTCAATGAAAGACAATCCGATCGGGATTAGGCGACCACTTCCTAATCAAAATATGTAGTAAAAATCTCCATATTATAACCTGCGATATTTCGAGCCGCATCTGGGGTCGTATGCTACTATATTGTTTGATTTGAGTGTCATAATGCATTTTTTAACTGATTTATTTCTCCATTCCTTCGTACATATTTTTACTGTGTAAGGTTAAAGGTGCGGCGTTCGTCGCAGTTCATCTCTTGCATAAATGGCTAAGCGTCTAATCATATTTGTGCAATAAAAATAGAAAATGTATACGTCTCTAAAACGCAAAAAAGGATTTATATATAACTTTGCGAATAAAATCTGTAGCAAACAGGTTTTTCTGTAAAGGTTGGACGCGTCGCACAAATTAGAAGAGCCACTGTGTCGCCGGGAAACCACTCATCCATTTCCCGTTAGATTGAGCATGTTAGTCAAGTAGTACGTATCACGAAATTAACCATCCGGATCAATTTATCATGTCGCCGATCCCAACAAGCAGTCAGTTTGGGCCTTAAAAGTCCTTCAGTGGACACTCCTTAACCGGCTCATCCTTGACCGCTGCTTCTTCAACGGATAAGACATTTTTATCGTTGAAGTACTTATATTCCTGCAAATCCTGAACGACGTCGCCCTTGGGGTTGGTTGAATCCAGCCGCCAAACAAAACTCTCCTTACCAGGCGGTATAATTTCCAGTTTCATTATCTTGGAGCTAGCCGATTTGCTCTCCTTCGACCGGCACTGTTGCCCACACGATACGTGCGCCTCCCGCAACTTCTTCACTGCCATCTAGTACTCGTCTGGCTCGTCAGGCGTCACTTTGCCAGCATCGTAGAATTTTGATTTGAAGGATAAGGTTGTTTCATATCTAACAAATTCTGCGAGTACAGGGCTCGCAGGAAAGCGTGCATCGAGATACGCAAGTCTCCTTTGAACGCCACAATTTCGGGTGTCGTTGCACTGAAGACTTCGATGACAGCACTATCGTCGGCGCTGGTACGAATCCCGACACCCGCCAACGTCACGCTTTCCTTCGCGTCACCATGATCCCAGTGGAGTTCATTGGCATGTCTCCAACACAACAGAAAATCCCCGCTCGTGTTTCTGTACAAGGAGCTCAAAACACCGGGGATCTGCTGAGCCTCGGCATCTAAAGGGCACTGTTCCAGAAATTCCACAGGAAGACGTTCGCGACCAGCTTCGGCTTTGCTGAGTTCTTTGTGGCACCACACCCATTCGCTTAGCCAACACGGCCGATGATTACAATACACGTCTTGAAATTCTGCAAAAAAAATTACTTATAACCAAAGTTACGAACATTCTCCACCCAGAACGTCTGTTGTTGCCATCGTTCACAATATCCTGAATTTATCCCAGCCACTACAAATTAGCGCCATCACGATACATCGCCACCCTGTTGCGGTAGCCAGGCCATCTGCCTCTCTTGTCTCCACACTCCAGCTTATGAATCTTGATTTACGAATCTTGTCCATTTAGCAGTTTCACCATGGATGACAACTTTCAAAATTAGTTGTTGTTTTTTCACGCTTTTCCATCATGCTTCTGATAGACTTTTGGTTGTTGCATTGTCCACTGCTGTAAAGCGGCATCGCCCCGTCGCACGAAGACAATAAATTCCATATTATTATTATAACATGGAAGATGTCACTTCTTCGGCACTGCATTCCCATCCGTTGGTCATAGTGCACCGCCAGAGCATAGATGCCGATTGCCACCACCTGGAGAATGGTCGCCAGGATGCATCCCATCGTGGTCGTCGCCGTGGTCACCGGCACCAAGAGGAAGTAGCCCAGCGTGGTTAGCAGCTGACTGGTAAACGCACAAATCTGACTGGATGATTTCTCTTTCACGAAGACCGTTGGTTTCTGATATGACTGTTGATTTGAGCCAATGAAGAACCCGGTGATAACAGCGCAGTGAATACCGGAGACGAGTAGTGCAGCGATCCAGTTGTACACTGTCATGGGAATTATTACCCGATGGGCCGATAGCGACACATGCTATAAAAGAAATTTGTGAAACTAACGCAGATACTGACATTGTCTGACAATGCGTGGCTGTAAAAGTTTGTGGGTATCAGTAAAACTGACACTGTCCTTTTCTAAATAAACTCGACTGTTAAACACGCACTGGCCGGGCAGCTTTGCGAAAAACGGGAAATATTTGGCGATGGAGAAGAAAGATGACAGAGCGGTGAGCCAGAAACTGCTAAGCGGAAGTAAGCCGATACCGAATAACAGCAAAAGGATGGTTAACTGCAGACTGCATTCGTATTTGATTTCGGTTAGTTGGGCTTTCTGCAGCTGCATGTCTTGGAATTCAATATCGTTGTCGTAAGTATAGTTCTTAACGGACTGTGGAGCGTTTCTCCAAGCGTATACAAATCTGAAGCATCTGTTGTACAGAACAAAATAAACTAAACTCTACAGCTGTGAAGAAAAAAGAATTACAAGAAGTATTCGAAAAAGATTGGATAAGAAACCTTCGGTTTGCGATCCACTTCAATTTTCAGATGTTAAGTAACAAGTAACAACCTACCGGTGAAAAAACGAGATGGGAAATATATTCGTATTAAGGACGTTGCAAATCAGTGGTGTTTCCATAGCGTCCACTTTTTCTCCGGCTTTCGTCGCCAACAGCAGCTCTTCCGAATGGATTAAATTCTGCCGCGCTGAGCGAAGATTCCCCGATGTAGCTCGTGCGGCATGCTGGTGGTGAGCAAAGCACCGTTTCACTAGCAAACACAGCACCGGCAAGAGCGGCACCGCGCTAATAAGCAGTAGCCAAGGAACGGCGACGCCACATTCATTGCTCCACTATAGTTTAACGATGAAATCGATATCACTGCCGACATCCCACAGAGCCAAGAAGACGGTGCTCAGAGCGAAGGGAATCAGCAGACGGAACCATTGCCAAAAGGCGGACTGTTTATGGTGGGGCTCGTGGAAATCAAGGAGAGAGTGAGCGATGGCACCCATTTCCAGCTGCTCAAAGTTAAAGGAAGAGCTTCCTACGTACTATGTACAAATAACCGAACCTGGCTAATAATTAAGTTTTAGTCGGCAGTATTGCACTGAATTACGATGCAACCACTGAGCGCGTACGCGCGCAGTCGGCTGTATATTAAATGAAATGAAGGATGAAAGTTTTCGGCATATCAGTTTAAATCGGTGACAAATTGCGCACACAGGAAACCGTTGGACGCAATGTGACGCATCGTCGAAGGTGTTCCCAGTCACTGTTTTTTACATTTCACCGTAGCGTTGATGGAGTCTATTGTCTGTCAACTGTTTATAAACTGTTTTTAGCTGCTGATAAAGTATTTTAATTTACCAGTAAAATGTTTACTATAAAGTTAGTAAAATTTCAATAAATTATTTCATTATAACTGATGATTTATACTATTAAATTACTCAAAAAATGAAATATTATAACAGTTAGGAGCATGAATTTTTGCCAGGTCAGGTGTTGTCGAAAACTGTTAAAAGTTTGCTAAACATGCCAGACCAATTGATTTTTATGGCGGAATCACCATGAATTTATTTACACCGTTTAAATGCGCACCATGTAAATATCCTCACGGCAAAAGCCAAAACAAAATAGCGTATTTATTGAAATACTCGAACCTTCTGAAACTGAAAACTGAAACTTACATTGCAGACTTTCCATGTCACTACCGTCAGACAAAAGTTTCGCCCTCGCGATATCAACTTAACTGAAGAAGCTTGCGGTAATTGCGTTGTTAAAATGTTAACTTACGAATGTCACTTCTTTTGAAAAATTATTTGCCGCATACAGTGCTAAAAATTTCGCCAGTCGGATTTACAGCGGACGCCATTGATAGGGTTTCGCTGAACCATCGGCCTAAGGACCAATATTTTAACGGGCAGGACCAACAACAGGCCAGAAAAGGCCGGTAATTGTCAGATCGGTCGCGCGGTATATAAAACCGGCATTTCCATTAACCTCAGCTTGTGTCTGTACTGCATATAGCCATATACTAATGTTTAACGTAGAGTAGTGTAGTCTGCAATGGTGACTACTGACTACACTTCTGTAGAAAATGCAGAGTCTGCATTTTATAAATATGAAAGAATTCGCTTTGACCGCATTTACGATGTGCCGTCTATATTTTTGTCCTTTCCGTTTATGGCGATGTTGCTCTGGTTGTAGTAGCATAGGGTAAAGTTAGCAAGTAACACAGACGGGTTATGCATTGTAATAGCCAACGAAAAGATTCATCTGGGTAACGAGAGTTTCTCAGTAGTCTTGCACATTTACCCGGGAAGTGTATTAGCGCAAAACACATTTCCGAGACGACATTTACAGCTCTTGTGAACAGTGAAACACAAGTGTAGTCAGGTTATAAACGCAGCATTGACGTGTCGGCATAGACACAGTGCCAACGAACGTACAGCATTTTCGTGACCTTGGTTCAGCACAGTCGTCTCATCCAAAGGCGCGAGATTGTAGAGCAGTAAGTTTGCGGTGGGCTGCCATGCATGTTAATGATAATCGAGACCAGCCAGCAGCCTCTAACTATCAGTCGTCCATCGACGGCGACCATGCCAGCCGCTTGTTAAAGAATTTTACAAGTTACCGATTCATGTTATGTTGTCGATTGGAGCAAGGTAAGTTTTCCGTAAAATTCTAATATTATAAGCTGTGGTCTGCGGGCATCTGTTTTATGTGCCATTTGGTCGCAGCTGCGTACATACCAGCACATCACGAATTCACCAAAAGCTGATACCAGCTGAAAATAACAGTTTATTTCCACCGTCTGCGTTTCAAAAAATTTGACTAGAGAAACCACAGCTGGTTTCACAAGCACTAAGAACTTGCACTTTACGAAAACGGTCGCCGCGCATCAGCTGGTAATTCACACTAAACGCATATATATATTAGACCACTTACTATCAGTGACGCTGAACGTAGCATGTACAAAAATTCAGTACTTTTCGGCATGTTTTCGTCGAAGGAATCAAGTTGTAATTAAGGGCGTAAACGTGTGGCACCAACCTACAGCCTTAACCGTTTGGAATTTTTCAAAACGAATTGCACATTATCTTGTTAGTTTTCTATGCTCTCCAGGCTCGTTATCGGTTTGATACGAAATTATGATTTTTGAATAACTCGAATTATGAATATCAGTAAGCCTTATATAAGTCGTAGCAGCAGTCGGAGTGAGTGCGGTTGTAGGGCGCAGACAGGTTGTCTAGCGCGCTGCCTGCCTGGCCTCTATGTCTATATGCCCGATTCAAACCACATTACTACTACTTTACTCGACTCAGATGTTTTTTGGAATTTCAAAAAACAAATTGCAGATTCAGAATCAGCGTAAAATTTTGCTATGGCTTTCTGTCTGTAAAAAGTTTGTAGCCCTTATGGATCGTCAGAAAATCACTGCCACACGTTTTCCAACTTGATGGCCGTTTCGCCCCTTTTATTTCTTTTGTCTTTCAAGAAATGTTAATGAGGTGTGACAGCAAAAAAAGTACTGAATTTTCCTACAATGTCTTGCGCTACCAGAGAAATCCTTTATACCGTGGTGCAAGTATCGCGAATGACCGAGCAAGTTTCCACGTTAATTTGTGCGATTCCTTTCCCATTCTAGCAACAGCTTAGTGATATTTTTTTTACAGATGGTAAACTACAGATATACTGATGAAGCCAGTACTCACTAACAACATTGGAACTTGTACATTTTACTGGACAAAGTCCATCGAAATATCTAAAAGCGCATAGTACTTAGAATAGTGATGCAGTTCTAACATTGTTTTAAGCTGATTGATGTACTTGTTGGTTTGTGTGCATTTTTCACTTCGGTCTTAGTTCTCAACGTCCTAAACGGGGTATTTGCCTGGTGTGTGTGCGGTTGAAAACCCATTGCATTAAACCTGCTTTTGAAGAATAAGACAAGTTTATTTAATGTTAGCGAGTTGTCGTTGTTTCCATTACATGATATCGGAAAGTTATTCATGCTAATGCTGGCCCATTTTACCAACAAGTCAGAAAAAAGGATCGTCGGTCGGAAAATGTCTTCAGCGAATCATCGCTTACAAAACTTGTCGATTATTATTTTACCAACTACCAATCATTAATTTCATAATTCGTCAGGAAAACATTTCTGGCTAGTTAGCTACAAATTCATCACCAATTTAAAGTTAAGTAAGCCAGTCGTCAGCAAAATATCGATGTGACAAAGCATAGCACATATTGCCTTATAATAACTGAATTAAATAGAACGAAAACTGACAGCTGCACAGCTTGCTAAATGCTATGAAAATTATGTAATTCAAAAAATGTATTATGTTATGTTTTATGCAAAATATGTTATGATGAAATAGCAACTTGCGAACCATATTCCCTCCACAGAAAAAAACGCTACAGTTATTTCTATGTTAGCACTTTCCTTCGAGGTTGGAAACCCGATGGCAGCTCCTTGTCATTCCGCGGCGGTAAGGAGTGCCGATGTTACCTACTTCCACGGTCGCTTAAATTTGTTCCATGCGCGCTGCAGGAAACCTCCCTCAGACGACGGCTGCTGACGCGGCTCTTGCACATGGCGAGGACGATCCACTTTACGCGGAATATATGCTGTTTCCATGTAGGTGGCACGCTGGCGTTTAGCCTGCTGTTCCATCCATTCCATTTTGCGGAACATCGGCCCGCTAGTCGGCAGCGCATGCAGCCGCTCAATGTCCTCCTGCACCGACATCGCAGTGAATTCCATGGCCGTCCCACCTGCGCTGTTGCAAGCCTCCTCCAGTACTCTGCGCTCGTGAGTATAGCGCTGCAGCATCTCTTTGCACGCCTCCAACGTCTGGCGGTCGCAACCGGCTGCCACCTTCTGTTGTTCCTCATTAATCAGCTGCCGCAGATATTCGTCCAGCGCATCATTGTACACCGACATGGCGTTGACCTTCAGGAAATGGGCGAATTTCGATGCGATGCTGGTGATGATGTCCAGCTCGTTCTGCAGCGCTTCCTCCTCGGCTTTGCATTGGTGAATGACCGCTTTCGCTGCTAAGATGTGTCCGTTCTTCTGCTGCAGCAGACTGTAAACGGTTTGGTCGGTGAAAGGAACGGACACAACACGGCAATCATATTTGACATGCTTATGCAGCCTGTAATTACATCCACAGTTCTTGCATTGGCCATCGTCGCCGATTGCGGTGCAGCTCAAGAGAGCTTCGAGTTCGGGAGTGTCTTCGGGAACGCCTTTCAAGAAACAATGAGAATGGCACCAGGTTTTATACTTGGCCCGCTCCTTCCCGGAGATATCTGTCCAGAGTTCCATGCAGCTCGCAGCTGTACACACCGTGCGCGGATAGTTGACTTCGTTGAAATCCAAGACATCCTTGAACGTACACAGTTTGCTCGCATAAGCGTCTTTATCTTTATCAAGTAACGCCAGTTCCTCCTGTTTATCGACCATCTTCTTGATGTTGACCTTGTGCAGTGTGCTGATATGCGCCATGGGCTTCGTCAGTTCCAGGATTAAGCGACGCGCATCGTTGAGATGAATAGTTTCGTGTGTCTGGTGTGCCTTCAGTGTGAATACGTAATCCATTAACCGGCTTGTCTCCTCTACCGATTTCTTCCAGCTTCTAGCGCATTCTTCCCGCTGTTCAGCGCTGAACTGGATTCCGGCCTGCAAGACGGCCAGAAATCGCACCGATTCGTTGTCCATGCAGAACATAGTGGTTTTGCTCAGGGGAATTTCGATCTGGCTGTTTTTCTTCAGGAGTTCGGCCAGCGCCGGGAGGGTGTCGCCCGGCCGGTAAAATGTGTAGCGCGTGTTAGTAAATACGAACAGCACGTTACGGCTGGCATCTTTGTGCAGATGAATCAGCAGTTCCTGCAGGCAGAACTGGAACATAACGTTCAGTTTGGCGTTGTTTGGTTTCAGCAGAATGCAGATGCCATGCAGCTCTTTGACGTGCGATATATGTGACAGGTTCTTCTCGAAATTCTTTCGATCCTGCTCCATGCCCCGCGCGTCGCCGATGCCTGGTGTATCGATTAAGCGCACGATGCGGCCTTTGTAGGGAAATGTGTAGGTCCCGGGATCCTGGGTGCCCGCCTGCGTGGTGTCGTCGGTGTTTTCAGTACTCGCTGCAGTGGTCTTAGAGCGGCGTTCGACGCGCGTGCCTGCGGGATTAAAACGCATGGTGACCTTGGGGAGTTGTTGGTACTCCTCGTCGCAGAGGCTAAACGAAGACGGTATCAGACAGATCAGTCCTTCCTGCTCGGCCGTCGCCAACGAGTCATACGTTAGGTAATTGATGAAAGCGTTGATCCAGGTTGATTTTCCTACGCCGCTTTCTCCTATCGGAATAAAAAAAAACTGCTTTAAAAACTCCTCAGCAAAAAAATATGCCGGAAACGTGGATCCTGGTGCATGTAATGCATAATATTGTGGCTAATATTATAGCAACATATACGTCTCTTACACACATCTTAGGACTAAAAAGAAGCATAACCCCATACCCAGATATCCGCACGCATGTGGCAAGTGCATTTATACGACAACCGGATATTTTAGCTGAGTCGTACAGCGCACTTCGCTGCATGCGTTCGGAATGCTGTGGGTGGGATTATGCGTCTTTTTTGTCCTAAGCTGTACGATGTTCACTTGTCCAGTATTACGTAAACTAGGTAACTTCGTACAGTGCCTACGGCCCTACATTACGATAGAAGATAGTTTTGACACATGCGTATGACGAGCCGTTCTGACAAAAAAGTTTTTTTGTATGTCGGATGTAAGCCAACTGATGGCTTATGTTGTTTCTACACAGGCTAACACAGTGTTTTACTGATAAAAAGCAAGCAGTACTCGAACAACTGCAGGTAAACAGGTTAAAACTGTATTAAAGCCCGGTGAAGGTAATACGACATGTACCGTCTGTGCCACAGCTTTAATATCACCGCTTTACATAAAACTGCCTACCTACAACGTAAACCTTCAGCTGGCTTACATCACAAGTACAAGGGACTGGTTCGGCTAGATTTGTTTTTCCTACTATATATCTATACCGTGTATTCGTAAATACTTCAGTAATAACGTTGTGTATTTACAGTATAATCTGACGTTGGAACTTAAAAAAACTATCGAAATATTTGATCAAAATATCATTAAATGGTGAGGTTTCGGAAACGCGATCGGTTAGCAGTCATCTGTTCCTGCAAGATACACTATTTCATCCTCCGGGTCTATGAAATACACAAAAACTAACGCTTTTTTTCTGATGCTGACCTTTTTGTTTTAAAGCAGTTAAAAAACCACTATCTGAACCGTTTTTTCAAATTTTTTTCCAAGATTCTGGTGATTTTTGCCGATAAGTCCAAGGAATTATGTACTTCCGTCTGCAGTTTTGAAACGTTCAGAAGTGTTAAAATTACACAGCCATTCTTCATTAAGTCTTTACACTGTGTGTCCACACTGTCGAGTTCTGTCAGCAGAAATGTAATGATCAGCATTTTTAAAGCCAGCTTGTTTTCAGTTTTTTAAAATTTATTTTGCAGTTTTATTGTGATGACCGCAAAAAATCACTCTAGTATGACTATTCACTGCACGGATTAAGGTTTTAATTTGTAAAATATAGACTAATTTTATATACGTGCGAGCGATATCTTTTTGAACGATATCCTTTTGCACGGTTCGCTCGTCATATACTCATAGTTTGCTTGTTATGTACTTTATGTTTCGGATGAATCATAGAACGGTTTCACGTTAAATAATTAATACTATCAATCAAAAAATTATAATTATGTTTGCTTTGAATTCAGAGCCAGAAATCTTAAAAATTTATGTGCGCTCCAACGGTATCGTAATAATACCTAATATTACCTAGCAGGTATTACTACGACCATTTTAACTGACAAGTTCTGCTTGAAGCCATCGAAAGATTTTAAGGTAAGGTGTCCTAAAAATTTTAATAAAACTTGAAATTATTCTGGTTTGTTTCCCCCAAAAGTAAGGATGCCGTACTAGTAAAGGTTAATGTATAAAGATTAACTATAAGGTCCACTGCCGCGCAAAGCGCGATGCCAGCGCAGAGTCTATCTGCAACAATCTCAGGCAATAAATCTACGTATATAAGTAAATTACTTCAATTGTTTTAAAACAGTTCTTTCTGAAGCTAAAAAATTAATATAGGTTTTAAATATCTGAAAAGCTTTCCCAGAGACTTTGAGAAGGGTGCTACAGTAATTTAACTACAAACGTTTACAGTAATTGTTTTATGGCCACGCCCGATGGCAGATAAAAATATTTTTTAAGCATTCTACAGCGGTACACTACTATTTTACAAAATATGAGAATTGTTTGAATTTGGAGGAGCCTATGTGCCCTGGTTGGTCATAGAATATCTTCATATTTAATGCAGTATAACGTAAAAGAAAAGTTTTCGTATTCACTTTTGGTTAATTATTCAATCAAACTTCGCAACTTACATAAAGTAAGCATTAAAAATTACATAGGATGCGTCATTTTAAACACAAACAGTATGTCTTCACTTTTACGGTGAAAGTTTCACCTGAATCTTTTAATTCTTTTTAAAGGGATGTTTATAGGGATACGCTATGCACAATATCTTACTGGGCCGAGCGCCGTGTCACCCGTGTCGCCTACATCTATCTCCTATAGCTTATGTCAGGCTGAGCGTTTGTAAATAACTAAATAACAGCGAAAACGTGGGAAAGTTTATTTATTAAATTTTGTTCGCCATCAGCAAAACTGTCAGAAAAGCAAAATACGTGAAACAGCGATACGCCTGACTTGGAAGCTTGTGATTTCTCACCAGCTGCCCGTTTGTTATACGCTTATACCTGAGCAGTGACATTTATCTGACACTTTTAATATTATAGACCTTCATATACACACTTATAATATCTAAGAAGGGACTGAAAACACGAGCCCTCGCAGGCGCAGGGTTTCGGCAACGGCCTGGCCGATACTGTCCCGCGCTGACGTCACGAATTTATTACTAGTAAGAATGCGCCACCAAACAGGGACTTTACTGAGAACTAAGTAAAGTTTATCGTGAGTAAAAATTGTCATGTGATATTTTAATCGAAACTAGCTCACACAGTCTTCAGCGAAACTTCGTGAATTTGGAAAAAGATCATCAGATACAAATTAAGCGAAGCAAAATATACTGCATAGGATATAAATCTGTATAGCATTCGTGTGAAGCTTACCCAGAATCAGCAGATTGATCTCTTCCGGTCGTTTATACGTCTGTAGTTTTTGTCTTAACTCCTTCGAATCGGCTAGGATGGGACTCATCCCGTGGCTGGGCTCGTTGCAACGGAACCGATACGTGGACGCCGCGGCATTTCCACACGGGCAGTACAGATTACCGTCATATCCGTACTGAATACGGGATTGACAGCCGGCACAAAACCATACACGGTCAATAGCTGCACAGGTTCCATAACGGTGTCCAGGGCAAGGAAACTCAAAATCGGCCAACCAACTGGGTTCGTGACCTTGTTGTATGCCATCAGAGGTCGCGATACATAACGAATCTTCTTGAACGGAAGGCTGCGCGGTATCCTTTGGGGCTTCCAGGGATTGTGCTGAGCTGTATGTACAATTGAAAAAGTAGAACAACAGCTGCGCAAAATCGCGTACAGTTTAAAGCATTACCGGAGCAAAAAAGAAATAGAATGCCATTTCGAAAGTACGAAAAAGGAAACTGATTTTTTACACACGGAATTCCGGTACCGGTAATAATTTTAACAGTATAAATTCGCATATGAATATGAATTACTATATAAAGACGCTTGTCCTTGAAAATACGGAAACCACTGTTGCTGTAGAAGCCATGCCGATATTCAGCAACGGTAAAAAATGCAAGTTTTCTGAATTTGAACCATCAAAATGTATGCCCATGTTATAATGCCGGTTACTGCGACACCCGTTGCGGTTATCACACTTTCCTTTATGCGAGGAATGAAATCATTTGAGGGAGACTAATTTATAAAAATAAATGGAAGTTCTCCACTTTCTACTCGACTGCTGATCGTAAGCAAACGTTACGCCAAAAAAGAACATATTATCTAGTAGCAGGTTTTCAACTTCATTGTATATACCTGAGTGAAATTAGAATCGCGCATTTTAAACTTTAATAGTTAAAAAAGTTTAAAATCACATTAATCTGCTGCAGAGTAGATGACGGAGTGGCATAACCTCGATACAGTGCATCCTTTCTTACCTAATCGATTCCTGGGTGCTGTTCGTAAACGTGACCGGCTGACTGTTGTGCCGCTGTGTCAGCTGCGGTAGCGCACGCGGTTTCCAAACGGCGGTGTAAACTAACGAAGCCAGTCCACTACCGACGGCCAGAATTCCCGGCCACAAAGCGTCATGACGCACCAGCTGGAGCCCGATCAACACCACAATGAGCAGAGCCACTTGCACGATGTAGGTGATAACGTCGTATCCCTGCATAATGGCCCGGAAGAAATACGGACCAATCTCCAATTTTATGCGCATATCGCGTAGGGCGTTATTCACACGTTCTGCGAATTCCACCAGGCCCAGCTCCTGCAGTCCCTGGATGTGAACTTTAACGTCCTTAATCACCTTCGCCACTTCCAACAGCTGCCGACCAAAATTCTCTCCCAATTCACGGCCGATTTCGTTCAGTCCGACCATCCGGATTCCGTGCGTGGTGAGCAGATCCGCCGCGTCCACCAAATGCCGGCCAAACTCGCGACCCACATCGCGTCCTGCGGAATCCAGACCGTTAACGCTCAGCCGCATATCCTGGAAGGCCTGTGCGGCGCGGGCCAGATGCTGGCCGAAATGGGCGCCCACCGTGTTCAGTCCGTGGACCGTGTGGTGGCTGTCGCGCAGCAGCGCCGCCACCTGAACCAGATATTCACCGAACTCGCCCATGCCGGCACGCAGCTGGGTCGCTTGGGTGGCACCAGCGTTCTTAGCAAAGTTGCTAAACAAGATTCCCATTTGTGAGGATTTCTTTTATTTCTTCCTGCAAATAATTGTTATCAGACAAACCCTAACGAATTTCGAGATTGACTTTGCTAACTTTGCTCGATGCGTTAAGGAGTCGCGCATTCGTGCACACTTTAACCCCATACCCAGCATTCTGTACGCATGTGGTGCAGCGCCCTTGTACGAACCGCATATTTTGAACTCTGTCGTACAGTGCACTGCGCTTCATGCGTACCGAATGTGGATACGTGAGGTAAGCGACCATTTCGCCCTAAGCTGTAAGAGGTCACAAGTGGCGAACAGTTATTTCAGTTTTAACTTTGAATACGTTTTGTGCGCTACGTGCCTGCAGCGGCCTGATTTATTACTAATTCAAATACACTTTTATTGAATTTAGTCGCTAAAAAACTACATCAGATGTAGTTTTTTAGCGACTAAATTCAAGTGTAAGATGTAGTACATCTTACACATATGGCTTCGAAAACAAGTGGAGTACATTATTCATGACGGAAAAAAAGGCCGTGCAGGAAAGCACTTTGAACCGGACGGTCAAGAAAGTATCTTGTCATAAATTAAAATAGGTTTATTAAATCAAAAAAGGCTGCTATCGAATGCGTTTACAGCCAATCTCTGAAAATGCTTTTAAGAGAACTACTGACAAAGGATAAATAATTTTGCGTTATGCAAAGACTGCACCTACCAAACAATTGTAGATACCGTTCGTTAAGGGCAATCCAGGAGCAGCAGTAAGATTCCCCAAAGTGTTGTCAGACATAAGGAAGATAGTTATTTTGAATTAGGTACAGTTGCACATGAATGCTTACTGAAACTAGATGCCAATTGGGACAGTGTCGTTTTGGTACAATGTTGTAACTTCAGAATGAACAGCTGCACGTTTGCAGTGGAGCACAAACACTACCAGCAAGCTTGAGAATACGTCTCTCCATATAATACTGGCGCACAGCAATAGGGAGAACGATTTTGCTACGGAGAAATCCGGTTATAAAGATGGACTGACCTCTCTCTTCGCCGGCAGTATTCTTCTTTAACCTTCCAACCGGATTCAGCATTGAGACCACGGATCCGTCAAGCTGACCTGTGCTTTAATCGTTTGAATGGCGTGTAAGGGTTTAGTGTGCAAATTTGCCAATTCTGAACAGCCCGCTAGGATCCACGACACGGCTGCTGAGCACGTACCTGCAACTCTCCGTTATGAATAAGGGAAAAACATAAAACTATTTCCCGCTATTAATAACGGGTGCGCGCGTGTAATAAGAGATTAAAAACCTGACGGCGCTGTGAATTTTGCATTCACTACTGTGTTGGTCATGGACAATATGACAGTTTCAAGTTACACAGATTACTTTGGATTTATTATGACATGTAATCTTTCAGTGACTTATTATACTGTGATCATTTGTTATGAGGGGGTTCCTGTTGTGAGACCGGGATCACTAGCGTTCACGTCAGTGGCGCTAGGCGCTACGCCTTTGGATTATGGCCTGTGTTGTGTCTCGCTTCTGATTGGCTTGTGTTTTGTTAGTGGGCGCGGCATAGCACGTGCTGCACAGCGTTGCACGCTGTTGAATGGGCTCCACGCTTTACGATCGAGCTGCGCCGATCATTGTTGATTTTCTGTTGAGCAGATTTGTCAATATTATTAAAAGTCAGCTATTAGCGGTGCGACGTTTCGCGATTCCGCGTAGTTCGCTATACTTATCGCATAGCTCACTCCACGGGATCTATTCCGTTTAGGTCTCCGTATCTGGATCACAGTTGGATCTAGCATTAGATGGTAGCAGAGCCGACAGCGGTTCTCTGATTGAATTGATCTGATCTGATTTGAATTGTGTCAGGCAAAATTGGCCTGTTATTTGACGTGTTACCCGCGACCAGCAAGGCGCAGGTCTGTGTGACAGCAAAGCGCACACCACAAGCGGTGCAATTTCCTCCAACGGACGCGGATTTCCAGCTTTGGTTTTCGGTACGGTATCTTCAGCGAAGAACCGTGCTGTTTCCTTAGCTGTGCAAGAGTGCAAGAGAGCAGTCGCCAGTGTTCCTCGGTGTAGAGTCTTCAGCGAAGACCTACACTGGTGTCACTGGTACTCGGCAAGGCTTCAGCGAAGCCTAAGCCGTGGGCCACAAGCGGCGAAGCGCCAAAAGGGGCGCACGGAAAAGACCAGATCAGACTGCTCCAAACTGGAGTAGAGCACCACTACTGTTGCTACGGCAGTCAGCCGGCACAGTAGCATATAAAAAGCGGGCGGCACAACCGCTACGGAAAAGCGGCAGCGCGGGAACGGACGGTGGAGAAGAATTGGATCATCTGGATCACTTTCCCGTGGAACGGACGGTTAACAGGTAGAAAACCGTTATTAATTACGAGATTGGTTAGACGGTAAAATTGTCAATTTTTATTGGTCCGTTCTGAGCTGAGCGTAAAAATAGGCGGAGTTTTGCACACGGCGCGCATGTCTGGCCGTTGACCGTGACGTCAGGCAGATATAAATTTTTAGAGGAGCAACGTGATTGGTCAGTTATCTGAGCTGTGATTGGTTGAAATTTGAACTGAATGATTTGCGCTAGCTGACCAATAGGAATGAAGTAAACAACCCGAATGGGGATTTTCCGTTGAACTCGAGTCGTAATGGGAAATTTGATTTGAGATGAGATAATTGAGCGGGAAAGTGACCTTTTAACTTGAATTGAGTTGAGAAGTGACCTTTTGAGTTGAGACAAAGGAAAGTGACCTTTGATTAAAATTGAGCTGGAAAGTTACTTTTTAACTTGAATCGAGTTGAGAAGTAACCTTTTGAGTTGAGACGAGCAGGAAAGTGACCTTTGAGATCAGAAGTTGACCTTTGACATCGGAAAGTGACCTTTACCGAAAAGTTCTAATTGATCAAAATGACCTTTCGAGTGACCTTTAAGATCCGGAATTGACGAACGGTGACCTTTATTGAAGCGAAATTGAACTGAATAGTGGTACAGCGATATCAGCAGCTGTAGGATTTCATTTGCTAACGTGTTTCAAACTGTAAAAAACGGTCTCGAAGTTTTGTCCGAAAGTGACCTTTTAGGGCAAACCTCTCGAACTTTTTACCGAAAAAGTGACCTTTAAACGGGACTTGGTCGAAATTTTTCAGTCGAAAAGTGACCTTTAATAAAGACTTAGAAAAATTTCGGAGGTACAAAGTGACCTTTAGGAAAATCGAATAAACCATACAATAACGTGTGTGTGAGAACAATTGACAGGAGCGTCCAAGTTATCCGATCAACATGGACAAAGAACAAGAGGAACCGACATCTACCAGCAGTCAGGGAAGCAGGAGCTCCCGAGGATCACAACAAAGCGCAGTTGATCCATATAAGAAGGAATACAAGTCGCTCGCGCGTCCAGTCGGACATGATAGACAGACCCGAGCGGCTGTGACCTTTGCAAGAAAAGACAGCAAAGGCAGTGATAGCACATACCAAGTGGCGCTTGGAGCTACACAGAATGAGGAGAGCTCCAGCGGTGACGGAAAGGATACTCCCGCATCTGCGGCGGGAAGTCATCCGATGAACCAGAAAAAGGTCACCGGGGAGGAAATGCCCACAGGGAAAGGAGTGGAACCAGTTGGAGCATCACAGCTGGATGCTACCATTAGCGGAACAAACGAGCAGGATAAAAACGTGAACCTGACTCGAATGGAAATGGATAAGACAAAGGTCACAGAAATGGAATTGGCTGAACTGGGATTGGATGACCTTTCACTGCACGATAAGACTGTTGGTGATGACCTTTGGGCAACTCCGATGGTCTCAGACGAATCGAATGAGTCTTACTTTACGGATGACGAAGCGACGATGAATATGTCCTTCCAGACCGCGATGAAAGAAGCTGATCGTGCTGAAGGGATGACACCGTTTAAGGACATACCCGAGCACCTTATTGAAAGGACACAAACGGGAAAGGTCATCAACGTACGACCGCCGTCACCGAATAGTCCCACGTCAACTCTGAAGAGGCGCGTGAAGGATTTGGAAGATGAACTCCACAATAAGGAAGATCAGACGGCGAGACGAAAACAGGAATATCAAGAGAGACTGACATCGCTTGAGACCCGGCTATTTGAGTTGGAACAACAACGGGGATACTTGGAGAATACAGCAGAAGAATGGAAGGTGAAATATGAAAAGCAAAGGGAACTGGCCGAGGAGTATCTGAAAATGGTAGATGACAGAGAAATGGAAGGTCATCTTGCAGTCAGTGACCTTAATGAAAGTATGTCAGAAGAATCAGCTGAAAGGTCACGACACTTAGCCGAATTGAAGGACGAGTGTGACCAGTTACGACAAAAGGTCACTGAAGCTGAAACTAAACGGGACGAATACGCGACCAAATTCGCAGAGGTCACACAACGGTTAACGACATTGGCAACGGAGACGTTCAAACTAAGGAATGACCTGAAGCTACGGGAGGAGGCTGTCAGCACTCTGCAACTAGAATCGAAAGGTCATCAGGAACGGGCGGACGAAGCTGAGAAGTTGCGCAATGATGCAATCAAAGCGATGCGAGAGGCAAGAGACATCACAGCTACTGAAGGAGAACGCCTGAAAGAAGAAATCAAAAAGGTCAACCAGGAGAATGAAAAGGTCACAGAAGACATTGAAAAGGTCACTAAGGAAGGACTCAAATGGCAGAAGGAAGCACGGCGACTGGACACAATGGTCACAACATTGGAGCTGAAGGACAAAGAGTGGCAACAACAGGTCGCTCAAAAGAGTCAGGAGATTGCAAAGCTGAACACTGACCTCGTCGAGATGACCACCACAGCATTGGCAAAAGATGATGAGTTGATCGCAATCAAGGATCAGCTGAGATCAGCCGCTGGGCAGTATCAGCAACTCGAAAATGAAACGAGTGAGCTGGTCGAGCACATCAAAAAGATGGAACAGGAAAATGAAAAGGTCACCCAGCAGGAGTCTTTTAAACTGCAGGAACACTTACGAAAGGTCAACCTGGAAAATTCTGATCTAAAGAGAGAAAGAGAAGAACTTCAACTGAGAACTAAACGATTGGAAGATGAGAACAAGGCGCTCCAGACGTCTAACAAGCACAAAGATGAACAACTCCTACAATATGGAGTTAAAACGGCAACAGTGGAGTCCCCCCCGCCCAGTTACAGCAAGGCGCATGAAACGGGCACGGGTAAAAGCTTCCACTTCGACATGCCGCTACGAACTGGTACTGGCAGAGGAAGTGTCAAAAACGAAAAGGACGGGGAAAAGGCCAAAGATGACAAAGAGCCACCATCGGAAAGTTACCCGCATATGAGTCGAGGTGACCCTTCACAATTTCCCCCGCACATGGAGACAAATGTGTTCATTGATGAAGGACGACGGGACAGACCCCCCAGCCGGCAGGAGCGTCCAAGGAAATCCCGTTATGGAAAAGCGAAACGAAATCAAAGTGATGATGCAAGTAGCGAAGAAGACGATGACCAGAGGGCAGAAATTGACACAGCGGTGCAATTGACAAAAGCACTCAACTCGATGGCCCGGAAAACACCACTCATGACCTTTGACGGCAGTCGTGACACAGTGAGTGGGTGGACACGATTGGTGAAAGAAACCCAAAGGACTTATCAGTTGACGGACGACCAAATCATGATTGAGATAGCCAGTGCAGTGAAAGGTCCTGCAAAAACATGGTTTGAAGGAGAAAAGGACATCGCAGCCGAAGATAGAATTGAATACTCAATAACAGAGTGGATGGACAAATTCAAGGACGAATATGGTGATCGAGATGAAGAAGTCTTAGGCTTACGTGAGGCCTATGCAAGGAAATTTGAACTCGGAAAAGAATCGCTGGACCAGTATTATCAGGCGATGATGCGATTCAAAGCAAAGCGGATCATCACAGAGAAACAAGCAGTGGGTTTCCTGATTGAAGGATGTAGAGGGGACAACGAACTCTACAAAGCCCTGCGCATACAGAAGTGCAAGACGCCAACGGATGTGAAGGACTTCTTCCGACATTGGGCAACGGGCGAAGAAAAATACAAGGCACCAAAAGGTCAACGTAATCAGGAATACGTGACCATCCGCCAAGGCCAAGTTGAAAACGTGCCGCAACAGAGAATGGCAGCTGCGCCAGTCCAGCAGCCGGTTGAATACCGCGTGGAGACTCCGGTCAGAGAGGTCACCGAAAAGGTGACTTTTATCGACAGTCAGACGGGACAACCAATAACATATGCGATGGTGGCGGCGATACAGGCAGCTACTCAAGTGAGACCGGCACCCCAGAATGCGGCTCCACCGGCACCACAGATAATGGCTCCTGTGAATGTCGGGTTACCACAACAAGGTGGGGGTAATGGAAATTTCGGTGGAAATGGATATGGAAATGGAAACTGGAATGGAGGCCAAGGAAACTTTCAGAATCAAGGTCAAAGGCAAGGCAACTTTCAGCCAAACAGAGGAAACCAGAACAATAATCAGCAAAATCAAGGGTCACGAACCGAATTCAAGTTCCAAATGATTGACGGATGGGTGGCGAACAACGTTCAGATGTGCCAGTACTGTATGTATGGCAACCACCAGACCCAGGGATGCAAATTCGCCCACACACCACCGGAACAGAACCCAAACCTGTTTGCCTTCAACGAGTGGCAACGACTGCGCGGGCTCGGTGGTTGGCGCCAAGCGGTCGCAAATGGATATGACCTGATCACGCAATGGTACCAGGCGAAAGCGAACTTTCAGAATCAGCAAGGTAACGGTAACTATGGAAACGGAAATGGTGGTGGCCAGAATGGCGGCTTCGGCCGTGGTGGCTTCGGCCGCGGCGGCTTCAGAGGAAGAAACAGAGGCTATGGCCGCGGAAATTACAGAGGCGGTGGAAATGGAGGCGGAAACTACCAACAGGGTGGTGGCCAGCCAAACGGAGGTGGCCCAGTGAACGAGCAAGCGCAAGGAAATGTGCAGGGCGCACAACAAGGTGGGGCGCCGGTTCAGGGAAACGGGCAAGATCAGTAGGCACCGGTGAGCCTACTGATCGACCCGACCCTAAACCACCGGATAAAAGGGAAAGGTCACCACTGCAGAATGGTACTGCAGTGAACGTGACCACTGCAACGGCTATATGGATGCCGTCAGCGAAAAAGCAAAACGGACCGGCTATATGGATGCCGCAACCACAAGAAACGGCTAGATGGATGCCGCCACAGCAAAGAGAAACGGCTATATGGATGCCGTCAGCGCAAAAAGGAAATGGAACGGTTATAAGGACACCGTCGCAGAATCAAAGGTCACCGCAGAATGGCACTGCGAGTGGAAACGCACCAACGGGACCAAAGGTCACCGCAGAATGGTACCTGAGCAGAAGTGTGGCAGCAAAATTGCGGAAAACGATAAAAGCGCGAATGAGCCAAGTTGCGATTGTTACGGGGAGCCAAAGCCAAAGTTTTGGAATCGTTCAGAAGACGAAGAAGAGAAGCGAATAAGGCAAGAATGGATTAAGCAGAATATCACCGTCATTAGTAAAGATGAAAGGTCACCGTCTGTTGGAAAAGTTCAAGCGAAAGGTCACGGAGCAGGTGTGAACGCCAAAGGTCACGGCGATAGCGTCGTGTTAAAAGGTCAAGAAACAGACTTGACACTGCGAACAGCGCAGCAAAGAATAATGAAACGGCACAGAACTCCGACGACTCACTTGTGGACGCAGTAACATTACAACAGAAGGAGAAGTGGCAAAAAAGTGGCCTACAGACCGAATGGCAATCACGGGATGTGGATACCTGTGACGCCGAAAGCAAAGCAGAAAGCGAGAATGTCACAAGAGGACTACTGGGACATGCAACAGTTGCGAACGCAATGTGAAAGAAAGCGACTGGAAGAGTTGGTTACCGGGAAACCAGCGCAAAGGTCATCGAACCCAGTCCCAGTATTCAATCCAGAGGAATATAAGAAGACATTCGCTGACTGGAATCATTCACGTAATGCTCCACCACAGGATAAACCGCCGAATTATGGAGAAAAAGTCCCCATACAAAAGCTGACAGGTGGCGGATTTGTCATGAAGCGCAACGAAAGGTCACAGGACTTAGCGCAAAATGAACAAAAAGGACGGTCAAATGAGATAGCGCAAACGCAACAGAGTAGCGCAGTTGAAAGGTCACGGGACTTATCGGAGGCACTGCAAAAGGATGCCAATGACAAGTCACCAGCCCGAACAGACGGAATGTCTTCACAAATCGATCCGACGAAAACGAACAATGAAGTGTCCGCGAAAGTGATCGAATGGATGACCGAAAAGGGATATAATATGGTCACATATGAAAGGTCACCAGAGGAGATGAGAGATGGTGAAGAAGACGAATTGAAGCGAGCTGACCAAATAACAAGTGAAGTCATTGAGAAGCTGAGAGATAAGCGAAATGAAAACCGTAAAGAGGAACTGATTCATCAGACGATAAACGAAATGACAAAAGGTCACACAGCTGGCACAAAAGCAAACGAGCAAGTGCAAAATGCCGAAAAGGTCACCAGCAGTAAAAAGATTCCTGAGAAGCAAATAGACAAGAAAGAGACTCGAAAATATTACGATGTTCGGACTAACGTTCCACATAGGATTGATAAGCTGAGCGAGGTACTGAAAGGTCATAGCACTCCAGCAAAAGGACAAGTGCTTTCCGATATGGATCCGGGACCAGTATCGCTCATTCCTGTGAAATGTAAGATTCATACACTGAAGATTCAAAACGGAAAATTGCCCAAGAGAATTGAAGCGTACACACACGAAGTGAAAGTGGGAGACATAAAGGTCAACGCAATGTTGGACACCGGCGCTGAGACGTCGCTGATCAGCAAACCGTTTTGCGAGAAGAATGGACTCCACATGCTCCCATTGCCACCAGACAGATTGGTGAAAATAAATGGAATTAGTGGAACGTCAGGATTCCTGGTGACGCGCTACTGTGTAGCGCCAGTGACCTTAAGGAAAAAGACTAGCGAACATTCATTCTACGTCCGACCGAAGTGTGACGACGTACAAGTGTTATTGGGATTCGACTTCTTGGAAAAGAAATTCGTACTAATGGATAACGAAGGTGAAGAAGAGAAAGAAGACGACCCAAAACCAGTCGCCAAAGTTCAAGTCGGAAAGGTCACCGAACTTGTAAAACAGACGGGAAATGCTCAAATGGTTAATAAAACGCTAATCCCAGTACCAGAGGCACCGGGAAACGAAAAGAAAAAGATGACGCGAAAAGAATTGTCACCATTTGAGCAGTTGCAAATGATTCAGCAGGAGATCGAAAAGACATTAAATCGGACCTTGCTGGCACAGAAGGGAAGAGAAAAGGTCATCCCAGTACCAGAGGCACCGGGAATGACAAAAGTGCAGCAGGAAGAAATTATCCCAGTACCAGAGGCACTGGAAACGAAAAATGAAAATGGAAAAGTTGGAAAAGTTATCCCAGTACCAGAGGCACTGGGAAAGGAAGACGAAAGGTCACCAGCAACTGAGAACTTGGAACGAGAGCGTAATTCGAACCTTTTCGAACCACGATCTGCTACCCAAAATGAAAGGCTACCAGATAAAGCCAAAGAGGAAGTAACAGAACGTGACTCTCAAAGGCCACCAACGATTGAAAGGTCACCAATGATTGAAGAGATAATTGCCACACAGAAAGAAGCGGCAGTTGCAGCGAAACAATCTCTTGTGCCAGACATGGAGTGGGCAAAGCCTATCCCAGTACCAGAGGCACTGGAAATAAAGACGGCTAAAGTGGGGAAGGATAAAAAGAGTGAAAGGTTACGAGTTTTTAAACGAATAGTTGAAGAGGAACAGATGTTTACAAGCGAAATCCGCGACAAGGCACTCGAACAATTGAAAAGTCACCGAACAGAAAAAGAACCAGAGGTCATTGAAATATCCTCTGAGGATAAAAGCGTGACTCCAATCGAATGTGAGGAAGTTACCACAGTACAGGAACAGGTTAAAACTGAAGCGAGTCAAAGGACATTAACTCCAGAAGAACGAGCCGGGAGTTGTCACCACGGTTACTTTGAGGATCCGTGCAGAGTGCAACCACAATGGGAATGCACGGAATGTTGTGAAAATGCCTCCCAAGATGACCTTTCAGAATGGCCAAGATGTAATGCCGCATTAGCAGACCTTAAAGGTCATGCCCAAAAGAAAGCGAAAAGCATCATGCGGACAAACGAAATGTGGAAACCACACATCGAACGGTATCATTGGAATAGATATCGAACGTGGTTGTCATGTGTGGAAAGTTTCATAATTGGAAGAGGCAGATGGCTGAACCATTGGTTGCAACGTGTGGAGAAAGGAATCCAAGATCCTCTCGATCCGGTAGCAACAGAAAGGAGATTTGAACGAGAGATAGAAGAAATGACCGAGGAAGGAGAAATGTGGGAAGAAGCGAGAGTTGATCTTTTCTGGGACTTCCGTGTGAACCACATGTATAAAGGTGAAGGGAGAACGATCATCTTCCCGGCAGGACTTGGTACACCTGTCTACGAATCACTTGAAGTGTACTACAACGCGTTAAAAGAGGGAAACGAAAAAGCATTCGAGAAATACTGGGATAAATTTGAAAGAGAAATTCCCACATTTGATGTCAAAGACATGAGAGAATTACAAGTAACCCGGAGAAGAAGGTCACCGGGACTGATGCAAAAGAAAAAGGTGACCTTTGCACCAGATCCAGATGGAGTGGACTACCCAGAACGAGGTGGCGATACATGGTGCATGTATGAAACGATTCCGAATGATGAATGGGTCACCGAAGAACTGATGGCAAACTGCATTTTCGTTGGTCCTAAACGACCTAAAGGTTACGAAACAGTTCAACAGGATCAAACCAATAAAGGGACTGTCAAAGAAGCAGAGAAAGAGGAACCAGTTAAAGAGATAGCCGAAGGACAATCGAATGAAACAGAAGAAAGTTCAAAGTCGGCTTTCGATATTGCGCAAATGTTAACGGACAGAGGTGAAATGTGGAAAAGGTTTAAAGAGGAAGTTGAAAGGATATCGAACGAACAACAAAACCCAGTAACTGAGGCAAAAAACGGGGAAAGGTCACTCGATAACGGTGAGGAATGTCCGCCGGTCGAGTTGACCGAAAAGCCATTAACGAGCCCCGAAGAAATAAATGAACTGGAAAAGTCAAAATCGGACGAAGAAAGGTCAAACTCCGATCAATCAGAAAGGTCACCAACGAGAATTCGAGTAGCGAGGAGTCACCCGAGAGTAGCCGCACGAAACGGGCGAAAGGCAAAAGAAGGGGACAAACCCCTGCTCAAAAATTCGAAAGCGAAAAAACTTAGCGATTCGCGAGAAAACGAAAGTGACCTTTCATCGGAAGATGAAGGAGTTGATGAGCGCCCACTTGAAAAGGCTGACAAAGGTCAAGCCACTGCACAGGGATATGAGAGCAGTAATTCGGATTCAGAGTGGACGAGTTCAAGTGATAACTCAACAACTTCGGAAGATTCAGGTGTAAGTGACCTTTCGGAGCAAGAGGATTTAATGGACTTGGATGAGGATGATGAAGTAGATGAAGAAAAAGAAAAGGATATTAAAGTCAGAAGATTGAAAGTGGAAAAAGCCAGAATGTCGAAAGACGTGATCAAAGTCTACAGCGACCAACGAATCAAGTTGAAACCGTCAAACTGCACACGTGTAAAGGTCAAGATGGGAAAATACGCACCGGCTCAAAACAAGCTGATGTTCACACCGGTCCCACAAGTAGAAACTGAAGTACAACCGTTGGCAGGAGTAACGGACCACAGAGGAAAGTACTTTGAAATCGTCATTGCGAATCATAGTAGCAAATACCGAATCGTGAAGAAAAATCAGCTTCTCGGCTACGTTGAGCCGTATGAACATATGGAGAATGTAAAGGTCAACGCTGGGACAGTAAAGAACGTACTCGAGGACCCAGAGGTGGATGATACAACGAAAACGGAACTGACAAAGATAATTGGGAATTTGAAACTAGGACCTGACCTAACTGAAGAACAGAAGAACGACGTATACAACGCGTTCTGGGAATTCTGGAAGGTCTTACCGACATCAAAGAAACCGTATGGAGACGTGAAGGGGTCACTCATGTAATCGATACGGGAGACGCGAAACCAGTTAAATGCAACCCGGCCAGAACGAGTTGGACAGGCCGTGAGTTCATAACAAAACATATTGAAGAAATGTTGGCACAAGATGTAATCGAGCCGTCGGACGCCGAGTGGAGTTTCCCAGTCGTGCTGGCAGTAAAGAAAAATGGTGACGGAACAATGGGGACGAGATTCTGTGTCAATTACATTATGCTTAACAAGCTGACGAGAAAGAATAATTACCCGCTACCGAATCCAGATGAATTGCTCGACGCGTGTGCAGGCAACAAATATTACGGGAAAATGGACTTGCAAAGTGGATTCTGGCAGATCCCAATGGATCCAGCGTCAATCAATAAGACGACCTTTGTCACGCAAGATGGAATGTATCGGTTTAAACGTATGCCGTTTGGAGTTTGCAATGGGCCAGCAACATTCCAACTGTGCATGGACAAAGTATTGTCGAAAGCGAAAAGAAAGGGTTGCGTTTTCGGGTACATCGATGACGTTATCTTCGCCGGAAAAACTTGGGCGATTTTCATGCAAAACTTGAGAAACGTCTTAATGAGTTTAGTTGAAGCGGGATTTACGATTAAACCGACGAAATGTGAATTTGGAATGAGACAGATGGGATTCCTAGGTCATATACTCAGCGAAGACGGAGTTCGAATGGATCCTGAAAAGGTCACCGCAGTTAAAGAATTCAAACGACCGCAAACAGAAAGGCAATTGAGGTCATTCCTCGGACTGGCGAATTATTACCGCAAGTTCATAATGGGATATGCACAGAAGACTTGCCATTTGTACGAACTGCTGAGACAGGATAAACATGTAAAGAAAGACTGGACGAAGGTACACGAAGATGAATTTAACAGTCTGAAACAGCTGTTATGCGAAGGACCTGTATTAGCAAAGTTTGACCCGACGAAGCCGACCGTAATCGAATGCGACGCGAGTAAAGAAGGAATCGGTGCTGTCCTATCTCAAGAAGGTCACCCGATCGCGTACGCCAGCCGCGTCTTACACGGAGCAGAGAGAAATTACGGCGTAACGGAATGGGAATGTCTGGCAGTCGTGTTTGCTGTCAGAAAATTCAAGCCGTACATTGATTATGCCGAATTCACCGTAAGGACGGATCATCAGGCGCTCACCAATTTGTTAAGGTCAGAGACGAATAAAGTCGGAATGAACCCACGCCTGACAAGATGGGCAATGGCATTACAAGGTCACCAATTTAAAATCGAATACAAACCGGGAAAATATTGTGACAACGCGGACGCGTTATCAAGAGCGCCAATTGAAGGCCCGACGTGTCAAGAAGAGGAATTCGATGAGATCCCAAACTTCGAGGATTATAAAAAGGAATTTGACACGAAAGAACCAGCAATCGAAATCGGTCAGCTGTTCCTACAGATGGCGGAACAACGAGAAAAACGGTTAAAGGTCACTTCAGCTACGGCGAATGAGTCGGCTGAAATAGAAGCTAATGTGAATCGTGTAAAAAGTTGGTTGCCCACCGTTAGTGACTTAAAGGTCACCGGACTTGAAGCAGAGGCCGAAGTTCATAATGGAAAGGTCACTGGACTTGATAAAGCAGCGGAGAAAGGAGATGACCTTTGGGAAACGGATAAAGTGACACAAGCACTGAACGAATGCCCGATCAAGCTGTTGAGATTCCCAAAACAGATGAAAAAGAGATATAAGCCATTACCGCGATGCAAGGTCATCAAGGATTGGAACGAACTGAGTACGGCGACAGTCCGTATCGTCAACTTACAAGGTGATGAGGAAGAAGAAGATGACTCAAACTTGCAGTTGCGAAACAAACAGCTGAAAGATCCTCATCTGGCGATGATAATAGACGAGCTGGAACATCTACCAGACGCCGAAACGAGATCCAAATTTGAAGTGCATTACCAGTTGTGGAACGGCATACTGTACCGAGTAAAGGATAAAAATGGGAGACTTGAAAGGTCATATGTGGTACCGTTGTCAATGCGAAGAGCGATAATCCACGCATTGCACGACGAGAAAGCAGCAGGTCATTTGGGATTTGAAAAGACTCTGTCAGCGATAAGATTGCGCTACTATTGGGACAGAATGAGCACTGACGTGAAGAATTACATACTTGCTTGCCAAGGATGCCAATTTCGCAAGACACCGAGGAAATGCCCACCCGGTAAACTACAGGAGATAAAGGTTGGACACCCATTCTTCCGAGTCTACGCGGACTTGAAGGGACCGCTGTTGCCAACGAAGAAACGTGGATACAAATACATAGCGGTGTTTATTGATCAACTGACGAAATATGTGATTGCGGTACCAATGAAGACGGCAACGGCTAAAGAATTCGCGAAAGTCTTTGTAAAGCACGTGATATTGGTACACGGAGCACCGCACATCCTACATACGGATCGTGGACGGCACTTCACAGCCGAAGTGTTGACAAAGGTCACCAATGTGTTTAAGATTAAACACACATTTGGAACGGCGTATCATCCAGAAGGTCAAGGCCAAGTAGAAAGACAGATGCAAACGATTGCTGATGGCTTGGCGCAATACCTAAAAGCGGGAAATGAGCGGAAGTTTAACAAGTATCTCCCATATGTTATTTCGGCGATGAACAGAGTCGTGCACGCCACAACGGGATATTCAGCATACTATATGCTACACGGCAGAGAAATGACAATGCCGGAAGATGTGGTTACAAAAACGAATATACCCGATGATTACGGAACTCCAGACGAATGGGTGGAGACCATGAAAAAGAACTTGACCTTTGCCGAAGAAGTGGCGAGATGTAACATCAAAGACGCATATGAGAAAAATGCGGAAATTTATAATAAGAAGAAATCGGAGCCGAATTTCAAGGTGGGCGATTTGGTACTTATACGACTTCCAAAAGATACTAAACAAGGAAAAAAAGAAAATCAGTCGGATTTCAAGTCAAAGTACGACAAAGTGTGGAAAATTCTTAGCTTCCCGCGAACAAACGAAGCGGAGGTCATCGAGCAGAATCCGAAGAAGGAAGCGGATCTAAAAGTGGTTTCTATTGATCGGTTAAAGCCGTGGCATCCGCCATTACCCGACGAGAAAGATTCGCAACGAACGATGAACGAAAAAGAAACGGAAGAAGCCGAGCTTGCTTCGAAAAATGGTACCAATCAATTTTTCGAACCACCTCTGCTACCTGAAAGGGAAAAAGTGGATAAGGGCGCAGAGCATACTCCTCAAAAAGAATCTTTTTTCGAACCACCTCCGCTACCTGAAATGGAAAAAGAAAACAAATCTACAAAGAAAAGAGGAAGAAAGAAGAAAGAGGATAAGGATTTCGAAACAGCAGTCACAATCAAGTTGAACACGGAGGCTGGTAATTTGGCAGAAAGGTCACAGGAACAAGACAACGAACCGACCTCTAAAGTACCAGAGCGTACTTCCAAAAAGGACCTGCAACAATCCTTTTTCGAACCACGCACTGCTACCGAAGATAAGGATGACCTTTCGAAACAGCGTACGGACGCTGAGATGTCAGAGCGTGACCCGAATTTTTTCGAACCACGCACTGTTACCGGTAATGAGAATGACCTCATAAAAAAGAGAGAAGAGGAGATAGAAGCGGTCAAATCAAAAGCTGAACAATTGGGCCGTGATATAGCGAAAGCAATTAACGAGCGGAAAGCCAAACAGAAGAAAAAGAAACCGACCCCTACGGACTTATTGACCCAAAAGGCGAACCTGAGGATGCAGCCGAGAAAGAACTTCTTGATCGGATAACTAAAGGACGAGAGAACAAATAACCACATAGACATAAATAAGGGGTCACAATAAATTAAAAATAGGAGTCGAAAAGGAAAAAGAAAGGTCACCACTGTGCAAAAAGTTAACCTTTATTGTTTCGTTTTATAGAAGGTAAGCACAGTTAATGGACAGATTGGAACGACAAAACTCGGATAATTCAGACTCGGAAAGTATTGGAAACCCACTAAAAGCATCTACACCTATAAGAATGGAAGGTGAATACGGTTATGACACCTCATATGGTGAAGGATCGACGTCGTCAGTGGGAACGGCTCAGAATGAACCTGGAACAAGTCAAGGAGGTTACTATGGCGGCCAGGGATATTACGTGTATCACGATCCAGGACAGCAGACGAGTTATCAGGACACGGTTAGCTGGGTGCACCACGGCTCACCTGCCGGAACCCAGTATTCGGGACAAGTAACGGGCGCCCCGTATCAACCGTATCCAGGATCATATACCCCACCGATGGGACCACCACAAGTAATGATGGGACCGGCAAGAATGTTGATGCCGCCACCGCAACAGACCACACCGAGTCGATTTATGGGACATGGTGGATTCAGCGGAACTCCACCACGATCACAAAGGTCATCTCCGATATTACCGCCTTTTCCGGAGACGGGAGGCTTGTCACTGTCGGATATCGGAGCGCCTCGCATGAGAACACCGCAGCAACTTGGAGCGCAACGATCTCACCGGAACTCGCCACAGAGAGGAGGAAGACGAGGCGGAAACCGGTTCGATTCACCACGACCGCGAGGCATATTGCCATCACTGGGCCCTAACTTGGACGAAACGGGACCAGATGGGTTACGGTTGACGCCACCAGGCGAACCTTCAGTACACGAGTACGCGCCGAAACTCCCTTTGGACCTCAGAGAGGACGATGCGCGTTTAAACGTAATCGTGGACAAAGCAGAAGAGTTGACAGAAGCGGATGGAACGGCCATTCAGGACTTTAACAGGATGTGCCGTGACCTTTACAGAATTCACATGAGAGTGGAAGACGAACATGGATGGTATGGAAAGTTGATCAGCCTGGAGGCAGTCATCAAACCATGCCACACAGCGTTGAAAGAGAAAACAAAAGCGATAGAAGTCAAGCGCAAAGAATTAGCGATAAAATTGCATCGATGTGGCAATATCATCCGGCAGTACATGGCAGGCAGTGGCCGCGGATTATCGAGAAGGTTCTGAGATACCTTAAAGTATTTCCGGAAGAGAAAACGATTCCAGCGACCAGCAGCGCAGGAACATCTAAGCCATTAGTCGAAAAAGCCACTTCGGTGGATGAAATGTCTGACAGTGACCTTTTGGCAACAAAGAGAAAGATTGATGCCGAATTAACTGAACGAGCAGAAAGGTCACGGGCCAGCTCGACCGCAGGATCAACACGTGGACGGACCAGTTCGGTTACAGAACCATCTAGCGGAGCCACGAAGAGTGGAAAAAGAGCAAGGTCACCAACGATAAGCCCAAAAGAAACTGACAAGAAGCTTCAAACGGGATGAAGGCTTCATACGGCCACGGTCGCCTCCGCATAGAGAAAGGTCACGCGGACATTCACGTGAACATGAACGGACTTCTGAAAGACGGAGTGAAAGGTCACGTGAACACTCTCGTGAAAGGACACGTGAGTACCGTACTGAAAGGTCACGCGAACGCTCCCGCGACCGAGATTACCGTGGCGGAAGAGGATGGGTGCGCCACGGAGATGAAATAACTGAAATGACCATACAGCGGAAGATTGATACAGCCAAGATTCTGGCAGCGACAAGGGAACGAGAACAAAAACGGCGTGCGGAGACATTCCGTACAGAACCTGAAAAGGAAGGGCATCAGGTGCCGATGGGAGTCGCATTCCGGAATCGCAATGTCAGAATGTCAACACCTGAAAGGTCATGGGACAAAAGACGCGAACAAACGCGGAACCGAACACCCGACCCACAGGATAAAAGATGGCAACAGAGAGCTGCATTTTATGCGACCTTTGACTCGGGCGCAAGTAAAGGTCATCAAGCACTGAACGGGAAGATTCACCCCCAAAGTATCAGCGGGTGGAGTCAATGGTTCATGTAGTGGATCCAATTGTGAGCGTCGTACAAGAAGACGATGCGATGGAAGGGACTAGTTCGATTGCGGAAACGTCTCAAGAGAACGTGACCCATCGACGAAATGTAATTCTGGATAGCGACCTTCAACCGGAACAACCGGCGAGTAACGAACCGTCGCAGCCTGAGTCAGGAGAGCGACGGGAACCAGAAGGTCAACGAGAACCGGATAATCATCGCCGGGCTGATCACCGACAGAACTCCAGATTCGATAACCGACAACCGGATACCATCGACATGGAATATAATACGACTGATATTGATGAACAAACGGTCGAAATTTGTCGATACTTTGGACTTGAGCCGGATTCGGTTGAAGCCAACAAAATTGGCACAATTCTGAGACAGTTGAGCCAATTCCTACTTGACTCGGGTTATGCGAGAGAGATTAAACAAGGAGTGGAACAAGGACTTTTCCGTCAGTTGTTCATCCACCGCGACTCGGTACGGGACTGTTATCTCCCTATTCGACGGAATGGACTACATAGTTTGGTGGATTTAAGTTTATTGGATGTACCGCTGGACACAACTGACCCAATCGGGATGACACAGTTCTACTACAGAGATTATCCCGAACGCCAAGAATACGTGGCTCAGTTTGTTCTACGACATGTGAACCCAGCTTTCAAGTTGCTTGCAGCAAGGGCGTCGATAGGACTACAGGTGGATCCTAAGGACTATGCCGCAAAAAGGATGGGGCAAAAGGTCTTTGCTGCGAGACTGGCACATTACAAGACACAGAATCAATTGGTGTCTAATACCATGAAAGACGACATTCCACCGTTCTTCCGAGCTCATGTCGCTAAATTGGGACAACCGATGGAACATATCAGCATAGCGCATACGGCTCGCAAGGCGCTGAAAAAGTGCAAGACACGAATGGAAAAGGGCAACTTGACACAGCGCCACGCATCCCAAGTAGAAGAAAGGATTAATAAGATCAAAGATTCTCTGGGCAGTGACTACGTCGAACCGGTGGACGGAATCGAAACCTACATTGAGGAATTCTTAGTGAAGAAAAGTGACCGTCGCCCAGACCGTGCGCCTAACCAGATGGGACGACGCGGCATCCGAAACCAACAGCTTCGGGATAATCTCGCCGACGTGCAGCGTCGATTGGCGGAAGACCCTGATAATCGAAGACTGCGACTCGAAGAAAATGACGCACGCCATCGACTTGAGGCGGTTAAGCGCAGTCGCCAAGGTAAAGGTCGTGGCCAGCGCGAAGTTGACCCGACAAAGGTCATGGAAGTTGACTCGACGGAACCAGTTGACCGAACTTCCGACCGAAACCAACCGGAAAGCGCTAAGAAACGCCCGCCGAGAGATGACGAGGGCGATTCAAATGAAATGGAATAGTGTTGACCTTTAGGATCACACTATTAAAAGGACGTCTACGGCATTTGTCGGTACGTCACAAAGATGCAAATGGTGTTGTATAAAGGACGTGACACGTGACATGTTAACATAAACTGTATTTGTGTATTTGTTGTTTGCAGCGTTTATAGCACAGAATTGCCTAAAAGAAATCATGTGGAGTATCTATTGGGGTTGAAATTGATTCGGTCTATAAAGCCGGCCCCAAGGGAGTAGTTACGGCAGTTAGCCGGCTCTCCTCTCTAAGCGACTCAGTGTTATAAATGCACAAGAGAAACAACGGTAATCAAGCCGGATCTCTTGAATACGAAACGGGGCCACAAGCGGCGAAAAAGAGAAAGACAACAGGTGGAATATTGATGAGGTTAACTTAATGCGGCAATCAGTCGGCCTCATTAGAGTTGTTACGGTAAACTGCGCCGGCACTCTTCTTAAGCGATTCAGTGTTAAAGGTGAAACGAGAAAAACTACGGTAATTGAGCCGGATTTCTCGTATTAACATTGGCCACAGGCGGCGAACAAGAGTAAAAGATTAAATGTGGAAATTTCATGGGGTAAATTCAATGCGGTAACTAGCCGGCCCCATCAGAGATGCTACGGTAAACTTGCCGGCATTCTGGCCGCTCGAGGCGTACTGAAGTTGGATGTGCGACAGAAAGGTCAAACCGTAAATTTTACCAGGGAGGCAAGCGAAGAAGTGCTTGAAAGCTAAAGAAAACTGGCTAAGTCCCTCCATGACCTTTAACGGAAGTTTTGACGAGTGGGATGACCTTTGGGATCATCAATTGCCCAACAGAGTCACCGTAATAGAATTCAAGTCGCATGACCTTTGGGATCATTAACCCAAATTGAGTCGCACATCTCAACGGATTGTCTTAACAAAGGATGACCTTTACTAGGGAGGAAGCGAACTACGCTTGTCTTCATTGACGTCCCTCCATGACCTTTATGGATCTCATTTTGAAGTCGTACAATCGATACGCACTATATTCCAAAGATGAAGCAGTATTCCTAAGTCGTACTTGATACGCACCCGATTCTCAAAGCGGATTGTGATGAAAGTCGCATTACGGATGCGCGAAGTTGCTCAACGGAGCGGAATGGATTAAAGTGCGGAAAACGGTGGACAGGACCTGTGACCTTTGCGAGTCAGAAATGGAGGATCCTAGTCTACAATTTGATTAATACTTTTGTTGATCTGTTACTGTTGATCTGTTCTAATGATTTGATAGTATTTTTATAATTGGATCTCTTTATTTCACATTGTATTAAATGGAATTGTGCCTTTACGGAATTGATGTGATAAAATGGATTAAGAGAAATTGATGTTTTTGAGCACACACAGGCACTCGGCGACCGTCGTCTTCTCGTGGATTCGGGAGTGTGTCCAGCCTCACAGGAGCTCGGCATCCCCCCAGAGGCATGTGAGACCGGGATCACTAGCGTTCACGTCAGTGGCGCTAGGCGCTACGCCTTTGGATTATGGCCTGTGTTGTGTCTCGCTTCTGATTGGCTTGTGTTTTGTTAGTGGGCGCGGCATAGCACGTGCTGCACAGCGTTGCACGCTGTTGAATGGGCTCCACGCTTTACGATCGAGCTGCGCCGATCATTGTTGATTTTCTGTTGAGCAGATTTGTCAATATTATTAAAAGTCAGCTATTAGCGGTGCGACGTTTCGCGATTCCGCGTAGTTCGCTATACTTATCGCATAGCTCACTCCACGGGATCTATTCCGTTTAGGTCTCCGTATCTGGATCACAGTTGGATCTAGCATTAGACTGTTATAAAAAGTTCAAAAATTTTCGCTCAATTATAAACTTAATTTATTGACGCCTAAATAGCAAAAAACGCATAATGACGAATAACACCGTAAATACTTACAGATACAGCAGATTTTTATTGTGATATAGAATTCTTAACGACAGTTCTGCGCAGTTCAGAGCATTTTTAGTGACCATAGACCATACGTTTTTTTATACGAGTTCACGTTGACGGTAACCACCTCGAAGATAACTGAGTATAAATTACGACGAAAAGTAAGTAATCTTAACACCGCCGTTGCTAAGTACGAAGTAAAATGCTACACGAGAATGTCCAAAAACACCACAAATTCCGTGCAGCAGCGACTGTACGGTCTTCTCATCTGGTTCACTTAAGTGCTTTATTACCATCTCCACAGGGTCTGAAAATTTCTAACGGCACTTGGACCAAAATTCACGAAACTGTAGCCCCGGTCACGGCAGGCGTCGGCAGCTGTGTTTCGTCAGCGACCATCTCTTGGTCTGGACCGCAGCAGCTTAAGGGGGGATCCATAAATTACGTACGCAGCGAACCAGGGAGGGAGGGGTCCAAAAAGTGTGACAAGCTGTGACGGCCTTGACGAACCCAGGGGGGAGGGGGTGGTCAGCTCCATGTATTACGATTGAGCGAACCAGGGGGGAGGGGTCAAGCAAACGTGACGGACCGCTACGAAGGGGGAGGGAGGGGTGAAAAAATTGTGGTTTTCTGCGTACGTAATTTATGGATGCCCCTAAAGCATCGACAAAGGCTCGACTGATGTACGAGGCCGCGAATATATTATCATGTCCCCACACGCAACATCCACGTCTAAAGGCTATGTGGTAACATAGGTAAGCTCGAGGAATGCAAGGAGAGAGTGAGCTATCGGGCTCAGTTTGAGCTCTCAAAATAACAAAGGAAGAAGTCTGTATTTGCAATAGTGCAAATAACGGCTGTTAATTATGTATTTCGAAATCAGCAGTATCGTAGGAAATTACGATGTCCGGTACGTTCGGACGCAGTCAAATGTTTTAATAAATGAAAATTAATGAAAGGTGAATCTTCGGCATTTCAACAATCGGTGGCAAACAGCGCAGACAGGAAGAGGGGGCGCACCTTCGAAGGCGTTCCCAGACACTACTGTTTATAATTTGGTGGCGCGTTAATGGCGTGTTGGAAGCTAACAGGTGCTGAACGACGCCAGCAAATGCTCCCATTGTGGAGAGCCACGTGTTTTGGTCAAGTGCGAATATCGTGTCAGGTCGGTTGAGGTATTAGACGAGAGCATTCACGATCTGTTGCAGCAGGAGTCAAGCGTATTCTAGCGACGGAAGATATCGTGTGCCATTCTTTGGCTCAGCAGGCGGAACTTTAGAATGAGCTGGATCTCATCGCCGGTATCGCAGCGTAATGTGCACATTTCCTGTAAGTCAACGCCATGTCGGTATACAACTATGCTCTAGATGAATATCTCAGCCAACTGATGAACCAAGAAAAACGGAAGTTGGTTGCCGGTGGGGATTGCCAGACACTAGAGGCCTGCAAAAAATTCTGCTCCGCTATGCGCATGAGCGCGATGTACTACAGATAAGGGCCGCTCTCAACAGTACAAGGGCCGCGGCTACCGAATTCACAGTCAAGTCGACAACAGAAGATATTAAACAGCTGTTGGTGCTGCGAAATAGGGGCCGCGGTTCCGTGAAATGAGGCCGACCTTCCAAACTGCAGCTACATGGAACCTATGTACCGCTCACGAAAGAGCGGCGGGATCGTTATGTGCCATTGGTACGCAATTCGTCTCCGTCGCCTTAGCGGTGTATCTGGCAGCGGATGGGTAGGTGACCATGGAGGAAACATCCACGAATGTGACCATTTTGTTTCTGCGAAATGCTCGCAGAACCGACACCGAGCCGAAATACAGCCAGGCGGAGCGTCAAAAGAAATATCAAAGTTGTTAACTGTTGTATAACTGGTGTGCCTCTGCTCCTCCTCCTGCCTAATGAATCCTCTGCTCCGATCAATTTGTCATAAACGCAGCGCGGCGTGGCACGGCTGCCGATTTACGGAATGCGGAAGCTTTCCATTGATTAACAACAGTTATTGCTCTTACGTGCTTAACTTTGAACAAACTGGATCAAGCAAACGTTTCGAAAACGAAGAATAAAATGCTCTCACAATTTCGATAAGAATAATTACAGTCATGGTTCGGTTAATATCCTTCCATCTCTAACCAGCATTCGCAATCTAAAACTTCCCAAAAGCACTAAGTAAGCAGTTAGAGTTGACATGCTTTAGTACAGACTGTACTCCTAAGTAAACGTCTCGATAGTCGATAGACAGCCTGCTGATTCTACCAGCCAGTTATCAGGTTGTGGTTTTTTCTTCCGAAATCCGTTTTTAGTTCAAATATTAACCGATAAGATGCGACAGCAGTTGAACATGGGTTTTTCAACGAAAGCGTTTGCTGCGAATACTATCCTTCGGTTTGGAGGGCACACTTCAAGAAAATATGCCGGTGAAAATGGTAACTGGTAACCACGAAATTCTGCAGCGCTTAAAACATTTGTCGACTGCGACAGACATCTGAAATCCTTCGGCATGACACTACAGTTTTGCCGTGCTACAATAAATCTTTTGAACTATCTGTAGCTTAACTGGCAAATTCAAAGCAAATCCGCAAACGATTCAGCGGTTCCTGTAGCGATCGCTTTGCGCATCCCGCCGACAGTTTGTGAAGGGTTATTTGCAAACCCGCTAACAACATATTTTTCAAACGCAATCTAGTGATAATTAAACTCTTAAACTCTTATTTATGCTGGGAATTAAACAATATAATTAATTCAATTAAAATTATGGCAGTTTTGATTATGCTGAGCATAATTGAAACTGGTCACTTTTAATTATACTTAAGCTTAATCATGAGTCAACTTATGCATATTATAAACAGCTTGATCAAAAGAAAACTGAATTTTAATTATGATAAGCAAAATTAAAATTGGACAATTTTAATTATGCTCCAGTTTAATTAAAATTGTTGAATTTTGATTATGCTGATCATAATTAAAATTCGATCAATTTTCAATTATGATAAGCATAATCAAACTTATAAGCAAAATAATTATGATGAGTTTAATATTCAGTAACGCAATCCTTGGAACCGAGCTACGATATTCGGCAGACATCAGATTTTAGAGATGACACGATGTGCTACTGTTGACACAGCTTGATCGGTAGTGCTGACGTAAGATGGATAATGGATATTGGATATTCATATAAAAAAAAACTTAATTAAAACGCCGATCGAGGCGAGCACACGGCAGTACAGATGGCTTATTTGTGAACCTATTTAAGTTATTTTGCAAATTATTATCAAGCGTAGCGGGATTTTGCTGTTAAGTATGCGAAAGTTAAAACCGCCGAATCTAGTCCACATTTCATGAGATTGACAGGAGGCAAGATTAATCACAAAAGAGCTATCGAATGCTCAACAAAATTCAGAAGCCATCGGCTGCGTATCCGTCAGTCAGGCGTAATCGAAGGAATTAACATGGCCAACCAGGTAAACATACACGTAGGGTACTTATTTCCTTATTGGCCAACATTTCTGACAATAGCTCGGATCAGCATTAAAACGCTGGCTGCGCATTCGATCACCACCAGGATCTTGCGCTTGAATACACGTACAGGAAAACGCCTTCCTTTTCTTGATTTGGTTCCAGCACGACGGACAGTATTTGTTCCGCGGGACGTGACTCGACCAGTGGAACCCTTCCTCATTAGCCAGCTGTCGTCGACCACACCCAGTGCACACAGCCGGTGCAACCGTCTTAAATGGCCACCAGCAGACAGTGCAGTAGGCCTTATTGCTGCCGTCCATCCACCAATGGACGCGTTCGCCGTTGGGTCGCTGACGGCGGCCGCAACACGCACAACACAGAAGGTGGCTGTTGCACATGTGGTTCCAGCACGTGCGGCAATATTTGGTCAGCGGATCCTCAGCCTTGTGGTAGAACGGATCGGCATCGCTGCGCTGGACACGAGCGCAACCGGCACAATGCGCTGCGAAAGTTTCTCCGTGAGTAACGCGAGCGAAGCATTTTGCTGGCTTTTGCTTCTGCTGGGCCGATGCCGAATTAGATAAAGGAAGACGAAGAAAATCAGCACAGCTGGCAATGTGCAGATCCGATGTCTGCAAAGTTATACTGCACGTTTAGCGGGATTAAACTCAATTCAGGTACACAGGTACCTTTCTACTTCCAACGTAGTGCTTTCGAACCTAAAGGACACAAAACCGTTGAATTTATCACATACACGGATACTGAATTACTGATAGATCAACTGCTACCATTAGCCTGACTGCACACCTTAGCCCAGCACGACGCGCAGTATTTGCTGTCTGGTGAACGCACCAGCCAATGAAAGATGTCGCTGTTGACTTGCTGGATACGTCTGCACCCCGTACACAAAGGCGCCAGGCCGCTGGGTGGATTTTTGGGCAATAAAGATTGAGCGATCCACTGCAGCATGCCTCTCCAGCGTGGCTCCGCACCAATCGCAGCGCTTGTTAGTGGAACTTCCACTTTTTGATGATATTCCTGTAGGTCTCTTCCCTGTTGTCACAATTTTCCTTTTCTGACATGGCAGTTCAAGTCGCAGTAAAAAAATTGAACGGACCTCGCTTTACCGTTAAGAGCGGATGTTGTAGCAAAGCCGCCGCCGTGGGGCGGTCCGCTGCCGTTAATCGAAAGCACGAATCCAGGAAGTCTTTACCAGTACGCAGAAACTCCTTTGAATCATGGCATCCTTTCCGACCCAGTTTCTGGGGATCCTCCTTCGACCCCGGGTGAAAATAACAAGGTTTTTCTCCTGTAGCGAGAGCTGCCTCGATCTCCGGTAGTCGTACCATCAGCATCATTTTGCCGCGGCTTTCCCGGCGGTAGAAACGCGGTGCATGTCCGTGCAGCATCTCCAGCAATACACAACCTACACTCCATACATCGCTGGCCCGACCACAACGGCCGAATACGCCGGAAAAGCGCTCCGGTGCCATGTACACTGTGGTGCCCGCGGCGCCGTTGACTTCGCCGGACGCTGTGACGGCGCCTTGTATTTTGGTGATTAAACCGAAGTCAGCCAGTTTCACCACGCCGGTTGTCGTGATGAGGATGTTGCCTCCTTTGATATCCAGGTGGACGATTCCGTTCCGGTGTAAGTACTGGAGACCTCGCAAAATATCCTTCAAATCGCGTACGATGTCGTGCTCCTTCAAGCGTTGCTTGCTAGCCGCTAATGACTCATTTCTCCCTGCTAGGTTGTGACCTAAATGAAAGGCAATTTGTCAGACTTATTTGAACGTGCAGCTGCCCATCCTCCTTATACTTCACATTTCCGCGTAAATTTCTGACTGCAGAGATTAAAAGATGTAGGCCTTAATAAATCATAAAAAACGGCTTAGAATTTTCTTACAAAACGCACCAAGGCCGTTTTCAATTTGATAAAAAAAAGGGCGGAACCAATTAAACTACTTATTTTTTCACAAAACTGTTAGAACTTTTAGAAACTTCCCGGTTCTGTGCAGACGATTCCTGTTCGTAGCAATTGGGGTTTTTATAATTGAGTTTTTTTTGGCGAGATGTAGTGTACGAGATACTCGTACAATCTTTGTAGGAGTACTACATACACTACACTAGTGTATGTAGTACTCGTACAAAGATTGTACGAGTATCTCGTGAAATGGATAATGGCTTATGGCTAATGTGCCGTAGCAACGGTATTGTTGTTGTCCGTTATTGTTGCCATGTCTAGTGTTTAGTTGGTTGTTTGCTGCTGTCCCGAGCGGACATACCAAAAAATTATATGTAAAAGGCTCCTGCTTGTAGCGGACGTCATCACGCGTCCTAAGGCTGAGCGCACGTATCCGCGTATGCGTGCATATTATGCACACGTATGAAGACTTAGCGACTTTTAAAACTGAAGCAATTCCAGTCCATTCTGCTTTCACAACATAACTGGAATCTAGAATATTCGGACACCAGAAGTGAACTCGCACAGCTATGAGCCATAAAAGCAATTATAACTGCTATTAGCTCATGATATAATTAACAAAAGTGAACATGTTTTCTTCGTCCTGAAACATTATTAGACCAAACAGGATATCATTGAAAATCAATTCAATTTTTTTTAAGCAGACAAATACATTCGAGTACCACAGTTTTGCGAACTCATCGTGGGTTTTTGCAAGCTGCCTCAAGATAATAAAAAACTCAAGATAATGTCACGTTCTTGGAATAATTTAAAGAAAACTTTCAAAAGGCAAGATCCATTGGTCGCTTATTTTACAAATTCCAATAAATTCTAGACATGGCTGTTCTTTAACGGCAAGGCAATCTACAGGCCAAAGTGTATAAGTCCATTTAAGTCACAGCGTACAGCATAGTTTATCCCATAGTGAACTACATAGTTGATCCCACAGTTTATCCCGCAGTAAACCACACAGTTAACCGCACAGTTCTTCCAACAGTAAACCCCACAGTGTATTCCGGAGTTCTTCGCATATCGTTTTCGCGTGCAATTCAATCCGTAGTAAACAATACAATATATTCCACATAAAATCTCAAACTTTTTTTATTTTATTTTGCTGTACAATTTTACAAACAAAACAACTACTTACTAAAGTTTGTATGCAGATTAATGCAGTTGCCGACTCGCGTTTCTACGTTTGATCTGTGTGATCTGCAATGTTAAATAAATACATAAGTAACCTCATAACAGTTGAATTATTGCATTTAGTATTCAATATAATTTTTTATAAGCACAAACTTCAATAGAATTTATATCTGCAAACAGTTTCTGAATTATTATTGGGATCAAAACATTAACGAAACATCATAAATCAAGTACTTTTATGACTAGCCAAAATGCTGTAAATTCGATTTCTTTGAAGGAACTACCGAAACAAACATGCCGGAAAGAAATTTACTTTGCACGCCTGCCAGTGTTCCTAATAATAGCGTTTACGAATTGCTCACAGTTGTTGCGCAAATACTCAGCAGAAGTGATTGTGAATAAATCATCATTGTTTTAAAACTACTTTAATATAAATGTTTGTTTGAAAATGGTAGTGTTTTAAAGAATACTGCAAGAAATATTGCTACAAAAATATTGCAAAATAAAATAAAAAATCCTGAGATGTTATGTAGAACATATTGTATGGTTTAATACGGATTGACTTGCAAGGGAAAACGTTATGCAAAGAACTCGGGAATACACTGTGGGGTTTACTGCTGGACGAACTGTGCGGTTAACTGCGTGGTTCACTGCGAGATAAACTGCGGGCTCAACTATGTAGTTCACTATGGGATAAACTGTGCGGTACGCTTGGATTAAAATGTCTACACTTTGGCCTGTAGATTGACTTGCAGTTAAAGAACAGCCATGTATAGAACTTATTGGATTTTTTAGAACTAAACGCGACCCATGGGTCTTGCGTCTTGAAAGTTTTTTTTTCATATTATTCCAAGAACATGATAATATCCTGAGATTGTATTGCCTTGAGGCAGCAAAAACCCACGATTGTGGTACCCGAATGTATTTGTCTGAATAAAACGAATTGAATTACTTTTCAGTGGCATTCTGTTTGTTTTAATAATATTGCAAGACTAGGAAAAAACGTTCACTTTTGTTATTTATATCAAGAGCTAATAGCAGTTGTAATTGCTTTTTCATTTTCTTATGGCACATAACTATGCGAGTTCACTTCTGGTGCCAGAATATTCTAGATTCCAGTTATGTTGTGAAAGCAGAATGGACTGGAATTGCTTCAGTTTTAAAAAGTCGCTAAGTCTTCATACGTGTGCATAATATGCACGCATACGCGGATACGTGCGCTCAGCCTTAGGACGCGTGATGACGTCCGCTACAAGCAGGAGCCTTTTACATAAAATTTTTTGGTGAGCGGACATAGCAGCAAACAACCAACTAAACACTAGACATGGCAACAATAACGGACAACAACAATACCGTTGCTACGGCACATTAGCCATAAGCCATTATCCATTTCACGAGATACTCGTACAATCTTTGTACGAGTACTACATACACTACACGAGACTAATTACAGAGATCATATTATAACCGAATTCGCGGCAGTTCTTTTGAATGTTGTTCGGTATCATTGCATTATTGCAGCAGTCGGCTGCCACGCCCGTAGCGTGACCGAATTGTTTACTTACTATAAACGTAATTTATTTATCAATATGCAAATCCATGAGCGCCACTCACTATATACTATAAAATTATGACTTTCGTTGCAATATGCTACTGCGTGTATAATTTCGCATGTAGCCGCTACAAAAGAACGGCGGTCGTTGACCTAACTGCGCGTCCGCTGCTTATTATACTAGTTCCTGTTAAGCAGCAAATCAGCAAAAGACTGTCTAAAGACGACGCAGAATTATTAGAACAGGAAAGCACGATTTTGTTTAAAAAGGAGTTTTATTTTACTTTGCTTTCATTTTGTTCTGAAACTACTTATTTATATTTCACTCTGTGTTTTATATATTTTTATTTTTTTTTCTTTTCATATTTATCTGCTTTGTTCGCCGGCAATATAAAATACTCCGAACTACTAATTTTACCGTTGCAGTATTCCATGAACAGTCGCACTTCCGGTCCAGCATCCCACCGTGCGACATCGAAATAATAGTATCGAACGACATTGCGGTGGGGCCGCGCGCTGAGCTTGACAATGGTCTTGAATTCGTGGAGATGTTTACGCAGTTCAGCGTCTGGTGTGCCGGAAATCACCGGGATGGCCTTGACCGCGTACGTCTCTTCTGAACTCTCGTCGGTGACCTTGTAGACAGCCCGCGACAGTCCGCCATGGCCGATGGGTTCTTCCAGTGTGTAAGGAAAGGGCGGCCGGAATTTTGCTATTCCCCAGTTTCGTCGAAACGGGAATCCGAACATAACAAAAATTATTATAGCGGGTAAAGCACTATTATAGCTTCGACCTCAGATGTCAGGAATACGGCAATGGGTCGCATTAATGTGTGAGGCGAGCCATTATCAGGCAAAGATTATTCATTCTAAATCACGGAAGACTGGTAAATGCGCTCAACGTGAATCGAACATACCGAGCCACGCTGCGAAGTGCCGATGCGTTGACACACTTGACACACGTGATGCATGGCCAGACAAAAGCGTGATCAGAAGATGCAAGTAGTGATTGCCATGTACAAGGCACGCTTTGCTGCGATGTACAAAAGTCGGTTGACGAAACTTTTAATGCAAGCGCACTTTGACGGTGTTCTGAATGCCAGCGTTGAAATACGGATTGCAATCGGCCTATGATGTGCTACGATGTATCTGCATTCTGTTAACTTGTTTATTTTTGAGACAATTATCAGACGGTGTGCGCTCATTGCTCACCGTCAAACTTGTTTGACTAAGCACTATTGCACTAGACAAAAGCATCATACGTAAAAATTCATCATTATTTCGCAAAGCGCAGTTTTTTTTATGGCATATTGTTAGTTACTACTTATTACATATCAGCAGATTCTTTACCACTGACAAGGAAAGGAAATTTTGGCTTCGTTTAACGCTGTACTTATTTCTACGACATAAAGATCTGGCAGATAATAAAAGCGTTGCACGAAGATGCGTCAGAAAATAGAATACTTAACACATGACAAAGCTAGCAGTTACGCTAACACCTTGGAGGCTTGTACGATGTGTCAGACTGACTGTCGCCGAGTATAGTTACTTCTTGTCTGCGAAGTTTGTCACTGATTTTAAGTTCAAACCGGCTTCGAAGACAATCATTAATCACTCCTTTGTATACAACTGTGCCTGCGATCATAGTTTAAAAGCATATCCACTATAATGCTTCCGGCTACACCGCAGTAACGGGTTGCGTAAATTTACAGTTCTCAAGCGAAGAAAAAATGCTGTCTCGGCCTGCTTAAGCCGGTTGGAAAAATGGGACTGGGACATTTCCTTTTAGGTTTCCGGGATCCTCACCATAAAAACTCATGCTTTGGGCAGTGGTTTCGCCTGCTAATTTCCTTCGCTCTTTTTACCGTGTTGCTGGCGTTGTGGGATGTAAGCAGTGATGTTATTTTCATTGTCGGTTTGTGGTGGCACAACGGGTGCGCCATCGCCATTCCATGGTTGATATTCATTACCGCGGTGCCGGTTTTCCCGGTGGTGTCTTCGCTGGTGAAGGGTGGTTTCGCTCAGCATGAGAACGGTGCCAAAGCGGCATTTTGGAACTGGCGGTTGGCGCGACAGAAACTCATCCAGTCGGAAGAACGCCTATTGTCGACACGAGCCGGAGAAAAAGTAGAAGTCCAAGAACCACCGTTTTTGAAGAACTGCTGTCGGGAGGCGGTGTGCAATATCGTGGATATTTTTCCCATCTCCTTTTTTCGTCGGTAAACGTTTAAAAGATGTTTATAAACCTACTCTAAAAACGAGAAGTAATTCTACAAATTACCGAGTTTTGTAGATAATTACGCGAATAAAATTGCTAAGTTAAGAACAAAATTTAATTGAAAATTTCTTTTATTTATTTTATTGAAATGCTTTAATTAAAAAATTATACAGTAATAGTTTCGCAATTTAGCGTTCATTTAGGAAATATTTTGCTCAAGATAAATAATAAAAGATAATTCGGCATCGCTTAAAGATAATTAAAGATAATTTAGCATCGCTTTTGTTAATTATTTTCTTCCAAGAATTTTCGAATCTTTTTTTCAACAGCAATTTGATTATATCTGCAATTTTTGGGGAGCAGGTGCGTCAAATTTGTGCAAGCTTGGAAAAACGCTCCGCAGTCCGTCAAACACTATTCCTACAATAAAGACATCGAATTCCAGGATATGCAGCTGCAAAAAGCGCAGCTAACCGAAATCAAATACGAATCTAGCCCGCAGCTGATAATTTTATTGCTTTTAATTGGCACCGGACTATTTCCGCTCCGCAGCGTCTGGTACGCCGCTCTGGCGTCGTTTTTCTCCATCGCCAAATATTTCCCATCCTCCGCTAAATTGCCCGGCAAATGCGCGTTCAATAACCGAATTTATCTGGAAAAAGACAGTATTAGTTTGAGCGAAGCTAATAAATTGTTAAAACCAAGGCTTTTTAGTATTTGCGGAACTTTTATGAATTTCTTCTACATTATTTGCCGATATCATTTGATTATTTCCCTGACGGTGTACAACTGGGTGGCCTCGCTGATGGTTACGGGAATTCACTGCGCCATTGTAACCGTGTTTCTGATTGGATCCTACCGGCAATCGTATCGGCAAGAATCGCACACTGGCAAGCAAAAGCTTACCGGACGAATTTGCGCGTTTATCACTCAGCTTCTGACAACTCTGGGATACTTTCTCTTAGTACCGGTGACCACAACGATGACTACGATGGGGTGTCTCTTGGCGACCATTCTTCAATTGGTGGCGGCCGGTGTCTACGCTTTGCTGGTTCATGTTGAATGGCGGAAAGAGATACACTGCCGGGACAGTGACATCTTCCACGCGGTGGTGCCGCGATCAGTTTGGTTCTACGGACTATTGGCCGGCAATGTTGTGCTATCGCTCTTATTGCCGGTTATTCATTATGTGGTCAACTTGTGCACCGATTCCACGCTCTGGCTACGTCACAGAAAAGACTGCTTTGAATGTGCAGGTAAAAATCCAGTAAACCAAATTTTGAAGTTTGCTGCCGCTCGAATGCTATCGAGGCGTGATTTCGTTAAGGAATTCCGTGATTGCAAGTGTAAAAAATTTGTGTGCCGGTGATTCCCAAAGCTAAAGAAGCTGCACTGAAATACCACAAACATCTGGCTAATACGAAAACATTTACGTTCACGAACGTTTATTAGCACTATAGAAACAATGTCCAGTCTTTGGTGCGAAAACTGTGTCGTTCTGTTGTAGAGTTCGCATTCCGCTATTGTTATCATCGGCCGTGTTGGCTGTGCGAATGGGTGCGGTGTCATGAAGAAATCACTCAAGAGGAGGAATTAATAGCACAGAATGCTCAGCAGATGCTGCCCCTAGTGGAATCCATCCACAGTCGAGTGCCAGTAGAATTTCTAGAGAAGTCTCTGGTTAATGAACAGTCCCGACAGATTGCCGCTTTAATCGCGTCAGTATACAAAGGCGCCAAGGGAGATTTCCTGTTGTGCACAGAGCACACAAACCAACTGAGCGATGATCATAACCAAGCAGTGGACAGCGTTACTATGGCACATATTGAATTACGTATCGCCAACCATGACAGCCCCGTTGTTGAGCTGTCCGATAGTATGGAGCCGGAATCGGTGGCATTTAGCGGGGATCTCCGCACGTCGATGCATACGTTCCTGCGCGCGCTGTACTCGGAGAAATTTTTGTATAAGAAACTCGCGTATCAGTTGTTTTTTAAGTCAAAGTTTTACGATAAAGGAATTGTGTCACGTGATGAGCAGGATGCGTACTGGGCAGAAGTGAAGCAATTACGAAATGCGCATGTTTCCTGTGGAAAGCACTGCCGGTTGAAGGTGAACCGCTCTGAAGGCTCCAAAAAGCTGAAACTTGAGATTAAGCCGGATGGTTTGCCGGGGTTCGATTGGCGGCTCGATCGGATTGATAGCAACGGGAGCGTCGTTCCGGATGATATGGAGTACGAGTACTTCAACGATGAAAACGTTTTATCTATCGATGATGCCAAGGCCAAAGATCAGCCGGTGCAGGAATGCCCGCTGAAGGAGTATCAAGGGCGAATATGACTGTTTGGCCGGATCGGCGAGCTGGTGTGCTAGTCGATTCTGTTACGATGCCAGCATCCTGGACTGTACAGAGGTCTTTTGGACAGCGTGTTGATCGGACATGTGCGGTGCCTGTGTGAATGAACCATTTACAACTTGTGATTTAGTGGAGGATTGTCTGTGTGTGGTGGCTTGTATATATTATGTTAAAGGCGTTCATCTGTGCTGTGCATGCTAGATAGTGTCACTGAGGAATGATTGATTACTCTATTTTGTAGCACTTAGGCTTTCTTGGCCGATCGCATCTTGTTATTGTAGCCAAGGGTCAAACTGTTGTTCTCATGTTCTATGTAGACCATGCTGCGGTTTAGTACATATAGACTTATTGAGTCGCAGAGCTGTAAGAAAGTTACAGCTGTCACCAAGTTTATTAAACGATTATTCGTTTAGTCAGCGTGCTTCTGCACAGCGTATGTTAGGGATTAATCAATTCGTTGGGATAAGATTTTATGGGACTCTTATGATTTACTCGAACGGTCAACAATGTGCAGCACTAAATGTGAGCCAACTGACGACATAACCGGATTGACCGTACCGTATACGGCTAGCCCATTGGAAAACCGTGTATTTGGCATACGGTTACGGACGCCGTACGGTACTTTCGTTACGGTACCTGTGCTGCTCTGCAGTACAGTATGCCGTTTACGGCAGTACAGTTTTCTGTTTGGGGGCTTTAGGCAGAACATGCCACTACTGGAAGAAGTAGTTTTGCAAGCCACATGCAGTGGCACTGACGTCAAGAGTGTTGTGTCCGCTGTACTATGCCACACTGTACTTGTACTGTGCTTTAACTACTCGGCCTTTGAAAAGTGGATCCGTGCCACTTGCCAGACTGCCAGATGCCGTGAGCTGCGTGGTGTGAACGTAAACTCGTACAGCGGCACGTACGCACGCACGTGCAGAAAACTACAGTATGCGCACGTTGTCGCTCTGACCAGAGTCACTCGATCTGGTGATTTGCTATTTGAGCACACATTTACCTTTCATCATAATATTCACTTTCGCTTTTCCGTGATTAATCGTGTTTAACACACATTGTCTGCTTTTACTTTTTAACGCAGTCAGACATTTCTATGGACACCCCCTCCGGACCCTATGAGCATATCGCCCCCCTCCCGCCCCGCCTTCTTTACTGGCGCTGTTGCTGTGGAAGGAGCTTAATCCCTTCCCAGCCGCGCTGCAGCTGCGCCAGAAACTTTCCTCCCACCGGCATCTCGTCCAGCGTCTGGGCCTCTACGCCACCCTTGACCATCATACCGGTATTATTCGTCAGAAAATCCTCAAATACTGGAGAATTACTTAAGTCCCGACGTTTGGGCAATCGTGCAACGATATACCTATGGCGCAAGTAACTACCTTCGAAAGTGTATGAGTGTTTGTTAAAAATGTTACCGCGACTGTGCAGTCCAGACTCCAGAGAGGGAGTTATCTTTATTCGAATCGTTTTTCGTAACTTCACTGGTTCCCTTGATCCCGAAACTAAAGATACAGGTTTGTGGAGAATTGTATCCTCTACTTTAAGATTCTGATGAACTGTTAAGAAACCTATGGACCTTCAGAGTGGAGCGAAAAGCAGGAAAGTCAGCTGGTATTCCTTGCTACGCATGGATGTGGCCACTGCTTTTACATGGCTCCAGGTGCCGTAGTGATGCGAAATTGCGAATAAACTCACACTAAAACTTCTAAAATGCAGTGTCCGCTATCATGAACGCAACATTAGCGGAAGTCAATTATATACCTCTCGGAAAGGTCACCACTGGGCCATATGCTTGTTTTAATTGGGATTCACGGCTACAGGATGCTGATGTGCTTTTTTCTTTGCCATAAGAAAACCATGCATCGAAATTGCGCCCGCCTATACTTTAGGACCATACATGCCTAATGGTGTCTGCGCGCAACACGAGTTTTTGATGGACTATGGCCATTTGTTGCTTAACTTTCAGGACCAATGCTCAACATTCCTAATAAAGCGTTACTGATTGTACAAAAAAAAAAATACAACCTTTATTTCGATTTCACCCAAGCATGCGTGCCTGGCATTTACTACATTACGATCTCCCTATAGCCGCGCAAAAGAACAGGACAGTACTATTACAAGAATACTGATGCAAAAGTTGACTTGCTTATGTTGGTTAATATATTTTTGCGGTCGTTTAGTCTCCCGGCATTGAAACCCAAAACCTCCGTTTTTAAGTAGCTTAAGATACAAGTACGATTTGTTTTTCTGTTTCTACTGTAAGTCCTGTAATGCTAATTATCCTATGACATATTGATTAACAATGCAAACTTGAACTAAGGTTCAGGAAGCAGCCGCAACTGTTCTGAAGATTCGAATGACTTATCAAATTGTGGCATGCATTTGAGTCAATATTAAGCAGGTTGCGGTATCAACGAAGGGGTACGATTGACGATAGAATTAACGACGGAGTACAATTAACGAACGTTTAAACGGCAGTACCCGTCGTTATTAACGAAACGAAGGGGGTATCGTTTCGTTAATAACGACGTTGAAATTTAGTAATGAACGACTGGGCCCATATAGACCATTGAGCACGAAGACTGCGCAGGCGAGACAGTGTACCCAGTGAATTTCTGCCTGGGCATTCAATCCTGAGTTGCCCACTCGACTCGAATTTTTCGAAAATCACAACAGTACTGCTCGAATGTTAGTGCTGCCAATGGTCTCTTTAAACTTTTCACTTATATGGCTTACTTTTTACTTTAACTTTCACAATTGTAAAAATTATTCCATATAATAAAATACAGTAATTCGAGTAGTTTACTATTGGAGTAGCAGTGTACGGAGACTGTACTGAGGCCTCTGAGAAACGAAGTCCTGCATTCAAGAATGGAATAAGTGGATAACACTGCTTTAGAATAGTGTTTGCGTGAAAACGTTCATACACGTGTTAACCTTATGTTTTTCTACCACAAAAAATCTTTATTCTGTTACTTTCACGGTGCAACATGAAATCGTTTCGGTATCGATACAAAAAATTAAAAAATGACTGTCAAAACACAACAGTTCGCCACGCTAATATCTATCGCTGTTAATTGTTTAGTGCATAACGCAACCTCTTATGCGAATCACCGGGGCCTTAAATTAACAACGCCAAAACTGTCGTTAATTTTGCCGTTAATCGTCCGGCCGTGCAAAACGCAACCTACTTAATATCGACACTAACCCACAAGACAACTGTTGCTAAGGCAGTGAGCGCCGGTACAATTCGAAACGACAACTTCCGCTCAAGTAAATTAACCATAATTAAATGCCGCATTTAATTGTACATTAATTGCCAAGGGTAATTAAGAAGAACCTTTCGAAGACCATGTTGCGCCCTAACACCAATGGTCGTAAGCTCACAAAATGCTTGTTAGCGGGTTTTAAAGTGGCACATCACAATTTGCAAATTGTCGACATTATTCGCGGCAAGCATTCTGCTAAGTTCTCCGGCATGGCAGTGCCATTTTCTCAAGTCACGAAGGCACTCTCGAAACCAACCGGATCAGCACATTTAAAGTTGAAGCATGCGTGTCACGAATTAGTACGGTAATACGCGGCAGTTTGCTGACGATTGCGCCTCGCATACCTTCTCCGATTTTTCAAGTGCTATTTGTAAAACACACTAACAAGCACTTTGCCGGTATGCTTTCTTGGAGCGCATTCCTTGGAAGCGAACTACACTCTTAGGCAGGCATTAGATTTCAATGGAGACACCATTTACTGCTGCTGACGCAGCTGAACGCTTATACGACGGATGGCAGTACATAAAGCGGGTATACACAATCCACAATTCATATCATTAATACTTTCGACTTTAAACGTAAATCTGCAATAACGCCATATCGCTGCAACATTTACCAATGCCGCTCTTACTTCCCCTGTTTTTTTCCCTCGTGGTGGCGTGCTACAGACGTTGCTTTATATTGCACTTGTATCACCTGCCGACAATTTAACCTGCAACCAAGAAATGCTGCAACCAAGAAAATACCCTTACTCCTAGATATCGCGGATATACGGAGAGTTACCCGCATCTCTGTTTACTGACCGGGAAGGGCAGCACCGCTGAATCATGCAACATGGTATGAGTGGCTGTACAGTCCTTATTCGAGGAACATGTTCTTTCTGCTGCAGCACTGGCAGTGTCCATGCAGGAATGGTAAATGCGGTTAGAACGAATGTTTAAACGCGCAGCACTAATTCGATGGTTCTGTACCCTGCCAACAAACGTTCAGATTTGCGTCCTTAAACCTCCAACTCAATTCAGTGGAGTCTATCATCCACTACTGTCCCGCAAAACCAGGCAAGCAAGCATCAGACGACCTGCCACAATAAACGGTTGTGGCGACTGTAAGAGGCTTGCCTGACCACATCCCACCTTTCGTCAAGCAGTAAAGTCCGCCCTATTACTCTTCGAACCAAAATTCTACGGAAAAAAACATCTATCCAGCATATGAGCAGGAAGCTAAGCAGACAAAAGTGCGAAACTGTTGGAACCGCATTTGTCCGGCGGGATACTGTGGTGCTCTAAAGACGGTCAAAGCATAAACGAAATTTCCGCCGCCGGGTTTGTCGAGTTTTTATTGGCATCATCCCGGATATAAAACAGCCCGAGTGCTCTGAAGGTGCGAGTGTATTTTCTTTCCATTCCTGAAGCTGCGGGGAGGGAAGTGGAGTGTCGTACACGGAAGGACGAAAATGACGGGACGAAATTGACTGGATGGACTGGCAGGCCTGTCCGGACCCTCCGGTTGGGACAAGCTTGTCAGTCCAGCTTGCCAGAATCATCCTGGTTAAGATCTTCTGGATTGCTTTTCCAGATACAACAACCAAATAACGGAGTTTTCATAAGTAAGTTTTTCTGCACAGACCTTCTAAATTAAACACGACCAGTGAGAATGTTCTGCGGTTAGTAAGAGGTGCGTTTTTATGCACCATAGTACGTAACCAATGCCGTTTTTTGTTGTTGTTGTTGTTTGTTGTTTTTGTTTGTTTTTGTTTTTTTTGTTGTTTGTTTTTGTTTTTGTTGTTTTTGTTAATGCCGGTAATTTTATTACATGATTTCATATTTATTCAGTGCGGAAATTATTTTGTACAAATTTGTTAAGAGTGATACATAAATTAAATTAAAGCCACACCGTGCACAAGTAAAGGCAGGGATTGGGTGAACGGTATTCCCGCTTTGTGCGGCAGTCAGCTGTTATTTTCCTCAATAGATTTTTGAAAACGCTTTTATTAATGTTGTTAGCTGCGTCTGTCAGCTGTGGGAAGCTGATGATATCGGGAAGTTGAATGCCGGTCAACATGCTGCTTGTATAGTGTAGCTGTGTGTGTCATGCCGGGAGCGGCTGTACTTATCACAGCTGTGAAATCGCTCGGTAGAAGAGGCTATTTTTATTTCATTCGACTGCGTTCAATTCAAAACCGGTTTGTTGGAGCTGACTTGCACATACTCGTACTTTCAGCAACATTAACGGCTGTTTTACCAATCTAGTAAACTGAATGAAGTTTACAAGGCTTTCCCTGCACCACAGGAATGTCTGTCAGCCATTTCTTCTATGGATTCCAGAACCCGCATCACGCATCATCGGCCACTTTTCAATGGATTCGTTTAATCTTCCTTTTCGGCTGCTTCACCGTTCTTCTAGCCCTTTTAGATATTGCCAGCGATGTGTTCTTTATTATTAATTTATGGTGGGAAAACAAATGCGCCATTGCTGTTGTCTGGCTGTTTTTCATCACGGCAGTGCCGTTTTTCCCTGTTCTTTTCTCCGCAGTAAAAGGGCGCTTTGCGACCCATCAACACTGGGCGAAAGCTGCTTCACTGAATTGGCGTTTAGCTCGACAAAATCTCATCAAATCCGAAGACCATTTGCTGGTTACGAAAGATGGAGAACGGATTAGAGCCGGAGAAACGCTGCCGTTCGAACAGTGCTGCCATCCAGTATTTGCATGCATTCTGGACATCTTTCCCGTTACATTTATCAACCGGTAAACTTTAAAAAAATTTCGCAATCAATAATTTCATTAAATATCAGTTAGTTCTGTTTTTCTTTGCATCCTTCATAAATGCTTATCAAATAGATCCCTTTCTAAAAGTCTTTCTAGTAATTTGCAAAAATTTTCAAGATAAAAAATGTCATCAAATCTTCTTAAAGTTTTCTTCTTCAATTATTCCATTTCATATTTTTTAATATGTCTATATTTCATTTACCAGTATTTTTTTAGTATTCATTTAGTTATGTTTTCTGATATTCCATCGAATAATTTTAAATTGATCACAATTTTTACATAACCAAAAATTATGCTGTTTAGAATTCAGTTTTTTGTGTTAATTTGATTTTTTGCCATCAGATGCGTATCATACGTACGAGCGTGGAGAAATTCCGGGGAACTGACTAATCATTATTCATATAGCAAAGACATAGAATTCCAGGATCTGCAAGTGCAAAAAGCGCAGCTCACCGAAATTAAATACGAATCGAATCCGCAGCTAATTATCTTGCTGATCCTCACCGGAACGGGATTGTTTCCTTGGGGGAAAGCCATTATCACCGCAGCCCTGTCCTTCTTGTCCATCGCCAAATATTTTCCATTCTGCGCAGCACTTCCCGGCAAATGCGCCTTCAACAATAAAATTTTCCTGGAGAAAGACAGCGTGGACGTGAGCACCGCTAATCAGCTGCTGAAACCGCATTTCGCTGCCTTCTGCGGATGGATCACGAATTTCTTTTACATTGTATGCCGGTATCATATTCTCATCTCATTGACCGTTTTTAACTGGACCGCGTCTCTTCTGGTGATTATCATCCAGACAGCCATCATTACCGGGTTTTTATCGTTTTCCTATCGCCGGAAGTACTCCACTCTGGAAAACATGGGCAAAGCATGGAAACGGTCTGCTGGGACAATTTGCGCATTCATTAGCCAGCTGCTGACCACTTTAGGCTATTTTTTATTGGTGCCGGTGACGACCACGATGACAATGCGGGGGTGTGTCCTGGCGACCATCCTCCAAGGAGTGGCAATTGCGGTGTACGCGATCGCCACGCACTTGGACTGGAGAAACGGGATCCGGTGTAACGGCGGGTCGGCGTTTGTAATTCCTCCGAAATCCGCCATGTATTGGGCGCTACTTGCGGGGAATATTGTGGGGTCACTCTTCTTGCCATTTCTGCATTATTTAATCGGTCTCTGCACCGACAAGAGTTTCTGGCTTAGTCACCGCGAAAAGTGCTCACAATGCTCTGGTACGATTTTTTTTGTATTTCTCTATACGTCTACTTTTTTTATTTTATTTATAATAATTTGCTTTATTTATTTTTTTGTATCGATATTTATCTTTGGACGTTTAACATTTATGATATCGATGAAATGCTTGATTTTGATTTTTTTTCAGTTTTTTGACATAACTGTTGATCAGCTTTTTATCTTTATTTAAATTTTTGTATGTATTTACAGATTTTAAAGATCGTTATTGCCATTACCGGCCGTGTTGGCTGTGCGAATGGGCGTGGTGCGATGAACAGAATCCCGATCAAGCGCAGCTGATTATTACACGGACACCAGTGCCGTTTCTGGAGAAAAGCCTATTGACTGATAAATCCCAGGAAATTGTGGCAATCTTGGCAACCTTAGGCGGGGAAGAGGATAGCGATTTTCTACTATGCAAGGAACACACGGCAAGCCTAAATCAGTTAAGACCACCTCGTCCCATTGAAAGTAACCCGGTTGTTATGACGGATATTGGAATCCGCTCGGTCGCTGTTGAACCGAATCGCAACGTGGTGGAACTATTCCATCCTACTTCGCCCGAGCTCGCGGATTTTAAAGCGGATCTACATACTTCCCTGCACGCGTTTCTCCGCGAGTTGTATTCTTTAAATTCAAACGATCGGCTAATAAAGCAGATACCATACCAGATATTCTACAAGTCGAAACTGTACGATCACGGAATTAAAAAGCGGAAGGATCAAGATGCGTACTGGGTGGAAATCAAGGAATTACGGAGGAAACATGCGGCCTGTGGGAAGCAGTGTCTGCTGAAAGACTGCATTTCCGCTGGCTCCAAGAAGCTTAAATTAACCATTGAACCACGAAATTTACCGGCATTCGAATGGCGTCTTGACAAGTTTGCCACCAGTAACGCGGCGAACGGAAGTGCAACAACTGCGGAAATGGAAAACGGTGCGACCGCCACCGAGGACAAACCAGATGAAATGGAATTAAACCCGACTGGTAATAACAAGGAAGTCGCAAGCGGTGAAAAGGAGAATAAAGCGACGAACGTTATACAGAAAGTCGTACCCGATGAAATGGAGTATGCCTTCTTCAGTGAAGCCAACGTGCTTTTGCTGGATTCAACGGAAATCCACGAACCGGTACAAGAATGTCCTTTGAAAAGCGAGCAACCAGAACGACGGTACTACACCGTTATCGAGAATGATGCGCCAGTATAGACACGAAGAGCAGCTTTGTTGCCGCACTCTTAGTTACGATGTTACCATACCTGCTAGTTACGATGTTACCATTCTTGCGTTCCTGCTTCCAACAGTTGTGCAACGTCCGAACCAATCACGATGACTATCCCAGCTGGCGACAGGCGAGCCTTCCGGTTAGCAGGGGTGGTATTGGCTTACGTCGCTCGGAGGAATTAGCACTCCCAGCCTTTCTGGCTTCGATTCACTCCGTTGCCGACCTGGTGTCTTTACTGCTCCCCAATCGACCGGCCGTCGATGTCTCTACAGCGCTGGAAATTTGGAAAACCAATGCCCGGTTGACAGAACTGCCTTCACCAGAATTCCGAAAGTCACAAAAAGCATGGGACCTCCCGTTGTGTAACGTGTCTCTCGCCACATTGTTAGAAGTATTCCGCGACGATGAGGTTAACAAGGCGCGTCTACTCGCTCAGTCGAGACCGGAAGCCGGTATTTGGCTTAATGCATTGCCATCGGCCCATATCGGCAACCTGCTCGACGATGACACGCTGAAAATCTCCGTCGGGCTCAGACTCGGCGCTAAGATCTGCGAACCGCACAACTGCGCGAAGTGTTACAAGCCTGTCGACTGCTACGCCCATCACGGTCTTTCGTGTTCTTTTTCCGCCGGCAGGCATCCACGGCATGGTGCCCTTAACAGTGTCGTATGCCGCGCATTCGTATCAGCCGGAATCCCTGCAAAACTGGAGCCTCGCGGCACTTCTAACACAAGTAGCAGACGTCCAGATGGATGCACAACATTTGCATGGCAGAGGGGCATGTGTCTAGCTTGGGATGTTACGTGTGTTGATACGGTTGCCGCTTCCCACGTCAAGTCTACATCGGCAAACGCGGGATCGGCCGCCGTTCAGGCAGAGGAAAGGAAGACCAGTTTATACTCTTATTTGGTCGGTCGTTACATTTTCGCGCCCATCGCTTTTGAGACAATGGGCCCTTGGGGACCGTCCGCCATTGCCATCATCAAAGAACTGGGAAAGCGTTTACGGACCCATTCAGGTGAAGTCCGCTCTCACGAATTTCTTCGGCAGCGATTGTCTATTGAGATACAACGCGGCAACGCCGCCTCTGTTTTGGGCACCGCAGAGAGAGCGGATATGTTTACTGAGCTCTTGTTTATTTAGCTGTTTCTTAAACCATGTACTCGTTTGGTTTGAATTAAAATTATCTGTTCAACCGTAATGGAAGCATACATGAAAGGCAAAAAAGCACATTATGCATGAACTAATAATGTTTTTCGAACTCCTTCCATGGTCGTTCACCATGCGATGAATACACCTTGAATATTACAACTGATGACATGATTGCAGTCTGTATCGGAAACGCTGAACTTGTCAGTGCAACGTGCAGTCTTCATATCAGTGAAGCGTCCACAATGAAACTGTCGTTCTAACACTTTCGTGGTACGAAATCTCCGTTATGTCTATGATGGTTTTCTTGCTGGCGGCAGGGTATAAAAGTCCCAGTGGCAGCAGCCACCAGCACTGAAAGTTTACGGGCAAACCATAAATGTGGCAGTCGCCACAGTGCTGAAATCCATTGTAGGCGGTAGCGGGTCCGATTATTTCGGACGCGTTATACTTTGGCCACACGGACGCGTTATACTTCGACCACCATACACACTGGTCTCCCGCCAGCTTCTACGTGGTCACCACCGGTGCGGCCTAGCTCCGCCTGATCGACCAGACCAAGCATGCCCTTTTCCACGAGGCGGTCCAGGTAGCGCTCGAGAGCTTCCCGGAATGAGAACGGGACCGGTTGCGCCTTGCGGAATGCCGGTGTCCCTCCGGGTTTCAGGTGCATGTGGGCTTTGTAGGGCAGGCAGTGGCCCAGATCTTTGCGGAATACGACGCTGTGCTTCGCTAGCAGTTCATCCACCGTGATTTTGGAGATGACGGGCGCGGATGCCGACTGGCGATCTCGCAAGCTCAACCAGCTAAGGCCGAGAGCCCGGTTATAGTCTCTGCCCAGTACATTGCCGCCCCTGACCGCAATGATAACGGGTAGCGATTTGTTGTTCCGGCCTTGCGTGAGGTTCGCTGTCACGGTGCCAAAGACCATCCGAGCGTGCGCAGCGATGCTTCGCAGGAGGGGCGCGTATAACGACAGCATAGGTAATCTGACCGACCGCCAAGTGTCGAAAGTCACTATGGTGCTGGAACCGGTATCCAAAACTAACAGGGGAACGCCGTTCAACTTGATCGACACGTGGATGGTTCGTCCAGCTGTTGCATCGACAGAAAACGGATCCATCTTCTCCTCTACGAGAAAGGTCCCGCGTTCACCCCGTCCGCGCTGCGGCTGCTTCGCGTTTCTGCGCACCTTCGCGATACGGCCTTTTCTTCCGCAGTTTTTTTAAGCCAGTTCCTTTGCCTAGCACTCCGTTTGGACATGATTCGATCTGCAGCCATCGGACACGTTCAATACCGCCGTTCAATACCGCCATATATATACAGCAGTGGGTTGCCTGTCAGGAACTGCGCCTCGCCGCTCCTGTCCGCCGCCGCAGTTTGCGCTCTGTGCGCTGCCATAGCGAGCTTTGTCCACTCGTGCTACATCCGGCGCCATACTACCCTTTTTGTTGCTCTTCCGGAGTCCGTATTCTTCGCTGGTCTCCAGAGCGTTCTCAAGAGTGGTGGTCTTGGAATGTAGCTTTTGGCGTGAAGCTTCGCTGACGATTCCGTTAAGGAAGATCGCCGACACACTCTTCCCGAGCACGGCGGCTGGAAATGCGCACGAAAACACCTTTCGTCGCAGGCGGTTAGAAAGGTCCACCCAGGTCTCGCCAGACTCTTGCTGGAGTTTGAAATAGTTGACCTATTCGGTGGCGGCATTCGTCTTCTTTAGATGGGCGTGTTCCAGCTTGTCGACGATCTGTGAGACAGTGAAATCGCCCGGATTGCACGGCAGACATGTGGAGAAGGACATCTGTCCAGCGTCAATGCCGCGCGAGTCCAATAACAGGCTCTTCTGGTCCTCGATATCCGTGACCTCGCGGAATTTAACGTAGCTTCTGTATCGAAACTGCCACCACCGCCGCGTCATACTGGCCGGTTCAAGCTTAATCAGGCCAGCTCAAGCTTTCTAGCGGGATGTCGTAGGGTATGATGTAGGCGTCGGGTAAGGCATCGTTATAAGAAGGCACCGCGTGAGGTCGTAAGCCTTCACGCCAGTTTGTCTCGGCGTAGAAATTAACATAGAATTGGATTGGTACTCGCTAGGTCGGTGACTAACCTGGTCAGCGAACGAAAGAACATTTAGCCGATAACGGTTTATATGCGAAAGGTCACAAGCAAATCGGGCAAACATTACATATATTCTTTTTAAACTTAATGCATTTGGTGTTAAAATGACATAGAAGTTTAATTTGCAAGAGCGATTTTGAGGAAAATTGCTTCAACCCAAATTACTCGTATTTACAAAAATCGAAACACAAAGAGTTGTTTCTGAAATTTGTGTAGTTTAAAATTTGTTTATCAAAAGAAGCCCCCGCAAGGCGCAGGAGGATTAATGGTCTTCTTTTTGGTTTTCAATATTTATGGTCTTCATGTTGTTCTATCTGAAATTTTGTCTGGTTCCCACCAGACTAGTTAATTATTAGGAAACCGTTGTAGACACCCCTTAATTATTATGCTTGTTTTTTCGGTTCATATTTCTGGGAGCTTCACCCCTGCCCCGGACCTAAAACAGTAAAACATCCAAGGGGTCAGCCTGTTGCACTCCCGTTCTGACAAGAGCTGAAATTTGAGTATGTTATATACTGCACATACACCCACAACACGATGGCTGTTTGTGAAACTAGCCAGCCTCTGGAAGTCGTTGTTTCTGTCGTCAAGCAGTTGTTCAAAACACTTTAAACGACGATTTTAAAAACTGCTCATTTAGCTAATGATCTGTTAGGAAAACCATGACCGCAACTCAATTTGCAGAAAAATGTGTTCTACAAGGATGTTTCGTCAACGTGGAAATCCATTACTGCAGTGGCTTATTGCCGCAAGCGCTTTGCACCATGAATTCGCTATCATAAATTCTGTTATACTGCGCACCTATAGTTTGCCCTGTTAGCGCTACGCTGAACTCTATCTGTATGATTGCTAAACCGCTCATGCAGCTAATGAGCGTATTTGCACCGGCCCCGCCCTTCTACCGCATATTAGGAATGCAGCAGGACAGTTGTGAAGGGTAATGCTACGGCCACATTTCAAGTGCGAAGGCCTTCGCACAGTGCGAAGGCGAAAAGTGCTAATAAGTGTGGGCGCAAAATGTTCTATGGGATCCTTCGCATCGAACAAAAAGTATGAGCGCCTTTCGCACTTTTTTCTTTAAACGAGTGCGAAGAGCGTTTTGGCACCGTTTTTGGTGGGAGGGATTTTCTTTTCTGAAGATTTTTTTGCGAAATGGCGTGGGATCAAAACGCTAGACAGCAGAATGGTCAACTACAGACGTTTTTTTTGGCAGAATGTTAGGACGCATTTTTCAAGGGAGGAATTCGATTCGGTTTGAGAGAATTACCGTATTTTTCGAATTTAAAGCCTCCTCCAAAATTGAAGCCTCCTCTATCGTATAAGCCTCCCCCCACCGTAGTTCGAAAATTTAGTAGCCTCCTCCGTATTAGAAGCCTCTCTCTATATACGGTGCATAGCAATTACGCTAGTTTAAAGGCTTTGAAAATTTAAAAGCCTCCTCTACAATATAAGCCTCCTCTGCTGTATAAGCCTCTCCCCAGGCACCTTTGAAAATTTAGAAGCCCAGGGCTTCTAATTCGAAAAATACGGTATTAACGATTACCTCATTATCACAATAACTTTAAGAATTATAAATTGAATCCGAAATGCAGTCGCTCTGGACCTGAAATCCCGTCAATTTTGCGCCCATGACCTGCCGACGGCGGAGCAAATCTCGGTTTCTTTTAGAAATTCAATGAAGTGTGAGTGCTCATATTTTAAGCAAATTTTGTTCTAACTTTTTCTTCGGTTCGCACCTCTCGCACTTTCTGGTGTGAATCAAAGAAATTCGAAGAATTCTGCATCGCACTTGAACTGTGCCCCTAGCATAATGGTGGAACTGGCAAAACTAGCGGTAGTAGTCACGAAAGTGAGCACAAGCAGCGGATGTCTTCTAAGTGTTTTTTTCTGAGTTATCAATAAAAGGTCGTTACCCAATCTGGGCATGGAAATACGGCTATACGCTATAGTAATACAATGCCTTGCCGTCTCCACTGCCTCATGCACTTGGGGTGACGTGGCATATTTTTGTACAGTTCAGAGAGACGTGCGCTATACGAGCACATTCATCATTCACAAAATTATGCTGTCTGTTGCTAGGAAGGCAGCACTTGTGAGTGCAACGGAGTCGGCTGTGACCAGCAGTGTCAGGATTGTGCGATATTCCTCAAATACTGGCAATTATGACTTATTTCACAGAATAAAATAAAAACCAGCACTATTTTTTGAAAAAAATTGTTTAGGGTAGGTATTACCAAATTTTTAACCAAGTAACCAATCATGCAAAACAAGTATAGAAAAACATTCGCTAACGTGAACGGGCGCACAATTAAATAGGAATAGGACCAGTTTTATCTTACTCGGTGATTTAAGCCTCAATTTTAGACGAATATAACAGATCTGGACAGTTAGTTTTAACTATTTAGCATAACGCGAGTTTTTTCCAAACCTTTCAGTTTGAGCGTAACTTTGTAGCGTGGCTCGCTACCCAAAAAGCGTAACTCGAATAAAAATTATATGCAAATCGTATTGTCCACTGTAGCGTAACTCGCGGTCTAACCCAAAACTCCGTCTACTTGGATAAATAGCGTTAATCGTAGCCTCACTCGCTGCTCCGGGTAACTCGTAACTTCAACGGTGGGTGAACTTTCCATAACTACCCAGAGATGAATTATGACACTATCCTGTCACCACTGGTGAGCCAACTGAAATTATTTTATTAATTGATAGTACAATGCTGTGCGAGTCTCGCAATGCATTGTACTATCACTACGAGTATCATAGTTCATACCATACCGTTCAACACTGGTGCCATCGCCATGTGCAGGGTTACGTACACGTTGCTACGCGTTGCTTGAATAAGATCAAAACCGCGAAAGAGATAAGACAAAGTATGACACTTAAATGATAAGAAATGATTTTTTCAAACTTGATAATATGCTGAATAAGTAGTACAACAAAATTCTTATGTTCAAAATCGTAAACGTTATGATTTTGACGAAGAATTTTGCGAAGAATTTCTCTAATCAGGAGCTTCCGTGAAATCTTTAAGTATGTAGTAATACTAGGTACGGTAACGCGCGCAGACTGCAATGAGTATGTATTATATATACTGTGCTTTGCTAGTTATTACTCAGATGAGAAACGACACTCTTTCGAATCATTCCTGCTAATTACGAGTTACTGCGCGTAGTCATCCGATGAGCTCATTCCGCTTCCCACTGATTCTTGGTTAACTATTTTAGCCTGGTCGTTTTTGCTTTGGGTTAATCTAAGTACTGATATAATCTTCGAGGACCAACAAGTGTTCAGGAAGGACGGTGGATATTAAGCAAGCGAGGTACGTGGTAAGTTGTAGGCCTGCTGCAAAAACAGTGCACGTTTCTGAGAAGTCGCCATCAAATTAAAAGGAAGGTTTGGCGCGTTTTTGAATTGAAAATAATTTCGCTCGAAACGCAAGCTTCGACGAAAATCATAACGAAAATAAGCGTACCTTATCGTTCACAGTGCCAAGTTATTTTGAAAATCCCGCGTTTCTCCACGTTTTGATGGGCGGGGTCTTTTAAAATAGTTTGAACAAATGTATTACGCATTGAGAAAGAGAATACATCCGCATGGCTTTTTGTGATGATTTGTGATGTTCTTGTCATGTATGGCCTTTGCATCGCAGCAGGAAACAAAGCTAGCTGGTTACTTTCCGTAACAGATTTCATGTACATTCTGTGCTTCCGCGCTTGAGTTGACTTAGCAACAAACTGCCATTACTACTACTACTACTGAAGAGCCTTACATGATATATCCCCGAAAATAATTTTTTACATACTGCATTCAAGTTTATTGAAAGCGGGATGATTTATCGTGGTTGTACTTTTTTACACTTTTTCAATATTTTTGACAGTACAGTACTTTGTCAGATAAAACAAATTTAATGCATCCATAGCATCTCAGTGGGGCTTTAAAATTGATTTTTATTGACCCAAAAGAATTGCTAATCATAAGTTTTTTTTCGGGATCTCTTACCAGTTATACAAAATACATTTTTTATTTCCAAATTTCAAAATTTTAGCTATTTGTTTGTTTATAAATACTCCAGATTTTTTCCATCGAATCCTTCCCTTTGTTAACTGTTTTTCTAATGAATAAAGAAACTGAAAATCTTGTTTCAGCTTTTGCTGCTTGAACCGCCACAAACGCGAGAGTTAAGGAAACACCAGAAAATCATGCATTTAACAAACTGCAATTTTGCCGAAAGAACACAGCATTCCCAATTCATTATTTACGAATATTAGCATTATAGTAACATTTTTGAGACTGAGCTCGCAATATTTTCCAAGACTGAGCAATACTGATAATACTCAGCAGCGCTTTGCAATATCTAGCGAATTTTGCAGTAGTCTGGAATATTTAGGAATATTTTGTAATATTTAGAAATTTTAGTAATCTTTAAAAAACATTTGGAAATTTTCAAAAATATTTAAAGTTAATTTCATTCGTCTTAATTAGGTAGGGTGTTGCGTGCATCGATTTTTCAAATAAGTTCGTGGCCGTGAAGTAGGAAAAGCCTGTCCTTTTTGTCTATAGATTTCCTGCGCACTGTCAATTTCTTTGTCAACCGCCTCTTCATTATTAACCATTAATAGGTATCTGATATCAAGTACAAAGTCACTACAAACTCAGTACCACAAACATAATTATTATTACAGAAACACTTCTCCTACGCTTTCATGGTGCCCACCGATTCCACTGACGGTAGAAATTCAGCTTAACGCAAGAAAAGCGTTTCTGCGATCTCAGAAGTTGTATTGTATATGAATTAATAGCGCCGAGCTCGAATTTAGTGCTGAAAAATTTATCTGAGGCATGTGGAAGTAGTTTGCACAGATGTTGTAATAATCTTGTAAAATTCTGATCCGCTATCTAGCCAGCAATCTATGGACTAGAGATCATCTTTCACAAACCTCAAACCTTTTTTTGATACTTACAATATTTGAGATCACCTTTAATAATTTATTCAGAACCGAATTTATACAAACGATATTCCGAAAAAATTAAAAGAAATTATTTCTAGATTAGAATAACTTGCTGAATAATAGAGACTAGAGATCATCTTCCACAAATCTCAAACCTGTTTTTGATACTTACAATATTCGAGCTCACCCTTAATAATTTACTTAGAAACAAATTTATACGAACGATATTCCGAAAAAAGTTATAGAAGTTATTTCTAGATTAGAATAATTCGCTGAATAGCAAATAACACGTGGACAGATTTGGCTCAGAAATATTTTATGGATGATTGGGGTTTAGAGTACTGTATTTACACGAGTTTAACCCGTTCCACACTATGCGTGTTAGACCGACATGGTAGAGGACTTCTTCTCTGTAGTCCGTTGTTATGATCATAGGTTGTTTCTATTGGTTTTGTTTCAAAGAAGTTATGTTAGACGACAGTTTAAAATATATAACCGTAAGCTGGGTCATATCCGGAAGGTCCAGAGGGTGACCAAACATGCTCAAAACTGACCAAACTGGGCTCCCGGAGGTCCTGCTTGTCTGTACAGCCACCCCCACATCAGATAATTACCAACAAAATCACAGGAGAACTAATTGCGGAGTTTTATAAAAACATGAAGCAAAGTTCCGAAAATTAACGCCCACTGGCCAGTACTGGTCACTTGAAAATCCCATGTCGGTTATGACACGGTTGGGCACGGTACTATTTTATTAATAAGTGTCAAAATTCATATTAATTGACAGAAGCGTCCTACAAGACACAATAAACAATCAAAATAAAGCTAAAAAAAGCTGTATTAACTGACTTGTACATAGTGGTCAGTGAAGTGACCATTGGTCAGCAATGACCGGAAATTCGAAAAACGTAATTTTTGACTAAACGCAATTAAAATTAATGTGAAGAAAAGGCAAACAAGTTGTGTAATGACCGCTGTGAGTAGCTCTGAAATTGCTATGACCCGTATTACCCGGAACAATCAGAATTCAAAAGATTTTGCAGTGTAACTGCTTGCGTATGGAACGCCGTTATTGCCATGTATTGTAACCTACCAGCTATTCATTGTTTCAGAGAAAAATCGTATATTCTTTGCAGATTATATCGGAGTTAAACTGTATTAATGAGTGTGAAATCTTGCAAAAATTATTAATCTCGTGTCTACACTTCGCTAATTGAGCATCAAAAACATTTGAACCTTCCGGTTCATGAGCGCTTGTAACCTTTGGAAACCAGTCTGTGCAAAGCGGTCGGTATAACGGAAGAGAGCATTTGGGAGTAAAGGCAGCCTCCGTTTATGCAACTAAGCATTATTTAGCAGCGGTGCCGACATAGACAGTGCAAAGTATAATCAATCACTCCCACACAATTTGGATAATTCGTGATGCTTAGGGAGTCGGCTAGCCTACCACCACAAGTCGACTAACAGAACTGCCTCCTTTGTAAATACGAGCATTTGTTGTTTTCTTTAAAAGTTTAAACGTAAGTTAGATTGTACGAGTAGGCTTTTTGGCAGGGCTTTATTGACCCTACTGCGCGATACCCTCGTTTTCTCACAACTGGTCACTCGTACAACACTTTGAGAATACTCTTATGTTGTCTACGCGTTACTGACATCCCCTCGTATGCTTCCTGCTAGCAATCTCTGCTATAGTGTTCGGTTGCACAACCGGGAATAGTATTACTTCCACTGTGCGTCACCAGGACTGTGGTCAGCAATAGGTCAAGTGCCCAATTGTCCAAACCGTAGAGCAGAAGTGACCAACTGTTGCGAAATATCGAAGTAGCGCTTATGTACTAGTGCATATTAGGATGTTTTCGTTTCTAAATTTTCCTTGACCACTGGTCATCTTGATGACCATCGTAATGCACCTGTGTTCAAGTACTCGTTGAGACCTATCGTTTAAGCGATTGGCATATTCTGTGCGATTTTTCTATCGCCTGTTATAAACGGCAATAAATAACATGTCGGAGCAACATGGTTCCCAAGCGTGTTAGCTCGACATGGTCATCTCCTGCTTGACCTATGGTAGCGAAAATTCTGAAAAAAATATTTTTTTCTTAATTGAATTTTTTTATCCCAAACTACCAATTTTCAAAACTATAGTCCCATCCCTTCTAGTACCCGGTTTTCCTGGGTTAAGAGCCACAAAAATGCCCTAATCCGCCTGTGTGCACCATGGACAAGCAGCTACGTTCAAAATCGTTCAGCAAGAACGCTGCGCGTGTTCACTGCCCAAGTGAGCAATTTTGAGCAATTTTCTGTAATTAGGTATTCCATTACTCTTTATTTCATGTTTCTGCCAATAATACTATTTTTGGATATCCAGCAGTTATTGACAAGTTCAACGGCTAACAATTTATAATTCGTCACTAAAAGAATCTTCTAAATCGAGTTCGCAGCTCATATCGAGAGAACTGGTGCCGTTTGGGCAATCGTCCATATCTGTGTTTTCTTTGTCTTCGAGTGCTTCAGTTTTGCTTGAAGCCACAGAGACAAAATTCAGGATATCCTGCCGAGAAGGGTTTCTCAAATAGCCAGATTTTGTCGTCTCATGATGCTGCCTCCGCCACTTATGATACTTATCCTGATAATAAAGTTTTGAACGGTCGATTAACACCGACATCCAGGGGCTAATAAAAACCCGTCATAGCAACAGGTATGAACACCTGTCGAATGTTGCGCTCTTCGAGAAGGTCCGCTGATGGTTTCATTTTGTGAACGCAAAACTGGTCCCTGATTAATACTTTTGGATATCCATTTTCTTCAAACGTGTCTTTTATCCACTTATGGTCGAGCAGCTCGTTCCACCAGGACGATTTAGAGCTCAGTACACGTACATTTTCTGGGATATCCAGCTTCTTCATGATCCTTTCCGACAGCACACCTGTTCTGGCATTACCCTTGAAAACAATGACAGCAGGTAGTTTTTCTCCGCTTGCTGATATCGCGAGGCGGATCGTGAAGCCTTCTTTCTCTGCCGCCGCAGTAACGACTGAAACTTGTTTGACTCCGGACTCATTAATTGTTCGCTGTTTCGAGCGAACGTATTTCACATTAGTCTGATCAAAGTTCAAAATATCTTTCTCTGGTGTTTGTTGGATATCCACAATTTCGACCAGCTCATCCAAAAATCGCTCTTGACCAGCCTAAGAAAAGCAAAAAATAATAAACCAGAATTGTCGAACGAAAACGCAAAAAATGATTAAAAATTACAATTGAGCTTACAATGTCTTTTTCAGAAAACTTTTCTTTCCGAGCAGTGTGCGTGACTGCTCGTGAGGACAGATGTTGTCGTGCCATAAATTTGGAAATCCAGCCGTTAGATGCATTGAATTTAGAGATGTTTTTTTCAGCAGCAATCTCCAGAGCCCTGGCACGGAGATCACCGCGGTTTACAGGATATCCCTTCGCGCGCTCTTCATCTACCCATTGTCGAAGATCTTTTTCGAGTGGGGAAATCGCGAAAGCTTTTCAGGGCCTCTTTTTTTTGGCGCAAGATTTTCCTTTCTAAGCACAATTTATGTTTAATTACTTGATTAAGATAATTAAAAACTTCAAAATCGCAAACAAACTTACTTGGATATCCATCGCATCAGATTTGCTCTGGAGGTGCTTTTCTTACGCGCAAAATGTCTAACTAATAATCGGCTGGACTTAAAACTCTTAACATAATAACGAATTTCCCACTCAAGATAATTTTTTCGATGTTTTTTATCCATTAGTAACTTGCGAAAAAATAAATACCATTAGAAGAGAAAATTTAATGGGAAATATTTTGTTTTTGATGCTACAGAACAGCTGTTGCAACGGGAAGACAAGTCAGTCAGCTGTTTGCTGAACCGTTTTGAACGTAGCTGCTGGCCCATGGTGTTTATAAGCGAATGACGTCATTATGGTGGCTCTTAAACTTGTGTAAATACAGTAACACCTGCGTCTCTCCAAGGACCGTGAATTTCTGTGGCTGCAGCAACGAAATCTACCTTGGTTGCAGCCAGACGTGTTTCAAACTTCATTTCCTTTTCCCACGATCTCAGCTGCTGCACCGAGGTCCACGGAAGTGGGGTCGATATCCGATACCGCTAGTACAGCTGGCGGTCTCGGATATCGAAGGTAATATTACAGCTGGCGGCTTTCCGTGCTCCCACGGTATAACGATGATCACATTTGCCCTTTTCTAATCTTTCACAGGCAGACCTTTTGGTTCGATGATGTATCGAGTCATCGACCATCTTTCCTGTAGGTTTCTCTGGCGTTGCGTCAAAAATAGAATGTGGACCGCAGGTTAGCATATTGATGCTGGGTGATGTTATCGCATCAAACGGCGAGGTATGGGAAATTAGCCCGTATCACGTTCTTGTATACAAAGGCGAAAGTACTGCCATCGCTACAGTCTTTTTCCTTCAATCCGCTTGATAACCTCGTTCATAATGCATCGCCAAGAATTTTGAAGCGCTGAGTATCGTTATCAGTGCGGTGATGTAATTGACTGTCTGCTGCATTTGAGTGCTTAGCTGCTGCGAGACAGCTATGCTGTTTTCAAGTGACCCTGACTCAGACTCCATTGAGCAGTCGTCGCTCTCTGCTGACTGCTGATACAGGCTAATAACAAGAAAAGTGCAACATTCAGGGGTTTACTGGTATCTTCTGCGCAGTGTAAAGATCAGCATATCTCGAAATTTGGGCAAACGTTCAAAGCACTGTTTCGTACAGAGTACAAAATCACGGAAACACGTATCCTGCTTGGTCGAGTCTTCTCCTCTTCCCATTTTCTCGAAGAAAATCGCACGAAAGATTGTTCCGTTTTAAACTGGAGTCGCACTGCGTGCGTCGATGATGGGCAATCCTACGTCAATCTCTGGGGTTTCTTTGGATATGCCCGGAATTCTTGTCGGTTTCTGGCATCGCTGAGCATCCACTAGTTTCACCAGGAAGACCTATGGCGTCACCTGCCTGGTTTTACTACTGATCTATTTCGGTTGAGGAGTCCCGGCAAATATTTGTACAACGTTCAAAGTCATTTATAAATGAATTGAAGGTCAAATAGTTCAGTGCACACTTTACCCACGCTATAATCATGTTTAACCCGTACCGTAGAATCGTATCGGAGCATATACTCCTAGCCGATTTCACGACACTTCGCTACTTTGTCCTGCTCTGCGCTTTCCGCGGCAGCCCCTCCTTGTTTCGATGTTGCTGGAATGCGTGACGAAGCTACCGAACACATATACTTGGTGTGTCCTAGGTTAACCATTTTTGTTTGTCCACGGGGCAAACGTTACTCCATCTCGGCGCTTGCCGCTGGTTCGGTGCGAACCAGGAGGTTCCAGTTTCGTTTCTATGCCGACCTTTGCAACCGGAAGTGACGCTTGGCATCGGCGTCGGTGATGTTCACATTGCTAATTGTTAGTTCGCTAAAGATCATTTTGTCACACTGTCCCAGCAACTTTGACTCACGCTAACACTACATATTCCGCACTCTATATATCGTTCTTTTTTGGGCGCATGCTGCATTTTAAAGGATACACTGCAGGCCGAAATGCGAAGCGCTGAGTCAACCTGCCAATCTAAATTTCAGCAGCTAACATCCTTGCTACCGGATTTTCATGCAATGGTGTGCCGAGATAATTCAGCTCGTTTCAATGGCAGCAGTAAATCAGAAAGCGACAGAAAAAATTCGTTTTTTTCTATTTGGGGACCGGTTTAGGATACTTCGATCAATAATAACAAGCATTTCGCGATGTTCAGATGCGGCGGAGAGCGTTTTTTCAGAGATCCTTGCAGGTGATACACAAATCATCGCACACGTCTGCCGAGTCATTTCGTAATCCATTCCAATCCAAAAAAGTGCCACCGTATTTCGATGTCGGATGACGGTGTGGTTTGATGGTAGCAAGACAATGCAGCAGCGGCCAGAAGGGTTCGCCCTGTTTCATCCCCGCTTGATATGAGATGCGATAGGCATCATGCAGAAAGACCGTTAGGGAATCGTAGCATTGCCACACGTATCGGTAGTATCGTGCCAGGAATTTTTCCGTTGCTTCCAGCATTTTATTGGGATCAAGCGAATCAAACGCATTTTTTACATCTAGTAGAAGCGGCTGCAGTTTTTTGCTAAGACGACGCAATTTTGGAAGAAACAGTGCAGAATGCAATCAGCGTGGCACCGCGATCGGGCGCGCTCTGTCGCCTTTTTCTTGAGGCAGATAAAATTGGCATCGTATAAGATATCAGTGATCTTGGGGGCACATATACCCTGAGCGTTATGTTCATCACGTCCGCCAATGTGCCATAGAGATATCTGGCTGCTTTGCGGGTTTTTCACGGTCAGAATTACCTTAAAATAGCTTGTCTCCTCCAATCTGCCCCCGCTGCAGAGCCGTTCGGGATGCACGGATGGCTAAAAAGGTCTCTGCTGCTCCTACAGGATTTCGCAGTGGCGTTGCGGCGCCTGAAGGTGGTGGGCTGATCGGCAGTTTAAGGGATGCATCTCTTTCTCCGCAGCCAACGTTTCTTCGGATAGTGACATTTCTATTTCTTTGCTTATCAGCTGCTGCACTGTACCAGAAACGTTGCTGTTTTTGAGGATACGTCTTACCCGCTTTCGGAGTCAGGCTGAATCGTCAATGTCTAGTTCTTCGCGTCGCCTGTGAATCCCTGACTTTGACTTGCTTCGGGGGTTCAGTTATTTAAATACTGCGGTGGATAATGTTCGGGTAGAACATCGGCTTCCGGAGTTCCGGTTACAAGGAGCTTCTTTTGGTTGTCGCACTGTAGCATTGCTGAATTCTTACAAACTTTTTCCATGCTGGGACGGATTTTCTGGCGACTACATTCACCAGGTCCTATCTTCCTTACAAACAAACGTGCGAGGCAGCTTGAGATCTGAGTGCGTGGAGATCAAAGAAAGTGCTCACAAAATAAGGAACTGTCGGGGCACAACAAATGCGTGGCAACTGCATCCAGAGCCTCTGGAGAAATTCCCCAGGCAAGGCCCCATAGCCACACTCCGGTACTGGATGAGGGATATTTACATCCAGGGGCGATAACGAGCCCATTAAGAAAAGAAATCGAAGTAAATCCAATATACTATATCAGAAAATAAGAAAGTAAAATCTGATTCAAATAGATCATTTATAAGCGGAAGAATAGAGGTCATGCACAAAATAGGTCCGTTTTACCATCAAGTTAAATCATGTTGCTAGAATTTAATTTCTAGTTCAGTGTAAAAGTATGAAACAGAGGTGTTATTTCGAAAATTGTAGTCTATAGAAGTACACATGTAAAAGAAACTCTCAGATTTATTTTGTACAGGATACAGTGGTGTTGTAATTACTCCGCATATTTTTTACATTCCTAGTCTGGATAGTTTTATCTCATAAAATCAAAACGAAAATGCATAAAATTCTTGAAATTACCCAAAAAAAGTTCCAATAGCCTGGTAAGATGTGTTCGTTAATATAGTCTGGCTACTGCGGAGTGCAAATTGTAGTAATGCTATATCGCTTCAGCAAATATGAAGCTAAACTACTGTAGTAGCGAGATGGAGTGGCTCCACAAAGTCTGGTATATAGGAAAATTCAAGCCTAATATACACACTTTGCTCGTGCAGAATTATTTTTTATTTCCAACCATTATCACTCTGATGCTACAGACATTCTACATGTTTTACTTTTCTTTTACTGGTTCTCTTATTCTTACAACAGTTAAGGACGTACGATAATTATAGTAAGAGCTTAATGCCAGACCTCTGATGTTTATAAATCTGGTTTGTTGTGGCTTTTGGGGTGCCCCTGGCAGGGGCAGGGGTGTGATATTACATCTGAATGGGCATTATGGCCTTACTTTATGATAGTCGGAGGCTCCGACTCGGAGCTCTGTTAAATGTAAGGAGAATATTCTGGATAAAAATTAGGTGACCACTCCGTACACCCTTTTCACTCCGTACATAGCCTTGGGCACTCCCTTTCCTTCCGTGCACAACATTTTTGCGCTACCTTCCATTCCGTACACAACCTTTTAATTTTTTTAATTTTTTCACACCAGAGTTACTGTATTTCTGGAATAAAAGAACGCGCAATGTCTACCGTTTTTTTTTAACAACAACATTTTTCACCCTAATCTCCGCAGGACCTGCTCCGAAACACTTGTTTATTCAATCTTTGCTTGCCACGTGAGTTATTTGCCGACGCTGTCATACACCAGGACGTCTTCGTCGGAACGGTCCCATAATGTTGCAAAAAAGTAGCAATATTTTTTTTGTAGTGTTGCTTTTCTGTAGTAATATAGATTACAAGTTTTTAAGTATAATATATATAAATACTTCTATATATAAAAGTTTGGTAGTGCACCGAGTGAATGGTAGTGCGCAAAAAGGTTGTGCACCGAATGAAAGAGAGTGCAATTGGTTGTGTACGGAGTGAAAGGGTGTGAAAGAGTGTGTACGTAGTGGTCACCTAAAAAATTATCTTGAAACGGAAATTAGTTTTTCGCAAATACCATTTAGAAAGTGATGATATGATTGATATCTGATAGACGGGCTTAATAATATTAGAGAGCATAAGTGCGCGCCTCCCGGTGGGAGAAAGGCTCGTGCTCAGTGCCCGATTCGAAACAGCCTTGGTAACCTACTGTTTCGGATCTGTTGTAGTGGCACAGCTGTCCGGCAACTTCTGATCTGGGTGCGCCAGGATTCACAATGTTTAGTTCCGCCTCTGATGAGTCCTTGTTAACGCAACCGGAATTCTGCTCGGACAGCGAAGAGTACGAAGTGGAGTGCGTTAAAAAGAAGCGGTATCGCAACGGATTGGTGGAATATTTTGTCAAGTTTACGGGGTATGACGATTCTGAATCCTGCTGGATCCCGGAAAAAGAGCTCGAAAACGCTCGGGAGGCTGTGGCAGAATATGAGCTCGCAATGAAAAAGCGCGTGGAATTGGGTAAAGTTGTGGATAGAAACACGTTGTTAGTGAACCTGTTGTCATAATAACAGTATTTTCCAGAAAATTTTTCGATATTGGATGAATCGCTGCCAAGTGATAAGCGTGCGCTGCGGACTGGCGCAATTTTCGGGCATGAGTCTCAGTGCAACTTAACAACTGAGACCAGTGAAGACTCAAAGGTAAGGGAGCGTTAGACGAACCGCTTCTGCAATAGAAATAGAATCAGTGGCTCGTGCCTTGTGGAGAGCACAATGACAATATGCCACAAAGCAGACCAGGCAAAAAAAGGGTGAAACGCGCCCTTGAAATTCGCCAGTGCTGCTTCTTACGGCGATTCATCCACCCCGACTTCCGGGAGCTAACTGTGACAAAGAGTACCCAATTTTTCGGAATTAGTTGCATATGAGCAGAGCTGACCCAACTCATAATTTTAAGCCAACTGCTCTGCTCAACACTACGTTCTAAAGTGCTGCGCCGAGGCACTGCCCGGTGCACGTGTTGCTCCCTCCAGCAACCGATTCTCCTTTCGTGCCAGACGCCTTTGATTTTAATTTAAATTGAATCAGTGCAGGTAGCCCATGTCCGGCTAGGATGATGTCTACAGAGTAGCATGGGATTTCAAACCTGTTTGGAGCTGAATATAATAACCTCAAAGTATAAAAAAACTAGCCTGAATAAACCAAGACTGACTACACCCAAAACATGCAGTTAACAGAAATTGGGTATGTAGTGTGTACAGAGCAGAGCGCCTTTAAAACAGTCAAGTGTACTTAAATCAATATTATTACTGCCGCACTGGTTAACTTATTCAGAAAGTTACCCAGTCTTCAGGACAGCGTTGTGTCCCCACACTTCGATGTCCGCACTGGTCTTGCTGGTCAGTAAATTGGTGTAGCGCAGGCTGTACGGTTTCCTTTTCGCTCCAAGTTCGATCATATTGGTACGGTACGCTGGTACGTTCACCGGCACCGGATCTTTGCATTTCCGGTGCGGTGCTTGTTTGACCTGGCTCCCGACCGCCGTCCCGTTTTTGGCATAAGAAAAGTTCATGCTTTTTGACCGCAGCCGACATTCCCAAGCAGCCAGAGAAGACGCTAGCAGACATTCTAATGACGACACAGTTCTCTTATTTGCAAAAATGAAAGATCGTTATTTTCTCATTGTGTTCACCTCGTGCATTTTTTCTTTGTGTTTATTCATTTACCTTTTGTTTATAGGTTGCTAAGCAGCCTACTCAGCCGCAGCACAGTGCGATTCCGGTGAAACTGAAAGCTGCTGAGCATACGCCTGTGGAGCGCTTGCCGAATCCTTCTTTTCAGCAACGTCGGAAAAGATTCCACAGCGGACGTCCGGGCAACGATTCTGGGTTTCATTCTCAGGTTCGCCGTCTGCTTTTTGTGCAGTCTGGTCTACAAATTACAATAACAATAATTAGTGTTCTTCTTAGATTTCCGTTAGTAACCAAATCCACCCTCCGCCGCGGTCATCGGCTCCGCAGTCAATTGTTGTGGCCACGAACGGTCAGTCGGGCGTAGAGCTGGGCAAGATGGTGGTGAACATTATCGCCCATAAACCGGCGGAACTGCGCATCCGTTCGCTGAATGATGTGCAGTACCTGATCAACTACGCCGACCATCCGCAGGATTTCGTGCCGCATGCTGTGTGCATTCAGCACATCCCGGTGCATGTAACGGAATATCTCGCACAGACACAGATTGTGTCGTTCCAGTGGGGTTAGTCGATGACCGGAAACGTCTGATGCACACAGTAAAGTGAGTAAACTGTGGTTCGCTGGCTTCGGTCTTGATTGTGTGGTAGCGCCATCAGTGGCACCGCGTGAGTTCCTACGTCCACACGTATCTGTTGAAGTGGATCTTCCTTTTTTGTTTCTGATTTATGTCCATATGGACTACCACTAAAATTGCGTGATACAGATGCTTCCAGAAATAGTTTTCTGACCTAACTGTCAGTTCAGCTGGATGAAAAATGCATTGCATTTGATGGATGCACTCGTGTTGTTTTTTCGTCAGCTGATACGTAGTAGAAGTGGAGACGAAATACCGGAGTTTGCAGAAGTGCTTATGTAAGCGCTGTAACCTTTATCGGTTTTTGCGGAATAAAGCACAAGCACTTAACCCACGGTTTTTGCCTCAACGAACCATAAAATGCTAACTGGAACTACATTTTATTAGCGTCACCGTGAACAAAGCTTGAAATCGTAATAGTGCATTATGGATGCATCGGTTTCGACAGTGCGTCGAAATGCTTCTTATATCCATGTGCCGCCGATCGATTTAATTCTGTTAAGGACTGAACAGCGCCGATTTCGGTTGTCATTAGTTCACTTGGGGTCATTCACTGAGCAAACAACAAAATCAAATGAGGAGTGCTTTATAGAAAATATCAAGCAACGCTTTATTTGTGCAATGCTAAGTGACAAAAAAAGGGTTGTGGAGAATCCGCAGAATGAAATTAATTTTATTTATTCAAGCGCTATTACAGCAGTTCTCACTGAACGTTTTGTAGGGAACTAAAATTTAAAAACTTTATGCATAATTCCAGTGCGTAGGTTTATTCGTGCTCGAAACCGTTTAAATCAACTGCTGTGTGGGCGCAGTATATATTTTTCAACTTGGCCACATCCAGAGGCGACAACGTTCTCCGTTGGCCCATCTTCCACGGCCAACTGTGGTCCGGGTGTGGCTTGGGCATCATCGCGGGTATCTCGGTAGAACGCGCAAAATCATACGCTCCAAAATGGATGATGGACTCGATATCGTAGGCGGTGCCGTGCATGTCCATTTGGGGCAGGATCTTGAAGTCATCTCGGTGGAGCGGCATGATTTCATCCTCGAAGACCTCGACGTACTGATCACGATCCGGCCGGGTGTGCTCATAGAAGAGACCCAGAGCATGCAGGATCTCATGGAGTAGGACACACTGATTGTCCCAACACGAACGACCTACCGTGACCTTGGTGCAATGGCCCGATGTCTTACCTACATGAGCGTTACAACTGCAACACGGAAAACGGTCATTATGCGGATACGTCCAAGGATACCGGTACGCAACCGGTATGCTTTATTGCCATACGAGAAAGTAAATAATTATTAAATTGACAGTCGCATAGCTGGCAGTGTCTCCGCTAAAAATGTGCCGGGTTTCTGAAGCTCTCCGGGTCAGCGTACCTGTGTCCCGGTGTGCAATAGATATATTCTTGCTCCCTCGACCGTAGTTTTGAATGTCGAATACTCGTCCGTTTTGCTTTCGATTATTCGGAAGACGTAGCGGATTTTCCTGCTCACTGAGATGGCTGTTGTGATAAAAACTAAGAATACTTAATACTAGGGTTGTCATCCCACCATGGTTTTGGAGGTGGGATGTGATGGGAATGTGAACAGGAAGTGATGTGATTGGTGGGATAGATTATTAATTTATTGAATAATTCTGACATATTTTTCATAACAAAAAATTCAAAATTTTATGATAACTGTTTTCAAGAAAGACACCTTTCAAAAACGTTAAAGAAAACCGACGCAACTACATAGTTAAACTACAACAAGTTGACAACCCTCCAAAGTCAAAAGCTGCAAGCAACAAAGGCTTATGGTTCTCGCAGTTTTGCAGCAGTTCGCAAAAACTAAAAAGCCGCTGGTGGATTATGTCAAGTATCTAATGAACCTCTTCCTCCACGGTCACTTCAGTATCGCAATTTCCGGCCACTTTGCCAGATAATTCACAAAATCAAAAACCGCCAAATCACAAAGACGGTATTAAATTGCTACAAGTTTTTGCAGATACATGTATTTTAAAATTAAATCAAACCAAACCACAGGCGAACCAAGTCACTCAAAGTATGCTTTTGCAACTTTTCGCATTTCTCGTTCCTAAACTGCTCTAACACAGAATTTGTTAAAAATGTTGCTAAAAATGTATGTACTGTCGAAGCTCTATAGTTTAGGTAACGGATTTTCACCTTTCATTTTTAAAAATAAAAATTCATCCCATCACATCACCGCCCCATCACTCATCACATTTTTTTATCACGCCCGCAATTGTTCGGCATGATGGGATTGTGAGCAGGAAAACGGTGAGTTTGTGAAACAGTGGGACGACGTGATGACAACCCTACTTAATACCGCCTAATGGTTAAATTCGAGTAATATTATTAAAACGATAATGTGTGAGGTCAATCACATGTGGGTAACCGATGCGCGTGGGGTAACGGAGAAACGCGTAAGAAACTATCCATGACTCAGCGAAAAAATTATCACCCAATCGTAAGTCGAGTACGCTTCCGTGCCGATAATGAAATTGAACACCGAAGTGGACTCATTTTAAATGCTGTAATGGGGTAAATGTGGTATAACGTCGAAAAGTGAATTATGGGTTTTGGAGTGTGATTTGGGTCGCTGGTTTATTATTGGTGGAGGTCAATTACATTTGGGTAACTGTTGCGCGTGGGTAATGGAGAGACGCATAAAAAACTAGCCATGACTCACTTGTCAGCAGAAAAACAATCGTCCAATCGTGAGTCGAGTACGCTTCCGTGCCAAGAAAGAAATCGAACACCGAAATGGAACTGAAAAACTCATTTTTAATGCTGTAATGTGGTAAATGTGGTATTACGTCAAAAAAGTTAATTATGAGTTTCAGATTGTGACTCTGAGTCGCTGGATTTACTTTAGTCCAAACACACACAAATTTTGTTGATCTGTGCAGGAGAGTTACTAGTAGGAGTTACTCGTAGTTTGGGTAATGGTTGCGCTTCGACGTCGAAGCGCAACGCTTACGCGGACAAGTAAGCTGAAAACCCATCCCAGATTTTGTGACTGCGAATCAGAATGTTTGCTTGGTTACGCGCTGTTACGTCACATTTTTTACGCGTTTTCCCGTTACCCGACGCGCAACGCTTACCCAAATGTAATCGACCTCCACCAATGGTGGGATTTTATTCTAGATGCTGAGTAATTCGTATCGGAAGGCTAGCAAACGGAACGGTGAGGTGGCGGCGATTGGGAACTATATGAAGTCGATGGTCAAAACGAATGCATTTAAGCCCGATGTTCTTAGTGTGGATTGTGCGCAGACTTTGACGTACTGTAATGTTTGTGTGGGGTAAATATTTCAGTACAATAACTCGTGCTATGCGCCGTGCAAAAATATTTGTGTTGTGTGGCATTTTATGGCAAAAAAACGTTTTTGTGACAGTATCCAAGCCAAAGATTTTCATCATTTTATACAATTTAATTTATTTAAAATTGGCAGTTTTGTTCTTGCACAATAATTTACGGCATCCGAGTACAGATGTTCGAATTTGCTAGCACCGATTTATATAAATTCTACGACGTTAACCTTCGCCTAACTCTCCATGCTAAACGTACTATTTGCAAATGTAGATGCAAACGTTTGTTAGGGTAACATTTGCGATTCATTTGCGATGGAAATGGCAGGACGTGCCCGATACCAGTTAATTTATTTAAGGTGGCGGCTATTCGCCCGGGACTCCGGGCGAGAAGCCAAAGGGCTATTCGCCCGGGACCCCGGGCGAGAAGCCAAACGGCTATTCGCCCGGGACTCCGGGCGAGAAGCCAAAGGGCTATTTGCCCGGGACCCCGGGCGAGAAGCCAAACGGCTATTCGCCCGGGACTCCCGGCCGAGAAGCCAAAGGGCTATTCGCCCGGGATCGATACCGCGGGATCGATACTGGGCAAGAAACCAAACGGCTATTCGCCGGAGAACGTGGGCCGCAATAGCAATCTTTACGTTCTATAAGTTTTTAGTGTAACCGGTGTATACGTGGTCTTCAAATAAGCCGCTCCAGCAGAACGGAAGTGGTAGTCAGCCGTAATTATGCTGACCAGATAGTCGTACCGTATCGGTGACAAACACCTCAGCCACATTTCAAGGTTTTATTACATGTACAACCTGCTGGCAAAATTTTACCTTATCAAAATGTGAAAAACTAAACGTGAATTCAAATACAAGTTAATGGTATAAACAGCTATAATCAAACGCAGTAAACAGCCAAACGCAGTATACGTAAACAGCTACAGTACTGATCGAGCCAATATTTCTTAAATGAAGTACTCCAGCCAGTTAACGATGAAGTTCCAAGTAAAAATCAAAACAAACAAACGCTAGGAAATCAAAGGCGAAAAACTGTCACTGTGGCGGAAGCGCAGCATGCATTTACAAGTTACAGTATTCCACATGTGCCGTCCTGAAGGTTCCAAAGTTCTCATTCTGCAAACGCGGAAGCATGCTTTGATATAATCAATGCAAGAAAATCATTATTTGCTACGGATTACTTTGGTAGTGCAAGTAATTACTTTGCTTTATGCAGGACATCCGTCGTTTTCGTGTAAAACGTCAAGAACTGGAATCTTCTCCACTTCCCGAAGGCGATTAACTGATGCCTCCGTCAAAACAAACTCAGGCACGCTCGGCTTTGTCCAGCCGGTACGAATTCTTGGAGATGTAGTGATAGGTTCAGCCAGTATTTCCGAATCAATTGCGGTGTGCATCCACTGCCTAAACCAATAACATTGTGAAATCTGAACTTTTATGTCCTGTGTTATTCTGTACTTATATCTGTGTTATCTCTGTCCTGTATATCAATGCAGTTTAAAAAGTACTTGCCTGAATGCGTTTCCGCATTTGAACTTAATTGAATCAAGTTGTACATCAGGTTTCATAATGCACATATACGCGTACGCGCAAGCGTAAATAGCACAGCTGTTCGATGCTCCACCTTGTGGATGCAAGGACACCACACGCACGTTCAGCGGCTCGTTCCTTCCGCACAGAGTCCAAATTTGAATTTTTATCCAATTATTCTGCGCCCAGCCAAGAGAGTCGAATACGAAAACGCACTAAAAAGTATTAATATCGAATCATTTTATTATGCTATTCTGATCAGAAACATTCGTAGCTTACTTGGTCTTTTGGGTTGTACTTGATGGTGACAAAGTGACAGGAGTGGTCGTACAACGGCTGTACCAGGAGGCGGCCGCTGTCGATCTGCTTTCTTACTGTATCAATTACTCCGTAATTCGGCTGGCATTTCAAAATGTGAGACAGGTTTGCGATTTCCGCGCATGTCGGATTTTCGTTCGCACGAACTGTTCGGTTTAGCAGACAGCAGAACGCATTAACCACTCTCATGTCGATGAACTTCCCAAGCTTCAGAACAATGTCCATGTCGTAGTGGTAAACTGGCACACCGTCAATTCGTTTTCGGATTTTTGATTGCTGGGTAGTGGCGTTATCTTCCTGTGCCATCAACAAATATAACTTCGGGATATTTTCGATAATTTTCCCGCATTGTTCCGGTTTGGATATAGAGTGCTGTCAAGCGCTTTTTATCGTCGAGGATGGGTTCCACAATGGCATCTGCGTCGCTTTTTTTAACATTAATAATCACATCCTGTATGACTTCTTCTTCGCTTTTTCCTTGTCTTTTTCCTTTTTTGCATTTTGTTGCGGTGTTGTGGATTGTCTTGTGGATTACTCGCCCGCTGTTCTTTTCTCCGCGATTCGTGTTTATTGCCTTTGCGACTGCTGACGCTGGCAATCCAGTCTTTAGCATGTCTACCGTAGCTGTTCGTTCGGTTTGTGATAGCGCCCTTTTTTGTGGGTACAAGCTATAGGTGGCCAAGCTTAAAGGGTGAATGTGTTTTGTGACGTCAGGGATTTCGGTAAAATAAAAATACGCTTTTCCATCACGTCGCTCTAGCTTCGCTATCGCCTTAACTGTGCAGCCCAGCTTAACAGAAGTCTGATTAGGTCGGTCTTTAGGTCGCGCTTCTGATCGAGGAATTCGCGGCTCGCCGTAGTGAATACATTCGTACACGATTTTGCAGTATCGGTGGGTACTCCTCAATTTATCAGCAATTTGCAGTGTGTCAGTACGTTTTCCTTTAACAAAATACTGGTACGTAGAGTCCATGTAAGCGTTCATAAAGCCTTCCAGTTCCGCATACGACCCAAATTCGGAGTCAAGTGTCAGTTCTTTGTCCATGGCTTCCCTTACGTTACGCCTTGGACTACGTCATTGTGCACCTGCGAACACAACTGTATGTGTATCGTAACCTGCAAGTGCAAGGTTGTTGTATTGTGCAAGGTTTTGTCTGCTGTTTCTGTAAAAGATTTGTTGGTCACCGCTGTTTGGCATATACAGAGGTTATTCAGTCAAATGAGGACACTTTTTGGAAATTAATGCTTAGCCGTCGCAAACTTATTTTACTTTTTTAGGAATTTTATCAGGTAGCCGGGTAGTTTTTGACTTAGCTACATAACTACTAAACATTATTATGAAAAAACAGCTACATAACTACTAAACATTATTATGAAAAAACAGACTTATAACTAATAGAAAATGTTGCTAATAATGTGATTGCCAAAGCCGTAAACAAGCTACTACGAAAAAAAGTAAACATGGGTACATACAATGCCGATATGAAATAACAATTCCATTGTAAAAACACTGTTATTACGGCTAACACAAAAAAGAAATAAGTTGACACAGACAGGCTCCACCCTCTGCCGGAAATACTTGATCATTCAAGGTCTGTGTGTAATGAGTATCGAAGGGTGATTACAAAAAATAAACAATTAATTTAAAAACCAAAATAAACGACAGTACAAAAAGTAAAAAGTGGGTAAGCCGGTTAGCTAATAGTAAATACAACATCAGTCCGACAGCGGTGACCGACATAGCCTTTTGTGTGTTTAGCTTTTTTTCGATCTAGCAGAAATAATTTAGATTTAATTTGTGCATTGCCTACGTCTTTAACAAAAGGGCACTCAAGATGTTATTACAGCCACCTTTAAGGTGCTTGCCGCCATAACAACTTAAAGCGCCCCTTCCTATCTGCCAACCCGCTTTTCCTGTGATTCAAATTACTGCTGTCTTATGGACATCGGTCAATGCAGTATAACACAAAGTAAACTCAAAAGGAAAAGTACATGTATAAACTTGACGGGAATCGCTAACGGCTTATACAGTATCATTTTTACTAACCTCGGTGTTTGATTAGCGGAATAAAAACGGAATTGCAGTGAACGGCAGCCGTAAAAAAACGTTGTAAGCGGCGTTATAAGTATTAACCGGTATAAGTATAAGCGGTATAAGTATTAACCTGGATAAAATTTCAACCAAACGAAAGTGACAATTTGAATGCAGGTAATTTTATTCCAAATGAATATGCCGCTTGCGTGTTGAGGAAGCGAATAACTTATTCGATGGCACTTTTGTTAACTGGCCAGTGGTTACTGATCGCAAGAAAGTGAGAAATGTTGTTTGTCTGTGTTCTTTGAATTGTTTTACGGAGAAATTACGGAAGATGGCCTAGTTACTGCTTTAAAAGGAACAGACAGATCACGGGAAAGTGTCACTCGCCGTCGCTGTCTGTGATCTTTTGTTTCTATTATGATACCACCTGCAAGGGGTGAAAGTCCAAACCCGGGCGAATAGCCATGTGGCTTCTCGCCCGGGAGTCCCGGGCGAATAGCCATTTGGCTTCTCGCCCGGAGTCCCGGGCGAATAGCCATTTCGTTTATTTAAAATTCCGGAAAAATTTTACACCATGCCCGTGTCACAGAGGAATGCGCGGTTGCAGTTGATAAAACTGTCCAAACAAATGCACCGTATGCCGTACGCTTTTGCCGGTTGATGAAAACACTTTTGCGAGTCGTTTCTGTATGAAATAACAACCGGCAAACGTGCTCTCTGTTACATAATCTGCAGGGTTATGGCTTAGTGATCGCCTGGATCTTTGCCAAGACGGAGATTTTTCCTGTGACTAATCTTATGACACAATGGATCTGCTGATTTGCTGCTCTTTGCTTCTTGATCTTGACGATTACCGTCCGAAGGACCACAAATGATGAAATATTGCAGTTTACTACAAATTCAGAAGCCGAAAATGTAAGATAACGAGCGGCGGGACTGGGAAACATTCATTTATACGACGCGCTTTTGCCTGTCAACCCTGCCTCAAGCTGTGTTAAAGCGAAAATCGCCCGTAATCGTTATATTATAATTCCGTAAGATTATATTCCGTTATATTACAGAGGGTGAGCCACCCACATTGGCACACTTTTGGTAGGAAATTATTTGTGACTTCCAGGCTCAAGTCCTTTTAAATCCGCTGATGCAGTTTTTTTCCTTAGCGCTCTGTTAACGGAAAACAACTAATTTTCCAAGAAGATATTGCGCACACGTGACATAAAGTGACCACAAGTGTCCGCGACCGGCGAAAAAAACCCAGACAAAACATTTCACTTTGTATTTTTGTTTTTAAATGATTATTAAATGAAGCAAGAATTTTTTTGGTCACATTCAGTTTCTAATTTTAGAAGATTTTAAGGGTTATATGAAAACGTACAAAGTTGTGTGAAAACCTTGTTCAGGATCCCGAGGGAAAAAAAACAGAAGTATTAAAAAATTGGGGATTTACACTCTCAATGAAGCGGCTGGCTTTTGCAGTGGGAAACTCGTGGTAAAAAAACCGCCGATGCCGATTTCGCTTTGATATAAACAAATATTTATTTTGACAGGCTTGTAGAAGATATTCTATGAAATTCAGGACGAATGGACAATTAGTTAGAGAATGGCAGATGTTTTCTGGACATCCGGTCAGTTTTGGGAGCCGACGTCCAGAAAAACTCAACCATGGCTTTGATCAAAACCGAATTACACTTGTTTTAAAGAGCACTGATTCTTTAACATTTTAATGCATCTCGTATGTAATGATCGGTAAAGGGGGATTTTTAGGAAATTGTTTTGCGAAAGGCATTCCAGTTTTGAAACGCACTGTTTTACTACCCCGCTCCAGGTTTTTCTTCCTGGATTTTGAAAGACATCCTTTACTAAGCTCAGACAAATTTATCAAGTACAATATACCCCAGGCTATCGGGTAATGTTTTGGAAAAAATTGTTGTAGACGAAAGGAAGTTTTAAAAAATCAGTTTGTGCATTGTGCCAATGTCGGTGGCTCACCCTCTGTATATCTTGCTTGTCAGTGGATTTTCTACCACATTTCTTTTCTTTTCTTGGTACCACCCCGAAATGCATCCCATTTTGGTCCAGCTGTGCACTCATGATATTTCTTCGCATTTCGCCTACAATTACTCTGTATATAAGCTGTATTCGTCGGTGATTTGGCCGTATTTTTTAGGCAACCGCTGAGCGTGCGCCAGTATTCAGCTGTACTTCGTCTGGATCTGCCCGGTATTCCTACTGGAGAGAGCCACTGCCGACAAGTGAATACTCCAGTGATTTCTTCACCGAACGCATGACCGGTGCTATCAAAAAAGTTCGAAATTTTTCGAAAAATCTAGAAGGAAGTGGTTTTTCTTGCGAAATCAGATGTATTTCATCGGCTAGTGGTATCGACCTGCTGAGCCTATGTACGTGGATAATGCATGCGGAGATGACTTAAAATTTTAGTTTTTGCTTCAGACTGCACCAGAAAATCCTCTAGCAACACATTCCAGCAACATCAGCATAAAATCATGAAAAATTATGTCTATCAAACAATCTGACATTGTTGCAATAATTCTAAGACGAGGTTCTGTAATTTGGTGCGCTTGTTGAGACCGACTGTAAGCTTGTTGTTTCGAGCGAAAGTTGAGTAGCTGTGCCCGCGGATCCGGTTACTGGCTGGGGAATTCCATCATCCTTAATTTTGTGGTAGTTGAGAGCCATGTTGTTCAGTGTTCGCCAAGCACAGCAAAGTACGGCAATAAAACCGGCAAGCTGGAAAAAAATAAACTGAATTAGATGTATATAAAGTGTATTAATAAAATAATCTGAATTAAAATCGGAACAGGAGTAACTAATCAGAAACTGTGCAACTGGGAGCTCCTTACCTCTAAAAAGAGAAATACAAACGCGATGACCAGCGTCGCGTTTAGTACAACTGTGTCCAGATGGGCGTTCATTTTCGGTGCACATCCTTCAGTGTAGATATCGCAGAAGTCATGATCCGAGCTGATCGAGCACCCGGCCAGCGTTTTCAGATCAATAGTGCAGCGGCTTTGCTCCACCTTACAGCAGGACGGAGGTGGCATGTAGAACGTTTGGTATCCTATTGACTGATGTTGAAGTCTCGCGAAGCTTTCCCGGCGGTCAGTTCTGTTCAGCGGAAGTGTAAAATTTGGCCCCAAAATCCAATTTTGAAGGTGATCTTTGGTCTTTTGATCCAGCCAATCCTGATAACTTTGCGAACCACAACACTGACCCTGCAAAACAGTAAAAATGTTGGTCAGTTATTCACAGTGGTTAATTTTAACAGCATGCAGGGATATCATAAGCAGTATATTAAGCATTCAGTCATATCATAAGCCTAACTAGTTATAAATAACACCCGTTTTTAAACTCGTATTACGCCAAACAACGCTTGTCTTGTTCCAATATGTTGAATTTCTTAATACTATGGTAGATAATAATACTATGGTAGATAATAATACTATGGTAGATAATAGATTGCTCGAACTGTAATCAGTTGTTGACTAACACTTTCGGCAATGTCGACGAATTATCAGTCCGCTGACTAATTCAACGGTGATACAAATAATTATCCCAAACACACTTTGAACTTGTGCCCGCTCCCCTTATTGTCTGCTGTGAGTTACATTAAAGCATTGCTGTACTCGTATATTTATCATTATTATTTTTCTAATTGTTCGTCGACGGATAAGACAACGCGCTAAGAATGCATTGTTCAGGGTTAACTGCAGAAAAATCCACTCGCACCATTTATGCCAATCGAGTTCAACGCGCTACCGTCGCCAAAACCACAGCACATTATAGTACACGTAAAATTAAGAATAGTATCCGTTTCTCTTTAGAAGGCCCGTCCCAGACACCAAGATTGTAATAGCAAAGTCGACGCAGACGTTGTCATAATCGTTTTTTTTACCAGTTTCCGCTCTACTTGCAATTCGATTTGCGGGTCATATGCGTTCGCTTTGTAGGAAGTGTTAATGTTTAATAACTTAATAGAATTAAGTATTAGCACGTTAAGAGTTGTGTTAAGTGCTAGTACAGATCTGTACAGATAGACTGCCCTTTGCGCGATAGTATGCGGCATAAATGGAACGCGCCAAGGTTATCTCAAATATTTGTAGCTAACGACCTACCACATCTACCGTGAAGACCACCTTGCCTTAGATTGTTTGAAATCTATTTCCTCCTGAATAGATCCGTTGGGTGTGGTCTTATACAGGTGAATGCTGTGCAGCAAATCGGTATTTGTCCATGTTTCCATCTGCAAAAGTAAAACCCGTTACTGACAAAAACTTATTTCTGTAATAAATTTTTCTGGTTTCTTTTTTACCAAATCTCTTTCTGTCTGAATGAAAACGATGCCAAAGATCTGGAAACCACCGAGAAGTGCAAGCAGTGCGGTTACCTGCAAACAAAAAAATGAGGACGCTGGTCTGTTGCAATCCTACATTCTGCCAATCGGCTTAATAGAGCAGGTATAGTTGTTACTTGTTACTTATGATTAAGTGTCATCGCTTGACTTTTCTCTGTTGTTTGCCGAATTATTAATTGAAATAAATATTCCTGTCTTACACCAAAGAGAGCCATCAGCATCCTGACCGCTTTGTCGTCCTTATGAGCCCAGGCCGCAGTGGCGCCTAGTATACCGATGCCCATAATAAAAATCCCAGCCACTCCCACGATTCCTTTGTGCCAGGTTCGGTGCTGATCGGCCAGTTGCAGAGCGTCGAAAATGTAATTATTCTGGTAATCCAGTTCCAGGCAGAAAGGCAGAATGAAGATAACAAAGCCCCCAACCTGCAGTTCAAAAGCGGGAATTATTCTGCTAGGAACACGATAGTGTGGGCAGGAGCGTTACTAATTGCACAATTTTGCACCTCCAATAATTAACTCCGGACAGTGGGACACCAACGTACGTAGGAAAAATACAACGCAGGTGAAATACTCGTAAAATACTACAAAAATAACCAGGGCACATAAGGAGGCTCCAAATTAAAAAAATTTTTATTTTTTGCAGAAGGGGTGCACACTTACGCAGTATACTTAAAAACAATTTCAGCTGCTGTAATCAAGAAAGGCGTGGTCAAACGTAAATTAAAGGAACATACAATACCACATGTTTTTACAGGAAGTATAAATTTTTTGTAAGTAGATACACATTTTTTGCAAACCTTTCTAAACTGATAATCGAACATCCTGGCTGACGAATTAATTTTTAACAATATTTAAATTTAATTTTAACACTTTGTAACAATATACTGAATACTCGGTATTGAAAAATTATTATACCTTTATTGAAAAATTATTAAAAATTTGTTAAACCATATAACGCACGCGATGATCAAGCGCGAATGAAGGTTACGCGTAACAGGCAAGCGCGAGGAGATCACGAGTGGTGCTTTATTGTACAAATAAAGGAACAATGCTGCGTAATAGCAGGGAATGCAAGAACAAAGCACTGATGGCTAAACAAGCAAGTGAATGCTAGAAGAGCTCTTGAGCGTTCGTCAAGGCGTGAAAGAAGCAACTGGCGGCAAGCACGTGCTGTGTGCCATCAGCTGTGTGATGATGCGCAGACTGGACTCAATCCAACGCGAGCGTATGAACGCTGAGTCATACTGCGAGAGGGACGAGAGAGCAAGTATGCTCAGTGTGTGCGCTGCGTATATCCGCTTCAGCGGATATGAGTGCAGTGCAGCAGCACACGTACGTACAGCGAGAGGCGATATGGCAAGCATGAGTGCAAATACGTCCATGGTGGGCCGTATGCACCAGGCGCAGTCATGTGCCTCTGACATGCCTCTGGGCGGGAATCCGAGCTCCTGCGAAGGATGCTCCGACTCGGTACCGCACCAGTACCGCACAACTCTCCAGTCGGACCCAATGTGGGGTCGCTGGTACGCGTCCTCTGGCAGTGGGAGTCCGGTGTCTGGTCGACCGTCCCTTCTTCACTTCCGAACCCATGAGTGGAAACCACTCACGGCCGAAAAATCCGGAAGCCGCTCGGGCGTTTCGTTGGACCGGTGATGCTTCTGTTGGCTGGCTTCTTGCTTCTGTTGGCAACGGAGAACAATGTGAAAGAAAAGTGTAATGAAAGTTGTATACAGCGCGAAAGAAAGTATGAAATAAAGTTTAATCACAATTCCAGTGAGCAAAAGGGGTTACAAAAACAGATCTGTTAAAGAGATCGAACTAGAAAAATACAATTCCGTTTGTTAGGAGAAATGCTAAAAAAATGCAAAAATCTGTCCGGGGTCCTATTCCGACTAGGATGACGTCCACGGGGCAGTTGAGTCTCCACGGGGTCTCCTGTCCACTTTCATCCGGTAAGTTGGGTCCGGGGCATCGGTTCCCGGGTTACCCGTCGTAACCGGTTAAATTCACCGAGGTCGGATAAGCACGGTTAAACACTTACTTCCGACTCGTATCCGTCCGTCGGGATAGAGAGGCACTGTTGCGAGTTGCAAATGCCGAGGCATCCTCTCTGAATGGGGAATAGAACCGAGGTCGGTTTGACCAAGGTCGGCCTACCGGTAAGTCGACCGGCGGCTGGGAAATTCGGCTATGTTCCGAATTCTTAAAGTCCAGGTCGGAAAAGGCTGTATGAAAGTCATGCGGCCTGTGTGGTCGTCATGTACAGCAGTTCCGTTCAAAAGTGGTCGGTTACAACCGTTCAATCTGCTACCACGAGCCTAGTTTTTAGTATTCCGAGTCGAACTGGCTCGAGGGTCCGGTCGGAATTTATGAGTTTCAGCGATGGAAGTGTCCAGTCGACTTCCATCCGATCTGTTCCGTTGTTATCCGACCTTCTGTCGAGGTCGGTTATCCTATCCGTCAGTGGTCGACTAGGGTTAACCTGCAATAACATGCCCATGTGGGGCTAAACAAGTTCCTTCAAGTCGAATTCGTCCACCGCAGATATCTGTCGTTCTTCTTCCGTCATGTTGACTAAGTTGCCGACTTCCGACATGTGGTCGGTTATGGTCGACTTCGGAAGGTCGGATGAACTATGTTTCCATCCGTCCGAAGGTCGGATTTTTCCGTTAGGAGGTCGGTTCTCGACTTCTGAATGTCTTTGCCGACTTGTTGTTGTACCCTACCGACTTGTGTACGGTCACTTCCGACCTCGGCTTGAGGTCGGATATCCATATCCAAGTTCGGAGGTCGGCTATTTTCCGACTTCCCCAGGTCGGATAAACTTTGTGTCTATCCGCCGGGAATGTAAGTTCTTCCACTGAGAGGTCGATTTCGTACTTCTGGTTGGTTTTCCGAGCTGTTGTCGCTTACTTCCGACCTCCATCTGGTGGTTGTCAACTTCATTTTAGGAGTCCTGTGCGTTCGGCTACAGTTGGCCGGGTCCTTGGTGTCAGGACATCCCACGGTCAGTTCGGACTGGCAGAAGGATGTTCGGCAGCACAACTCCGTTCCTTCTGTTATTTCTGACGTGAACTCCAGGTCGGATCCGAGCTACTGTTGAGGTCGGTCAATCCGAATTACTTGCTTCTGGGTCGCCAAGTCCTGTGAGGTAGGAGTTTCTTGGCATCTGTTGGCCGGTTGGCTGGCGTCTCATCATGCACTGCGCTCGCTCACAACGCTAAGGGTCTTTGTGGCCCCGGTTGCCGAGACAAGCTCTTTGGTTTAAACTTCATGCACATGCAAGTCCCTGAGGTCGTCAGATCCGATTCTTCCATTCTGTTTTGTCGCGAACCTGTGACGCCTAGCCGCTCTGTTGGGGGTAGACGACTCACGTCCGCGGGGAAATTTTTCTTTGCCGCTGACGAAGACCGACTGGCCGGTACTGTTGCGGGCAAGTGGGCATCGCCATCGGGGTTCGTTAAGGGGTGCAGGTCGAGTATTCTAACTCAGTCTGCCTAGGATGTTCCATTGAAGGCATGGGGAAGCAGGTCGCGGCGGAGTCGTTGGTACACCAGTATCCAAATCACCGTCGCTGTTCCTCTTCAGGGAATGGCAGCACGTTCAGAGACGCGCGTAGTCGTGGTCACCGGTGAATCGGCTGGTTTACCCGATATCGGCCGGGGGAGACTGCGGTTGATCTCCAGGTACAGAGCCTGTAGGTCTGGATTCAAACGGAGAATCCGGTTAAGTTACCACGTTGCTACTGCCAGCTTCCGTCCATGGTCGACTTCTTGTTGGTCGGCTACCAAATACTCCGTCGATCTGTGTGATCGTTTAAAGGTAGCGAGTCGTGGTTCTAACGATCTGCGTCGTTACAGGTCGAACAGTTTTCAAAACCGATCTTTGTGATCGGCTTGCACAACCGACCTTTGTGGTCGACTTGCGCAGCAGTATCCGTTATGTCTCCAAGTTATGGGCGAAGTACGAAGTCGACCTTTGTGGTCGGCTCTCGTACCTAGTCAAATCCGAGTCTTCCTGCACTGTTGGCGGCTCGGCCGAGGATTTCCGCTGTTTACAATGGTGAAGGCTGCTCGGCTACCCGGTTCCGAAGTTGGCCACGGGTGCTTGGCAAACATGGCGTGGAACGCGCGCAGCGACGTGTTCCGCGCCATGTTAGCGTAATCCTCTCGGTTTCTTCTCCGGAGTCGGTTGGCCGGAGTAATCTCCATGTAACGCGGATTGGGGCTTCTGTTGGCTCCGATGGTCGCAGAACGTGGTTGACGATCTGCTTTGTTAGCAGATGTGGTTACGATCTGTTTTTGCCAAGCTGGGGAACTGGGGTCGGTTGCCCAGTTCGTTCCAGGGGATTCCTTGGGGACGTACCGGTACGGTGAAAGAGCCGAAATACCCGGGTCTAACCACGCGTTTCCGGGTCCGACCAAAGAATCCGGCTGACTTGTGTAGTCGGCCTTCTGGCAAAACCGTCGTTGACGTCCGCCGCGTACATGGTTAGTCATTTTCCAAAAGAAAACTAGAGGGAAGTGTCCATTCCGAAGTCGGTTCTCGACGGCGCTGTTTCTCAGCTAGACTGTTTCTCAGTCGGAAGGTCGGTTCTCGACCGTGCCGTTTCTCGGCAATGCCTCCTTGAAGTTATTCCAATATGGGATCGAGTTCCAGTGTGGGAACACGATCTTAACTGAGTGGAACTTCGACAGGTTTGTCGCCGCCGAAGTAATCTTCTTCTTCATCGTCGTCCGGGCCAGGTCGGTTATGTGGCCGTATATTCGGGTCCCTTGGTTTGCAAGTCGCCGGGCCACTCCGCTGAGACATCTCGTCAGTCTCATCCGTTTCTTGGCCTAAGCGCTCCGCTCTGCTCTTCCTCGATTCCTTGGCCGCTTGTTTTGCGGAGCCGCAGCGCATATGGTCGTACGCCAGGTGCTATGTCATCCGACATCCAAGGTTCGTAGGGCGACGAGTTGAATCCGCTAGGCAAAGTTTTCTTTTCGCGGTACCAGCTGATGAATCGAGTTGCGTCGTCGCTGGGATCTACGTGATCCTCACGAAAGGCATACTTTGTCGCATACCGTTCGTGGGTGTACAGCAAGTCACGCATCCAGACAGCTAGGATAACACTTCTCATCGGTGTGCCGAGTTGGGCTACGAGGGTTTCCACAGCCGCTGGTATCATCTCGTTCTGGTACAGTCCGTACAAGGTGTAATGGCAAAAGTAATTGCCGAGTCGAGCTGCGAAGATGAATCGCAGGAATGCCGTGACTCCGTCTTGGGCCGTGTCGACTTCTCCTTCCGGAAGATACTGGGTTAAGTCCAGTGCTGCCCGAGCCGCGGTGATTACAAAGGCTGGGTGTGCGTCCGTAATGACGAACTGGGCAACACTCTCCAACTCGTCATGGGAGTATTCCCGAGCTCCTAGTTGGCTCGCACGTGTTCCGTCCGGGCTGTACAATGGTACATTCAGCAAGACCGGGTCGGTCATCGACGGCAACGCATTCGATCTGGTGTACGGGTGTTCAACATTCGGCGCTGTGTGCGCGTTCATGTTGAAGTCGGCCTGCCACTGGTGTTGTTCGAACAGCGCCTGATATCCGGATCGGACGAGGAATTGACGAAGGTTTTCTACCATCCGCCAGATTTGTGGTCGGTACCGTTCCTCGTAATTCATGACGTTCATAATGTGGTTCGTCCTTTCGGTAGGGTGTGGCATGACGACCTCGATTCCTTGTTGTCGAGCTCGGTCATAGCGAGGGTCTTCTCGGATCGGCACTTCCACTTGTGGCAGTTGTGCCATCTGGTCGGCTACGTCGACGTCCATCTGCTCCTGTTGAGCTGCCAGTTCAGCTTGGACTTCGGCCGGTGGTTCTGCTTGTTGAGCTTCCGGCCGTTGTTCAGGTGGGATGACGTTACGTTTCGACTTATTTGTTAAGTCGACCGTAAGTCCGATCCCTGTTTCTCCAGATCCAGTACGTTTCCCTGGTGGAGCTCTGGTTGGCTCCTTTCCCGCTTCATGGATAACGGCTCGTTGCGCTTCGATTCTGTCTCGAAGATCAACTGGGCCAATCCGGTGTCTAAGATCATGTCCCGCAAGGTTTTTGCTCGGTCGGCGCTGCTGTTGAGCGCGATTTCCAGGGATTCCGGATTGAGGAATCTGCTGAGAAACAGTTGGACGGGCCTGTGTGACCACTGGCGTTGCCCTGTGTGGGATTGCCATCAACTGTTCCTGAGTTGCCGGTGTGAAGGTAACTGGCTGTTGAGTTCCGTCCGGCATATTCATCATCATCGTTATAGATGCGCCGGTCATCGGTCGGTTCGGATCTCCGACGAAAGACATCGCGTATTGTAGGAGTTAATTCTCCGACTGTCGGGAGACCCTGTGTGGGTGTCTGTACCCGAATCTTTATTTCCGGTTCGAAATCGGTCGGTGGTGGATGGACTCGCATTGTGGCGATCTTCCTATCGACCTCCTTTATCTTCTTCTGGTCGTCAAGTTGACGTTGCAGGTCCAGCATCTGGCGGTACTCGAACAGCCTATTTGTTAGGACTGGTGGTCGAGTTTCTTCCCATCTCGGGTCGCGAGCTCGTTGTCGCTGAATTGTAGCCAGATTGTCCTGTTCATATGACTCCAGTTGATTAATCAGGTATTCTCTGCCGGCCAAGTACCGGTATGCGCTCAAATTGCCAGCGACAACGTTTAGGTAAAGTGCCGCCGCCTGAGCACGGTGTTGCGCTCCGGTGCCGGAAATTCGTTCGTTCGTAAAGGATACGATGCACAGCGCGCAGGGCATTCTGTTGTTGTCCCTCGTCGCATTATCCATGCACTGTTGGCAGTCCACCGTGAAGGCTTCCGTTCGGGGCTCTTCCGTACGAGTCTGTCAAAACAAAAGTCAGCAAACCGTTTCTCGGTTGCATCCTATAATTTACACCCTATAATTACTACGGTCGGGCCAGGTCGGTTCTCGAACTGGTCCAAGACGCCTTTGTGGTCGTCTAATGAGGTAAGTCGACTTCTGTTGGTCGATGACGCCTATGTGGTGTCAATGGGAGGAGGTCGGTTATGCCTCTCTCCCAACGCGTTCTGCGTTTCCTCATTCCCGTGTAGGTGCTTCTGGCGACCCGAGCCGACTTGCTTGGTGCGAGTCGGCCAACTCGGTCGATTGTGCCGAGGTCGGTCGTTCCTTCGGTAAATGTCCATGTCGATGATTTGATGGATTTAAGGCGATAAACCGTTGACCGCCTTGGGTTTTATCGGTATTTGTGGCGAATTGTTGTTGGTAGAGTGCCTTCGATATGACGAATTCTAGTTCGTCGTCCAGGGAGTACTTCTTCCGTCCGGCAATCGTGTCCGGTTTGGCCTTGTATTTGGGATCGACCAGCTGCGGTTCCGTCGATGTCCACTGGAACTCAAACCGCGCTATAAGTTGGTGGAGTATTTCTCCGCGGGTAAGTCCGTCAGGGTGCCAGGACATTTCCATGCACGCTTCAATAGCGTGTATCCATCCTTCATATGTTGAAGGAGCCGGGTCTTTCTTAGCCGGTGGGAACTCGTAGTACATCCGCTTTCCGCTGGTGTATGTACGTATCAACTTCCCAGCATGGTATCCTAGGTCGCAGTAGTGTCGTACGTTGTTCTGACTAAGTTGTCGCCAATCGCCCGTCTCATCTACCTTCCAGTGTTGGAGGAGTTTGAAGGCGATTCTTGGTGTGGCGAACTTCGGTCCTCGTGTGGCTAAGGCCTTCAGAGCGGCGAATGTGTACATCCATCCGGCGTCATATTCCGAGACACTCGGCTTGGGTTTCGAAGCCGATTTAATGCCGGTATACTTCAACCTAACGTTGACCAGTGGGGGAATGTCGTCTGGTAGGACTTCTATCATATCCTCATGGAAGTCCGAGCGAAGTGGCTGGTGGTCGGAGTCGGGCGTCAGTGGTACTCGTTTACCGTACTGACGAGGAACGTATACTCCGCCATCGTCTTCGTTACTCTTGGAGTCGTCGGCCTTGTCGCCGCTATCCTTCTCTTCGGGTTGTTTAGCCGGTATCTCCGGTTCGGCCTGCTGTTGAGGTGCCGAGCTCGACGGTGGTGGGGGTTTACCGTTTCCATCGTCGTCGTCGTCGTCATCCTTCGGCGATCCATTTCCGGGTGTTCGGAAATCTTCGTCGTCGTCGTCTTCGTCTTCGGTTTCTTCCTCGGATGACGAGATCAGCTCGGATGACTTCGGTTCCTTTTTCTTAGCCGGCTTAGTCGACTTCGTTTTAGTCGACTTCGACTTTCCCTTCTGTTGGGTCGAGTCTTCTGGTTCCGGCGAAATTTCCATAGGCGAGGACGGTGGAAGTGACTGTACGTCCTTCGGTATAAACCGTCCCTTCGCACTCCGAGTTGGTTTGGCTGTGCTTGCTCGTCCCGCCGGAGCCGATGCCGTGCCGACATATGTTGTCGGTTCGTGCGGTGCTCGAGGTCGGGTTAAGGCTTGTACTCGTCTTTGTGACGACTGTGCAGCCGTACGAGCTATATGCAGCAAAGTGGCTGCATCTTCCGACGGTTGTTCGTTGGATTCACTGTATTCTTCGGTCGGTTCCGTGCCCGCCGGAGGCTTGTCCGTGTTGACGTAAGACATCCGGAGGTTGAATTCACGCCGATGTTGTTCCGGTATGAAGTTTGGCACGGTATACCGAACTGGCACATCGCGTTCCGCATTAGTCGTCTGGAGAGTATGTTGCTCGACCAGGAGCGCGATTCGTTCGCCTATCCTATACGTGATAATTTCGTCGATGTTCCCCTTCTTGTCCATGTACATCACGTTGTATACACGGGCGATTTGGACCAGAGTCGATCCGCGGGGGTTCCGAATGTATCCGATACACCGTGCAATTCTAGTCGGTGTGTCATCCGCGTTCCTTGCTGCTGCACTTTTAAGTGACTTGATGAGGTCCGGTTGGATAAGTTCAGCCATTCGTCCCCATTGTCGGTGGACGGCGACTGCTAATCCATAGTCGAGAGTCCAGGCGACGATTTGCATCATGAGTTGATGCGTTAACCACTTTCCGGTTTCGCCTTCGACTTGTATGTTATTCGACAAGTCTTGTACCAGGGATTGGTAGATGTCCCTGCCATTTTCCTTGGCACTCCGAATACTACGGACGACTTCGACGTGTACGCGGACTGTGCGGATTAATGTGTCGACCGGGTCCTCCGGCTGTTCGTCCGGAAGACGCTCGCGTACATCGTCTGGAGCTGGCCACTGGGATTCGTCGGTGTCCGCTCCATGGTTAAACATTTCTTTCATGTCGCCTTTAAATCCTTCATAGGGATCCCCATCTCCGTGGTCGGAGATTGAATCCTTATCTTCAATGTCCGAGGCCTGATCGGATTCTACATCGGACTGTTGCTTGGATGTTGAAGGCTGAGATTGTTCGGGCGGGGTCGGTGGTCTTGGTGGGTTTCGTAGCCGACCTCCTGAAGTCTTAGCCGGCTTTGTGCCGGTTCGTTCCATGACTTCCTTAAATTTCCGTTCGACCGCCTCCTTGTCGTGCGGTTCTTGAGCCTTCTCCTTCTGCTCGGTCCTTTGTGGGCCGGCATCCGAAATATCCAAGTCGTCGGATGACTTATGCCGCTTGGCCGGATTGGGCTTCGGCGTCTTAACCGTGGAGTCCGACTTCGGTTTGGCCGGCTCCTTGGTTTCCGACTTGACTGGTTTCTTTTGGGTTTCCGTCGGTTGCGGCTTGGCAGACTGTTTTGCTGCTTCCTTCTTAGCCTTCCGTTTATCCTTGTGGGATTTCGCGGAATTAGCCGAGTTGATGACCCTTGCGTCGAGATCATCGTCGATTTGGACAGAAGGTTGTCTAATCGGAGGGGGAACTTTCATTTTGACGACGGGTGGTTGTACCGTCTTCTTGGTTGACTTGGGTTCCGGGGCGGTGGCTTTGCGCTGAGTCGGCGTAGCCTCTTGTAGGGCTTTAGGTCGACTCCTTTCCGCCCGGTAGTGTTCTCCCATTCGTTTCATCACGTCGGCCATCTTCTCGGTAAGTCGGTCGTGGTCACGCCGAGCTTCCGTGGTATTTCCGACTATACTGGCACGTCGGATTCTCAGCGAATGCCAGAGTTCCCTATCCTCTGGGTACGCCATGTCGATGCAGGCGTCCTGTTCCGACCTCGTTAAGTCCTTTACGTGTTGTAGGGCTAGGTCGTCATGAAATTCCCGCGACGAGTCTTGAGGTGGTTTCTCCTTGGCCGTACTCCGTTTGGTCGGTATGTTACCCGACTCGGTCGTCGACTCGTTCGTTCGAGACTCGTCTATTGTTAGACGTGGACCAGAGTGAACGGAGGTCGGTTCGTCCCTTTGTGGTGACGTTTCGACCGTAATTCCGACTCGCGCTTCCGAAGGGGATGTTGTATCCATCGCTTCTTCGGTTTTCTTTGGTTTCGTTGGGGTGTTCCGAGGTGAGAACCTAGGTGGTTTCTCAGTCGTCGGTTGACTTGGCAGCTTAGTCGGCTGGGATGCTGATCGAGTCGGCGAAATCTGCTTTACCGGCGATCTACCTCGTTTCGGTGTAGATCCCTTCGTAGGTGCCGCTGCCTTTTGATGCATGGAGTCGTCGGAGTCGATGTTGTCCGCGTTCTCCTCATCTTCGCTACTATCCGACATTGTTATCGGAATCTTCTCGGTAACCTCTTCTCCAGGCCGAGGTTGAATCTCCAATGTGTAGGCGCCCGGGTTGATGCTCGGATTGCGGAGCCGCTGAATCGTCTGGATCATGTTCGTATCCAGCGGGAGTTGTCGTAGCTCCTGCTTTCCGCATCTCAGAGTAACCAACCTTCTCAGGACTTTGTCTCTATCCTGGATGGTAGCATGGATCTTCTGGGCCATTTGAGTCTGTTGCTCTTCTGTCATGGTCCGATCTCGAATACCTCCTTGAAGTTGTGCTTCGTAGAGTATCCGTTGAAGGTCCAGCGTTTTAGCTTGGCCGACTAGCTTCTTATGGACGGCCGGAGTAAACAAGGCTTTTGCTCCCATCACTTTCCGCGACGGGCTCGGCTTCTCTTCGGCCGGTGGTAGGGAAGACGGGGTCGCCTTCAGGATTTCCAAGAGTTGTTCCTTGGTCCTGACTGGGACTGGTGATGGCGACTTCGACGGGAAGAGCCGCCTGCGTGGTCCATGCTCTTCGACGTTATCCGTCGTTTCGGCTTCCGTGCGAACTTCGGTGAGTTCGATCCGCCTGGTTGGAGGATAAGTCGACCGTCAGGTGTTCGTTCACTCTGTGGTTCTCTTTGTGAGAGCCCAGGTAACGTTGTAGGTCGTTCCAGGGGCTTAGGTCGGATTACTTCTGTTGTTCCGACTTCCTCCGACGTATCCATCGGTTCGTCATCGCCTTCAAGTGGTGGTACTGGTACTTCGTCCATCGGCTCGTCTTGGTGACTCACCGGTGGGACTACCTGTGTCGGTTTGACCGATTGTACCTTTGGCTTTTTAGCGGATGGCGGTCTCTTCGATTTCTTCTGTTCTTCCGCTTCCTTCCGTTTGTAGAAGTCGTCTACGAAAGACTGAATCATGGCTACCAATGTTTGCAGCCGTTCCTGATTCTTAGCTGACCACACTGTTGTTGGTCGAAGGATAAATCGGGCTTCCTTGGTGTTGTTCTCCAAGTGTCCGAGGTTGATGTCGATCTGACAATACTGTGGACTCCGTTGGTCGGTTTCGTCCATCATTTTTCGGAGTTCGACTATAACAGCGTCCGCTCGCAGTAACTGTGTGTTGACTGCTTTTATCCATTCAAGGTCGGGTTTGGCTGGTGGGGCTGGAGGTGGAAGTCGGACTGAGTCGAAGCTCGGTTTCCGAGCCGTCTGGATCTTTGTGATCCGAGATGACCGATCTTCAGCCATGGCGTTTGTTGCCAGGTTCGTCGACTGTTCTTTGTCCCGTTCCTTCTCTTCCTCGTACTCGTTTACCCTTGTTTCCAACCATGATGTAGTACGAATCAGGTGTTGTCGAGTCCTGGTCGTTTGGGGGGCGTCCGGATGACAAAGTCGTCGTATGAACCGAGCGTTATTTCCCCAGGCCAGGATGTCTCGATCCAAGTCGTTTGCTTCCTGACTGTTGTCGACGCAAAAATTTCTGCGGGCTCTCATCTCTGTGATGAGTTCCGCTACTCGGGCCAACAATTTGACTATATGTGGCGCGACCGTACTCGGCAACTCGTCAGTGTCCGGTATTGCTTCCATGATCCGAGCTTCTGTAGCTGGAGACATGGGCCGGTCGGCCATTTCCATCGGTTTCGGTTGAGCCAAACTCGTTGTTGAGGTCGGCTGGAGCTGAATCCGAGCTGCTGTCGAGGTCGGCTGACTCGAAGTGTTCGGCTGTTGCGGACCGGATGCGCCTTGTTGCGTTTCCTTCCGGTATCTCTCAAGTCGTTCCTGACGTGTCTTATCCGTCATCCATTTGCGTCGGAGCATGTCGTACTCCGCCTCTATGTCTTGGACGTGCATCTGGGAAATCTTAAGTTGATCTCCGATTGCTGTCCGTATGTTGCGGATGGTCGGATCTGTTCCGTCCATACTGTCGACTTGTCGTTGTAAGTCGGCAGCAATCTTCTTAGCACAAGCCAACCTCTGATCAAGTTCTGCCCGCTGTTCGGCCATTGTGGGCTCGGGCGGTTGCTGTGAAGTAGTCGGCTGTGACTGAGTGGAGGTCGGCTGAACCCTTTGTGGGTTAGCTTCTAGGACTTTCCACAAATCTTCGACCCGCCTTGAGCAGATAGTATACTGCTGGTCCAAGGCGTCACGCATCTGTCTCTCCGTAGCGTTGTTAGGGTCGAGCTCCCGGAGTTGTTTTCCGAGCTTCTCCATAACTTCGACCGCTTCTCGATACTGTTCTTCGACTTCACCGATGTTGACTTCTTTTTGTTCAACTGCTTCGGTGAATGGAAGTTCGACGTCGAGTCCAACTGATGGGACTGGGGAAGGTGTTCTCTCCCGAGCTGGTACTGGTGCTCCCGCTTTGTTCGGGTTAGCCAAGTACTGTTTGACGTAGTCGATCACCGACTGAAGTGCTTCGACTAGCCGGTCTCGGTTCGGACCTGGCGGTGGAATTTCCCATGAGCCTAGAGTATCGGCCCAATCCAACTCGAGTCGTAATGCTCGGTCGATCCGGGTGAGGTCGGTTTCCTCTTGTTCCGTTAAGGTTCCACTGAGTCGGTGAAAGAAGATATCGGCTAAATCCTGTCCAGCTTGGGTAATTATGTCCATGTTGGCGATTGGGTTTTCCATCGGTGTCGTGCCGACTAGAGTCATCACCGCTGTCGTAGTCGGTGCTGCTCGGCGAGGTGGCGATGGGGTCGGAATCCGCTTAGAGTATGCCGGTTCCGCGTCGAGGATCTCTGTGATCCGTTCGACTACCGACCTGAGTTGCCGTTCGTCGGCCTCGGTTGGTTCACTTTTACCCATGAGGATGTCCGCCTTTTTCAGGTAGGCCATCAGGTCGTTCATCTTCTGTCTCGCCACTTTAAGGGTTTCAGGATCGGACGGTGTTTCGTTGACAAAGGATCGCTGGAGGTGTTCCAGTAGATTCCACCCGTCGGTTATTATTCCAGCCATCTTTTCCCTGCGGCTTTTCCGCATTGCCGAGTGCATTTCCATGGCCGATGAGGTCGACGGTAATGCGTCCGAGGTCTCCGTGTCGGAGTCGGTTGGTCGGCGTTGGCTTCGTTCGTACTCTACCAGCTGATCTGTAGCCTGCACTACCTGTTGAAGGTGGTCTTCCGATTCGACCACACCCGATTGTGTCAGGTTCTTCAGCAATTCTATGCGGCTGGTAAGTTCGGCGGTGGTCCTCGGGACATTATGTTCGAGTCCTCTTTTGGCTCGCCGTTGTATTCGCTTCAGGAGGTCCTCCGCCAGTTGTATTTTACTTCGGGCATACTTAATTACCAGCTCGGTAGATGGTAATGTCGACGTTGCGGCCTGTGTGGTCGTCGTCGACGGTAAGGTTAGAATGCTCCGGTTGTCGGCATTAAGTTTCGACAATAATTCGACTCCTGGCTGTATCAGCTGTTGATGCGCCAACGTCTGTGGCATCCCGCTTCGGATCAGATTTTCGACTAACTCTATGTGAGTTGTGAAGTCGTTTATCTTCTGCAAGGCGAAGCGTTCCAAGCCTTGTCGGGAACGTTCGTATACCTTTGTCAGAATTTGCTTGGCCTCCTCCACGGCGGCTTTTGCGTCAGCGAATGTCTTTTCGCCGTCTACAGCTGGTGTGGCTAAGGCCTGTGTGGTCTTCGCCGATCGCGGTGTAGCGGTTAGTTGAATCATGTGTTGTTCAACCTGAATTAGTTTATCGAGTTCCGTAAGGCTGTCAGACACTTGTTTGTACTGATTCAGCAGGACTTGGAACTTCTGGGGATGGTCGGCTCCGCTTGTTGGGAGGTTCTGCATCCGTTCCCTAATTGTGTTGGACTGTTTAACCGCTTCGTCCCGTCTCCGTTCCAGTGTTTCGAGCGTCCGCAGACGTGCCGGGTCGAACACTTGTGTATTCGGCGGATGAGCTCCGCTATCGACCTGTGTGGTCGGTAGTGGTGGAGGCGACGATATCGGTGAAGTCACAGTGGCTGTCGAGGGTAGCGTCGTCGGTTGGGCGCTATCCGTCAGTGAGGTCGGAGGTTTCTCCTTCTCCGCCAGGATAGCCGTTTTCACCTGATCCATGGCTGTTCGGAGTCGGTGCTTGTCCACCTCTGTGGTGGGCAAGCCGTACCGAGTAAGATCTTCAGTTAGCCCTATGTGAGCTATGAGATCGTTAATTTTCCGAACTGGATCTAAGTCGGTGGGATTCTGGATTCCATTGGCTATCCGTCCATAGATGGCTTGGAGGGCTTCTTTGCCGTCGAGGATGGTTTTCCAGACTTCTGTCGTCTGGTCATCCTGTCCAATCTGAAGTGCCATTGCATGATACCTGAGCTGGGGGACCTGTTGTTCGGTTCCACCCGTCTGGCTCTGGATTATCTGTTGAATCCTTCGGTAATGCATGTTCAGTCGGACGGCTTGGTCATCTGTCGTTATCCCGTCACGTAGTTCGAGTAATTGGCGGGCGATGCGCAAGCTTCGGTGGAGGTCGTTAACTATCTGAGCTCTGTTGGCGATAGCTGGTAAATCTCCACCTTGCGTCATCCTTATGCCGTCGAGGATTCGATTTCCGACCTCGATGGCGGCCCGTACATCCGTTATCTGAGGGGTTGGTACGGCTGACGACCTCCGTTCCGCTGCTTCCAAGTTTTGGGTCAGGTGGTGATGGCGGTCGATTCGGTTTTGCGCGTTCTGTATCCTTGTTCGGATGACGATCAGTTCTGCCGTAGTTGCTGGCAGTCCGGTGGTCAAGTACGACTGAAGTCCTGCCATGTAGTCACGAATGACTTTCCCGTTATGTTCAAGGGCTTGCCATTCAGGAGTTCCAGCTTGTGTATCTTCCATGACCGCGCCCATTCGTTCCACGACTATTCCAGCCATTCGTAAGAATGCCCGTAGCTCCTGCAGTGTTGGGAGCGGCAGTACAGGTGGTCCTTGTGGGACCTGCTGTATCGGGTTCGGTTGGAAGGCCGGTACCATTATTGGTGGCACATCCGCGCCTACGTTCACCGCTATCATTGGTTGGGGTTGACTCGTCGGGACGGCCGCTGGTTGGGTCGTCGTCGGTTGGAGTGCTCGGATTTCGTTCTCCTTCTCCATGTATTTCTTTGTCCAGTGGTCAATCAGTTCGAGATTGCTCTGGAAAATTCGATGATGATGTTCCTTAGTCGGATCGAGTGTGGCAGGCGTTGCTTCGCCTCGTCGATCCTGTGGAGGTATTCGTCGCGTTTTGCGCTAAAGCGTCCAGCCGAGCTAACCGGATTTCTCATCAATCACCGCCTGTGTGGTCGGTGCTGAGACTCCGGACGAGCGCAAGTTTCGTTCCTCGGCTCGTATCTTCCTTTCCAGGTGGCAGCTGATCGGTTGTTGTTCTTTGTTTCTCCTATCCCCATCTCGGCCGAGTAGTTCTCCGATGTATGGGGATTTTGAGTAGCTCATTCTGAGTTTCACTGCCTCCTTCATAGCCTCCTCCTTCTGGATACGGAGTTTTCCGATCTCCAACGACGGTGTTCGGCCAGGCACTTGTTGGCCTGCCGAAGTCGACGGAGTTGGCTGGGACGTCGGTACGACAACCTGTGTGGTTATCGAGAAAGGGTCTGGTTCTGGGTCTCCCAGTCTCTGGGCCACATTTCGAGCTACTGCCTGCTGGCAGATTCGGAGGGATTGCTGTTCCCTTTGATAGAGCGTCTTGGTAGCCTCGTTCAGCCGTGTCTCATTATAAGAGAGCTGATTTAATAGTGCCGCTCGATAGTCGGCGTGGCTTGGATCCATCTGCGAAGTCTGCGTCAACGCGTGGCTAATCGTGTCTATGTGAGCACGAGCCAGCTTTGCTTGTTGGCGCAGTTCTTCGTCCGTCCTTCCATTAGTATTAATTTCCTGGACGACCACGAAAGGTGGAGGCATCGACGTTACGACCTGTGTGGCCGTCGTCGAGACAGGCACTTGTTGGCTCTGTCCTCCGACCTGACTTCTATGCTGATTCAGCCGGTTCATTAAGTGGGCGGCGCCAATGTGGGCGTCGTGTAGATCGGGCCAGCTGTGTTAGCCATTCCTGGCGCCATTGTGGGCACCATGTAAATCGTTGCAGGCGTGTTCGCCATCCCTGGCACCATTGTCGGTGACGGGTAAGCTGCTCCGGTCATCATTGTTGATGCCGAGCTGGTTGGTCCGACTATTGTTGTCGGTGCCGACCACTGGTAAGGTGGCATTTGACCATGTAGGTCTGCTGCCGTTACCGGAGTCGTTTGACTCGTTCCAGTACCGAGATTCCACAGGCAGCCTGTGTTATCGACTGCTGTGTTCGGCGGCAAAACCTGCGGCGGTATCGCTCCACGTTGGGGCCCGACCGTAAGACCTGCTAACACATTAGCTGTTAAGTTAGCACTAGGATTATCTACCTGCGGTAAAGGCGTCTGTGTGGCCGACCGCGAATTATCCGATCGCGATGTCGAGCGATGACTCGTGTAAGAAGTCGGGTAGGGCTGTGATCGGTTCGATCCGCTGCCACTACGTCCGCTATTTGATCCGCTGGAAGGTGGGTCGTGTCGGTGACGGCCTGACATTGTCGCTTGCTGTCAAGGAAAGGAAATACGGCGCGTTAGAATTCTACCAACTCCCGTACATTCAACTGAAGATGTTCCGGTCAACTGAAGAGGTTCCATTTCGACACCAAAGGTCCATCTATACCTAGCTACTGTTAAGCTACCTAAAACTTATTCTAAGTTTTACACCTATGGCCCTATGACTGAGTCTGTTCTGTTGTGACTGCTGTTTTGGGTGTCTTAGGTTTTGCTGTTTTGACTGGTTTCTCCGAGTCCGCCCGTCCTTCGGTAATTCGTTCGAGGATTTCCTTATGGGCTTCATCTTCAGCGACTTCTGTTTCCTCCAGCATCTGTTGTGCCGTCAGCTTCGGTTTCTTAGCTGTTCCGTACTTCCGTTTCGGCTTAGTCGGTTCGACTGCCTGGTCGGCTGCTACGACTTCCGTGGTCGGCGCCGATGTGCTAGGTAAGTCGACCTTCCGCTTCGTATACTTGCGCTTTGGCTTGGTCGGTTGGACTGCCGAGTCGGCTACAACGGCCTCTGTGGTCGGTGCCGACGAGTCGGTTTTCTTTACCGTCCTCTTTTTCCGAGCTGGCTTTGTTGCCGACTTCGGTTCCTCTGTTGGTTGGTTGGCTGGCTGGACCGGCGTTTCCGACTTATCATCCGACTTCTTCGGTTGCTCGGTGGTCGGCTGAGCTTTGTGCTCGTCGACTTCCTCCGAGGTCGGTGCTGGGTCGGCAGCTATCACATCTTGCTTCTGAAGTTCCTTCAGTGCCGGTGTCTCGAAGTCGGTCGGAGGTTTCTTCCGAGGTCGACCTCGCTTGTTCTTCACCTTCGGTTCGGTTTTATCCGCATCGTTGGTCGGATCCGAAGGTTTTTCGACGGTTTCTTCCGTTTTCTTCTTCGGCTTCCGAGTAGCTTTCCCTTCTGTCGGGTCGGCTACTGGGCCAGTTGACCGAGTTGCTGGTCGACTTGTCTCGACTCGGCAATGTTTAACTCGGTCGACGGCTACCGTATCTTCACGTCCGTCTTCGCATCGGAGGAGCAAGTTGTTTGGGCCAACATAGTTGATGACCGTCCAAACTCCATCATAGCGTTCCTTCCGAGCTGGGTCCTTGGTCGGGAATTCCACCGTTACCTTGTCCCTCGGTTTGAAGGTCGGATTCGACTTCTTCTTGTTGTAATGCTCGGCGTTCCGTTCGAATGCTTCATCAATGTTGATGCGAGCAATCTCGTGCGAGCGTTGAAGTCGTTCTTTTATCCGTCGGATATATTGTTCTTTATCCGTAAAGGTTTCCGGTGTATTCGTTCCGGCCACTATGTCCTGTGGCATGGTCATTTCTCGACCATACAACATGTAGAACGGTGAGAACTTAGTCGCGGCATGGACGGCTCGGTTCATTCCGCAGACGACATAATCCAAGGCTCTGTGCCATCGGTGTCCGTCTTTTACATCGCAGAACTTCCTTATTCCGTCCCAAATCGTTTGCATTTGCCGTTCGACTTGTCCTTGTCCTTCCGGATGATGGGCAGTTCCGAGCGTATGTTGGATGCCGAAGATCCGTGCGACCTTAGCGAACGTCTTCGCTGTGAAGTGTGTCCCTCTGTCCGAGTGGATGAAGGTCGGCATTCCGTACTTCAGTAGGACGTCTTTGACGAAGAACCGTTCGAATTCCCTCGCGGTATTCGTCTTCGTTGCCCGAGCTACGGTGAACTTCGTCAGCTGGTCGGTTACCACTGCGATGTACTGGTATCCCTTCGTCTCCGTCCGAGGAAGAGGACCTTTGAAGTCCGCATAGATGCGATACCAGGCTTCACCGACTTCCATCTTCTGGAGTTTACCGGGTGGTGGGCGCCGTTGCTTTATTGGTCATGATGCACTGTCGGCACTTCTCGATGTAGGCAATGGCGTCGGTATTCATCCGTGGCCAATAGTAACGCAGCTTCAGCGCTTCGATCGTCTTCTCCCGTCCGAAATGGTTTCCGGTTTTTCCATCGTGGAGTGATCGGATGATTTGATTACGCATAAAGAGTGGTACGACGAAGCAACGTTCCAACTTTGTGTTGATCGTCTTCAGTCTGTACAGTACTCCTTGCGCCATCTGGTAATGTTCCAGATGTTTCGACTTGTGGTCGAGTTTCTCTGGATTCTCCAGTTCGTCAATGATTTTGCGTAGCTGCGGGTCTCGTAACTGCGCTTTCCGAAGTTCCAAGTTCGGTTCGGGTGGAGGTGGGAGTGTCTCTTCGACTTCCAACTCGTCGTCTTCCGCCGTGTTGACGGTCCGAATGGTCGGTTCCGGTGTCTCCGGTGCTGGGATATTAATGACTCGGACCTCTGTGGTACTCAAGTCATCCCAGTCGGTTATGACATTGCATCCGGGGAGAACCGGTGGAGGGGATTTTCGGTGGTTCCTTCAGATCCTTCTTCCTTTTCTTTGAGGCATTTGCCTTCAGACGTCTAAGAGTCCGTATTGTGCAGACCTTGATTTCGTCCTTGAAGTCCTCGAAGTTGGGGACTTGGTCCAACTCTTCGTGTGGATCTTTGTCGTCACTACGTTCGAGTGGCCATCTCGACAGGGCGTCCGCATTGTCGCAGAAAACTCCTGGCTTATACTCGATGGTTATGTCCCGTCCTTGTAAAGCCAGTGCCCATCTCGTTAGTCGAGGTTGATGCCAGGTCGGTTCGACTCGCATCGGAGCAGGTTCTGCAGTGCTCGATGATCCGTTCTTACGGTGAATGGTCCGTGGTCGATGAAGTGCTTGAATTTCTGCACCGCCCATACCACGGCCAAACATTCCCATTCGGTAACTCCATAGTTGAGTTCCGGTCCACGTAAGACTCTGCTGGCGTAGGCGATTGGGTGATCGTCTTGTGAGATCACCGCGCCAAGTCCGGCTCCGCTTGCGTCACATTCGACGACGGTCTTCTTGGTCGGGTCGAACTTCGCCAGTACAGGTGCTTCTTTCAGCGCCTTCTTGATGTCGTTGAACTCAGCCGTGTGGGCTTCCGTCCAATCGAGCTTAATATTCTTGTCCTTCCGGAGGAGCTCGTACATTTTTGAAGTTTTCTGAGCGTATCCTCGGATGAACTTGCGGTAGTAGTTGGCCAGTCCGAGGAACGACCTGAGTTGTCGTTCAGTTCTCGGGCAGCTTTGTTCTGCGATACAGGCCACTTTCTCGTCATCGGTCTGGACTCCGTTTTTACTAAGAACATGTCCCAGGAACAGCAGTCTGTCCGTTCCGACCTCACATTTGGAGGGTTTGACCGTAAATCCGGCATCACGGAGGCATTCGAGGGTTGCTCGGAAAGCCTCAAGGAAGTCTTCGAACGTTTTGCCGAAGAAGATGATATCGTCAATGTAGGCGAACACACCCTTCTTCCGAGCTGATGCCGTGATCTTGTCCATATGCATTTGGAAAGTTGCTGGTCCGTTGCAGACTCCAAACGGCATACGGTTGAATCTCCACATACCTTCGGGTGTTACGAAGGTCGTGTAGTCCTTGGACTGTTCATCCATGGGTATTTGCCAAAAGCCGGACTGACAGTCTACCTTGCCGTAGTATTCCATTCCGGCACATCGGTCCAGTAGCTCGTCCGGGTTCGGTAGTGGGTAGTTGTTCTTCTTCGTGACGGCATTCAACTTGATATAGTTGATGCAGAAGCGTGTTCCTACCGTGCCGTCTCCGTTCCGTTTCGCGGCTAAGACGACGGGAAGCTCCATGCAGCCGATGACGGTTCGATGACTCCTTGGTCGAGCATCTCTTGCACGTGTTTTTGGATGAATTCACGTCCCTTCCAGCTTGTCCTGGTGGGGTTCATCTTAATCGGCTGTGCGCCCTGGACGTCAATGGTATGTGTTACCCCTTTGACGTCCCCGTAGGGTTTCTTCGAGGTCGGAAATACAGTCCGGTAATCCCATGCAACTGCCTTCAGTTTGGCTAGTTGCTCGTCGGTTAAGTTTTTACCGAAGTTCATGGAGTCGATGATTCTTCGTCGCTCCTCTTGGGATTCCGCGTCTTCCTGCTCGACTTCAGCCGTGTTGACTCGTGCCTCTTCGACCTTCTGGTCGTCCGTCATCATAGTAAATGCTTCAGCTCGGCCCATCGGGGCACCTTTGCGTAAGGTGACTTCCCGATGAGTGTGGTTAGCCACCATGACGGTGAATCGTTTCCCGTCATGCTTGGTTACGCCGTCCATGAATTCGACTCCGTCTCGTTTGGGGTCGGATTCACCGAGGTACATTAATTTTTGGTCCTTGGATACCGGTACGTCCAGGACGACTTCTACCATTGTTACGGCTCGAGGAATGAGTTTGACCTTCCGTTGGGCTCGAACTCCTGTTGCCTCGAAAACTTCGAATTGGGGTTTTGGCTTTGCTTCCCGAGTCGGGGCCAAGTCTTCGCCACTCTGTGTGGGAGTTCCCATTCGACGAATGCATTGTTGATTTCCGGTTCATAGACATCAGCGTATTGCATATGTCCGAGTCGAACACCTTTCTTCAGCACCTTTGTTTGGTGAGTCGTGTTCTGAATGTTTATCCAGGCCGTGTCGTTTGTCGGTCGGATGTCGATCTTGGCTTCGATTGGCCGAATAGGTCGGACTACCCGTTGTAGGGTAGAGAAGTAAATTGGCCTTCTCGGGTCCATTGGTTTGGCCGTCCGCACCTTAATCGAGCATGTTGACCATGGTGGAAGAGAGACTCGTTCGCTGTTGAAGACGACTTGTCGGTCTAGCGCTTTCGTCTCTACGTGGGGATCCAGCTTTAGGTGGTGGACTTCTGGGCATTTGTTGTCCAGGTCCAACTCTTCAATCGTCGTTACTTTGGCAACTCGTGCCTTCCATGTGTTGAAGTGCTCCGACTTCTGTTGGTCGGTTAAGTTAGCCAAGGTCGGTTGTTCGGTTGACAACTGCTGGACGACTAAAGTTGGAGGTCGGAAATCGTCTTCCTCCGGTTTACCTCCTCCAAATTCCCGCAAAGCCTTAAGTTGGTCGAGTTCTTCCTGTTGTTCGGAGTCGACTGACTTAGGTTGTTCGGTTTGTTCCGGTTGCTCGACTATAAATTCTGTGTGAACTATAGTCCGCAATGCCGTGGTTAGTCGGACATCGTAGGTCGGTTCTTCGTCCTCCGATGACGAATCATCCGAGTCGTTTATGCTCGGTTTGTCCGTCTTACAGTGTCGGACTGACAGATCGAATTCTTCGTCGTCTTCTTCCTCGGATTCTTCCGAAGGTCGGTTATCGGAGTCTGTGTCCGCCGAATCACTCGTACTCTGTATATCCGAGTCGTCCGACTGGTAATCTTCGTTTTCGACGGTTGTTCCGTCTTCCTGTCCAACTTGCGGTATATTGCCGACTTCGACCTGTGTGGTCGTTTCGGCTTGGTCGACTTGCTCCGTCGGTTGGGTAGGTCGACTTGCTCCGTCCTGGTTCTCAAGGTCGGTTGGTTGTGAGCCTATGTCGCTCAACCATTGGATGCGCGTCTGTTGGGGCTTCCGAAAGCGGTCTACCTTCCGTTCCTGTTGCGGAGGTGACGGTGACGACGGTCTGTCGTCCGACCAAGTTAAGTCGTGATGAGCCTTTATGGCCCGTACCACTCCGTCAATGTTGTCCTTACAGATGGTACACTGATAAGGTTTATCAGTTTCCTCCAGGATTACGTCGTCCTGGGGTTTCGCCGGGCTACTCACGAATTGCACTGTGGTCGGAGTATGCTCCTCAATTGGCGGCAATGGGTCGGGAACATGTCGCGTTATAGCGGTGTCTTCGCCATACCGTTGCCAGAATGCGGTCGTTGACGATTCTCCGTGCAACTGAACTCGCTGCATATAGGCAAAAGTTGAAAGCCTAGTTCCTGGCAGGGCATTTCCAAAGGCCGTGGGACGGGAAGTCCGTATTCCATGTACTGTCGATGGATCGGAATTCGTTCATCTTCCCATTCCCATGCTTCGTCCTCTATGTCGTTCATGAGGGCGATTACTGGTTCACACATTTGTTGTGCGTCCCGTATTTGCTCGTAAGTTACCGCTCCGTTCTGTCGCAGAGTGGTCACCATCTCCAACGTCCGTTGGTCGAGAAAGTGTCGAGCTCCCGAGAACCAAGTTCGGTACTTTTGTCGTACTCGTTCTAGGTTCTGGGCATCCGCTTCAGCGGGTGCCTCTGGTATCGGGATAGACTTCAGTACCGTCCTTGCCGTTCGTAGTGTACCGTTGCGTATCCGTTTCTGATAGTGCTCTATCACGTTGTGGAGTGCTAGTTCCTCCAACAGAGTGCGGTTCGTATCCCGGCAATCGCGGCAGATTTTACGTGTGGAGTTCGCCGGGTGATCAAGCCGACTAATCCGAGCTTCGTTTCCTACCGTGTCCGATGCCTCTGGTATCGGGATAGACTGCACTACCGTCTTTCCTTCCGGTTGTTCCGGAATTGGAATTGGTGTAAGAATAAAAGTGAACTTCGAATGCAGGTAGTCGCATCCGAGTAGCACTGGGATATCCGCTTCGGTCGGCTGGACATGGAATGTGTGATGGCTAGTAAAGCCCTGCATTGTTACAGGTGCCGTACAGCAGTGTGACACTACAAAGGCGACTTGTCCGCCCACTCCAAGTATTTTGGTGTAATGTCCGAGGGGTTGCATCGTTAAACCGTTCCTCTCGCAAAACCGTTGTTCGATGAGCGAAGTCTCCGCTCCGGTATCTAACATCGCCATTGTGGGCGTGGATCCGACTTGGATTTCGTGTGTCCAAGCTCGAACTGTTTTCGGTTTCTTATGCGTTCCCTTCTCAAAGGTTACTTCCCGTATCGTTGGTTTGATGGGAATTAGTGACACCGGTCCGTGGTCGGCTGGCTGTTGAGTTGAACTTTGTGTAAGTTCGACTCCGACTTCACCCGCTTCCTGTACCTCAGGTCGGTTAGCTACTCCGTCCTCCGGTAATTTGGCGGTTCGGAACCGTTGTGCCTGAGCCAGTATCCGTTCCTCTATTGAGGTGTCTGTTGGCCTCAATTTCGACCACATGTAGTCGATGTTGAGGAATGTTCTAGAGCTGGCTATCGTTCTGGCTGGTCGCTCTTTTGGCTGGAAGAGGTCCGCTTCTCCCGGCCGAGAGTAAACGGGTACCTGTGCTCCCAATGGGACTGTTTCCCATTCTTCGACTTCTCCTTCCGATTCTTCGGTGAGGTCGATGGCTGCCATTGTCGCAGCGTATCTATCCGTTGCGCGTCCGGATGATACATTGGGGAAGTTTCTGTTGCCCCGGTGCGTGAATCGGCGTCCCGGTCCTCCGCGTCTTGGGCATCGTCTGGCCTGCTCGGTTGAGTTTATCCTCACCGGCAATCCGGTCCAACTTCCGTGGCCGGGCCGTACTACGTCACTTTGTGTGGCGGACGGCGCAGTCGCTTTGTTCGCACTGCTTAGGTCGGGCAATTTCTGCGTTCCGACCTCCGACGTTCCAGCTTCGAATCGAGGGGCTGGGTCGGTCGCCTCGAGTGCTTGTTGCATCCCGGGCCACGCTTCGACGGTGCCATTGTTGGCGTACACGCCGAACTGAGCGGCTAACTTCCGAGCCGTCTCCGCCTCCTTTGTGGAGGCCGATATCGCCTGTGCGAAATCCTCCTCGGAGCTGTTTTCGTTCAGTCCGAGTAGTTGGAGGATGGTGGCTACCTGTTGGTAGCCTTCCTCTATCGTTGTAGGAAAGTTCGGTTCGTTCCGAGCTTCCGATGTTCCAGAGCCAAGTCGACGCGCTGGATCAGTTCGGCCGGGCATTTCTTGCGTTCCGGTCCGGATCTCGATTTCTCCATTGTTGATGGAAATTCCGAGTTCGGCTGCCTTAATTCGAGCAGCTTCTGCCTCCTTTGTAGAGGCGGACAGTGCCGTAAGAAGTTCGTCTTCCGTGCAACTGATCCAATCCAGTCCTAATGTGTTTAGGACTGTTACGATCCGTTGTTGTAACGGATCTAAGTTCGGCTCGTTCCGGGAAGTTAGCGGCTGATTAGTGGGGTTATCCTTGTCCGGTGGTTCGGTCGGATGTTGGAGGTCGAATGAGTCACCGGAGCTCATCGACCTTGGGCGTTTCCCGGGGAGTTACTCCGAGCCGGCCCATTGTTGGGTGGCGTCGAGTTCAACGACTGGCGGGGCGGCAACGGTTCTCTGTATGCCGGGGAACCTTGTTGGTTCCCACCGCTACTGTTGCGGTTTCCGCCATTCCCTGGCCGGGCGACCGGTTTCGGTTACCGGGGCTACCCGAGCCTCCTGCCTGTTGGCGTTGGCGCGGCGGCGGCACAATATCCTTCCAGAAGGGATTGACCGAGCCTACCGGGCCATTCATCGAGTATCGGCGGTACCAGTCGTCGTACCACCGAAGGTTCGGATTGTTATCCGAGCCATAGATGCAGCGCGACTCGTCATGGTTGTTGAACATGCAGTGCCTGCATCGGAAGGTCTTGTCCTTCGTCCACTGGAAGAAGGCTGCCTCCATCTTATCAACGTACGATGTTCCTTGCCGAGCACTTTGTTGTGCCTGGGGAGGTCGGTTGCCTTGTGGGCCGCCGCCTCCGCCGCGGTTAGGGAAGTTCCCACGGCCGCGATTCCCGCCGCCGCGTCCTTTTCCGCGACCATAGCCTCCGCCGCCGTATCCTTGTGGGGGATACTGTCCGTATGCGGAGTACCCCTGGTTAGGATTCTGTTCGTAACCGAAACCTGTGTTGCTTTGGTTACCACCCGAGCTGTAACCTGGGCCGCCGTAGTTGTTAACGGGGGCTCCTACTCCAGGTGCTGGGGGATTCAGGTTCGCTGCTGCCGCGCCTGCCCACGTCTGTTGCTGGACTGGTGCTTGTTGCACCGGTGGCGTCGGAGCCGGACTGAGTTGTCCGTATTGTGCCGTTGGAGTTTGGTATCCCGGCATCATGTGGGCTGATATCCAGTCTGTTGCGGTATCGCCGGAGGTGGAGTCGGGACAGGTGCAGGTGTTGCTGCCCGAACTCTAGCGTAGTCGCTGTCACGCGACTTACGTACCTCGTACATCTCCTTGCCGTTGACGAAGTCCCGTAAATAGTCGCGGAACTCGATCGGCGTTGACGGCATCCTGATTTCCAGGGCCGCCCGCAGTTGGGGCTCATGAACGTTCTCCTTAAGGTGGTACAGTATGATTTGGTCTGTGACCGTCGGGACTTGGGACTTCATGAACATCATTGCGTCGTAGTATTGTTCCGGCGTTTCTTCGCCGAAACGGAATATCCGTTTGTTAATCCTGGATATCATGTTCACTTCTTTGTTTTTGTCCGCAAATCTCTGCTCGAATTTGGTCAGCCATAAGTTGACTGGCCATCCGCCGAGTGGTTCTCCGGCGGCTTCGAGAGTATGCCATTCTTTCGCTTGGCCGTCCAGTTCGGCTATCAAGTCGGACATGAAGGTCTGATCGTCTTCATACCATCGTTGGGCTTGACGATACAGGCTTCGGATTTGCTTAAGCCACCCATGAAGTTTGGTGTGGTCCCCGTCGAACGGTGGTAAGGGTTGCCGACGTCCGTGGGCTATTGCTCGTACCAAAGCAACGTGTGCTGGGTTTTGTTCCAAGGGAGTTGGGTGTGCCGCCGGCGCAGCTTGTTGTGCAGCCGGGGCGGGTGGTGGATTGACGTATGGCATGTGACCTTGTTGGTCTTCGTACGCCTCCTGTTGGTAGGCATCGTCGTCATGGCCTTCGTATCCGTCCTGTTGCGGATGTCGAGCCTGAGCCTGGTCTGCGTGACGAGGCTGTTGCGGCTGTCCTCCATACTGTTGTGGAAGGGGCGCTCGATTTTGTCTCGGCGCCGGCGGATAGAATCCGCTCGGTTGATCGTAGACTCTTCCGTACCGGTCGGGCTGTGTTCCCTGAGCCGGCATCCGACTCTGTGTAAGTCGGTTTGGAGGCCTCCGGCCTTGTTGGTCGGAGCTGTCTTCTCCGTTTCGTCCGTCCTGCTGCTGGTCGGCCGTGTTGAATGACCGAGCTCGCCCGCGTTCAAGGTCGAACTGCGGGTTCTGGCGGAGCAAGTTCGGGTTGGAATTCGTCCGTGGTGGCCGGTATGCCTCCATGCCAGGTCTTGGTGGCTGGATTGGGAGACGTTCGGCGTCCGTTGTCCAGTCTCTCCTGGCGTTAGGTACTGGCGCGTACATTGTTGTGCGCGTCGCGTACGAGGTGCTGGTATACGCACCAGCCGACGTCGTTGTCGCCACGTTCGTCGTTGGCACTCGTGGTGCCGCGGTCGACGTGTTGTGTTCCGGTTCCGGAGCACTCGGTACTGCTGGTGGTTGTGGGATTGTTCCCACACTCGGGTCGGTTGTTACGACTCCGACGAAGTAGGAGGTGTTGTTCTCCTTCTTCACCATTTCCTGGGTCGGGTTAATTCCCCACAGGATGTCACTGATTGTTCGTGACGGCTGTTGATCCTGTGCCATGGACGTCCGGTATGAGGGCGGTTCAACCCGACTATGTTCTTGGTATGGGGGAAGTTCGACCTGGCTTTGTTCCAGGTGTTTCTTTTCTTCCCTCAGACATCTTGTTTCGATGTCCATTTCGTCCATTTGCCGCATCATATCTGTGAGATTGCGGGCGGCCTGTTCGCCGAAGTCGTACAGTTCGACTTCACGGGCCTCCAGGTAAAGGATGCGACTGTGTTGCGCCTCGTTTACCTTTTGGGCCTCGTTCAAGTTGTACTCGAGTTGAGCTCGGAGTTTCTGTTCCTCCTTAAGGACTTGGTTCAGTCCATGGACCTGGTCAGCCAGCTGGGCGTTTGCTTCCACCAGGTCGACATCGGCTGTCCTTTGGTTAGGAAAGCCCATGTCCCGAGCGTTCTCGTCGATGAACCGTCGTCCCATTCTGGTGAAGACGAGTTCAATTTCCGACTCGAGCTCGTCGACTCTGTGTGTTAGGCGGTCGATCTCGTCGTCGGCCTTCTTCAGTTCCACCACATATCTATCGACTTCGTTTCGATAGACCTCGGCTTCTTCGTTGGCCGTGTTGAGTTGCTGGTGGAACGCTCCAGCTGCCTGCTCGGACTCGACCAGTGCGGTTTGTACGTCGGCCAGGTCTTTTTGGGCTTCTTCGAGCGCTTTGTTCGCTTCGGCGAGTTCTCGGTTCAGCTCGTGAACCGCATCCATGGATCGATCCAACATGCCCTTGAGTGTAGTAGCTTCGTCGATGTCATGCCGACACGGTTGGTCGGTACGCTTCAGTATGGCATTGAGCCGATCGATTTCCCGTTGTTGGATGGCGATGCCTTTGTTGGCGTCGGCCATTTCGCGTTCCCATTTGCTTCGTTCGAGCCGATGGGTATCTTCCGAGTTTCGGAGCGATTTTCCCGCCGAGTCGATAATTCTGTCTGCCAAAGCGATCTGAGTGATCAGTCTACGGCATCTCGAGCGGAGTAGGTCGACGTCTACGATCCTTTCGGGCGGTGTTGCCGCTATCCACTTCTCGGCCGTATATTCGAGTGTACTGGCCTGGTAGGTGAGGTCGTCCTTGTTGGACTTCACCGGTGTTGTGAAGAATCCGTCCGCACTATTCGGTCTTGACACCTTTGTTGCGTCAAAGACTTCGTTTGTTGGTGACGGAGTGCTACCGAGTTCGCCAGGTTCGAACATCGGTGGTGACGATCGGATTTTCAGGTCGACAGGTCGACTTTGTGTCGCCTTAGTCGACTTCACCGTTTGTTGAGCTTCAGTTACTCGAGTCGACTCGCTTCCGGTTGGCGAAGGTCGGCTCAACGGTGAAATAACCCGTTCGTTGGGTGCTGGTATGCTAGTCGGCGATCCAGCTGGGTGAGGGCCGCTTCGTGGCGGTACCTCGGAATCTTCCGTTCTGGTTGGTATTTAGTCGGCTGGACGGCCGCATCCGACTTTGTGTCGGTTGGTTGCCGTTCCAGGAAGTCGGTTGCTTGTTGCCGACTTCCTTTCTCCCTGTCGGTTTGCTGACCGTCGGTGAAAACCTTCCGACCTGTGTGGTCGGTTGGACATTGCCGACTTCTGTTGTCGGCTTATCCATTCCGGTCGAGGTCGGTTGTTCGACCTCTCGAGTTTGGGGCAGGTCGGCCTGCTGTTGACCGACTTCTCTTGCCGGCGGCTGGTCGACCATTTGTTGGTCGGCCACCGTAGTCGGTTGTTGTTCACCAACTTGCTTAGTCGGAGATTTTCGCTCGGCCTGTGTGGTCGGCGATTTCCTTCCGACTTGGTTAGTCGGAACATCCATGTTGGACGAGGTCGGCTTCGGCACTTCTTCCGTCCTGTTGGGTGAATGCCGTCCGAGCTCGGTTGTCTTTGTGACTACCGAGCCTTGAGCTCTGTGTGAGCTCGACTCCAGGTCGGTATGAGACAATGTGGTCTCAGCTTGCGGCTGTTCCACATCCCCCTTGGTCGGGTGGGACGGGGCTGCTGTGTCAGCTGGGGTTTCCAGGAATGTTTTATCCCTGGCGTCCTCGAAACTGTCATCCGAGGTTGGATTCGAGTCGGCAAGGAGGATGCGTTCGTTGCGTCTCTCCTTGCCTCGGCCGACTTAGTCGAGTCGGTTGAGGACGGCTGACTTTTGTCTTGACCGGCGTATCGAAGTGAATACTTCCCGGTCATGTTCGCACGCCGAGAATAGTCCGTGTTGAACTTTCTCGCGTACTGATCTTCTCGAGGATTCGACATTGTTGTCAAGTCAGGTCGGCTCTGGTGGAGCCTTAATAGTTTAGTCGGTTAGAAAGAGAAAGTCAAACAATCTTCTGTGTGAAGATGTTCGGTAAAGTCAGGAACGTCTTTTTGTTCAGGAACTTCCAAGGGTCAGGAACGTCCGATGAGATGTTGTTATTGTTGTTGATGTGTCTGTTGGTGACTCAGTACACAGGGTATTAATATACAGTACAATGGTACAGTACAGTACGTAATAGTAGTACGGTGTAGTACGTCCTATGTTACTGTGCTGACCAGTGTGACGTAACAGGTTAAGTGGTCTTGCACTTCTGCCTACGTCACAGAATGCGAGCCGCGTGCAAAATTTGCAAAAAACGATGAATCACGCCTATGTTAAGCTATGGGAACTTTCCCCTGCACGCTGATTGGCTGCCTCTTAAGTACTGATAAGCGGTCGTTATGACGTCACAAGGAAGTTCGAGAATTTTCGCGCTATTTTCCGCAAGAAAAACAAATTATTTTAGGTCGGCTAGAAAGTTTATCTAGTCGGATTTTAAAGTTTTTAACCGTTAGAAATTAGTTTTATTAATTAAGAAAATTTTCTGGTGGTCGAAACACCGTTAGAAATCAGAAATAAGAGAATTTCCGACCTGTTGCCGGTTAGCCTTTGTCTAACTGTCTAGACAGGTTCGTTGACCTAGCAGGTCGGTTCTCGACCAAAAGCAAAATTCCGAGTCGGTTTCTCCGTCGAAAATTACTTTTAACCGTTAAAAGTTTAAATTTACGGATAGAAATTGTTTTCTACCGCTAGAAAATGAAATGCCGACCTAGTTTCGGCTAAAATCGACCTATAACCGTGACTTTACCAGTGTCGGTGTCGGTGTCGGTTCCGGTCGATTTCCTCCGTCCGAGGTCGGAAATCCGTCGTTTCCGTGCTGAAATCCGCGAGTAAAGTTGCGGGTCGGTGTTCAAACCGATGGTCCCCGTATAATTGGATTAATCCGTTCGCGCTGCAGACTCTCGTTCGAGTCTGATCCGTCAGTTGCGAGAAGTAAATGTCCGTACGTTCGGGAAACTGAGATTCCGCTCTTCAGTGTGGAAGAGACCAAGGAACTGTGCTCACCAGCTGGGCAAGAATCACTTCAGTGATCCTCGTTTTCCGCAGCTGTAAGACGATGCGACCGTTCTGATCGACAGTCAATGCAGAGATTGCTTCAGCAATCGGTCTGACAGTGACTGTAAGGTTTCAGACAGGTTCTCCGTGAATGAAGCCTTCACCGTCTCCTCAAAGGGTCCGTTGAAAGAAAACCAAACGATGCTGCTTACCATGTAACAGGCAAGCGCGAGGAGATCACGAGTGATGCTTTGTTGTACTAATAAAGGGAACAATGCTGCGTAATAGCAGGGAAAGCAAAACAAAGCACTGATGGCTAAGCAAGCAAGTGAATGCTAAAAAGCTCTTGAGCGTTCGCCAAGGCGTGAAAGAAGCAACTGGCGGCAAGCACGTGGTGTGAGCCATCAGCTGTGTGTTGATGCGCAGACTGGACTCGATCCAACGCGAGCGTATCAACGCTGAGTCATACAGCGAGAGAGGGACGAGAGAGCAAGTATGCTCAGTGTGTGCGCCGCGTATATCCGCTTCAGCGGATATGAGTGCAGTGCAGCAGCACACGTACGTACAGCGAGAGAGGCGATATGGCAAGCATGAGTGCAGTACGTCCATGGTGGGCCGTATGCACCAGGCGCAGTCATGTGCCTCTGACAATATCCATGTAAATGTCAGTATTAACTGAGGCAAGAGGAGCTGAAAAAAACAAAGTAAGCTATGCACTTACTAATACTTGGGCAAATTTGAACAATTGTAGTAGTCGAATACTGAGAACGCAGATCCAGACTAACAAGAATTTAATTTCATGCAACTGATTTTAACGTGCGCGCACTGTCGCATATTATTTTGCACAGCAAAATATTTTACCGCTTGGGTTCACCTGCTTGTGTTGTCGTTTATGTATTGTACAACGGGCGAATAATCAGCTGCCAAAACAATAGGATAACGCTAGCTTGTTGTACAGCTACCCTATGAATGCAAAAGTGCGCGTATGCAAGGCGCCGATTTTTTGGGAATAACAACAAAGTTTCCCATGCACGCATACCCAGGATGAGCCGATCCGGCATCATTGTGGCCGGTAGTCAAAAAATAATTATAGATTGTGGTGCTAAAGCGCGGCTTCACTCATCATCTTTTTCCCTACAGAAATAATTTCCATTCCTTTACATATAACAACACTATAGCTTTCCTTCTGGTCCAGAACTGTATGTCGCGAAGATTACGGCAGGTTGTGGAGTATTACAGGGTATGTTTAATTAATACTGCAGTACTTAACATTGTCAGTAAATTAGTTTTATTATGATGGTAAAAGTATGAGCACCAGGTCATATTTTATTATTAGTTTCGAGTGGTAAGGATGCAGCATTGCTACGAATAGTTATTAATACTTTGTCATTCACGGTTAGCATCTCACCAGATAGTTCACGTTGTGGACTATATTCTACAGAAATTATTATTTTTCAGCACAGTTGTTAAATATCCATATAAATTATTGTCTGAATAGTTTGTTTAAAGGATATATCTGCACAGTATGTCAAAGCGCTGATAAAGACTAACTGAAATTGTAGTGAATTAACACGTAGCGGATACGAGCTGTCTCATCACAGAAAGCAGCTGACCTAAATTAGCCAAAACAGTTTAGTTACCTTATGTCCTATATTGATCGCACCTCCGTGAACGCTGGAGCTGCTGCGGAATGCGGAGCAAGCCGAAAGGGGAAAGCTATCGAAGCACAGCTGGCTGATGCCACGATACGATTTCGTTGCGGCGGCGTTCGAGATTCACGTACCGTGGAGCAGTGGCACTAAGAAACTCGTGGACAAGGTTGGAAGCTGCCTAATTTCTGCCACTGGCCAGAAACGCACCAAAGAGTTTTTTCGGCAGCGCTTGTCTATACAGATACAGCGCGGGAATGCGATATGCGTAATGGGCACGATTCGTGAGCAAGACAGGATAGAGGAAATTTTCTTGTGGTGATTGGGGTGTATCTGTTGCGGATGATTGTTTTATTGTTTTCCGTTGTATTGTATTATTATTTTACTGTGTGAAATTTAACCCTTCTGTACGTAACACTCACTATACAGTACATCAACACTAAAATCGAAAGTACTACTAATGCAGTTTTGGACAATTATAATCATCGCCTCTTCCCAGTACATTACCGGAAGCTGGCCAAAGTATTTCTGTAATCCTAATTTAGGTCTACGTTCTTCTTCAGTTCGACGGGACGTCGTTCTATATAAGGCTTGCGTACCTTGCAGCGATAACGGTGATCGGCTTACAAACAGTTTAATTCAAAATTATGGTGTTAACGCATACCAACTCATACGGCATGCGGGTATCACCAGGTGCCAGGTCGTTCGGAGCGACTTCACCTTGTTTTCTTTGCTTCGTTACCTGCGTTCATAAAAATTAAATCGCTTGAAATCAGCACGCGGGCAGCGTTTACTGCTAATGCATTATTTTAAGGGATCTGGTAAGTTTCTGATGCAATAATTTCTGCCCTAATGCTTGTGAGACGCTTATATTTTGAGATTCCCGTAAGGCGCGATTCAAGTATTACGTAACGCAGACGGGCGGTGGTCATGGCTTTTTGTTACGCCGTGTTACATGGGGTAGGGGGGTGCAAAACTTTTTGTTACGTGCGGGCCGACACCCCATAAAAAACGAAAAAAATAATATATTTTAATTAAATTTCTATAAATATTATAATGGCTCTCTCTTTTACGGTGGTCCGGCTCTCTTTTACGTATTCAGCAGGGGGGTTGAAAATTTTGTTATGCGGTGTTACAAGGGCAAGGGGCGGGGGGTGGTAAAAAATCACGAAAAATTGCGTTACGTAATACTTGAATCGCGCCTAATCGCCATGTCGATGTCCGCTAGAAACAAGTGCCCTTTTCAGCGATCAATGGGTACACCTAGCTACTCACGATTACTTTGGTCAATAATACTGCCAAGTTGTCTGAGAATACGAAATTTACCCAGGAATTACTTTTGTTTCATTCTGATCTTGTTAAAGTCACAATGCTAAATAGACGATTATATTGATAATATATCAGAATTTACGCAATGCCTCCATGCTTGCGCAATGTCGTTTTATATGGAGCTTTTGCGAATGACCCGTTAACAAACTACTGAGTAGATTTCGAAAAACTAAAAGATTAGACGAATAAATCTGGATAATATGGATGGTCAGGTCGGGAGAGCACAGGCAATCTGATCGGGTGAAATATTGCCAAACTCCCGTCGAAAATGTCGAATGTTCAGTTTAACGAAGGCCTTTCAAACGCGCGCAGTCCAGTCCAGACCGTGGGGTACAGGCATGATTAACCCTGTAAGCGATGTAGAAAAAATCAGCAATACAAACGACCGAAAAATTATATCGAATGTTAAATTTGTTTCCATACAGTTCTCGCCATCTGCAGTCATTTGGATCAGAAAGCCACTCTGCCTCATCACAAGGAATAACGCTGATTGCGCTCATATTGCGCTTCGCTCTCGGTTTTGCTGGATAGATTTCTGGTGCTAAACAAAGTTGCTTATAATAAAACTCCAGATAATTGACACATTAGAATTTAAACCTATTAAAACACAATATGTCGTAGAAGAGCACATCACGTAAACCTATCAGTGCCAGAAATATACCTGTAAGTCGAAACAAATCCAGTATGCAGGACTTATATGCAGTAGACTTACCACAGAACGCGTGAAGCAACAAAAAATCTAATACTTTTTGTTTTATGTTTTCGAAATTGCGTTACTGACATGGTATTACTGATGTTGCTGACATGATGTAAAACCTATTTAGAGCGGTGAAAGTAATGTGAGCGCTTGCGAACGATACTCGTAGAGAATTGGTTAATTTTCCTTGCGTTGCATTGCAACTTACGGGACACGGAGGTCCCCGTTTTGTGGTCGTTTTTCGGTGTGTCCGGATCTGAATAACATTGTTTGAATTTATCGAGGCGACAAACGATACAGTTTTTAAGCGTGCGGACAAGTCAAATTCAGAAGTACAAAAATTAAATGCGAGAATTTTTGTCGAGGAATAACTCTGTCAACAGGCACAAGTGCATACCAAAACAGATTTTATGGAGGTTAGAAAAACGCGTCAGGCTAAAGAATTGCGCACTGCGTATCTTTATATGTCTATACTTTAGCAGTGACAATTAGCAGAAAACAGCTTTGGTGCAGCTTTCGATGGCTGTAGTGATACATACCGGACTCAGAGGCTCTCGGATTTTTCGGGCTAGCCTCCGCTGAAGTTGATGGTGAGTCTTCCTTGACCGGCACGGTGCCCTAAAATGAAGCCGTGGCACGTAAAATTCTAACGACTCTGCAAAACTACTTCAATTTGTAAGCAATTTCTCCTCGCAGTTGTGATGCGACAGCAAGCATCTCGTGTAATGCACTTACCGCAAAAGCCAGAATGGTACCAAAGAGGAGCAAGGTCACGGGTAAATTCATGATGTCGGCTATGAGACGGTGGAACCAAAACGTTAATCAACAGAGATCAATGATTGTTATAGTTGAGTTGACTGTTTCGGAGATGCAGCTCAGCTGACGATACGAAGTGCTTTTATAATGATCGCTGCTCGACTGAACCAATATTCCTCTTGTACTTACAGTTAAACCCGTGGCGGTTTTTATGCTTACAGTTTGCAGCTATAAGAGAAATTGCTTAACAGTTTGTTAGAAATCAAAGCATTTCCCTTAAAGTTTGAGACAAATTCAAGTATTTCCCGAACAGCGGATGGGCCAGCGTCTGCACTTGCGAACCTACTTGAAAATTGTATCGCCAGCTAACGGGAATTCAAACACCAGTATATGTGCATGTGTACAGAGTATTACGATAAAAAGGTAATTATTTTTGTTCGCCCTAATTAGTAACAGCTGACAGGGAATGATACAGGAATACGAACTCACGAAGGTTTATTACTATATATCTTATTTCTCAATATGTACAAGGCGAGCTTCGCTCAACAAATATGATCAAATGAAGAATTTGTCTATTATTAAGTTTATTATTTAATTTCTAAATGGCGGGTAATAAACTTTGTACGGGCAGCAAGTAATGTGACGGTTTCTAGCTTTACGCGCATCATGAATGTCATAAAAAAAGAAGGAAGCTTTTATGTTACTTCATTGTAATGGTTGTTTTACATAATCAGTGTGTAGCAGTCATGCAAAAAATAAATAATCGAATGCATTACAAAACTGAAGCCACAATAATCGTGAGGCCCTACATCGAAAGCGATGGCTTGCCGCTAATCGGTTAAAGCGTAGATAAAACTGTTTAACACAGCGTTTTAATTTGCAAGGATTTTGTATGTGTTTCCGATCTTATTCTGAGTTAACTTAAGTTTACGTAGTCCCCGTCAGTCCATCCTTATTTGTACGAAAGCTCATTGTTAAGTTTTGCTTAATTTGATTCGATATGCACCTGTATTGTGACCTTGCAAAATTTAAACAAATAAATTCCCTCGATGATCGCTCAGACTGATCTTTTAAGTGCTCTGTAATTTGCACGCATGCAAACTTACGAGAAGCCGAAGATACTGTATAACGGAGTGATTCTTTGCCAGCAAAATATGCATATTATACCGTGAACTACATTCCAGACGGGGCGGGAATTTCGCAGCGTTGACACTTGTTATAACCGATGTCTCCATGATTCAGCTGCCCGAAGTTGCGCGCTTCTGCTAAGGTTAGCGATCAAGCATTTTTAAAGTAAACTTCGTCTAAACTGCCATGTCTAATTAACAAAATCACGAATTCTTCACAGTAATTTGCTGTATAAGGTGATTCGCCGGAACATATTTCGAGTGTTTTCAGAAATATCGGCAGAACGCTGGTGCTTAATAGCTATATAAGGCTCCACGCTTTTCTGTTATAACAGTAACAAGACATTCCGTTCAAAGTTAGCATCTTTACCGATTCTCTGCTTTTCCATTCTTGTAACCTGACTTGTCTCTAAAGTGGCCGCTCGCTTCATGTTTGGCATTGTTGTCTTCGCAGTTATGTGCGCTGTTGCTCTGGGTTTCCAGGGCAAAGCGACCATCTACCATTTCGGAGAAAACGGAGCCTGCGGAAAGGTCATCACTGCGGACGAAATGGGCATGGCCATCAGCGCCAGGCTGTACGGGGATTACCCGAATTCCAACAAGTCCCCCGTCTGCGGCAAGTGCGCCCTGGTCAAAGCTGTGGACAAAACTGGTCAAAGCACCGGTAAGCAGGTCAAGGTTAAAATGGTCGAGCGCTGTGAGGGATGCGTCCTAGGAGCTATCCAGTTGTCCTCCGCCGCCTTCCGCAAGCTGACAAACGATGACCTCCACCTCGACCAAGTCATTTGGAACTACGTTAAATGTTAAATTGGCTGTAATTTGTCTTTCTACAATTTCTGTTGTTCTATGGCTGATGTTATATTCGGCAGTCTCCGCTGTCTTGTGTGCTTTACGTTTCCATAAAGTTTTGTTTGCTTTGTTAGATAACTGAATTTGATGTGGTGCCGCTTACAAACTATTAAAAAGTCTAAACGTTCTTGAAGACTGTCTGAATGAATGACGAAGATCATCGACCAGCCCGAATCGGCATCGCAGTATCATCGTAATTTTTCTGGAACTTCAGTGCTGTCCATACTGCTGAATACGTGGCTTATCCACTGCCGTTCCCTGGATTCGCGTATATTATTAATCTATAGAGTTAGAGCGTGTAGAACAGGCCTCAACTGCGAACTTAAAATGGCAACAGGCGTTGCTGATCGAACAGCGGATGCCCGTGTATCGATAACCTTTTCGCCTTATATTAAAGGACATCAAAAACATTTATATCATTTTAATTAGTGTGTACCAGTGCTGGCTTTTTAATCTAAGAGGTGGCCATTGCCGAACATAAGTAATCAAAGACAATGTCAACGCATACCACCCATATGCAGGGCTATTGGCTGTATGTTGTTCACTGTAGTCACATTGGTAATATCATGAAACCGATTGGAAAACTGGAACAGCATAAATATATTAACCGAGACAATCTTCTCACAAGGTACCGACACCGGCATTGCTTTAATTTTGCTAATATTGTTCGAAGTGGCCACACGAGCCAACGAAAAAATCGGTTCCCAGAAATTTAATATTTTATAAAACAGTTAGAGCACCTTCGGAATTTTTATTTGACCAACGCCAACCATGTACAGTACGCAGCAATCTCCACAAGGCGACCGTCTTCGACAAGTTCGCACTCAATGCTATGGACCCCGGCAAGCAGTGCGAGGTAATTGTTCACTGCGAGAGATGTGCCAATGACGCCATCTGCCAGTCTACCAGGCCGCCTTCCAGGAGCTGGTTACCCAGGGCTTCGATCTCACCCAGTTACCTGAAACTACGTTACGGGAAATTACCAGTACATGGCACAGAAAATTTCGCTTTTCTCACACTTCCAATTATCTTTTTGCATTGTTACACTTTATGGCATTGTTTAGCCAAACGATGTACAGACTTTGCCGTGAAATGGTACGTACTTGCACCAAACCACGATTCCCGCAATTTTTTCAGGTTTTAAAAAGAATTTCAAAAAATTGGCAATCTATTTGAGAAAAGGTGGTGTACCACATGACAAATCTGAAGTATGGCCTCTAATCGAATGACCTGGAAATCTGCGGTCTGTTGTAAACATTTTTTTAGACGTTTTGTGATGCCCGCGGCTGCCATGTTATCGTTATCCGTTACAAACAAATACCGTATCATATGATCCACGGCGGCACTTCACCATTCCCGAATAATTATTCAGTCAATACTACTGTCAGTTTTTCCAAGAATATGGAATTTGTCCAGGAATAATTTATGCTTAAATCAGTTGAAGGTGATTTGTACAAATTACCATGTCAAATAAGCGACGTAAGTACAGAGGGTTATTCAGCCAAGTGTGGACACTTTTTGGGAAATTTCTCCTTAGCCGTCGCACGCTCATTTTACTTTTTTAAAAATTTTATCAGGTAGCCACAACATCCAGTCATACTTTAAATTCAATCGAATCACGATTTTCTGATCCTGTAGCTCAGGAAAAAATTAAGTTTGTCCCCCCCATGTTGGCAACAGTTGACCAGTTCAGCTATAGGAAATGGATTCCCTTTATTCAAAATTCATCTAAAATTTGGATTTTCGCCATAACCCGTTGAAAACCTGTCGGGGGTTTCGAACAATCCTTTTTCTGAAGGAATTACTAGTATTAGAGGATTGGGAAGCTGCATCCTTGTTTACTCAGCAGTGCTCCCGGGAGCACGTCTCGGGTTCTGGATGACTTCTTCTTTCCTGCCAGGCTTGATCCGTGGAGCGTCTTTCTCGACCAATGAACATTGTAAACGGTGGAGAATGACTTGTTTTACAACTTTAGTTTATGGAGGGACGGAAAGGATAGCTATAGTTGTGTGCATAAGAGTTCGCGCAATGGGCATGGCTCCTGCGGGTCTCTTCCTGTTTTCGCGTTTTTTCCAACCGTCCTACCGCAAGAACGCGCGAGAATATGAAATCGTTCTTGCTATAAAAAATATTCGGATCGTCGTTTTTCGCAATTAAAACCATGCAGATTGGAAAATTTGACGATCATTTTAAGGCCAGGTGACCGAATGCCAAATTTTGACTGGTCAAGGGTTAATAGTCGGAGACTTTTGGTTAACAGACAATATCGCGAGCATTTTTCGCTGGATTTTCACCAAAATTTGCAAAAAGCATTCAGATTAGTTAGTCGTCATACTGAGATGCTTATGGCATCATTTCTCTTAAAATGAAATTTCTAAGGAGTTTTTTTTGAAGTGTCCACACTTGGCTGAATAACCCTCTGTACTCATATATCGTTTATGTATTAGAATTTACGCAATACTTCATGGCTTGCGCAATGTTGTTTTGTACGGAAGTTTTGCGAATGACCACCATACAACCAGAGAACACTCAAAGCAGTATCTTTTTATTTCCACAGCTTCTTTTGCGAAAGCTAAGCTTTTAAATTATCAGATGGCGCTGGCTAAGCGCGCATCTTCCATCGACGGAGGAACAAAACGAACCCGGATGTAGGCTTTAATGCCGAAATCTGAACACACACCGCGCTTTGCGCGCAAGCCAAAAACCAACTGGCCTCTGTAGGCAGCGCAGCTGCCTTACAGAGCCATCAAAACGCATGAAAATGCCCAGACAGGAAAAAACCCAAAACCAACCAATGACAGAAGGGCTGAATCATAAGCCCGCCCTGACATCCCTGTACGGTCTAACACTGAGCTCCTGCGAAGTGCAGGTAAATGGCGTGATGCGCCGTAAAAGAACAGTGGATACAGTGACCGGTACGGTCCCTGTACTATGTCTAATAGACTGTACTACCGGGTGGCTCGGTTCCAGTTCGGTCGGCTCACGTGGTCCGGTATGGGATCTGGTTCAGTCAGGTTTGGTCCGGCTCGGTCCAGGTTTGGTCGGCTCGGATCAGGTTCGGTTTAGGAGTGGTTCTCGGTCGGTTTGGCTCGGGTTCGGTCGGTCTGGTTCGGCTTCACGCGGTCCAGTGCCTAGGTCAACGCACTGTCGCGACAGAATCCAGGGTCGGATGCGGAAATCGGTAGATTCCGCATTTTATCCGTCTGGAGAAAGGTCACCGTCTGGGGAAAATCGCGCAGGGGTTTGGGGCACAGGTACGGCCATGACCCTGCAAACACAATATTACGCTGCTCCGGTGGGGCAATTCCGGTGCTCCGCCGTGAGAAAGGTCGCTGTCCCAGGTAAGGCGGGCAGGGTTTTGGTGGGGTGAATTTCTCGGCGTGGTGATGGTGGTCGATCCGGCCGTGGGGATCGGGGTTGGCATGGCTGTTGGTGGTGGTGAAGGTCCGCGGGTTTCCCGCTGGTCCGGGTTGCGTCCACCGTCGGCATCCGTCATCGGTACGGTGTGGCTGTGGGTTTGTCCGTCCATCGCTGCACTTCTGGCTTGGCGACATCTCCATCCCCTTCTGGGAGAGGCAGTTTCCTCCGCGTTCTGCGGGAGTGACGGCACAGCTCCGGCGACTGACGGGAAATCCGGAGGAGCGGGTGAGCTCCGTACCCGGGGGTGGCACAGGACGCGATCTGGTCCACAGTCAGAGGTGATCCGTGAGCGGGACAAGCCCGCTGTGGAGCCCACGATCGTCACCGTGAGCTGCTACCATATCAGATGGCGCTGGCTAAGCGCGCATCTTCCATCGACGGAGGAACAAAACGAACCCGGATGTAGGCTTTAATGCCGAAATCTGAACACACACCGCGCTTTGCGCGCAAGCCAAAAACCAACTGGCCTCTGTAGGCAGCGCAGCTGCCTTACAGAGCCATCAAAACGCATGAAAATGCCCAGACAGGAAAAAACCCAAAACCAACCAATGACAGAAGGGCTGAATCATAAGCCCGCTCTGACAAAATTAAAAGCGATGTATTCAGTTTGTAATACGTAAATCGACCTTAGTTATGTATCAAAAATTAGCAATACAAAGAACCGAAAATATCGAGCGTTAAATTAGTGTCCAAACATTTCCTCTCGCAGTGCACATTCTTCTTTATTCGAACGCCATTCTTTAGCTGAACACGGAGAAGGGATAAGGATGGCATCGCGCTTCGTTTTCTGTTTCGTTGGATGGATTTCCGGTGCTAAATAAGGTTGTTTGCGCATATTAAAAATTCACAATTTTGTTTGTAGGAGCGCTACCAGAAACATATATCAATAAGACGCTGTCAATTGCAAATAAATGCGGTACGCAGAATTTATGTACAGGAAGGTGTTCGCAAAGCAGTGAAATAGAAAAAAAACACATCTAAGTCTAGGTTTTTGAGATTGTTCTTTCTACTGATGACCTTAGTGACAGCACTTCAGAAAAATAATTTTGCGCGATAAAAGAAAAGACTTTTCTTTTCTTTCTCCTCATAGCCAATGGCACTATCGGTAATAGATGTTCCGGTTACTTTTCTGTGCGTTGCAGTTTCACTTACCAGATTTGGAGAGATTCGTGTTGCGGTCGTTTTCCGGTACGCCCTCATCAGTTTCGGTTGCTAAATAACAGTTTTTGCATATATTAGGCGGAAAATTGTACTCGCATGATAGTTATGGTTGCACAAAGTTAAATACAGAACAAAAGCTTCATTTACTTGAAGTTTGACAGTGTATGAAAAAAACACGGTTAACTAGTAAAACAATTACCAGGTATACTAAAATAGGGTTTTGTGCAGGCTGTTTAGAAAAGCGTATCAGGCTTGATAAATGAAGGCGTACACCTATCTTTACATGTTTAATTTCTAAGACTGCATTGCTCAGTTGCTCATTATTTTATAGTTGACAACAGCGTTTTCAAAGACAGAACCGTAACGTTTCGGTAGAGTTTTAAAAGTTGTCCGGACACTTACCGGGCTCAGAGATTTCCTGGGTTTTGTGGCTTTTTTCCGCTAATGTTAATGGTGATTCGTCCTTGACCGGCATGGCTTCCTAAAATAAAGCCGAAAGGCAAATTAAAAAAACTTTCCAAAAACTAATTTAATTTGTAAAGTCAGTTCACCTCGCAGCTATCATGTAACTGCAAGCAGACAACGTACTGCGTGCACTTACCACAAAAGCCAGAATGGCACCGAAGAGAACTAAGGTCACGAAAACGTTCATGATGCCGGAAGCGAATCAATAAAAGTGTTAAGCAACAGAAATCGTTGACTATCGTTGAGTGGATTGTTTCGAACATACAGTTCTGTCGCCGCTAACACGATCTTTTATAGGAATCGCTACACGGCTGAGCTCCTTCTTTCTCTTGTACAAGAGCTCTTCAAACCCGTGGCGGTTATTATGCTTACTGCTGCTGCTTAAAGAGAAACGGCTTAACAGTTCCGAAGAAATGAAGTCCTTTCCGCTAAATATTGGAGAAAAACTCTAGTGTTTCCGGAACTACAGGCCGACACTTTGCGTAACTACTTGAAAACTGCGACGACATCTAACGGGAATTCCAGCGCCCGATGCGAGCATGGACATTACAAAAATATTTATATTTTTCGGCTAACTTAGCCACAGCAAATGATGCAACATCCTTTTTAAATTAAAATGCTAAATCGTCGAATCCGTAGCAAGTAGTTGTAGCTTTAGCCTTTAGGCGCATCGATAATGTCACAAGAAGAAAGAAAAAGCTTTTATGTTGATTCATTGTACTGGTTACACATGTATTTGTTGTCTACAATACTCGTTCACTGATTGTTATAATCATTCTCATCCTATGTTTGGCGGGGAGGCTATCAGCAACAGATATGACCTATACTGCACAATAAAATTAATGCCGCAACGATTTTGAAGCCTTACTGGGTGGCCGAACAAAATATCGGTCTTCTCTTTTGGCTTGTTTCTTGCGAACCACTTAACGCAATGTTTACTGTTTAGCCTCGTTAAGGGATAGACAATTAAATGAGCTACCAAAATCAACAAAATTTGGTTGAAAGAGTTAAACGAGCTCGTTTGCAATGGTGCAGATTATAATGGCGTGAAAGGTTTTCGTGTTCCAGCTCGCAGAACGTCGAATCTAGTGGAATCGCTTCTTTCCGTTACGCACTATCTGAATATTTGCAGGAGTTTTATCTAGAGCGAAACATACAATTTCAGTGGAATAAAAGTTGTGGACATACTGCATGCGCTGGATGAGTTATGTAGGCAGTGCACTTTGTGACTTTCCCAAAAAAATGACGGTTTTCTATTTAACTTACTATAACAGATACAATGGAAACGATAGTTTGCCATTAAGCTAGCTGAACCTTAGGGAAAGTGGTTAGCACAGCGTTCTAATTAATTTCATACAATTTTAAGAGTTTCTGTGTTCACTATGTTATTTTGAATGATTGCAATGGTTATAATAGTCTTCCGTCAGGGCAGCCTTATTGATGCGAGAATCCTCTGTTACTGTATTAACTGTATTAACTTATGTTACTGTATTAACGTTACTGTATTAACTTGATATACAGATAGGCCTCGGTGCAGGCTTGCTGAAATTACTTGAATAAATAAATGTTTGTTCGCGCAAAGGCTTTGCGCGGTTTGCGCCACTGACGGATTTCCTAAGTAGATTGTATGCATGCAAAACTTGCGAGCAGCTGAAAATAAACTCGAGTGGATTCTTTACCAGAAAATTATGCATATTTTACTGTGAATTACACTCCAGACGGTGCCAGCAATACGCAGCGTTAAGACTCGGTAAAACCGATATCTCCAGGGTTCAGCTACCGAGCTGCCCGCTTCTGCGAAGATTAGCGATCAAGCGTTTTTGAAGTAAACTTCGTCTAAAACTGCCATGCCTAATCAACAAAATCACGAAATCTTCTCAGTAATTTGCTGTATAAGGGGATTCGCCGGAACATATTTTGAGTGTTTTGAGAAAGATTTTTAGCATATCTGCAAAACACTGGCGCCTAAAAACTATATAAGGTTCGACGCTTTTCTTCCATAACAGTAACAAAACATTCAGTTCAGTCTCAGCATCTATACCAATTCTCTCTCTGTTTTGTCATTCTTCTAACCTACCTTGTCTTTAAAATGGCCGCTCGCTACCTTTTTGGTGTTGTTGTCTTCGTAGGTTTGTGCGCTGTTGCTCTGGGTTTCCAGGGCAAAGCGACCCTTACACTCCGGGAGCTACTACGGCCTGCGGAAAGGTCAACAGTGCGGACGAAATGGTGATGGCCATCAGCTGGATGCAATACGGCGATTACCGCAATTCCAACAAGTCACCCTCATGCGGCAAGTGCGCCCTCGTCAAAGCTGTGGACAAATCTGGTCAAAGCAATGGTGAGCAGGTCAAGGTCAAAGTGGTCGACCGTTGCGAGCGATGTATCAGTGGCGCCGTCCTGTTGTCTTCGGCCGTCTTTGAGAAGCTGGCTTCCGAGGAACAAAGCCAGGTCATCTGGAACTACGTCGAATGCTAAATTAGCTATAAAATGTCCCCTGTCTTCCTGCTTTCTGCAAATTTCTGTCGTGTTGTATGACGTCTAATGCTATTTTGATCCCTTCTCCGCTACTTTGCTTGCTTTAACTTTTCCTAAGGCTTTTATTAGTTCGTTATACAACTGTTTAGACGTGGTGCGTCTGATCGATGAATAAAAATCTAAATCTTTTCTTTGAGGCTAATCATTATAGCTGGAAAGAGTGAAAGAGGCTTTCGAGCAGCCCAAGTCGGCATCGTAGTATTCTCTCTTTATGATTTTGTCTCAACAGGCGACCGCGGTGTTCAAACCAGTACATTGTATGATGTGCTCATATTGTATTTTACAAAATGTGCAGGGTACAAGTCAATAAAACAGTCAACAGAAAGCGCCAGTTTAATTCTTTTCAGCTCCCTCTGTTATTAGAAAACTAATGCCGCGGTCCCCGACTGTACCTCCAAGGACAACTGGCCGCAGAAATTCGTGCGAGCGGATGTCTCCAATATGGTTGTGCCGCCGGCTTTTGTTTCCTTGATAGTGGCAGTAGCCGAAGGTCCTCAGAGCCCGTTTTTTCGATGGTTATCGGTGGGAAAATGCATCGGTTGTTTAAGTACGAGTACAATGTAGACTGCGATTCTTCCACCTGGGGAATTTTTATTTCACAAATCGTGGTAACATCACAGATCATAAACAGTCAATCAAAGTAACAAAATTTCATTTAATGCTGCCGTTCCATCCATTGTTCCGAGCACGGAAGCGGCGTTCCCCGCTGAATTTCCACTGACAGTCGTTGACGAAAAAACTCATGAGAGCGAGGCTCCCCAGTATGCTGCTGGAGACGCTTGCCAATTTCTTTCACTAAACGGGCAGCTGAATTTCCCCATGGCCCGAGTGTTTCGAAAGCAAGTGGTGCGAAAATGTATTCCGCCTAGGCCTAGGTCGCGACCGATCCAGCCGTGGTCGGTGTGGACTTTATATGTGAAGTCGCAACGATATCGACTTACAGTAAGTCCCGTGCTAAGCATATTTCTCATTACTACTGGTTGTTGTACGCACAAATGCGCATAACGTACAAATGTACGCCCAACTTTTTAAATGTGTACAAATTTATATTGCATAATCACATTGGTATTATGAAACTTTTGGTTAGAAAACTGGACAATAATTATAAATATATCAGCGCAGACAGTCGGTGTGCACGATAAATTGTAGGGCACAAATGACCTTAATTCTTTAATTTTGTTAACATCGTTTGAAGCTAGTATACGAGTCTATGGAAACATCTGTTCGAAATATTATTTGGACATCGTAGATTTTCTGAGCTGGTTTTATTGGTCGCCGTCCAGGATGTCATACGCAATTAGGAAGTGTACTGCCATTAAAAATTTACGAGTAGTTATGCTTTTTTCTCGCATGAAAATACCCGGTTCATATTAATCAAACTTGTACGAAAATGGCATCTGTACGAAAATGTAAACACTGAGATAAAATTTCCTGTCGTTTCGCCGGTATTCAAAATATTTCGCTGAAATACTTCTTTTCCTGGACAACAGTGATTGTTTTTCCATAGCAGAGTTTTAATAAACATGCATTATGCGCAAAAAGCCAGGCAGAAGAACGCGCAGACCTCTGCAGATGAGCGTGCATTTGGAATATTTTTTCAGTTGTGCATTTTGATTTGCCGGAGATAAGCCATTTATTACTATTAGTCTATCAGTATGGAAAAGCTATGAAAAAATTAAACAGATATTTTAAAGTAATAACTATTTCCATTTTTTCTTGTCACAGATGATTTCGTTGCTCCGCTGATGCCGTTCATGATCCAAATACATAAAATTTAAGACTGAACAAAGCTCACCGTCAGTGTTTCGGCTTATGGTCTCTATTTTCGGAGTACATATGTACAGCGCTTCCACTTGCGCACTATCTTTCTTCACAATTAAAAACCGCTGTTGCTAATGAGATAAGACTGCGTAGAGCAGTAAGGTTGCTGCTTATTTCCTTGTTTTTTTTGGCTCCACGATTCAGCTTTTAGTTTTATTATTTATATACCGCTGCATATTATTTGGCTGTCTTTTTCGATATTTTATTATAACATGTTCTGTTAACCGTAGCTACTGATTACTGCGCTGCTGTGCTACAGCTGACAGTGGGCATTGAATTAATACTACATACACAGTAATTGCTAGCCTGCTATTTGTTGCAGTTTGTCTGGTTTATTACTTAATAGCTCTTTAGAATTGTAATTATTTTAATTGAAAGTGTATACAAGAGTGAGCCTTATCTGAGCATCTGCCAAGTTTTTTTCAACCTTTATGATAATAATTATTACAATCCGATGCTCATGTATGTACAGATAGAGTAAAGCTACTATGATTCTCTGCGGTTATGTAAAGCTCCTCATTTATTGACGGCGAACATCAGTACAGAATGCTCCGAAATGCGACTATTTAAATGCGGTGAGTGAACTTTTTCCGGTGAGTGCGGCCGGAACTTTTTGGGGACTGGAACTTTAACCACAAGCGCGTCGCAGTTTGGAATTCATGTTGCACGAGGGGCTATCAAACAATGCCTGCAACAATATAATTGCAGATAAATAATAAAATTAGCCTGATTGTCTATTATAAGATCATGATCCACAGAATTATGAAATTTAATATTTCTATTATACATAGCTTTTACTTATATATATTTTAAGGAGTTTATTAGAATCCTTTACAGAATCGACACGTACTGGCAGGATACTTTCTTTTTATTTGTTTCATTTAACAAGAAAACGAAGAAAACGATGGATTATATTTGCCGAATACAGTAACAAACAAAGGAGAAGTGATATTAATATTTCCATCCACTCGTTGATTTTGTAGTTACTTACGCAACACCGAAAATTACATAAAGTTTTGTAATTTACTTACATTTCGCCGGTATCTTCCTGTTTGTTTGTTGACCGAGATGGGAACATCAACTATGATGCTCGTCCTCGGGGTCTCCATTGGTGTTTCGGGATCTTCGGTGGTTACCCCGTATGTTGTTTCCGTTTGCGGTGCTGAAATAACGTTTGTTGCATAAATAAACCGACCAGTTATAGCACGCATAAAAACAGTTAACGTCAAAATTACATAAAAAAGAAACTACGGGAAATTTTTCAAACGATGATAAAATTGAAACTTGTAAGAAAAGTGCAGGATGTGTAGGCTGTTAGTTGACCGGGCCACGCAAAAATTAGAAAATAAAGACTACAGTTTTCATACTTTTACATTTTGTTCGCTCGCTACACTGTTTATATCGAGGGCTTCATGTATGAAAATTACTTTGGAAAATCTTGCGTACTGTGTATTAACACTTACTAACATCCGCTGACGTTGCTCGCGGCACGGCGTCCTGCAAAACATGGCGGTAAATTTCATATCGATTTCCGAAGTAAATTCATTTCAATTTAAAGATCAACAACTGCATGGAGCTGGTGTAATGCACTTACCGAAAAAGCCAGAATGGCAGCCGCAAGCAGCAAGGGCAGGAAAACGTTCATACTGCCGAATAGGAGACAGGAATTACGTGCCAATCAACAGAAATTAATTATTAGTAAAATAACATTGGAATTATACAGATAGCTGAATCGGAGCTACCACGAGCTTTTATAGGAATTCCCGCTGGGCTGAGATGCATTTCTACTGCAGAAGAGCTGTGGCGGTTATTGTGCTTACTGTGCGAAATGTTCTTAGAATGCGATTAAGCGATTTTGAAGAAATCACAGTTTTTCCGTCGAATATTTGAAGGAATGATAAGTGATTCCCCGCAGCCGACGGGCCCGCTCCAGCACCCGGCGTATTCACTTGAAAACTGCGTCGCCAGCTAACAGAAACTGAACGCAGACGTGTGTACAGTAAACTCTGTAAGATTGAACAACTGCGAAAATTGAACAACTGCGAATATTGAACGCCCGTGTAGGAACCGGCGCGTCTCGAATACTGCAAAAGCTACTGCGAATATTGAACAGTTGGTTACATTGAACACTTTTGAAGGAACCGGAGGTGTTCAGATTACACAGGTTTTACTGCACTAGCACTCGTACGTTTGTAGCCGACAAAGCTGTCTGCCTGCATTAGCACCGTGCTAAAAACCACCCGGTTGAGAAAACACACTCCATTACATCATATGGGGAGAATTCCGGATTAGGGATTCTGTAGTAAGGAGAAAGGCAAAAACTTGGGCTAACAAAATTTACGACGGCGATTCTCCCGCCTCCACTAGGTCGGTAACAACTGTCCATCTTGTTTGTTGTTCTACCGTATAATTCACAAAAAGTCAAAAACTGACCATGGTGAGTAAAACGAATTTATCGTTTAACATTTATTTGTTGCTGCTGCGTTATGACAATGCCACTCTCATGAACAAGAATGGAGAAGAAATATTATCGATTTAAATCTTACTTTGTACTTATGGTTAGTATTCATTCTGCTATGTTTTGGCCTCTAAATTCTTATAAACATTGTTTGTCTGCAGAATTACAACATTATCTGTACAACTAATGTAAATTACATGTATATATGCGTGGCAAATCTTTGCGTTTTGTCAGATACTAGAACTGGACGGTGTTTGAAGTTTATCGGCGTTGGTAATAAGTTTCAAAAATTAGATGTTTGGGCATACAGATTAACAATACATGGACAAACCTATATTGTCAGAGCAGCAGAGATACACTTGACTCGAGCGTTTACCGGCAAAACTCGCGTCTGCGTACTTTGAATCCACTGCAGTCGGTGGCGGCAAGCTGCAATGTAAGCACAAAGAAAATCTACGTGATTCCTGCTAGGTAGTACTACCAGCGGAATCCATTTCCACTGCGCCTTCTGCGAAGATTTCTGCCATCAAGTATTTTAAGAAAGAGAAGTCAGTTATCTACTGTTCTTATGCACTTAATAAATAAAACGAAATCTGCTTAATAATTCGCTGGATAAGACAGTCTGCCGGAAATATTTTGAGTGGTTCGAGGAAAATTAATGCCGTGGCTGTAGCCCGCTGTATTTTAGAAACTATATAAAGATTCATGCGTTTCTGTGACAACTACAACAAATCATTCAATCTTAATTCAAATTCTCAATCGATTCTGTACTTTCTGTACTTCCCAAGTCTTTAAAGTCCTTTCCTATAAAATGGCCGCTCGCATCATCTTCACCGTTGCTGTGTTTGCAGGTTTGTGTGCTGTTGCGCTGAGTTTCCAGGGCAAAGCGACGTTCTACCTTCCGGCGATGGGAGCATGCGGAAAGGTCAACCACGAAAACCAGATGGTGATGGCTGTGAGCAAGCATCAGTACGGAGAGCACAAGAATCCCAACAAGGCGCCCGTCTGCGGCAAGTGCGCACTGGTCAAAGATGTGGACTCCGGAAAGCAGGTCAAGGTCAAGGTGGTCGACCGCTGCGAGGGCTGTGCGAGTGGCGCCATCGATCTGTCCCCGGCTGCCTTCGAGTCGCTGGCTCCCAAGGACCTCGGTGTCACCCAGGTCACCTGGAACTACGTTAAATGCTAAATCTGCTGTTGTTTAGACTGCGTGCTTTCGATGCTTTTATTGTGCTACGCTGCTACTAGATACTGCTTCGTTCCAATGTGGCTCCTCCACCGCTTTTAATATTAGTGCTTTATAAATTTAAAAATTTTTTCGTCCTGATAGCATGCGAAGTTTAACGACCGGTATGCAGTAATAAAAGTTCATAAATAAAACAAAGATACTCGTACTTATGTTTGTATCGGGTTAAGTTTCCATATCCGCCGTATGGAAAATGAACGTGTGTTGAGCATGCTCTAGCAGCCTCACATTAGCCGGAAAAATGTCCACAAGTGGCGGAGTTGTACGGTATACATAATATAGATATGTGATAATGAGAAGTTCAGAACCATAATTAACTTACGTTAAATACTTACTCTAAATACTTACTAGTATGTTTGAAATGTAACTTTTGCGCATACCCCAACATTAATCATTAAAATCAATCTAATTATCGCTTGTGATTAGAAAATTTATGTCTTGCCGGCAGATGAAAGCGGTAATTATGTAAAACAGTTCAGGATAAAATTTTTGCACCACCACTACTAGGATATGGATTGCATGGTTGATCTGTTGTTCAGAATGTACGGTTAAAACGATCCATTATTGAGATAAATCAATGTACTATGTACATGAATAAAAAGGTTGGCGTCGTAATATTTACCTTCTTTTGCTTCTTCTATTTACTTTTGTGTGCTGTTGTTTATAAAACTGTAATAAAAACTTCTGCGCATAACTGTGACCTAATATTTTGTTTTTCTTTTATTAAACGTGATCTGTTATCGTATAAACGGCGACTACTGAATTCTTCCCGGTTCTATAACAAAATTCAATATAACAATAAAAATAACATAACAACAAAAATAACACAACATTCTATAACAATAAAAATTCAGTTTGGATTATAATAATATTCACTCGTGTGGAATGCGTAATTACTACCCGTAAATTATATGAGGTTATCAATTAAATATACTGACACAGCATCTGTACGCTTGCCCAGATTTCAGCGACCTTTGTTGCAATTTGGTGCTTGCACCTGTTAATTCACATAAAGCTTCTCATAGTTCATTTGTGTCATTTCATTTCTGTGATTAAAAGTTATGCATTTCGTAATAATTTACCGACGGTCCTTAGGTTTATTGTTTTAATACGACGCGAGATGAGAACCTCATGTATGGTTGGTATTGCAATTCGTTTCCGGCGTGGCTGTTTTCGATTTTAGAACAACGTGAAATGAAATCGTTTGCATAAATCTGTCGGAAAAGATACAGTGAAACTCCTCTTAACATTCACCTTCCTATAACATTTATAGTTATGGTCTACCGCCCGGTAGACTATAACACAGGGGCAGTTCTCTTTATAACATTCACCCCTTTACAGCTATAACATACACCTTTTATGGAACCGGTAACAGTTTTCCCAGCTTATTCAACCCCTGCGTAACATACGGTTGACTAGGCTGGTGAAGAAAACCATTTCGGTGTCTCTAAAAGAAGGTTCCAGCTTCTGTTTTTAATCTGATTAGTACCGGATCTTCCAGCTCCAAGCATACAAAAGGGCAGCAAAACTAACATTCAGACCGAATAATGTCCATACTCTGATATTGTGTTTATTTTTTGGTTAAGTAACACTCCCGGGGGTTGTGCCCCTGAGCCCCTGAGGGCAGTGCCGCAGGGAGCAGTGCTTCTGTATAACATACACCCCTCTGTAACATTCAGAAAGCCTGGAACGGAGGGTGTATGTTGTAGAGAAGTTTCACTGTACAATATTTAAAAATGATTTGTATGAAAACGTGGTGAAAATTATGAAGGTCTGAATACAGTATTATTATGAATTTATACAGGGGTGCCAAGCCAAGTTGGGGCAGTTGTGTAAAATTAAATTTAAAAATTTGCCGTACGCAGTTCTGTTTTCATTTACGCATTTTTCTAGCTAAACTTTTTCTTTGCCGATTCAACAGTGTCAAAGTTGTAATCGTTTGCCGTGACAGTAAAGGGCAAGACTGGGATTTATGGTAAGGGGGAGTGGTCATTTTTCGGAGGCTTATAACTGCTCCTCTGGAAAATACGCCAACTCATACTTTTATGTGGACATGTTTGAAACCTGTTGAGCGACCCAGAAGGTGTCCGTGAGGGATCAACATAGGGACGATATGCCATCACTGCTCGAGGTGACCTCGAAACAAGTTTCATCTCCCATAGACTGGTATGTTAAAAAGCACCTTCAGGAAAATGCGATTGCCTAGAGCACTGATCCCTTTAGACAAGATGTCGATGCTTAGACAAATACTATGAAGGCTCCGTTAGGCAACTACGCTATCCACTGAACCTTCTCAGCTTCTTCCAATTTTTAAATAGTTGTCGAATAAACTTGATTATTTCTTAGTAAGCAGTGCCATTTTTTTACCAAAAATCAAATTTTAAATTTGGATCCCGTTCCCTGACCCTCAGTTTTTTGCATGGAAACAAAATCACTGAAGGTGCTATAGACCAAGAACTATCATGGAAAGATTTGATAAAACTTTTCCACTTCACTGCTAGAAGTCGAGGAATTTTTTTAACTGCCCCAACTTGGCTTGGCAGGGCTGTATGAAGATTCAAAATTATGAAAATTCAAAAATACAGTATTATTATGAATTTATATGAAGATTCAAAATTATGAGGTACAAACAAAACTTTGTTTGTGAACTTTGTAAAAAATTAGTTTTATCCGATGAAGGTAAGCTGAAAATGGAGCTTTGGTAATATTTTTGTACTATGCATTGTAACAGTTACTGAAGTCGGAAAGTATGGGTACATCTCCTTTACAGAATAGCAGTTACTGTGATCAATTATTAAGACATTCGCAGAATTGGCTCATCCATTAAAAATCACTGCCTTTCAGTTGAATATTTATTCGAAATAAACAAGTGATTCCAGCATACTGATTACTGGTATATGGTGGGTCCGCTCCAGCACCTCGTGTATCCACTTGAAAACTGCTTCGACGGCTAACGGGAATTCATTGCCAAGTTTAAACACGTGTACTCGTATAACCGGCAAAACTGCCGGCTGCATTGGCACATTACAGTAAACCTTTCGGATGTGAAACTCCAAGAAAACCTGTTGGGTGGAAGTCCACATTCATGATTTCATCCAACAAGAACAGCGAAAAAAAACTGGGCTGGCGGAATTTACGACGGACACGGTTTTGTCGACTTTATTAAATATGCAACGGTTCGTGTTTAGATTTGCTACTACAGATACTTGGACCAACAACTCACGAAAATAATTTTATTTTTTATTTTTTATTTTTTTTCTGGCTTTATGCTCTAGAATAACCACATTGCTATCAAGCACGAAAACGAAACTATAATGATTTTATGATACGGAGAAGCGCCTATTCTAACCGCAGACTTGCAGGCGTACAAGCAGATGTTGTTTGAAGCTGTTTCCACAAATACAGCCAACCCGCGGACGGCTGGTAGGCATTTACAGTATGTGTGTGATACACTTGACAGCCATTCATTACAGATGGGCACCGGATGAGATTTCTGTACCTAACCCCATCCGACGCTTTTTGAAATTTTTATTCGATTTTTTTCCATTTTCTTATGATTATTCGGTCCTTATCCGACGCTCGAAATTTTAAATTAATCGGATAATTTACACGCAACACGCACTTTCGGACATAAGCAATTTTTTAGGATACAACGATGTAGGCTTTACATTCCGCTCACAATTTCTAAATAAAAAAGTATACAGTGGTGACATGCTATACGGCAGTCGCACTACGACTACCGTACTAAATGACCAACCACACACAGTCGGTAGAGTGGGACTATCTTCTGAACGATGATTTGCTTCTAACTCACAGCCAAATATCTGGATGATGCTATCCAGATTCTAATGTGACTTCCTGCAGGTACACACTAATGCTTTCGCCACAAGAAGGTCACTCAGGATCTCATAACCTTTAATGATTTATTCATAATCTGAAGACTGCACACAGTGCATACAGACTCTCCAGCCACACTATCAAATCTGCACACACTGCGCACAGATCTGGCAGTCAAGACTAAACTCAGACTCACAATAAACTCATCGACACAAGCAGAATCGCTGATGAAATTAGCGATCAGAATTTTTAGATAAGAACAGATAAATCGTACGTGAACTACGACGGACGTACAAACTACTAAGTACAGGCAAATTACGCATACCGCGTTAATGGCAAGTTAATAGCGTTGTCGATCCAAACTTCCGCGATGTGCCGAGCGTCTTAAGGCATCAAAAAAGCTCTCCTTAACAATAATAATTTGAGTACTACCAACGGCCAACCACCAACGGATGGAATCCGGGGGTGTTTGGTAGTTGGTTGCACTCCGTGGATGGTCGTCGGCTGGTCCTGCTGAATAAATTTAGCAGTCGGTCCGAATGCGCGCATCATCGTACAAATAAGTTACCGCATGCCTTGTTTGCACTTCTATAATTTTTAAAAAATAAAAGTGTTGGGAAATAACTATTATACTGGCAGCATAATAAAACTCGCCGCAGCTAACGTATAATACACGTATACTTCTATGACAAATGTAATAAAGTCAAATTTTGATGCTTGGCGAAAGACGGTATGCAATTTAACATATGTATCCGCTGGTAAAAAGTTTTCCAGGTGCCTGAGCAAACAAAATTTCTACAATGCATGCACAATTTATGAGCCCCAGAAAAGCACTCCAGTCGAGGGTTTTACCGGCAAAAACGCGTCTGGGTACCGTGAATCCACTCCAGACGGTGGCGGCAAGCTGCAACGTTAAGCATAATAGACGTCTCTGTGATTCAGCTGTTATTAACGGAATCCATTTCCACTGTGCCTTTCTCCGAAACTAAACCATCGAACAATTTCAGACAACGGAATCGCCTAACGCTAATATGCCTATTCAACAAAAAGAAGAATTCTTCTCACTAAATCGCTGGATAAGGCGATTCACCGGAACATATTTTGAGTGGTTCGATGAATTTTAATGCCGTGTTTGCAACGCGTTAGCTCCTGCGAACTATTTAAAGATCTACGCTTTCCGTTTAAAACAGTAGCAAACCTGTCTGTACTAACTTAGCATCTCTACCGATTCTGTATTTTCTCAGTCGTTTTCTTCATCTTCTAACAAACGTTGTAAAATGGCCGCTCGTTTCCTTTTTGGTGTTGTTCTCTTCGTAGGTTTGTGCACCGTTGCCCTCGGTTTTGAGGGAAAAGCGACCTTCTACTATCCGGCGATGGGAGCCTGCGGAAAGGTCAACACGAAGACCGAAATGGTGATGGCCATCAGCCATGTGCAGTACGGAGAGCACAGCAACCCCAACAAGGCACCCGTCTGCGGCAAATGCGCCCTGGTCAAGGCTGTGGACTCCGGCGAGCAGGTCAAGGTCAAGGTGGTCGACCGCTGCGAGGGATGCGACAGTGGCTCCATTGACCTGTCCCCGGCCGCCTTCGAGAAACTGGCGGACAAGGACCTCGGCCACATCGAGGTCACCTGGAACTACGTGAAGTGCTAGATCGTTTCGGCTATAGCGGCTATAATTTCGAACATTACAGTAACAACACTGCCTGCTAAAACGGGCTTTCTCAACTACTCTGTAGATTGAAAGCATCATGTCTCTACGGCGTAGATATGCTCTTTGTCCACTGGTTATTGCAGCAACGTATTTATCAGTATGGAATTTTTTGGAAAACACGCATGTTTTGGCCGGTATCACCAAAACTTCGCCCGTTTGCGAAGGTATAGTAGGCAAATAATATAACAACATCGCCGGCAGTCCGGATTCTGCTGACGTTCCTTTTCAGTAAAGGATCGCTGACGTGGTGCCCGTATGTTAACGTTAAGCCTGCAAAACTGCGGTCTTGGCTATTCTGTAGCTCTATGATCTTCGGTGCTTGCTGTATAATATTAGGCGAAGAACACATCTGTGTGATCTTATAGTTAGTGAGAAAGGCAGGTTGAAGTTGTTGAGCGGATTTTGTAATACGTCCGAGAACCAGATGTAATCCTAGTTATGTATACGGGCACCAGGAGTAATCTTAGCTTAGTTATATCAACACCCTAGAGTAGTTGGTAACATAATGGATTATAAGCATGGAGATGCTAAATCATAAACATAAGCGTACCGACTTATATTTCACACAAGTAATTTTTAATTTTTCCGCATACTGACCACCACTTTGCTGCAGTAACCCAAGGAGGCCTCCGTGGCTGCCCATTACTCCAGCCCCCCAACCAGCCGCCCTGCGAGAATCGTTGTTACCCTACCGGCAATCTGACCTGTGCAAATTTCCCGGAAGCCAGTTGCAACACATATAACTGCCATGGCTGTAAAACCGTTTTTTTTGGCTACGGGGAGGATTTAGTTTCAGGATTCGTTGGTTTCACGTATCTGACGGGAAGCTGCTCTGGCACACCCAGTATCCGGCCAATCAGAACGAATCCGGGCTGCCCGGCCATACCCGTTAACGCAACCTGTCCGTCAGGTTCCGACGAAACTCTGTGTAAACCGGATCCGTGTTCATGTGCCACGTGTCCCGGAAATCCTTATGCGGTGTGCTGTAATAATTTCTGTAACATGAAGTGCGAGGCGTATTTTATAGATGCCAGTGGACGCAATGTTACCGATACGTGCTAAAAGTCAGAGCAGCGCCGTTCGATGTACTGTACGGAGAGTGGAGACGCTGAATTTTAAATAATGCAGCCAATGAAACTGTAAATTATTCATAAGAAACACAATTCACCCAGAGATGGTTTTTAAATGTTTGTAAACTGTATCTGGGGGACTTTGTCAAAGGCAGCTGTGGCTGAATACAGAGACGGCACCTTTACAGCTTAATTTTAACTAAAATACTCTTTGCTTCCCCGTTCGCATACGGAGACTTTTTATGAAACTTTTTTCTGCAAATTACTTGCCAAAAAAAACAGATGTACTGAATCAATCTGTTCATTACAATTTACAACCTGAACCGGGAACAGGAAATACATTACTGCAATTAGGTATGCGCATCACTGTATACTGTATCGGCTATGCCATAACATAATCATCAATGGTACTAGTTTCCCCTCGGAATCGTAAGGGGTAGTTGGCGTTTCCGTTTGCAGCCGGAAGTCGTTGCGATTTTCTGGTGCTGTGTACAACATTTTAAACGAAACCTTCCGTGCTTAAACTAGAATTGCTTGCACGCTCACTTCGGCAACGATAACAACAATGACAGATTTATTGTTGAGACGGTTCTCCTGCCTCAAAGTATCCAACCGGCAACCTAAAAAAATTATCCAGATAACTGAAAGATAAAAATATAAGATAATCGACGGATACAATAAGGCCACGTTAAGAAACGCTTGGATACTGCAGTTCCTGATCGTCCCCAAAGCTGTACTCAGCAGCAACATGAAGGATACAAAGAGGATGCCGTGGGATATTTAGCACTCTGCACGTATAGCGAATATTATTGTTATCCCATTCCTTTTAAGAAGCGTATCCCACAGCACTCTCACAGTACCTTTCGTGTAGTATTCATCTATCCCGTCAATTTTGTTATGCTTTCTTATGTTTTTCTTAGTTTCTTTAGCAAGGTGCATGTGGATCATGTAAAAAGAGCTGATGGATATACGTAGAGGATACCGTGGAATACGGCGGGATACTGCGGATACAAGGAACAAGTATCTCAAAAGATTTAACATTTACGAAGTCGTCCATATACGTCGTCCTCTACTATTTCTACATGCACGAAGCATTTACAATACGTATAATGCATTTTGGCATTTAGGGCAATCATTAATATGTATTACTATGAGAACGGTTGATACGAACAAAATACTGCGACTTGTAAAATGGCTAAAGACTTTATTGTCTTTTTAAGATCGAGGCGGATAAAATAGCCTGGCGGAAGTTGAAAAATTGCAGGTGAACAGTTGACCAATGCTTTCAGTAACCCCGAATCGGCATATTGGTGCAACGAAATTAAATTATTTGATTACTCGCTGCGCTGCTGAATGGTACCACTTGGTACCAAAGTTCATATAATTCACCATTGCTTTCAAGCCTGGTCACAGAATGAACAACATACGTTTATACGCAAATTAAGTTCTTAATATTTATTGTTAATACATTTCAATGAAACGCTCAAGATTTTGTTGAGACAACATGCAGCTACCAGACAAATTATAGAGCCGATAACATTATTGTTCACGTGGGATTAAATCAATTGCACTATAGGCTCAGGAACCAAAATTGTATGACAAACTGAATCCAATCAGGAACAAGTAGTGGATATCGCAGAGAAGAATTAAAAAAGGAATTAATTACAAAAGGACAGCAAAAACTAGATAGCATCTGAAAGACGGTGGCTAGTCAAATGCAGTCGATTCAGCAAAAAGCATATTCCCACGTGACCTGGATATGGCCCACATTCTTGGAAGCCAGTTTCTGGAAAGCGGCTGGAGACAGATCGATGGAGGCGCCGGCACATTTCACACAACGATCGACCACTCGGACCTTGACCTGCTTACCGGAGCCATCCGCTTTCACCAGGGCACAAATACCGCAGACGAGCGCGTTTTTTGGGTCCTGTCCGTACTGCTCCTTGCTGACCGCCATCACCATTTCCTTTGCAGTGTTGACCTTTCCGCATGCTCCCATTGCCGGGGTGTAAAAGGTCGCATTGCCATGGTGGCTCGGGGGAAAGCGAAAGGGTTTCTCATTTTGGACAAAAGGAATAAGGGAGATGGCGCTCATGTTGCGCTTTTTTCTCGGTGGAGCGGGATTCATTTCCACTGCTAAACGAAATTGTTTGTGTATGTAAGGAGTACAAGCATGAATCCATCTGATCACCAGAAAAATTCTTCTGAATTATTTAAACGAACTCAGTTAATGGAGAAAAATAGTTGTAAATTGTATAAAAAAATGTAAACAGTAAAAAATTGATTTTATGGTATACAGACTCTTACCGGTCTCCGGCATAGTATTGCGACCAAACGGAATTTTGCCATTCACTTCCGGCGACGGAGGTGGTGAGTCCTCTTTTTCCGGCGTGGCGTACTAGAGAGAAAGGCGTTTAAATGCAAACACTTTTTCAATTATTTCTTGTGTCCTTATGCTCCTGTAACGGGTAATGCGTCTGCTTGTAGATTGTTTGGAACCTACCGAAAAAGCCAGAAGAGCAGCCACAAACAGCAATGGTACGAGAGCGTTCATGATGTCCGATTTGTAATCGAGAAAACCGTGAGACAAAAATTAAGTTTTTGGAAATGATAGTGTCGAAAATGTGTTTCTCATTTGAAGCTTCTAAAGGCTTTTATAGTAATTTTTGCACCGCCGATCTTTAGTAGTTCAAATTGTGGCGGCTAATATGCATACGAATTGAAATATCCAGAGAAATCGCTCGCTAATTTTACAAGAATTAAAGCGTTTCCTTAAACATCTGAGGCAACTAAAAGTGGTTCCCAGGAATCCGACGGTCTTTCTCCAGCGCTCCGCGTATCAACTTGAAAACTGCGTCGGCAGCTACAGGGAACTCAGTGTTAACCGCACGCTCGTGATTAACAACATATGCATAATGTGCATAAAATATCCATAAGCACAATGAGAATTCCACTCCAGACGGTGGCGACAAACTGCAACGTCAAGCATAACGGAAACCGGTGTCTCCATTAGGCAGCCAGCAGAAACGGCAGCCATTTCGCACTTCTGCGAAGATTAACATCAAGTGTTTTTAGAAGGGAAAATCTGCGCTTTCATAGCCATTAAATAGAAATAGCGAATTTCGCTTCACGGTTGACTTGTTAAAGCGATTTGTTGGAAAGTTAGTTTGGATCGTATCATGGTACGAAGAATTTAAACGCCATGCCATGTCTACAAGGTAGTGGGTCGTAAATACTATTTAATGCTGAAGCCTTCCTTTTACAAAAGTAATACAATATTCCGCATAAATCAAGGGTTCGATTACAGTAATACTGTGCTTTCTCAGTTTTCAGTCTGCTTCTTTAGTGAAATGTCCGCTCGAACGCTTTTTGGTATTCTTGTGCTCGTATGTTCATGCAGCGTTACCTTTTGCATCCAGGGCAAAGCGACGTTTTACATTCCGAGCACTGGCGCCTGCGGAATGGTCAACACTGAAGAGGAACTGGTGATGGCCATCAGTCCAGCGCAGTATGGACAGCACGGCAATCCCAACAACGCACCCGTTTGCGGGAAGTGTGCCCTGGTGAAATTTGGCCCCTATAAACAAGTAAAAGTCAGGGTGGTGGATCGCTGTCTGCAATGTGCTAGCGGCGCCATCGATCTGTCTCCGGCCGCCTTCGAGAAGCTGGCTGCCAGGGATCTGGATTATATTCATATCAGCTGGCACTACGTCAAGTGCTGATTCAGCTGCCAACTGCCCGCCACGTCTTGCCCATTTCCGGCTGTCGGAGGTTCCCTGTTTGTACTGTTCTGGTGCGCAGCCTCCGTCAGTTTACTTTTCTTAACTGTGATTGTGATTTGATTGTTGGGTTTCGAATCAGTGTGATGTCATTATGCTGCCTTCGTTTAAGCTTCTTACTACGAAAAATCCGCCCTATGTGCTCCCTGTACAATACAGTTTAACATCGGGGCTCCCGGCTAGAAGGGACTTTTAGGATACGGCTATCAGTCGGTTTGGATTCTGAATCAGAAAAATTCGGTGATTTCGAATCTGCAACCGGTTTATTGCGAGAAATAAAACAGTTGTTGAACACCCGTAAAATTGGTTGAACTGGAACTCAGGCAGAACCATTTTTTGTTTCTACTTATACCGAATTAACGAATATTAGCAACAGAAGTTTTAAAACGGTCTAGAAAACAAACTGTTTTTTCTTGGAATTTGTGACGCATTTAAGCGGATATTTAATTTAAAACTTAAATTTTCAACAAGGAATAACGGCTTAAAACTGAAAAACCACAAGTCAAAATATAACCGCGCACAAGGGGGTTTGGCCATACTGCCTGGGAGCCCAGAGAGACTGTGGTTGTAACTTATAAGTATAAGTACTTGTAAGCGGAAATGTTTAACGAGCTGTTGTTTTTGTAACTGTTTCTTTAACACGTGTTTAAGTGATGACAAGAAGATTAAACTGCGAAATATTTGTAAGTATAACATAAATATACTTATAAGTATGTACCTGTGCCGTAATTACGGTACGCTTTACTGGAATCTGGATAGTAAAAGAGAATTACCGCTCGAAGTTTTCAGTTGTTTTAACTGCTTTAATTTTCTCGGCATAAGTAACATTCATCATTTTAATTAATTCATTGCTACTGATTTCATGTTTCACGAAATACTTTGGAAATAAACTCTTATAATTATGCACCTGACTGACAGTTTTGGTTCATAACAGTTAATTCTGGTTGGTCATTCAAAAAAAACTCTTAAAAAACGATGCATGTAAACATGGAAAACTAGCGTAATTACGAGCCTCACGATACAAAACTACATATCTGTGCATAACCAGCGCGATGCATGCTTGCGCCCATATAATACACCTGCAAACAAATACTGTACTACCTACACCTGCAAACTATTACACCTGCAAACAAATACTGTATCTGTACTATCTACACCTACACCTATACTGCATTCACTATTAATGCATTTAATTGGCAATATTAATAACCAAATAACTTTTGAGTGTGGGCTCATATACCGTAAAATGGCGCGATAAAATGCTGATTTCTTGAAAATATACCGAAATTCGTTAGGTTTATAGCAGATGCAGCACATATCTGTGGTTTGAAACTTGATGCACAGATCAACTTGTCTCCTTACGAAAACCCATTTGTACGGACTAGGTTTTGTACGTAGGGATTCGATATTTCAGTCTGGTGGTAAGCTTAATACTTCTTTCACCAAAACTTTTACGATAACTTACAAAACAGTCACTTATTACAGAGGCGGCCTAATCACAGATAAAATTTGATCTAAATTTGCTTCCACCGGCGCTGTCCTCATGATGTCGCCTTTCCTCGTTGGATTTCAAAATGCTGATCCGCTGGCGAAGATACATATTCCGTGGCTCATTTTTCGCCGGTTTCTTCTCATATCATCTGTCAGAATTCCGCTATCATGCAGGAAGCTTCCGGCACGGACGCCAATCCTCGGAATGTAGAACGTTGCTTTGCTTTGTATACTGAAGACAACGTTGCATGAACCTATCAGCACAGTAATACTTTCTAAAAAGAGACCGAGCGGTCATTTTATCGGAAAAGCGGGAAAGGTTTGAAGAAGTACACAATCAATTTTTATTTGTGCAGAACATTTTCTTACTTCTGCAAACGAAAGGATCTAGAATTAAACAGTATATTTTAAAACCCAGTGTGTTGCAAATACGGCATTCAAATTCCTAGAACGATTCAAATTAACTTAATTCCAGCAAACCGCCTTTGCCATGCAATCGCGAAGCGGACTTCGCAATTTGTGTTAAATGGTCATGACAACGCCGATTTTACGTTGTAGAAACACTTGATTCCAATCTTCCCAGAAGTGCGAATGGATTCTGCTGTTGCTAGCTGCCTCACGCATACACCGGTTTCCGTTGTGCTTGACGTTGCAGTTTGTCGCCACTGTCTGCATAGGCACATGCACATTACTTCTGCGCATATTTTCCGACTATGTTAAACGCGCGCGCGTGTCTAATGCTGAATTCCCTGTAGCTGCCGACGCAGTTTTTAAGTGGATACGCGAAGCGCCGGCGATGGCCCATCCGATACCCGGGAAGCACTTACAGTTGTCTCAACCATTCAACGGAAAAACTTCGATTCCCACAAAATCACTAAAAAATTTCTGTGAATTTTTTTAAAAGTAAGCCTAATAGCCCCCACAATTTAAACATCTTTCCTTAGAAATAAAGAGCAGCGGTGCAGAAATTCCTATAAAAGCCTTTGGATGCTTCAAATGAACAACATTTTTAAGACTACCCTTTAATAAATATTTATTTCTCTCTTGACCTTTTCAAATCCGCCATCATGAACGTTTTCGTACTATTGCTGCTTGTGGCTGCCCTTCTGGCTTTTTCCGTAAGTACAAAGTACACATTCTAAATGCAGTCGCGGTAAAGATACACTTACTAATTTTGGAAACTCCTTTAATTGTGTCGCCTTGCTTTCCAGGGTGCCATGCTGGTAGAGAAGGGGTCATCATCTATACTGATGGAAGAAAACGTGAAAACTCCGCCTGAAACCGGTAAGAGTAGCCAAATCATATTCAAACGTCACCGTGGTGACATTGTTGCTAATATAGCAATACGCATTAACAAGAACTGATTTTGCACCTGTGTTGTCTGTTAGCCACAAAAATGTTATAACGGGAACGGACTATTAAATGCAATCGATTAGAATGAAGAATCGCCACTCTTCCTACAGAATCTTGTTGACGCTTCCACTAAAAATCTGCTTAATGTTTTGTGCTATTTTCCTACACTTCACAATCATTTTTTCATTGGTTAGGTTAATTTAAACAATTTGAACGAATATTATGGTGATTAGACGGGTACAAGCTAATTGTACGCCTTACATACAAACCGATTTTGTTTAGATCCGGCTCAACCGAGAAAAAAGCGCAACATGAGCGCCCAGATTCTTATTCCTGATATCACAGATAAGAAGCCATTTCGGTTGCATCCGAGCTCTGGTGCCCAGAACTTCAAGGGCAAAGCGACGTTCTATACTCCGGCGATGGGAGCATGCGGAAAGGTCAATACTGAGAGCGAAATGGTGGTGGCGGTCAGCAAGGTGCAGTACGGATAGCACAAGAATCCCAACAAGGCACCCGTCTGCGGCAAGTGCGCCTTGGTCAAAGACGTGGACTCCGGAAAGCAAGTCAAGGTCAAGGTGGTCGATCGCTGCGAGGGATGTGCCAGCGGCGCCATCGATCTCTCCCCGGCCGCCTTCGAAGAACTGGCTTCCAAGGATTTGGGTCACATCTGGTCACCTGGAACTACGTTAAGTGCTGAACCGGTTGTATTTGGCTGGAGACTGTCTTTCACTTGCTTCCTAATTACAATTTGTATGAGTACTCAGTCGTGTTCTAAAGAATTTTTTTCTTGTTTTTATTTTGCAATATCCGCTGCTTCTACCTTATTTGCTTTATTGTGTCATACAGCTGGTTGTTAAGCTGAATTCGCATTCGATTGAAATCCGCTTGAATAACAATGTTATCGCCTTTCTGTAATTTGGCGCTGGTAGTTGTATGTCGTGTCAACAAATCTTGAACGCTTTCTTCGAAATAGCTTAAATTAATATGGATTTCGTCAACAAATCTTGAACGCTTCCTTTGAATAGCTTGAATCTTGAACGCTTCCTTTAAATTAATATGAATTTATACGTTCTCCTGCGAACTGCATTCACCAGGAATGCATTATTGGCAGTATTAAAAGACAAATAAATATTGAATGCGGGCTCATTTACCGTACAACGGCGCGATGAAATACTGAATTGATTTCTCGCTAATAAACCGAAACGCGTTGGGTTTAGAGCCGCTGCAGTACGTTCTGCGGTTTAAACTTGATTTGGTACATATAAACTCGTCTCCATACTGACACCATTTATGTGGACTAGGTTTTTTTGGGATTCGATATTTTAGTCCACTGCGTGTACTTCACAAAACCGTGGGAAAACACGGAGATTTTCAAGCGGAATTTATTATCTACAATGCATTGTAACAATCCTCGAATCAGTTATGACATAAGACTAGGAGAACACGATGAAATCATAATGATTCATAATTCAACAGTCAAATTACGCTCACACAAAAACGGTCAAAAGGCGCAGACTACGCACCGGAACAGTAACAAACAAAAACACCCCGATGACAGAAAAACAGGAAGAATCTTCAGTCAATGATGTGTGTAACAAGAATGACGAGGAGTCTTGGGCCAAATTGTTGTTGTTTCCGCTCGAGAATCTGCACGCACCTCCTGCTAAGGCTGGGCGAGGACCTTCCTTAGCCGCTTCTGTGAAGGCAAACTTGCGCGGCACACCTTCAGACTCCCCTCCGCTCAATACTACTAGGATCAGGGCTAGCAAGAAGAAGTCCTCTGATGAAAAGTTACGCAAATTAGTCAACGCCAAACTGCAGGATGGCGACATCAGTGGTGCGGTTAAAGTGATGACGTCTGAAGAATCAGTTGCTTCGCTGACGGATGACGTTATTAAAGCGCTACGTCATAAACATCCAGATCCACCAGCGGATGTGGATACAACGGTCTGCGACGTCAATTCTGTAACTCACAATGTCTCTCCGAACGAGATTTTTGTCGCTGTTAGATCTTTTCCTGCAGGCTCTTCAGCTGGTCCAGATGGTCTTCGGCCGCAGCATTTGAAGGAGATGGTTAGTGTCCCGGGAGAAACCGGAGAGTCTCTGCTGACGGCCTTGTCCAAGTTGGCCAATCTGGCTCTGACTGGTGTCATACCTCCGGCGGCTAAAAGGGTGTTTTTCGGTGGGATGTTGACGCCACTTTTGAAGAAGAGTGGAGGAATTCGTCCAGTAGCATGCGGCTGCACCTTGCGGCGGCTTTTTGGAAAAGTCATTAGTCGTCGTGTTCATGATGAAATGGGAGAACTATCTCGCCCCGTGCAGCTTGGTTATGGTACACGTGGAGGAGCCGAGGCGGCCGTGCATGCTGCTCGAAAATTTGTTCAGAGCGACTCCACAAAAGTTCAGGTTTTGTTGAAACCTGATTTTGCTAATGCGTTTAATACTGTCCGCAGAGATGTGTTGCTGAAAAAAGTCGCCGAAGTAATTCCTGAATATTTTGCCTTTATCTCTGCGGCATACAGCACGCCGTCATCTTTGTTCTGTGGAGACCAGATCATAGCCTCTGCCCACGGTATCCAGCAAGGGGATCCCCTTGGACCTCTGCTATTCTGATACTTTGTCCAAAGAATTACAAGCAGCCTTGAATATCTGGTTTCTGGACGATGGTACATGCGGCGGGGATCCGGATACCGTATTGGGTGATTTCGTAACTGTATTAGAAAAGTCATCCGCATTGGGCTTGCAGCTGAACTTGGCCAAATGTGAACTGTACGTTTTTGGTGGCACAGAAAGTGAACGTTTGGATGTTGTGGAGAGTTTCCATTCTGTTGCACCGGAGATACAGCTCGTCTCAACGGAGCAGTTGGACCTGCTTGGTGCCCCACTGACGGATTTGGCAATAGGGCGAGTGTTAGATGGAAAGATCGGTCAGATACGGCGTCTGACTGATCTGCTTGGTGTGTTGCCAGCGCATCAGTCATTGTTCCTTTTGAAAAACAGTCTTTCGCTGACGAGATTGTTGTTTACTCTTAGGTGCGCCCCGTGTTGGAAGTGTCCAGAAAAACTACGCCAGTTCGATGATACTGTCAGAAAAAGAGCAGAAGAAATAACAAATGTGGAAATGTCCGAACCTGTGTGGCGGCAAACGATTTTGCCTGATCGCTATGGGGTAATCGGCCTTTGCACGGCAGAAGATATAGCTTTGCCTGCATATCTGTCTTCGTGTTACGCTAAGATTCTCTGGTCAATGAGATTATACCTGACGCAGATCAAAACTCTCGAGAGGATGCGGTCAAGGTTTATCAAGAAAAAATTGGAGAAGACCCACCGCCTCTGCAGAGCCGTCGTTTGCAGCCAGCTTAGACCGGTTTGATGTACGACAAGATGCACCGTCTCTTAGTGGAAAATGCCGACGTTATTGCTAAAGCTCGCTTGTTGGCCTTGTCTACGAAAGAGTCATCTGCATGGTTGTCGGCGCTGCCTGTGTCCAGCTTGGGAAGTCTCCTGGATGACATGAGTTTACGAGTGGCTGTGGCTTTGCGTTTGGGTGCTTTTATTTGTAATGAGCACAAATGCCGCTGTGGTGAAATGGTGGATAGATACGGTCATCATGGTCTTTCCTGTAAGAAAAGTGCAGGACGGCTGCGGCGCCACAGCGCGCTTAACAATATAATTCAGCGGGCTTTCGGATCAGCAAAAATATCCGCCATCTTGGAACCTCCTGGTTTTGATAGGGAAACTGGAAAGCGGCCGGATGGCATGACTTTGTATCCTTGGCAATATGGAAAATCTTTAGTGTGGGATGTCACTGTAGCTAACACGCTTGCGGCAACCTATATCGGTCAAACTTCTGATCACCCTGGCGCAGCTGCGGAAGCCGCTGAGATTCGAAAACTGGGAAAGTATGAGAAGTTGAGAGATCGGTACATTGTCCAGCCTTTGGCTTTCGAAACTTTTGGTGGTTGTGGCCCGAGTACTCAAGGTTTTATTTCGGACCTGGCCAAACGTATCCGGGAGCAGACTGGAGAAATCCGTGCGAAACAGTTTTTATTGCAGCGTTGCAGTTTAGAAATTCAGCGGGGCAATGCTGCCTGTGTTCTTGGTACAGTTGAGTATAGTCGCTCCCTTGATGAACTGTTTTTGGTTTTCTAGATGATGTATTATAATAGTATCTTACGGATTTCTGAACAACCATAACGATTAAATACCCATCGGAAGAATGTGGCTGGCCAGTTACAGCCGATTCAGTACTGATGTTGATCCAGGTGACACGAATCTAATCCCGGTCTTTGAAAGCCAGCTATTCGAAGGCGGCTGGAGAGAGACCGATGGCGCCGCTTGCACATTGCAGACGGCGATTAATCCCCATGACCTTTACTTGCTTATAGAGGCCAAATTTCATCAGGGCGCACTTTTCGCGAACAGGTGCGTTTTTCAGATTGTTATGCTGTCCATACTGCGCTTGGCCACCACCAAATCTCCTCAGTGTTGGGAATTCCGCAGGCGCCAGTGCTCGGAATGTACAGTAGAACGGGCTTTGCCTACTAACCGTAAGGGCAACGTTGCACTAACCTACGAGCACAAATTACAGGAATTTTAGGCAGTCGCATTTTTATTACAGGCATGTACAAATACGAGAAATAATTGTGGAAAATTGTTTGAATTGTGACATTTTGATTTCTAGTGCGCAGAGTCAGTAGAAAAGAACTCGTCTAGGTCGACGGAAGTGAAGGGGCAAAATCCGGCCAACAAAAAACGTAAGTCTTAAAACATAAAAAAAGACGCACGCTATTCATTTTGTAATCGTTTCTACTAAAAACCTGCTAGACGTTTTGCATAATTTTTTCCATAGTTCTACGTTTCTTTCAGTTAACTGATCTCACTTAAATAATTCAAACAAATATTTCTGCTGATCAGATGTTTTCATAACTGTACTCATTACATACACAATCAATTTTATTTAGCGGATCCCGCTCAACCGAGAAAGAAGCGCAACACCTGCGCCATCTTCTTTCTTTCTGACGAAGAAAATGAAAACCCCTTTGAATTTCAACCGAGCGCTGCTGCCGGGAGGTGGGAGCAAAGCGGCCTTCTACAATCCGGTAATGAGAGCCCTCGGAAAGTTTAACACTATAACAACTAAATTGTGGTGGCTGTCAGCAAGGTGCAGTGCGGCGAGCACAGCATTCCGAAAACGGCGTCTGTGGCAAGTGTATCGAAATAACTGAGCCGTGCACAATTTACGACAAAATTTTTATTGGACCTACAGACGGTTTTGTCGAATGCCGGCGAACGGTTTAAAATAAACGCCAACGAAGAACAAACGTTACTTTAGTATAGGCAATATATTGCTGTCAAATTCCCGAACAGATAGCTGATCGTATGCCCCCCATTAACACGCTAATAACGAATTTTTTGTGTGGTTTTCCTTCAGATTGTTTTAACAAAACTAGCAGTGCAATATCAAAAATTATTTGTCTCTTGTTCAATAAAAAGAAACGACGCCCGATTTCCCGATGCAAAAACTTCAATGAAAACCCTAAATAAAATCGCAGAATAAACGTTCTGGGAGAAACGGTTCTTTGACATTTTTTACATCCCGCTACGACCTTTACACTGAACACCTCTACAATGTCCAAGCGGAAACAGCGACCGTCCTGCTTCCCTCCGTACACATTCAGTCAGGACAGAACCCTATTAATTATGGTCTAGCAAGACGCTGCTTTGTATCCCAGCTTGATTAATTTGCAGATAAATTCGGGACAAAGATTAGCCACATTATTTTTGAAACCTTATACTTGGAAACATGAAACGATTAATATCCGCCCAGAGACTTCGCGCAGGCTGAAGAAAGTCGGACAGGAGTGATGTCAATGCCATAATTTGGTAAATAGGCGGGATGATCGAATTTCAACGACACATTGACACCATATTGCTTATATCATCGGAAGACTACTGTATTTCATCTGGTCGGCCATAAGAACTACCTTTTTTTGTGGAGTATACTAGTATATGCAATTCGCAACAATTATTATAAAAGATCCGCTGCCATTCTGCCATCGGGTACCCATCACCGTAAGGTTTGATCTGCAGACGACAGAAATACCTCAGTCATTTGCGGTAGCAAAATTGAGCATCTTCCTGGCTGCGCAATCCTTTCACCTTTTTTTTCCGAATTATTTTGGCTAACAATTCCAGTGAAATTTCTCACGAATGGAACGGATCAACGACATTATTACCAGTGTTCTTGTTTATAATAATAACAACAATCCTCATTAACGGCTTTGTGCTGAATCTTTTTGCCACCAGCCGCTCACTGCAGTCATCTTTTGGTGTGTATTTAATCGCTCTTCTCTGTGCTAACATCTTCGAAACGATAGCCGACCTTATAAATCTCCTACAGTACATTGCGCAGCGATGGTACTTCACATCCTTCGTGTGCGGTATACAACTGTACATGCTGTATTTGGGCGGTGCTGCTGTCGACCACGCTCACCTGATGATCACCCTTAACCGCCTCTGGGCGACCACGTTTCCTGTTAATTATCGCAGCCATCATTCCGGGAAAATCGCAGTAATCCTCTGTTTTATTGTCGTTGTGTACTGTCATCTGTTAATTTGTCCGTTCCTGATGACAGATCTGATTTACCATCGTTCAAATATGCAAGTAGCCACGGATTGCAGTGTGGCGGTCGATGCTCAGCCGATATATTCACAATTCATCGAAGTGTGCATCTTTGTGGCTCCCATGGCAATAATATTATTGTCATATCCCTGCTTACTGCTTCGACGGAAATATTCCGGGCGAGTGGCGAGCAACAGAAGTGTTGCTTCCAACAGCGGAAGACAGGAAGGGACTGCGTTAAAAAAAGGTCATCGCGGCTTTCGGATTTTGTCGGTGCTTACGATGAGCATTCTCATATGTTGGACACCTAACAAGATCTACTGGATAGCGTTACAGTTTATAAATGTGGAACTGCCGCTGCTGCATACGATAGGGGATTTCCTCATTTGATACAGAGAATTCTGGATCCATTTCTGTTTATATTGGCGGTCAAAAATTTTCGGGAAGCTGCGCGGGCCAGGCTGCGTTCGTTCTGTTAAGAAATCAGTTTTAGAACAAATTCAGGGCCGGATCAAGTTTTTCGGTGTTTTTATTAATCAATGGCATGGCAATAACAAGTCAATCTGGCAAGTCAAAAAGTGGATCTCGAACTTTCAAAGTATGCAGAACAGTTCGGTACCAGTTCAGTTGTGGTTCGGCCAGTTTTAAAATTATACAATTGTACTACGGTGATCTTAAAGATCTCAACCGGTTCCGAGTTCTAACCGAAAGTTCGCGTTAAGCAAGATTTGTATTTTGCACTTGCATCATAATCAAATGATCCGGACAAGAAAATCTGGGAGTTCAAAATGCTTTCTACAAAATATTAACATTAAAGAGAAATTTTGCTACGCAGGAAGCCAGAAGCCTGGCAAGGAAGAAGAGCTGCTGCATAAAGCGTTCAGTCACAGAGTGCGATATTTGCGTTTGGAAGGTAAAGGTGCCCCAAAGGAATTCTATCCTGTTGTCTGAAGCTCTGTCCCTATCACACCTCCATCGTTATTTGGAATATACGGAAAACCAGTAGCGCTCCATTATGTGCGAGTAATTATCTTCAGTTTCATTAATCTTTTGCGTTTGTCTGTTTCTCGCATGCATATTTTATCTTTCTATGATATACTCGTATGTATGATGCGGGTCGTTCTTTATCTGGAAGTCTGATTGCACTTATGTTACATTTTCTTTGTTGATCCTATTTTTTTCTGCAGTATTAGCAGATAAGAAGGCTCAAGCTCTGCCGCAATAGTGTTGTAAAGTTGCTAATGACAGCTATTAACGCCTATGTTCGAGAAACGCCGACAAATAGTTTCGGGCAAATGGTCAGCCTCAGCTCGACCGCGGAGTCTCATGGTATCGTCAGAACATGCACGGCCACCGGGAAGGAGCGTATGCGTACGCGTCTATGCCATCGCAGACACCTGATGCGTGGCCAGGTGTCCTCCCTGATCAGTGGCCAGGGAGGTTGGCGACACCTGATAGGTGGCCAGGTGACTCCCACCTTGGGAGTTGGGACCACCACCCGATGCCCGGCCAGGTGCTGCCCCTGATGCGTGGCCAGGGGGATGAGACTGCCTTCTGGTGCGGTTCGCCACGTAACATAACGAGAGAGCTGTGCGAGTGAGGAGGTGCCCCAAACATTGTGGGGTTAGACGTGCAGGGGTTAGAGCGGATGGTGCGGATGGTTGGCGAAGCTTGGTGGTGCTGCAAATTGAGCATCTGAAACCAAACCATTTGAGGGTAATGAGTGATGACGGTCAGGTGATTGAAGATGCGAAAATTAGCTGGTGTGATAGTAAGATTTTTCCCGTAATATCGCAGTTTCTACAACACAAATAGTTGACCGATATTTTTAATAATACACTCTTTAAGAAAATTTATTTAAGATATTTGTATGATATTACCAAAAATGTGAATCACAATATTCAAGAAAATCAATTCTCTATTAAAGAGACTTTTCTACTGTACCCATAACAGACGCCAAACCCTTTGGTTGCTAGTGAAATTTCTGCCTTAAAACTCGTTCTTCGTCGTTTTTAGCTAGATCTCTTTCCGACTTGTTTGAGCAGCTTCTTTGCCGACGTTACTACCAAAACAAATAAGTTTACTTTGGCTTTTCTCAAAAAGGCCAGTTTCTCAAAACTTGCAATCCCACCAACTGAAGTGTGCTCTATCTGGTGGGGAAAAGTGTACAGAAATATAGTAACAGACTGGGAGGCGAGATATGAATTTTTAAAGTAATCGACCCAGAGCAGCCAGTACTGTAATTAATGACCGGCCCGGCTTACCATTTGCATGCCTGCGTATATGCAAGCGATTAGATTTGGACAAGAAGAGAAGTAGTAACAACAGCGGTTGATGGTAGTAACAATAGCGGGCTCTCCTATTGGTCGGTTTGGCCTGAGTACCGCCCCCATAAACTGTAGGGTATACGAATAGCGGATTATGGTCTGTGCACTGTACTGTATATACGTACAAATCAGTTTGGTCTGATGGTGTGTACGAATAGCGTACAGACCATCTACTGTGTACAATAGCGTACAGACCATTTAACCTGTGCTGGATGTACTGTGTACAACAGCGTATTGGTCGGTTTGATCTGTATACCGCCTACAATCTACTGTGTACAATAGCGTACAGGCCATGTACTGTGTACAATAGCGTACAGACATACTGTACTGTAAACGAATAGCGTACAGACCATTTAACCTGGATATTCTACAACAGCGTATTGGTGTACTGTGTACAACTAGCGTATTGGTCGGTTTGATCTGTAAACGTATACCGCCCATTTAACCTTATAACATAATCTTATTAATACACTATCTTATTAATAAACTAGTGTGATTACGGTTTGTACTGCCTGCTCTATAACCATCGGACAAAGGGCAGTCATGTTTTTACCACGCTCAAGTGTAATTGCTGTCTCGCTGAAATCAACTTGACTGCGGTTGTATTACATTTCCTGGACTGGCCTGTCCATCGATGCATGAATGTTCCACCCTTTGTTAATTAGCGTATACGTTAATTAAGTGTAATTACAAAAGACCTGTCTGCCTAAAATAATTGGACTGCTGGCTGGAGTATACCGCCTATCTATATACTCGTATCATATGTGCCGTGCAGCCACAGTACAAATTTGGGAGAAAACAGAGAGACCACTTACATTTGCGCGTCATATACGACTCTATCGTGTTTTTGGCCTGCAGTTTGAAAATATGAGCCAGTCGTCACCATTCTGAGCCGACAGTTTTGTTGGAAATTTCATTCTCGTTCGAGTGGTATAAAAAGCGGTACAATCGTACAAAGAAAAACACAACCGTGCGTAGTCTATTAAGTTGGTCTGAAGCCCATCAGCTAGGTTGGTTCACATTAGCGCTTTAGTCACTGTGCGCAGCTGAAAACCACAGCAAGCTGTACAACCATTACCGCACCGTTTATACTTGTACAGTAACAAAGTTTTCGGTATCCAATTACCTTTTTGGTAGTAACGGTGAATCATATATAGAAACCATGAATATTGGGAGACGACTATGGGAAAATTAATAATCCGAAGAATGTTGTGCTGTCCGGTTGCTTATATACTGTAATATTACTAAATGGGTACGTGTTTCTAATGCACTGTACATAATTTTATCGAAATACATAGTACGGGCTGCCTGCATACTGTACATAAATTTTCCTTTGCGTGGATGACTGACTTTGTTATATAATGTTTTGCACAGGCCCCGCACGAATGAATATTGCCCGATGACTATTAAAATATATGCAATTTCAAGCATGTGTTGCCCTGCGGTCGCTTACAGACTGTCATAATATTAATAAACCCGTACGTGTGTTTAGTAATATTGCGATACACTTTACCTATCGAAACACGGACTGTCTTCTTTGTTCATACAGTATATAACTTGCAATGATGACTAACGTGATGATGCCTAACGTGTAAAGTTACATGCATTTGGACTTTATATTGTACTCCTACTTATGGGTAAATATCAGCCCAGATATTTCTACTGTTCTTGGTCAAGTTGTGTTAGAATAGTTTGCGTTTCTCACTGCGTCCATGGTGACAAGCTTTCGATTGGTCACTGGACCTGGACAAGTAATTTCGGCAAAAAGTCAACAGTCTTGAATCCACCGCTACAGCTAGAGATTTTTGATGTACTTTAAAGTAACAAAATTGGTGAAGTAAAAGCTGAGATCCTTTGCCTCAAAAAGAGAGGGGCCGTAGTCCTTGGCAAAGATACTTAGTAGTCATATAACCAAGTACGGTGCTATTACTTAATTCATGTAGAAGTACTTTAATTCGTAGCACATTCTAAAAAGTACCGATTTGGCGTGCAGGAGTTAAACTTTTACGTAGTTTTCCAATTTACTTTCTCCATAGACTTAACATGTATTGGTGTTCGTTTTCGTGCACTTTTCCGATTGAGTTTTTGGTAATTTTTTGAATGCATTGCTCCTCTAACGAAAACTCCCGTATTTATTTCGAAGAAAAAGCAAAAAACCAAGAGCTATTCCTGCAAAGTGTGACAAAATACACTTCAACACGTACATTACAATGGCGTGCTCTGTTCCAGTGGATCGTACTTTGAAGGAAAGATTGTAAGTAATTACAGTTGCGAATAACAAGAACCGGCAAAATGGTATTATATAGAAGCATGAATTTTAGGTCAGCACCGATTTATTAAACCGGTGCTTGTTCAGTCACACCGGAACGTCCGCTCCGCTAGCAGGTTAGAGTGGAACATCTACAAATTTTCTACACTCTACTTTCTATGTTAATTTACACCTGCTCGCAGTAAAATTACATGTACTCGTACTGTTAATCATCGGCAACGGCAACTCCGGTAATAACAGCATTGTCTATTTTGTTTGCATTACTCATGGCAGCGAAGTAAGTCAAAATATCGATAATTACTACACAGACGAGTACGTAATTTGAAAGCTGACTGTTAGCTGCGGTCAGGAAAACATCGTGATGCAAAAATCTAGCTCCGGTATGTATGAACAGTTTAGTGGTCAAAAAGATGTCCACGTTTTCCCGCAAGGCGGCGTTATCTTTTGTCATGAAATTATCATGGCAATTCGCTGTCAACAAATTCCCAGGAGGATACAAGAACAGTAATTATCAACGACAGCTACGCGCCACTAAGCCAGTAAACTCTAACGTTCTTTCGGAAGCATCATAATTACAATTGGTGTACAATGATATGTTAACTGCAAAGCGCCGCCGCAATTTGTGTAACTATTGCCTGGCATAAATTTTGCAACAGTGTTGTCTTGACTCTAAACTTAAGTAATTAAATCAAATTTGTACGTTTTAAAAAATTTATTAAATTTTGATACGTGCTACTAATAAACCAGTGCATACAGTTTTCCGGCCATACAGTTTCTAGCCGCTATACCAACTATTATACTTGTACAAGTATTACAAACACATAGTTAGGTTTGTTATTGTATAAAATTATTTTGGCATTTGTGCGGAAACAGTCAACAGAGTACGGGAACACTGATACAATATTATGCGGAACCGTATTGGCCAGTATCAAAAAAAGGAAGTATTCTCAGTAATTATTGCAATATGGTTAATTTTTACCTGCGCAAAGCATTCCTACAAGAAGACAACCAGCTGTCCGAGGCATATCGTTCGTAAAGTTAGTTTGTAAAACTGATTTAAACCTCACACAGCGTAAACTCCTCAATTTTGCTTCAACACGACTAATGACTTCCACAGCCGTGTTAAGCTAGAGCATTTCTACGATAGCTTTCGCCTTCAGAGCTCCTTTCATCACAAACAGCGGCAACGTTTTCAAAGAGATCTGGTACCAAATCCATAATTTAAAGTTTTGCTCTGCAGGTAATTTTTGCTTCGGGCATAATGTCAGTACTAGCCCCAAAAAGTACCAATATTAGCCAGTAAACAAGGCAGCACAAAACGGTACTCGTACTGGGTCTTTAAAATACACAGTACGTACCTCCGAAATGGTGAATATTATTAGACATAACATACGAGAAGCGGAAGGGTTTTTTTATATGAGAAACATTCATACAGCGCTTTCGTACATTAGACGCATAAAATAATTGAAAAGGAACTAACCATAAGACAGACGAACTGCGCACAGTAAAGCGATGTTACCGAAAATTAATACACGGGCACTAACGTAAGTGTTGTACTTTGGAAGCATGTACGGAGTATATACTTTATAACGAAAGAACACACAAATAAACCATGTAACAAATGAGAAAACATGAGACAGCACTACGTAATACATCCATGGAAATCAAAGCCCAAAACAAAATTACGGCAAAGGTCGATTATATGCGTTGCTCCAAACGTTTAAACAGAGTTACGTTCCTTTTTTGGTTTGGAAGAGCAATGGCAAATGTTTGTCCAGGGCACCATAAATTCGAGTGCAGACATTCCATGATATTTTGCGAAACGGAGGATATATGAGGAACAAGACCGCGATAATAAGAACATTCTTGACCATAGAGCAGTACATGAGAATCAAATGTTGCTCTTGAGTCAAATAACCGATGCCGGTTACAATATACCATAATGCCACCATTGTCGGAAAACTCATGTTCAGAACAATCATGATAAGAAAACGTATGGATGCGGTAATCGCTTCCACCACTATTGCCCGTACACTTGTAGATTTAAGGATTGAAGCTGCAGTATTTTTATCGCTGAAGTTCCGTTTACGACGCGCTTGTGCCGCCAGTACGAGAACACGAAGCGGAAAGGTCAAGGTTAGAAAAGAACTGGAACCGTAATATACCGCGTTGTAGCCAATCCACCACGGTTCACGTAAGCAGACAATCATTAAACCCATTCCCGAAGAAAAATCTAATTCATTTCGACCAGCTGAAAACATTATCGCACACGCAGTCAAATTAAATGCAATGTTTATTATGTTAGCAAGAATTACGAAGCGATGAGAAATATGTCTGGTATAAAACACAGGAAATTCTATGCTGATCCATCGATCGGTGATGGCGCATAGCAGCGAAGTACTATAGCAAGTTTGAAGAAATGTTGCTGCGATGGGGAAAACATAAGAAATCCAGGTGGGCGTGTTAGCGTTATCGTAGAAGATAGTAACGGCGCTAATGCTCAGTAACGTAATCCCGTATATCAACTGTAAAACGCAGGTAGCGACGTTTGCGGTCACGGCAGCCGGTACAGGGTTTTTCCACTGCGAAAGAATGTATAAGCATATAGTATCCGACACAATGTTAAAGGACGCGAATACAGATATTGCCGTTGAGATCGACGAAGGCCTGAATAATTAAGAATTAGTCGGTAGCATACAAGACATAACTTCGAAAACTTGTGTTTTACCTGTTTTTGATACTTGTACTGTAAAGAGAGCAATTCGAAATAAGCATTCAGTCACAAACGTCTGCATATAAATGTAATGCGCTCTTATGCGTCGACGCTGACTTTGTCGACAGATATCAGTGGATCACAAGTCAACTGGCGGAAATCCGTGATGTACCATACGTTCGTTGTGTTAGGTTGATAAGCCAGAAAGGTGCGCAAAATGGGACAGTTTCATGACAGTTTAAACACTGGTTGTGATAATGACATTATTTCTTTGTACAAACACGTAAATGCAACTCATCTTGTCAGACAGAAAGCTGAGAAATGTGTTGCAGTTTGTACTTGTCATTTGTGCATATAAGCTTTAAGCTGCAATACACACATTGCAATTTGCATGGATATTCCAGCTTCGGTACGCAACTGATCGTTTGTGTTTTTCAAATAACCTGAACCAACTGCAAAAACTTACGTGTAAGCAAGGTCCTGTTTTCAAGAACCTTCAGAGTTCAGAATAGTGCAATTTGTAGAGGATATTTATACGTGGGCCTATACAGATGTACAAGAAACAGCCTTGGCTTCGCCTCCGCGTTTCTTGTGGTCCATGGCCATTTTATTTGAATTTGAATGAATATTTATTAGATTAACATCTATATTTCGTCGAAACATGATCGGTAGATACAATAGGGCAAACACGAATTTTGTATGAAAATTAGCTCATGATTCTCTCAACCTTGAAAGCATTCCCTTTGGCTGTACATACAGATAATTTTACGATATCCCCTACCCGAAAAGAAAGCCGAAATATCAGTCTATAAGGTGTGAAATTCGAAACAGTGATAGTTCACTGGATCACTAGTTCGGTGACTCGTCACTTCACTGACTCTTTTCACTGGAAAGTAGTGTGTGCCCAGTGGTGTATGTCCGGTCAGTAGTGGTAGCTCGATTACTTGCTTATATAACCGGTTCCGTTCGCCGGACAGTAGTGGTAGCTCGGTCTCTCATGTGCACTGTACAATAATGACAGCTTGGTCGCTCGTTCACCTACCGGGCTCTCTGCATCGGACCGTAGTGGTAACTGGGTCACTCGTTCCGTAACGGGCTCTCTTGTGCACGGACAGTAGTGGTAGCTCAGTCACTCCTTTACCGAACGGGCTTTGTTCCCTTGGCAGTAGTGACAGCGCGGTCACCCGCTCACCTACCGGTCTCTGTGCACCGGACAGTAGTGGTAACTCGGTCACTTGTTCACTGAACGGGCTTTCTGCGCCGGACAGTAGTGGTAGCTCGGTCACCCTCTGACCTAACGGGCTCTGTGCACGGACAGTAGTGGTAACTCGGTCATTCGTTCCCTAACGGGCTTTTAGCACGGAAAAGTAGTGGTAACTCGGTCACTCGTTCACTTGGTCACTCGGCATCGACAGTAATGACAGCTCGGTCAACCGCTCACTTAGCTATCCATAGTGGGAGTTCGGTCACTCACTGGCTTATCGGGCTATTTTAACTAGAATGTAGTGGTATTTTGGTCACTCGCTGAACTAACGGGGTTGTACACTGAACAGTGGCGGTAGTTCGGTCTATCGCTGCTCGGCCGGCACTCGTTTAGAAATTGTCCTCGATGACAACGTTGGATATATAGTCGTTCTTGTCGCAATAACGGTCTGCTAATTTAATTCATTCTGATATTTTAATTTGTGGAAAATACTTTAATTTTTTAACTATATTTTATTTGGTTTACGTGGCAACATTGCCTGGTTAAAAATATCACGATGATAATTATTATTATAATAATTTAGTTTCATTTGGTAAAGGTAGTCAAAGATCTTCCGCTTTGGCGCTCGAAACGGGAGAGGTTTTAAAAGAAATGAATACTATCTGGCCGGGTTTTCGACTACGGGCTTTCAGAATATAATATTGCTTTGGTCAGTCTTTTCTGGTTTGCCGGCGCTGGTGTATCCCATTCGTGGCAATATAGATCTGAATCTTGATAGCTAGGGCGACCTTTTAGCCAGTCAGTTTGCTTAGTCTAATGTAACGTATTTGTAAATACATGAAAAATGGCAGTTTCTACTTGATATACTTCAAGTGGTAATAATCTGTACATTATACGTAGTTATTGTGGTCCAGCATATTCGCCAGCAGTACGGTTTGTTTATATTCAGAGCAAACAAAGCAGTTTTCCAATTCAACGACATTGACTGGTACTGCAGTCAATAATGATAAACAACAATCTGTAACAATCGTCTGTGCAAATTTTTCAAAACTCTCCGACAAATTTTGCGAAACAAAGGTTACACAATAACGAACACAGGAATAATAATTACGTCTTTCAGCATTATGCCGTATAAAAGCATCAATTGCTGCACTGGTGTCAGATACCCTAAGCCGGTCAGAATGTACCATGGCATCGCGAGTGCGGCACGCAGCGGCCGTAGTTGATTCGGCATTCGCTGATGTTGACGCAGTGTTGAAGCCGTCACGCAGTGCCCGTTGACTGTGCCCTTCTTGACAACCGCCTTGCCACCCGGTGGAGGTTTGCTTTCGTTTCGTGTACCGTATATTGTAGAAGTAGAAAGAGCACAGACCGCGGTGCTTTCGCGGTTCAGTTTATGACACAGTAGAGCCGAAATCACACCGCATTAGCGAGTGTGCTGTTGACAATTGAAGGAAAAAATATGTACTCGATTTGTCTTTTATTACTGCACTAGACAGTTAGTGCACTGAGCAGCCACGCTGCAGTCATCACGGTAAATGCATCGCGGGAGAGTAGCAACACGGTTATTGAATACCTCGCAGTGATTTTTTGACTGATCCGACCTTGATTGAGAGCCGGGATATAGTAATCCATTACTAAATGTTAAAATATCAGATGAAATTATCTAGCGTCACAGCTAGTTTGCATCACATAAAGTAAACCGATCACCTATTACCGCTCCGTAATTAGTGCAGGCTGCGGCTGGAAGACAGTGTGAGTCCCATAAACGCACGTATATGAGAACTTAATGACCTTAACTGGTCGCTTGATGCTCTGCTTCCCCACTGTGAGCGACGCGACACAATCTCAAACTGTGCCGTGGCGTCGAATCCGCACGCACAACTGCTGTATACATCGGCGCTGCGTCTCAGAACTAGTCGTCATATCGCACTAACAACCGTTGGATGCACTGATTACAGCACAGGTTTTATTTAGCACAGATAACGTAATACGTATACTCGCTGTGACACAAAACCAGCAACCGCTATGAAACATAAACCTGCTGCACAGTGTACGTATCCATTACATATGCTGAGTTCAGTTATTGTAATGTGATGCATTTGCTGCGCAGCGTGATTGTCCATTACAAATAGTGAGTTATTCTATTATAATGTGATGTGTTATCCTTCATCACAATCATATTTGGTATCGTATTTTTGAGTAAACATGTGAAAACATATACTACTGGATTTATTGAGGTACTTCAGTGTGTACACGCAATCTGGTTTGTTCATAGTGAAAAATAGGTATGATATCTGCACAATAATAATTACATACAGATAATATAAGTATCAACAGTTATATTCACCTTATTGTATTTTCATGTACTCGTACACTGCACAAACACTCTCGGGTGTTCAAAACTGTAAAAAAAAATGTAGGCAGTCATAGAATGCCGATCGACCTATGACAAGATTCTTTGATTTCTTCTGACTTTTTTCTTGATACTACGTACAAGCATGATAACGGCCGCGTTAAACTAACCGGCGCGCCATTGTAGTGATGTATTTTTGGAATTATATGACATACCGTAAAATATATCGGTTTCTTAATAGTTTTTGTCCATCGCTGATGGGGTGATTTCTTTTGGTAGTACACAGGAGAGTGCGTAATTTTTGTGTTAAACTGTTTTTATGGTCGATACTGTGCTACACTTTTATATATATATTGTATCGTTTCAATGTCGTTAGTTACATAACTGACGTAAGGCTGATGGGCAAATGATTTATTAGTGATCATAAACAATAAATGGGGGGCGCATTTTTCTACAGCTCCGCTGCGCTGTTTTTACAAAACAAAAAGAATATTGAAACCGAAATGTTATTAAGGAATTTTAAAACAAAAAAAGGAAGACACACACCAACAAGCAAACCAGAAAACCTTGAAACCGAACAATTTTAATTGATAAACAGTCGTCGACAGGATCTTTTAAGGAACACCCGACTGCAAGCCGGGCATTCCGGGTTACGTTTACCCGGTTTCTTAGGTATTTGACTAATGCAATTCTCGCAGTACACATGGCCACAAATCAGTGCGGCGAGATGACCATTCTCTGCCAGAATCTCACCCAGGTTGCAAGTGTAAACGGCGCAAGCGGCCACGTTGTTTTGACCACGGAATTGCTGCACTGGCGGCGAAGCACGGACTGGCTGCACTGGCGGCGAAGCACGAACTTCCGGCTCGGCGCGCGGACGGTCGGGGGAAGGGGCTGGACGGAGGCGGCGGCGCTCAGGACGGGGGCGGCGGCGCTCAACACGGACACGGTGGCGGTCTGGACGGATGCGGCGGGCTGGATGGTCAGGCAAATTTGCTGTACGGTCAGGCGAATCTACCACGGGGGGCTGTGGTTGGTACTCTGGCGACAAGGAGAACGATCGCCGGATAAGGCTTGTCCAATGCTGCCATTCCCAGTCCATCCATCGCGATCGACTCGGAGTGGACGGTGTCGGGCTTGAGCGTGACTCCATGGGCTCCGGGTGCAGATTGTGGTCAGCCGGGGTGGAGTGCGACGTAGACGCCACGGGTTCCGGAAGCTGATCGCAGTCAGCCGGCGTGGAAGCCGACGTGGTTGCCACGGGTTCCGGGAGCGGATCGCAGTCAGCCGGCGTGGAAGCCGACGTGGTTGCCACGGGTTCCGGGAGCGGATCGCAGTCAGCCGGCGTGGAAGCCGACGTGGTTGCCACGGTCTCCGGGTGAAGGCTGTGATCTGCCGGTGTCGAAGCCGACGTGGCAGCCACCGGCTGAGCGCGGACAAGGGGAAAGGAACACCAGATCTCTTCCACCGATGGCGATGGTGATGGGGGAAGAGGTAGCGGTTCATATGCCGAAGGTAATGGTGATGGTGGGAGAGGCAGCGGTTGATCTGGCGACGGTGATGGTGCGAGAGGCAACGGCTGATATTCCGATGGCAATGATGGGGCAGGCAGCGGTTGATACACCTACGAACAATATTACTCAACACTGCTCTCACAAAAAGAATAATTAAATTATGTTTATTCTAAAAATAGTGTAACATAAAAACCAGCTAAGTAAACAACCTAGAATTTCCGCTTTCAAAAAGGGCGATTAAAGTCTTAAAAGAACCTTACCTTTGGCGGGTTAACTGGCCGTGCATATCTGTGCGGCGTACGAACAACAAGACGTCTGATTCTACGTGGGTGTCCACCTTCCAGATATTTCGTAGCATCTCCCCTGAATACCAACGGAAAGAGCGCCTTAAGAGCTTTATACAGAGACTCCCGAGTAATTTTCTTGCCAGCTCGCTCGCGAACCCGGGCTAACGCCTCCCGGCGCGAGACGTAGCTGTCGCCCTGTTCCACGGTAGCCAGTCGAAAGAGCTGCCATACAATCATACGAATTGTTCGAGACATTTTTACTCAAATCGTATAAAATGCTGGCTGCAAACTAAATTGACAATGATGATAGTTAAACAAAAACAACGTGTGCGTTGCCACAAAAATGATGGTCTCGATGTCAGCACATGCACCATACAGAAAAGTTGTTCTCGTTTGTCGACAGGCGGAGCTGACCAGTAAACGCTAACTATAAGACTGTGAATAGAACAAGCCGTCCAATTACAGTACAGGTAACCTCACAAAGAGTGTGCGATGATAGGATCATTAATACAATGCATAACTTAGTGTGTATCTGTACTAACCAGATGAATAACTGCCTACTGTAGCATGGAGTAAGTGCAAAAATAAAGAAAGAGCATGAAATATGCAACATAAATATTGAAAGTGTCTTATTTTTCAAAAGAAGCGACGTGGTTTCAAAATGTTCACAGCTTGTCTGCATTTCTGGGTCATGTTCTATAAGAATCTACTTTCCTTAAGAACATTATTTATAAGTTGCCATGATGATGATTATTTTATTTGCAAGTGCGCTTTTCGTGACCCTGACAGAAATCCACCACGTGCGGTTTACAACGAAATGATTTGCATCTGCATGTACTAATAATATTCCCTGAACATGAGGAACAAAAAATCACAGTTTGATACAAGCATTCATGTATGCACGGTACACGATACATAGCATGTGGAAAATTTCTGTTAAACTGTACAAATAGCGGTAAACTGCGTTTTTGAGCGGTTTTGAAAGCGTTAAATACTTTGATCACATGCGAACTTGTTGTACAAAGAATTAGTGTGCAATATTGACGTGAACTGCTTTGTCACCTTCAGCCTATGACTGCTGCCTTATTTAAGGAATGATGTTCCATAAAACGATTATACATTATATTAGTTTTGTGTATTGACAAGTATATGCGAACTATTTGTGCGTAATACATAGAAGCATACTTTATATTAAAAACACCGGGAAGTTTGCTTGCTGCACAGATAGGAATTGTAGGATTACTGCGACGCAGGAAACCTGCATTTGAGTACTGTATGATAACACGCAGCGACGTGCTTTATATTCTGCGGCGATGAGTGCGACCCCCTGATATTTGCAGTTTTTTTTTCTAATTATGACAGAATTTTGCATCAATTAAAGAACTTTAAGTACTCTATATGAATATTAGATTTATTAAATTATTGAACTGAACCTAGTAAATTTGCAGTACAGAGTTCGCTGGAGCACATAATAAAGCAAATTTCGTAGTTGAATGTGTGTAAAAACCATGGAGTCCAGATTAATTAATTTTGATGTACCATCGAATCATGAAACTCTATGCTATTGTATCGATCGAGCAAAGGTCACGCTGTTTTAACACCCATAGTTATACTGCATGGTGAAACAGTTGTAGTGATTTTCGCACACAAGTGCTGGTTAGAATGCAATTAAGGAAACCACCGATTAAATGGTCGGAAGGAAAATTGGATGAGAAAAGCAAGCTGACTTAATGGTTTCACCATGACATAACAATATTTTACAACAAGCCTCCAACTCAGCGCTGCCCCGAATGGGATCCGCATCCTCAACACAACACTGCGTGCCGACCCAATAGTCTGGCGATCATTGACATCAGCGTGGCAGTTAACGTATAAAACGATTAGGATCAGCTTCCCGCCCATACAGGCTGAAAAGACGCTGCACGCACACACGGCGGCCCGCCGTAAATTTATTCCATTAAACAACTGGGTAAAGGAAAACACAGTGTGTTGCACTAAATAATTAATGTCGCGTAAATTCCGCATTGTTGGGCAGTAAAATGGCGCATACATAATGGCACATACGCATACAGTAACACTTAACCGATGAAAGATGACCGCAGCAGCCGGTGAGTAGCAAGCCACCTGAGAAGTACGTTACATAGCAGGCACACCGTTCCCCACTTTTTCATCTCTTGTGTTTTAGTCGTGCATAATCGCAGCTTTTTGTGAATTTGTAACTTATTTAGTTTATTGTTTTAAACAGTGGCAAAAAAAAAGCCAGAAAATACTATTTTTCGCTGAATTTCTATTCTTGCAGTAAAACCGACTGTCAGCTTCGCGCTCGGCGCGGAAGTGCATGGCATTTTATTGTACCCGTAAATAAAATATGCAAATGAACTTGAAGTCCCTGCTCGAAATACTGTATAAGCACTATTAGCACATCACATTCCACATTACACGCATGTGTGCACCTTACTAATTTATTCAAATAAACCAAGCTCCGAAAAGTGCTCGCGCAAGAAAATCGTACTGTAATAGTTTAACTATTTTTTATAAATTTTTAGTAAATCACACAGCAAAAACGTGCGCCAGCTTCACGCTTCGCGCAAAACTTTATATTTACTATAAACTTATACATGATGCAGCCTTTCCTGATCTGTAGCTTTCGCTACAAGAAAATTTAAATTACTTACTATTTTTAATAGAGTTTCTAGCGATTTTTTTCAGCGAAATCGTTTGTTGACTTCGCGCTTTGCGCGAAAAATGTCAGCTAATGTGAATTTGAAGCGGTAACCCCGCCCGCTTAAAACGAGATAAGTTCGCGAAAGGCTTGCAATGAGATGAATGCAGAACTTGAACTACATTTATTAACGGGAATAAGGCAAAAACAGATACAAATCTCTTACCGCTATAAAAATATTTCACAAAGGGTTCGCTAGCCCACCCGTGAAAAAAGTTCTAGATGCGCCACTGGAAAATTAAAATGCTAATGGCCAGTAAAATGTACTAGTCGGTCTACCCCTTTCGTCGATTGTTTTATTGGATTTATTAGTTTGCTGAGTGTGCGTTACGCATATTCTTTTCGCTATGACCTTAAATCAATAATTGGATCGGCCACGCAAAAGCGCATTCTGGTTATCCTACTTGAAACTTTTGCAAAAAGCTAGCCGAATACTGGAATAATTGCTCTTTTTACCAGCTCATGATTTACCGTAACTGATGAAGAAAAAGGACCTGTAATGCCGTTTATACATCTTTTACGTCTTCGTGGCGAGCCTGCACAGAAAACAATCAATTCTGAATCAATAAAATTTGGGGCTATAAAGTTCAGCGTTGCGCATGTAATAAGGAATTACTTAATATGAATATTTTAATTAACTGGCTCAACATTTTGAAAATAATTGATCTGTAAGGTAAATCGATGCGATTCACAAAATGGCGTATCCACAAAAAATAAAATAGCAATGATTAAGCAGTGACACTCTTAATGCGCTGGCGTTAAGCGTTCGCATACTGAATGGCTATTAGGGTCTGGATTATGATGATTATCTAATATGATTTATCTAATATGTGATCTTTTCGCAGGCAAAAAGAAGAACTGGAACTGGAAACCAAATTCGCTAAGAAAAAACTGGAACGATAACAGGAACTGACGCTGGATGCACTGGAAAACAGCCGCATCACACGGATATCTCGGTCAACATGGATATCACGCTAGACAAACCGTCAGCAGCGGTCATGTTGACAAATAGGTCATGAAAGCAAATAATCATAATCCTTTAACGCGAAGTGGCTAGCAACTCGGTCCTTCTGCGAAAACGGGCATACCGTTGACGCGCTACACTTTTAGACAAAACCGTAGCCTATAACACATAAAGAAATGGTTTTTATACTTTAAAAGTGGTTGAATAATGGTAACGCATTTGTTGTTGCTGAGAAATTAGCTTTTAAAGTGAAAAATTTGAAGTCGATTTTTACAGAGTACAGACGTGAAAAAAATATTCTGAAACGGCTTTTTTATAGAGTAAAGTATTAAAAAACTTATTATACGGACAGAATTTTGATTGATAAAAACAGAAAAAGAAAAAAAAATCGGGGGTGCTATAGAGGTGCTTGGGGCAGTCTACCCCTGGATAGTTCTGACTATATCTGCCGAACAAAACCCTAAACAGAGATTTTATCCCTATAATAAGCTCAGGCTGCGGTGCTTTATTTAATGCGATTTTATCCGTAATTTTTGACAGACAAATGTATTTACAGCTGATTTTCAAAGTTTTTTTTTACGTTTTGTTCAATGTTAGCTGGCAAAAAGTACGTCTCTTTCACGGCTTTGGTGCCGGTACCAAGAGGTGCTGGCTGCCGCGCACAAAAGCACATGCACATGTTGAGCAACGCAGAACAGGCAGGCAGCCATATAACATTCATGCAGACTGTTGCAGTCATAGTCACTAAAACAAAAGACTGCAGTCAGACGGCAGATTTGCGTTCATGGCGCCTTTTGTACCTCTTTCTTGTCAACAAGATCAACAAAGTTGGATGGGGTAGTTGAAGATTTTGAGCGCATCTGATTGCGATTACTTCAATGCCAACCACTGATGTCGGCGGCGATTGAAGGAATATGACATCTCTCACAATATGTGCGGTGCAAGCCATTATTTTGCGGTTCACCTTACGCGCCCCCCTCTTCCACTAGTACCGCCTTAATTTTTTTGCGTGTTAACGAAAAAAGATATACTCATTACAATTATTGCGTTATGTAGTATAAAAAAAGCTCTGTAAGATGAGCTAAGGTAATTTTTGGGAATTATTTTGAAAATTCGCTAGCCACTTCGCGTTAATCACAATCAAAGCACCACTTTCACATCAAAATTCTTTCGACACTAAGGTACACACCTTTCTCTGGCGTTGTAATGCGCCGATTTATTCGCACGTACGCATTTCTCGAGTTCATTTGATTTTTTTAATCATAACGATGTACAAGGATGTACAGTACTATGTTTGTAACGTTACGTTCGCCATCAAGTCAGAAATCGTAAATACCGAAACTGCGCGGCATGGAGTTAGCCAGTTAGCGTAGCTAACTTATGTATGTTGTATTGGTGTGAACTTTCACCGCCGTATGGATGCTTCAGAAGACCAATTAAAACTTATTAGGCACCGGAATCCTGAAATAACGGCTTCTTCGATTTATTTTATTTGTTTCTTAGTGGTTATCAATAAGGAAGCTTGTGTGTATTCTAGCAAAATGTTTGTTTCTACTGTTCAGGCACATACTTATTAATTTCGTAGCAAACAGCAAGCCAGATGCAAACTGGTTATTGTTAATGTTAGCGCCCTGCTTGCACCTTTCCGTTAACTGTTACGGCTTACAGATGCAGAACGTTCGACGGTAATCGATACCAGCTCCTTGCTGATGTACTCGTTATTGGTTTTCTAAGTACGTGGGCCGACACAAAACAGAAAATATTTCCCGCAATAAGCAAAAGTCAATACTTTAATGACAAAACAGGCTAATTTGTCGTTGCCATGGCGGGAGAATGAATTTGATACGGTATCCGTGTTACATTTAGTAGTACTTATTCTATCCAGGAAATCCGGGCAATATTAGCCTGCAGGCTGGCAGCTTGCACGATGTACAAGTACTATAGGGTGATTTCATGTACTGAATGGTCCGCAGCCGCAGTTAAGTACGTACTTATGTACTAACGTTAACAAGCGGCATCGATCTCGCTAGAGCAATCTCAAATCCGGCACGTACATGCCGGCTTCTTTAATTTCTTAAGGGTAAGGTGAAACAAAACCACGATTAGGCACGATTTTTCATGCATGCATCATCTTGGTTCAATTATAAGCACAAATATGATTTAATTTAGTATTACGATCAGCAGTAAAACAGTGACAGTTTAGCCTACATAATCCGAGAACTAGTAACATTGCGCCGCCTTGCGGGAAAACGTGGACATCTTTTGACCACTAAACTGTTCATACATACCGGAGCTAGATTTTTGCATCACGATGTTTTCCTGACCGCAGCTAACAGTCAGCTTTCAAATTACGTACTCGTCTGTGTAGTAATTATCGATATTTTGACTTACTTCGCTTCCATGAGTAATGCAAACAAAATAGACAATGCTGTTATTACCGGAGTTGCCGTTGCCGATGATTAACAGTACGAGTACATGTAATTTTACTGCGAGCAGGTGTAAATTAACATAGAAAGTAGAGTGTAGAAAATTTGTAGATGTTCCACTCTAACCTGCTAGCGGAGCGGACGTTCCGGTGTGACTGAACAAGCACCGGTTTAATAAATCGGTGCTGACCTAAAATTCATGCTTCTATATAATACCATTTTGCCGGTTCTTGTTATTCACAACTGTAGTTACTTACAATCTTTCCTTCAAAGTACGATCCACTGGAACAAGTGCACGCCATTGTAATGTACGTGTTGAAGTGTATATTGTCACACTTTGCAGGAATAGCTCTTGGTTTTTTGCTTTTTCTTCGAAATAAATACGGGAGTTTTCGTTAGAGGAGCAATGCATTCAAAAAATTACCAAAAACTCAATCGGAAAAGTGCACGAAAACGAACACCAATACATGTTAAGTCTATGGAGAAAGTAAATTGGAAAACTACACGTTTGCGACTTGGAAAACTACGTAAAAGTTTAACTCCTGCACGCCAAATCGGTACTTTTTAGAATGTGCTACGAATTAAAGTACTTCTACATGAATTAAGTAATAGCACCGTACTTGGTTATATGACTACTAAGTATCTATGCCAAGGACTACGGCCCCTCTCTTTTTGAGGCAAAGGATCTCAGCTTTTACTTCACCAATTTTGTTACTTTAAAGTACATCAAAAATCTCTAGCTGTAGCGGTGGATTCAAGACTGTTGACTTTTTGCCGAAATTACTTGTCCAGGTCCAGTGACCAATCGAAAGCTTGTCACCATGGACGCAGTGAGAAACGCAAACTATTCTAACACAACTTGACCAAGAACAGTAGAAATATCTGGGCTAATATTTACCCATAAGTAGGAGTACAATATAAAGTCCAAATGCATGTAACTTTACACGTTAGGCATCATCACGTTAGTCATCATTGCAAGTTATATACTGTATGAACAAAGAAGACAGTCCGTGTTTCGATAGGTAAAGTGTATCGCAATATTACTAAACACACGTACGGGTTTATTAATATTATGACAGTCTGTAAGCGACCGCAGGGCAACACATGCTTGAAATTGCATATATTTTAATAGTCATCGGGCAATATTCATTCGTGCGGGGCCTGTGCAAAACCTTATATAACAAAGTCAGTCATCCACGCAAAGGAAAATTTATGTACAGTATGCAGGCAGCCCGTACTATATATTTCGATAAAATTATGTACAGTGCATTAGAAACACGTACCCATTTAGTAATATTACAGTATATAAGCAACCGGACAGCACAACATTCTTCGGATTATTAATTTTCCCATAGTCGTCTCCCAATATTCATGGTTTCTATATATGATTCACCGTTACTACCAAAAAGGTAATTGGATACCGAAAACTTTGTTACTGTACAAGTATAAACGGTGCGGTAATGGTTGTACAGCTTGCTGTGGTTTTCAGCTGCGCATAGTGACTAAAGCGCTAATGTGAACCAACCTAGCTGATGGGCTTCAGACCAACTTAATAGACTACGCACGGTTGTGTTTTTCTTTGTACGATTGTACCGCTTTTTATACCACTCGAACGAGAATGAAATTTCCAACAAAACTGTCGGCTCAGAATGGTGACGACTGGCTCATATTTTCAAACTGCAGGCCAAAAACACGATTGAGTCGTATATGACGAGCAAATGTAAGTGGTCTCTCTGTTTTCTCTTAAATTTGTACTGTGGCTGCACGGCACATATGATACGAGTATATAGATAGGCGGTATACTCCAGCCAGCAGTCCAATTATTTTAGGCAGACAGGTCTTTTGTAATTACACTTAATTAACGTATACGCTAATTAACAAAGGGTGGAACAATCATGCATCGATGGACAGGCCAGTCCAGGAAATGTAGTACAACCGCAGTCAAGTTGATTTCAGCGAGACAGCAATTACACTTGAGCGTGGTAAAAACACGACTGCCCTTTGTCCGATGGTTATAGAGCAGGCAGTACAAACCGTAATCACACTAGTGTATTAATAAGATTACGTTATAAGGGCGGTATACAGATCAAACCGACCAATACGCTATTGTACACAGTACAGCTAGAATAGGTTAAATGGTCTGTACGCTATTCGTTTACAGTACAGTATGTCTGTACGCTATTGTACACAGTACATGGCCTGTACGCTATTGTACACAGTAGATTGTAGGCGGTATACAGATCAAACCGACCAATACGCTGTTGTACACAGTACATCCAGCACAGGTTAAATGGTCTGTACGCTATTGTACACAGTAGATGGTCTGTACGCTATTCGTACACACCATCAGACCAAACTGATTTGTACGTATATACAGTACAGTGCACAGACCATAATCCGCTATTCGTATACCCTACAGTGTATGGGGGCGGTACTCAGGCCAAACCGACCAATAGGAGAGCCCGCTATTGTTACTACCATCAACCGCTGTTGTTACTACTTCTCTTCTAACACGTAATTAGGTAATCTATTTCGCACCAAGATATCACACTTCCTTAATTGATTCCTTCCTTATTCAGCGAAAGCTGTCAAGTGATGTGCCAAAAAGGCCTAGCTCAGAATACCTGTAGAGGCGGCGTTAGGGTAAAGCTTGGTCCACGCTTGTCGCCTTCTTGGTGGCAGACTTCTGATATACGATCGAGCCTGAAATTTCAGGAAGTACTGATGGTATGGTTCAAGATTCAAGCTTACCCAGTAGCAAATTACAATAAATTTAATAGTAGTCAACAATTACAACAGATTCAAGCTTAAATTACGATAGCACTAACTCGATCGTTATGGATAGTGTCCAGATCTTCTGCGGAAGGAGTACCGATTGTGTTCAGTATGTGGTTGAGCTGGTCCAGATCTGTACAAGGCAGTCATGCTTCCAATGTGAAATGAATATGTGTATAATACGAGATAAATACAGATTGTAGATTTTTACTGATACAATCTTGAAGAATTTTCTCTACTGAATATCGTTTACAATGCTTTCCAGGAAAAATTGGGCGACTGGATATCATTTCCGCAAAAATGCATCCCACTGACCAGATGTCAACTAAAAAGCAAAATGACCGGCGCATTAACTAATGTAACGAAATAATCCATTCGAATCGGAAACAGAATTGGATGCCGACAAGTTGGGACAACCACATTAATTAATTTACGTACTCGCTTTGGTGTAACCTCGAGAATTCAACATCGTTTCCGGCGCTCTGTACCATCTGGCCCCAACATACTCTGTCAAAACGCCGCCACGCTCGAGTGTGGGATCCACCCGAGCCCAACCAAAATCACAAATCTGGGAAAAACACTCACATGTAGCTGCAGTTGTGTGCTGCGAGTTTGTTGCAGCCTGCAAATGTGGGTTGTAGCTTGTAAAGTTTTGCAGGAAAAATATAGCAAACATTTTGGTATTTACGAATTCCGGCTACACAGAAGCCAGTCAAACACAATACATATACATATACTCGTACTTTCCAAAATTAGATAATTACTATATATTATAGTTAGTAATTTTGCGCAAGTATTTACCTTCAGATCGCACGCTTTCACATTCAACAGAAGATTGCTCGGCTTCAAATCGCGGTGCAATACATTAGCCGAATGAATATATTTCAGCCCGCGCAGGGTCTGATATAAAAGAGCGGAAATGTAATCCTGCCGAAGACGGCCTGTTTTCAGTAATTTTTCCAGATCGGTCTCCATCAGTGTCTGAACAATGTACACTTCCTGCATCTGGTCCATCGTGGGACCGGGTATAATGTCTTTAATGTCGATGATGTTCTCATGTTTGAGACGGTTAAGAATTTTAATTTCCCGCAGTGTCCGCTGGCACTTGATCGGGTGTTCCAAGGTAGAAATCTTTTTTATTGCCACTCTGGCATTGTCCCGATCACGACTTAAGGGTGTCGACAGCGGAAACAACCATACCGTATGATCCTTCGCCGATGCAGTGCAAATTCGTGTAACGCGGTCCCACTGCGGCAAAGCGATAACCGAGTAAACCGACAAATGTAACAATCGCAGAAGTCGGGCATCATAGTTATAATAAATGCTTATTTTTCGTTTATGATCACGTCTCACCGTTAAAGGTTTGTCCGGCTGTAACCTGCCCAACAACACACACATTTATGAGGTAACCCACCAACTGATCAACTTAGAACTTCCAGCTCTGGAAGGCCAGAGAGCATTTTTGTTTGCTACAGAAACATTGTACAATATCGACAGAAGTATTATTCCCTACTCTATACAATAATAAAAACGTTAATTAACAGCGATAATCATGAGTTTACATTTCACAGTGTTTTCATAATTAAACTTCTCGTCGATTCCAGGCTGAAGCATTGCGCGCATGTACAATCGGACATTGCGCACAACTGCCATCACGTACCGCGCAATCGAAAGTAAAAGTGAGTCAGCTTTAAGGTTTTTCCAAGCGAAGTATCAAACTATATGTACATGCAAAAAACTTCAGAAATAATGTGAAAGCGTTTAATAACACGTGATCTTTTGTATGTACAGTATATATATAATCAGCATGCGTCTGACTGATGCGGGTCCATCTGTAATATTACTTTTTGTACCTGTAGTAGTGACGATCCTGCCGTTATTTGCGCGTCACAAAGCGGAAGTCCACCTCGGCTTGACAGGTACATCGCACCGTAGTTAGATTTTTCAGGTTTAGAATATGAAAATGTTTTAGGCTCGAGTGGATCCATGACGGTGCTCCCAATGACCACTCCGTTCTTTCTGTAAAGAGGTGTACATGTGTTATTTAGAACTTATTTGTAATCAATGGTTTTAACTCAATCACTATAAAACGAAGACGATTAAGATCGAATTTTCAATTTACAACATACCTCTCTGCATACAAAAAAACACCAGTGATGAATTTTTTTTCATGCATTACCAACCTAAAAATTAGCCAGACATTTTGTTTATCGGGAAGAACACACTCCTTATTAAATGGAAAGATAGAGGAAGTTGATCACTAAAAAACATGTGATCAGCGTTTACAGACTTACAGATATCAGAATGAAGCTTCAGTTCTGCTGTAACGGTACGTATCCCTTGTTATACGAGTACAGAAAAGATAACAACCCGTTTCCAACTGTCGCCGGCACGTCCAGCTTTCGCCGGACTGCTCAGGTAGTCATCTATGCGAACGGATAACTTGTCCGACGGCCGCTTTTGCCGTTAAATCGTCAAAACTGTCCGTCGTTGGTTTTTTTGCCCGCACAGCATTTTTCATATTGTGAAATGTGAGGTCCGTGCTCGAATCAGGATTTTTATCTGGACGGTTATACTGCCGCCTACAACCGTTTCAGACATGCCGTGCATTGTTGACAGTACGTCGGGTACGAGGACGACCAGTAGTTGTAAGCTACTAATATCTCTTTCATTTTGATTTTTCTAGGAAATCAGAATCCATTACTCCAACACACAGAGCCTTCTTAGCCGATTGTGTCATTTGTGTGTTACAGTCCATTGCGCCGCAGGTGCACACACATACATTACTTCCTGGAATTTGCATGCAGTTTCAGAAACGATCGAGGACAAGACGTTAAATAGATGAGAGAATTTAGAGGCTTTAAGGAGAAGTTTTTCTCAACTGTTCCCCAAGTTAATCAACTAACAAAAGGTACTAAGCGCGAGCAACCGTTAATAAAAATAAAAACTATAAAAAGTGGCAACCGCTCAAAATTGTAAATTCAGTATTAATATTAGTTTTCGTTTGATTCGCCGCAATCATAAAAGTGATAAGCATTAGCAAGGCATTAGTACTGATGGTGAGTGCATCCAGATTAAATGTATATGCAGCAGATTTAATTGGACGACTTTCTGTGGATGCGCCCCTAAGGCTTATAAAGGCGGCTGGAAAATTGCCTTATTATTATGCACCGGCCCCGTCGTCCTTGCTAAAAACAACCCCGTCGCCTCACAGAAGAAGGGGGGGGGGCGTAAGGGAAGAGCGACTTGTTACATCCAAATCAACTTAACTTCAGCACAACAGCAACTGAAATGTACTAAACACAAACGTGCAATCCCTATGCCACATCGTCAATCAGAGATGTTTTAGTTCTCCAATATCTGGATGTACAGTATGTCCAATGACACACCCTAATGGCATTTCTCGGCTGGACACTGGTCAAACAAAGTCGTCCAGCCGACTCCAGCCTTTCAACTACCTCCGCTGCGCTAACCGGAATTGCCTTTGCTATTTCTAATTTTGGGCGTAATTCATTAATTCAAGAAGCGACATACATTCGGCCCCCAGGAGAGCAGATCGACGCAACCATATATATTTGTCATCCGTAGCAATGCATGTGGTTGGCTGTACGGGGTGTGCAGAAAAGGGGGACCAGTTATTTCCTAACTGCAACCCCTCGACTATGCAAAAGAACGACAGAAAAGTTACCATACCCGAATCTTCCACTTTTACTAGAAATCGTTGAAGCTACCGTAGTTAGCAACGATCTCAGCGCAAAGCAACGTATTTAGCAACACCAAAAAGCCGATCCACAAAAAACAACATTTGGACCACAAAAATGTATAAAAGCTTAAAAGTTGAATAAAATAATGATATATTAACGTCAACAGCACGTTCACGTTGATCGTAAAAAATTACCGCGATTAAACATCGGTATAAAAAATTAAACATATGCCCCTGTAACCGATACTCTTACACAAAACTGATCAAACCAAAAAACTTTTTTTAAAAAAACCATGCACTACTCTTCGATGAGAACCTGAATAAAACGAAACACTCCAATCTGTTATAACAATCCCATTCTCCTTTTCAACGTGATCGTTTCATCCCAAATCATTTCCTTGAGCCGTTCTTTTGGCAGGTCATCCAGTTCCATTTCAAAGGTAAACGGCTCTTCCGCCACCGGTTCATCCATTGGATCGTAATACAGTTCCAAGTACGGATGCTTCAGTGCGTCTTCCACGGTGACACGCTTGCTGGGATTGAAAGCCAACATCTGTTCTAAAAGATCCAATGCTTTGGCATCCGCAGCGGGAAACAATCGCGCCCAGGCCTGCTTTGTTTTAATCGGAAGAGACTCCAGGTATCCTCGAGCCTTTACACAAAAAAATGGTATAGACTCAATTATTTTTATGGAATGACTCTATTTTCTACCTAAGTTTTCTACCAGCGAAGGGCACCGCAGCTGATAGCACTAAAAGGCCGAAGCGGGAAACTCAAGTTCCAAAATTTCGAGTGTTAAAAGGTTTTCACTAGTTTGCTTTTTATTTATTGTTCTGTTTTGTTTCACTGTTTAGTTTTTTATATATTTTACATTTCTAAAAACTACTTTCATTATTTTTAAGCATTTGAGTGCACGAACGACAAAAGTGTCGTGAACACAGAGTAGAGTACCTTCCCTTCGCTTCGGTCAAAAATATGATGATCTGTTATAACAGCGAAAAATAATTCAAATTTCTTCGCGTCAGAATTCGGTATAATAATATAACAACAGGCTAATAACACAGCGCTCACAATACTCAAACTATTATTACCATATGATATTATCAACATAAATGAATACGTAGAATACCGTGCAATATTCCAAAAGAAGCATTTCGTACTGGACGCTTGCCATTTTGCTAGTCTCATGTTCAATAACCATACCTTTTCATTGTAAATACTATGCAGGTCATCCTGGGAGGGTGATCCAAGAATATTCAATATGTGATTTAATTGATCCAGATCTGAAAACATAATAAAAATTAATGCGCATTCGCAGATTTAATGGATATTTGATAACCTACTACTTATTAAAAATGTATGCACATGCAATACTCTACCCTAGTACATTCTGACACAGACTCTTGTGGAATTTCTGTTAAATGTATCCGAAAGAAAAATCAACAATCGTGATCTAAATGTCAATTCAGTTACACTTGACTGACTTGAGTGATTTTACTGCAGGCTATGCAGCAGATCTTTAAAGGTAGATATTACACCATTGACACCGGTTGTAAATAGCTGTTGCACCCAAGATTCGTCATAATTCAAACAACTCACAATGTTTGCCAGGAAAAATTGGACGATTTGATAGCATCTCTGCCAAGATACACCCCACAGACCAGACATCGATGGACTTCGTATAACCTCGAGAATTCAACATTATTTCCGGCGCTCTGTACCAGCGCGTGGCAACATATTCGGTAAGAAATCCTCGATGATCATGATCCGGATCAGCAACTCTCGCCAGACCAAAATCGCAAATCTGAAAGGATAAAAATTCATTAAACTTGAACATAAAGGGGCACAGAGTGACCGAAAGTATGGAGTGCGCTTAATGTACAATGATCGTTCTTTCAAAGGCCATGGCGTATTGCAATTGGTGAAACCGTTAAACAATAAATTTCCGTATTGCAAAAGACCCATAATATTATGGTAAAATTGCAAACGCGGTAGATTTACTAGTATACTATTTGCAACTTGTTTGAGGAAACTGACAACACTCGTCTCTCTGATATTCACGGATTTCCTCACCTTGAGATCGCAATTGGTGTTAAGCAGCAAATTACTCGGTTTCAAATCACGATGAAGGACATTAGCGGAATGGATATATTTTAACCCTCTTAATATTTGATACAAGAAATAGCAGATGTGATCATTGCTCAGGCGCTGCGTCTTCAGCAACTTGTACATGTCGGTTTCCATCAGACACTGTACGATGTAAACATCCTTCATCTGCTCAATGGTGCTAGCTCGTAGCACATCCCGAATGTCAATTATATTTTCATGGCGAAAACGGCTCAGAATTTTTATTTCGCGCAGCGTTCGTTGGCAGTACGTCTGATGTTCAAAGGGGGAAATCTTCTTAATGGCCACCTTAGCATGCGTCTCCTTGTCGAACGCGGATACTACCATTCCATATGCCCCCTCTCCTATGTACTGCAGATTAGAATAACGAGGACCCACATCGAACTTCTGTCCGCGTACTTCTTCCACTTTAGATTCACCTACTGCATCGGAAACAAGCTGGGGTTCCACATCCATCTTATTATCAACTGGGGCCGACTCTGTCTCCATGTCAGAATAATGCCTTCAAACAGGACTTATATAGAATTTCCGATTCCGGCAGCGTATAGCCCGAGTGAGAAGCCTAGTGTACGAAATTTCCGATAAACCCAATGACAGTCTAAACGAATTTGCAAATGTTGCAGATAAGGCTGCAGAGCTCATACAAGAAGAACGCTGTCGTACACAGTCGAAGTGCAGTTACGTCCACAATATTATTAAACGGATCGGATAGAAAGAACACTGTGTTTATCTCATCAAACTTCCGATAATGCAGCCTGATAAATTCTATCATGAACGTACGACGCGGTACGTATGTTTGTATCAAAGCGGTTCAAAATTCGACGCTATGATTCCACAAGTATCAAGTGGCGACTAGAAAGACCCCAACTAAAAATAACTGTTGTCCTCTGATTAATCTTTAAAAATGCATGATCCACCATTCCAACGCGCTGTTCCAGGTTTTACATTGAATAATTTATAATAATGACATTCACAACAAGCTCAAGATGGCTGCAATGTAGTTTGGCCAAATGTCGATTATCGCCAGAGAATCTCGACGAAACAGTTTCTCACTTCTTCCAAGAACAAGTTACAATGGGCAACACTGTGTCACCTATCAAAGCTACTAACAGCCGCAAGTAGAATGTAAGTACTTAATACACAACGCAACTGCAAGCGACACTGAAAAAACAAGAACTTATTCAAGAATACTGTATACATACGGTATTAAACCAACTCTACACTTCAAAATTCCATACAAAAGTGTTTCCCAACAAGTATTATCAACAAAAATTGCAAAAATGGATCAATGCAGAGTTCAGGAGGTAGAGTGTGTGCAATCACAGTAAAATGGTAAAAATTTAAAACTGCTTAATTACTTACAAATAAACCATAACAGAATTTACTGTACTGTACTGTCACTATAGTACCGATATCCGTTTTATTTTTGGAGTTTGGACCCTGGATAACCCATCGGAGAAGTGGCAGGTGAGGAAATTTGCGGATTTTGTCGTATGTGTGCGTTCTCCGGAATGGTACGCAGAACTGGACAAAAATAGGCTGAAAAATTCAGTTTCCAAAGCACTGCACTCATCAGACAAAATACAGTACAGTCGGTACAGTACGTACTCGTACTGATAGAATCAGGCTCACATTTTAAGCACATCGATAACGGGCGTAAAACACCTTCCTGAATTTACCTACATTTGAATAATTGAATTCAGTTTTAAAAAAAATTACAGCGTGTGACCTTTATTAATCGCATACTTGAGCAAATTAATTAAAATATTTTCTTGTGGAGTGCAGAGTGCAGGGTCAAAAAGAGGGAGGAATTTTGAGAGGGAGGAATTTCTGCGTGGTCAAAAAGAGGGAGGAATTTCTGAAGCGAGGGAGGGAGGAATTTTGATATGGTAAAAAAGAGGGAGGAATTTTTTCAAAGTTCAAATGAAGTACTTAGGGACCTCGAACCCAGGTCTCCGAGGTCGCCACCGAGATTTTCTCATCAAGCGGGCTCGCTTCGCTCGCCCGCGTTTATAATTCAAGACATGTTGAGGGTTCGATGAACCGGAAGTACCTGTGACCTTTAGGTCGCCACGTGACCTTTGGGTCGCCACCGAATTTCATGGTGGTTCCTATATAGTTTGACAGGCTGATTCGAACTGAAGTACCAGGGGTCCTCGAAATGGGTCCCCAAGGTCGCCACCACGATATGTACCACATATGCGCATTTTGCTGTGCTGAGTCGGACTGAAGTGCTGAGGGTTCTCGGAACCGAGTCCCCCAAGTCACCGCCCATTATTTGCTTCGGACTTAGGCTTTTTGACATACGAGTACATACGAGTAACTCAACACATCTAAGGTATTTTATCATCTATATTGAACCATTCAGATGTGTTCATTTTTAGCTATTTGATAGTTTCATATGGGCCGAATTTGATGTTCTGGTGTTAGAAGATTCTGTTATCTATGCAGCTGTTAAGTTACTAGTTGTTTAGGTTTCCTAACATTTTAAACAATTTTAAAAAAATAAAAAAAGCGAAGTTTCTAGGGAATAAAATTTTTTGCATGTTTAGGTATTTATGTGCGTTTATGGGTAAAATTTTATTGTTTAAGAATTGAGGTTTTTAGATAATCAAATGCAAAATATTCACGAGTGGAAGTTCAGTTTTAGATGAGTTCACATACTGTAATCCGAAATCAGGACATCCGGTAACCGAAAAGTTGATATTTTTGTGAAAAGTTTAGAAATATTTAGAAATATTAAAAGATATCTACAGAAATATCAGAAAACTTAATTTCAGAATAATCAAAAATATATTCAGAAATGTGTTAAAAATAATTGTAGGTTCGAGGGACGCGGTTTCGAGGTCTCGAGCACATCAGTTCGACTCGGAAAAGCAAACAGTGCATATAAGTTGCATATCCTGATGGCGACTTCAGGGACCCGGTTTCGATAATCCCCGAGTACTTTAATTCGACTCAGAACATCACATTGTGCATATAAGGTACATGTCGTGAGGGCGACCTTGGGGACCCGGGTTCGAGGTGCCGGAGTACTTCAGTTCGACTCAGCCCTTCAAACTGTGTATACTAGTATAGGTCTCAGCAGCCCTAAGGGAAAGCAAGCGAGCGATATGTAGACATTTCTCGACGTTAATACACAGACAGCACCAAGGACGGCTCCCATATTACAGCTGTGTGTAGGGCAGTAGGAGCTCAAACACCTAGTATATTTTTTGCATATAATCGGCATCTAAACAATAGAAATGGCACACAAAGCAACGTGCAACAATAACAGGATATTATTTTTAAACCCGATAACAATGTATGATTATTCCTACCAACATTTTAGTGTAGTTTTGGTGTTGATGCAAGTAATGACTCGTCTCAAAATTATTTTTTTTAAGAGTATTAATTTCCCGTGGTACATAATAATATTGTCACAATATTTATCTGTAATACAAGTGCAAGCCTGTTACTTCGTGCGAAATTCTATTATTGCATCGATATGTTGTAGGTATACCGCCAGCATTAAATTCCTTGTTTTATTCGAAAATTAATTTTTATCAGTAAACATGAATATCTATTTTTTCTTAGTTTTTAGTTTAAGTTGTTCTCAATTAAACAAATTCAGTAGAAAATTACGGGTGATTTAGAATCAATATGCCACCCCAATATGGAGGCACGGTTTAAAAGAGATATTTCTTATTTACCGTGGTGGAGCAATGCTAAAGGTGGGGAAAATATTTGTAAAATTGTTAAAGATAATGTAGAATGATGCAGATATCATCATAATCATTTAATCAACCGATGGTAATCGTAATTATTGAAAATAATTAGAAATATCAAGAAATATTCAAAGTATTAAATTTTGCAAAAATATGTAGACATATTTAGAAAAATGTTTAATTTGTTAAAAATATTAAAAAAAATTTAGACATATTCTGAAATAATTAAAAATATTTGAAATATACTTAAAAATGTTCAGAACTATTTAGAAGAATATAGCAAGATCTGAAACTTTGTGAAATATTTTTAGAAATATTTTAGAAATATTTTGGGAATATCTTCAGAAATATTTTTAGAAATTTCTTTAGACAAATTTTTGGAAACATTTTTAGAATTTTTTAAGCAATGTTTTTAGAAATATTTTTGAAATATATCAAGAACCATAAATAAAAGTATTTGAAATCTTTAGAAATATACTTAGAAATATTTAGGAACATTTAAAAGAATTCATGAATACTTATAAGTACCTGAAATATTAAACAATTTATTTGAAAATATTTATAAAAATAAATAAAAATATTTAGAAGAATTTAGCAGTATTTAAGAATATTTGCAGAGAGTTTTGAATATTATTTAAAACATTTCTAAGAAGCATTCAGAAATATATATATAAACATAAGAAATCTGTATAAATATCTAGAATCATTAAAAGAAGTTAGCAATGTTTAGAAATATTGAGAAACGTTAATGAATATTTTAATAATAGTATTTTGTGGAAAAAATAAATATACATAAAGATATTAGAAATATTTAAAAACATTTAAAAGAAATCAGCAATATTTAGAAATATTCGTACACTTTAAACAAGTTTCTTTAGAATTCTAGTAAGCATTTTGAGATATTCAAAAATATTTAGAAATAATTATAAAATTTTTATAAATCTATTTGAAATATTTAGAAATACTTTCAGCAGTAGTTTGCAAGAATGGGGAATAATTAGGAAGATCTAGAAATTTTAAATATTTTTATAATTGCATAACTATTTTAATTATCTAATTTGTTTGAATATTTAATAACATTTCGAAATATTTTAAGAAATATTCAGAATAACAGAAGCACTTAAAAATAGCTAACTTATTTCGTATTTTTATAAATAATTTAAGGAAACCGTTATAGGCACCCCCTAAAACCCCCGTTTATTATAGGCACCCCTTTTCACACCCTGTTAATTATAGGCACCCTTTTTGAATTAAAAGTTATAATAATATTATGTGAAAGGAGTATAAGTCACATATTCCAAAAATTTATTTTATCATTTTAACAGACCATATACAACTATATATATATCTATATACAACAAAATTTGTATTCTTAATTAGTAATGCAGTTTTATTCGGATAATAGTACAGCAATTTTTCTGGCATCGAGTTAATCACAAGTACATCAGGCTTTACAGCCTATAATAGGACGGTTAGGTAAATCAGCCAGCCTAGAACGAATTAATATCGCGTCTTCTACTGTGACTAGAAGGTCATCTTTCGCGGTAATCAGCTCATTCACTGCCTTCCTTCCAAGCCGTTTAGGACACCGTCTGATTTTCTCAGCCTGTAACACTTCGGCCAACCATTTCCTTTGCGCTGAGGCTTTCGCGAATACAGTGCTCGCCGGCGATACTCCAGAGATCAGTTCAGCCATGTAGGAACACACCATCGGGCCGCACTGATTGGACCCCGGCAACTGAAGCTGGACAATCGGAAACACTGCGGTGACCGGATTCTGTTCGCCCCCGTACAGCATGGACAGCTGCAGTTGAACGTGCGGCGACAGCGGAGCATTCATACTGTTATACAAGCGAACTGTAAGGTAAGCTTCATCTTTCCCCTTGTCTTCCATTCTGTCCTTATTGCCCTTTTCTGAAGCTTTATCAGCGCTCGCTGTACTTGTCACTGGATTTTCTAGCGATTCCATGAAGTTATCAAGAATTTCTCGAAAACGGACTATTTCCGTTTCAAATTGCGCTGGCGAGAGTTCGGCCAGATTTGCTATCACCGGTTTGCATGCCCTTCTTGCGTCATCGTACCGTTGTCTGGGATTCATTGGTTTAATCTCGCATACGTCGTCGTCTTCGTACGCCTCTGAGTTTGTCAGCGCTCCCTTATATAACGGTTCGGAAAACTTTAGCTCGCGCGCATGGCGTGCTATGCATTCATCAACGGATACAATCGGCTCGCCTTTATGCTTGTGGACTGCCATCATGTGCCGGCAGATCAGTCCATATGAGCACGAGAAATCACAGTCGTATTCCAAAATTACTCTGCTGTTATCAGTAACCAATTCTTCAACTGCGAATTCTCTTTGTCTACCTTGACTGACAACGACAAAGATCCGCCCATAATTCGCTCTACTAAGTATTCAGATTTCTTCATGATCGACAATTGCTTGAAAAGCAAACGGTTGGCAAAATCACTCAACGACTTTCCAAGGCTGCTGAATAGGTTTTCATGTTCTGGTGCATGAACTTTTATGGAACTTGTGTCGTGTAGGTATTCAAGGTAATTTGAAGATTGCACAGATCCGCAGGAAAATTCGTAGAGTATCCGGATGCATTCTGCTAGATGCGGTCTTGTGCGCTTGGTAACTCGAATTGCTGCCTTCACTGCTCTGAAGAAAGCTTCCGCAAAATTGTTTGTGTTGTTTCCAACCAGCCGAAATCCACGCCGGTATGCCAGGCTCCACATGTGACGTGGCTCCACATGTGACGTGTGACACTGACCTTTTGTTCAAAGTAAGTTTTTTACGGTCATAGCAACTGCATAAAATGATAGAATAAATTTTTGGAATATGTGAATTATTTTCCTTTCACATAATACTATTATAACTTTTAATTCCAAAAAGGGTGCCTATAATAAACGGGGTGTGAAAAGGGGTGCCTATAATAAACGGGGGTTTTAGGGGGTGCCTATAAGGGTACCCATAATTTAAATGATTTATTCCTTTGAATATTTAATATATTCGAAAATATTCGGAAAATATTTTTAGAAATATCTAGAAATGTATTCAGAAATATTCAAAGTATTAAGAAGATTTTAAAACAATCAATTTATTTTTATAATTTAATAACTGATTACATTTTTCTAACTTAATTAAATATCTAATGTTTTTAAAAATGTTATGAAATATTTTTTTAATATTTAGAAAAATCATAGGAATATTTAGAAACATATAAATATGTACTGCAAAGCTTCAGCAATACATTTTGAAATACTTAACATAATTAATTAGCAATTTCTGGAAACATTCAGAAATTTTAGTTTTTAATAATATTTTTAAATAATTTTAAAGAAATTCTTAGAAATACTTTTAAATGCTTACAAAAATATTTTGGAATATTGACAAATAATAAGGAAGATTTAAAAATGTTTTATTTGTTTTTAAATTTTTTACGATATTGGTTGGACTTAAAAGTTTCACCGCATTAAACTGCACCAGAAAAGCATAAAATCCCGGTGGCGACCTCGGGGAACAGGAGACCTCGAACCCGGGTACTTCGGTTAGACTCGCCACATTAAACTGTACCAGAAAAGTGCAAAATCCCGGTGGCGACCTCGGGGACCCAGCGACCTCGACCCCGGGTTCTTGGGTTCCTCGATGCGATTCGACTCAGCGTGTCGAGTTGTGTAGGTTAGCAGCAAAAACTCAGTGGCGAACCCAGGAACCCGGGTTCGAGGTCTCCGTGTTACAGAGAACCTCAAATCCTACGTATAAAATGCAAGCTCGCTTCGCTCGCTTGCTTGATATTCAGAAGACTTTGGTTGCGTCCTCGGAGACCTGTGTTCGAGGTCCCTAAGTACTTTATTTGAACTTTGAAAAAATTCCTCCCTCTTTTTGACCATATCAAAATTCCTCCCTCCCTCGCTTCAGAAATTCCTTCCTCTTTTTGGCCACGCAGAAATTCCTCCCTCTCAAAATTCCTCCCTCTTTTTGACCCTGGCCGAGTGGGGCCAGAGTGCGGAGTGCGGCCAGAGTGCAGAAGCGAATTTGGGGTAAGAATGAGCGCAGTGCGAGGGCAGCCATTAATATTATTACGACTAATGGCTACGTATATATAACGTCGTATGACTCGTATTATATGCATAAAATTGATAAGACGGACTTGCAATAACGTAATAAAATGCCAATTAAAAATTAAAAATTAATTGTAACTGCAAGTGTCGGTACTTCCTTGTTGATTACAGAATTTTCAGATAAACTTGCTCTGTAGTCTCACTAGTCTGTACTGATTACGTTAGTGCTTATGGTTAGAGTAAGTACTGCTTATGGTTAGTGCGTACACATGTAAACGTTTTTTAAAAGAGGCACGTTCCAATTTTGTCGCACTCGGCCTTCCAATGCCATATTAAAGATCGTATATACAGATACGAAGACACCGATCGTTTGGATTCTTTGGAACGCGGGATTAGACTTTCCAGCATACCGTAATTACTTTTAATTGATTGAATGATAGGTATAGAACGATTGTGATTAAATTTGTGGAAAATTTTATGAAATTTTGTTTGAAAATACCTACTATGCCAGTGTTTCGACATTAAGGTAAGTTTCTATTGGTGCTGTGGTTAGTAGGGGCTTTGCGTTGCAACTTGTATGTCACATAAGTTAGCACCCGTCTATATAAGTAAGACTTCCGGCCGTCGAAATTGGTTTGTGCGTATGGCTTAAAACGAGCTGGTGCGGCACGCGTGTAGATGTGACCAGCTCGCTCATAAACACATAAGTATGACCTGACTGCCAGTCAATCCCAAAACTTGCAGCACGCTTCTTTTCGTTTGTCTCAACAGAACTTCCCAATCGATATATCAAAGATAGAGAATTAATTTTCAAACTTTTTATATAGTGAATTATGGTAAATCAAGAAGTTATGGCTGTTTTGCTCGTAAACAAAGCATAGGCCCGTGTAGAGGAGGCGTTGCTTGCATCCTATGCTAAGTCTATGAGAAACTAAAACAGCCATAACTTCTTCATTTGCCATAGATTTCCACTTGCTGTATACCAAAAAGTTTGAAAATTAATACTATCTTTGATATAATGATTTGGAAGTTCTGCTGAGAAATAAACGAAAGACGAGCGTTTGAAATTTCGAGATCCACTGGCAGTTCGATCAGTTTCGTGTATGTATGCATGCTAGGGGTGAGTTACATACATACGCGTAAGGCTCTTACGAGTATGCATTTTGGCACCGCCCTCACCCAAGCACAGATCTAATTTGCGCGGCAGCGAAAATCGCCGCATTGTGGGTTCATGGCGTAACTTCTATTGATGGGTCCTTAGTTGTGTAGCATACAAGTAGCAACGCAAAGCCCGGAGTGTATTCTAGAGTACAGTATCTGAAACACGTATTCACCGAAAATTTCAGTTCAGCGAGTAATAGATCTTTGAATACAAGTAGTCTATAGATAGTAATTACTATTAGTAATTACTGTAATGTTACGCTTTCTCCCGTTTCGGTTTTAGGTACTTATTGCTATAGGTTAATTCAACTTTTGCTGTACTTTTTTTGCTTTTCTTTAAAGAAAACTTCGCAGACACGCACAAACCTTGCACATTGAAAGTTATTGAATGAGGTATGAGGGCATCACAGAGAATGTACTTATTTAGCAAATAATCGCAAGATCACTAAATATTACCTTACAAGTTACAAGTAAGTAAGTCTTACAGTACTTCTAGTTCTACAAATAGTTTGAATGGCGAATGCGTTGCGATTGTTGTAGTGACTGCTGATGGAAAGGAATAGAATGTAGTACGGTACTTATCTAAAGAATAAAAGTTCTACCTTTAATAGTTTAATTCAAGTAAAACTGTAAAAGTATAAAGATATTCAGTTGGTAGTACTGGGTACCAACTACATATGCTGCACTAGTGACTAAATCAAGAAGAAAAAAGTTGTAACTGTAATACTGACATACTAAGTTCTAACAATAGTAAGTAAATGCTGATTGAGCACCAAACAAGCTGAAGCCACAGTCTTATGATTCTTCCTTCGTGCTGCCGTTTACGTATGCTTTTTTACGTATGGTTTTAACTATGGACGTAAAGATTTTAATCACTTATTAATTTATCTTATCCGATGGTGTTTAAGTCAGTATTACATCGTGCCGGTTAACTGCTCTTTCCTTTAAAGCTAAATCTAAGAAATCGTCTATGTAGCCTAGAAATAATTCTATAGTACAGTATAAGATTGGGAATCTTGTACAAACACGACGAACACATATTCGTGTAGTTTTGTGGGTTTGTTCAAGCTTATTCGGCAGCTTGCAAAATGCAAGTGCAGCCGATTCTGTAAACACAAACACGCGTAATTCACATGGATAACAGTAATTTGTTAATAATAATATAATAAGAATACATCTATTATTATACATGTAATAAAAATATTAATTATTATTATTAATAAAATAATAATAATAAAAACTTAAACAGCGACAGTAATCGTACATCCTTTCAGTTTCTATCAATAAATTATTATTCTGTGTATAAATTATTATTCTGTGTATAGATTGTATATGTGTGCTGTATAGAGAAATGACATGTGCAATAGGTATATTAATTATGGTGTGAACGGTATGTTTGCGTTAATTCCAGAATGTCTAAAGTAAGTGCTTCTTCTGCGGATACAAGTGGATCAGAAGAAAACGGAAGTCGCGGCACGGAGACTCGCAGCCCAGAATTGACGAGCGGCGGAGCTATGAAGCAAGCGAATACTGCCGAATTTCGAGGATTTTCGTATCGTTCGCGTGGTCATCCGCAACGTAAACGCGCCAAGAAGGATCCTAATGCTCCAGTCAAGCCTCTCTCAGCCTATTTGTTGTTCCTACTGGATAAGCAAGAAGAAATACGCCGGAATTCAAGAGATGTGCTGTCGGTAGCGGAAACTACTAAACGTGTTGGTCAGGCGTGGCGGACATTGTCGAGCGAAGACAGGAAGGTACATACATGTGCACTTGTTAGAAGCATGCGTTAAAAGTACGCCTCGAAAGGATATATTTTTCCGAGATCACCTACGAGTACTTCGGGAAAGTAAAGTTTCAGGTTGCGTAAAAGTGTTGGTTTTCTCATTTCTGCGTTCACATTTCTTGCGAAGATTTTGTTAAAGAAGCCACCCTTGGGCCACAGAGTTTGAAAAACTTTGCAAATCCGAAGATTTGCTGGGAAGTGCACGGTGTTTGTAATTTATAGAAAATATAGTACTGCTGAAGTAGTAAGAAGTTATATTTGCTTATTTTTCAACGCTTGAGTTTTTGCTTATAGACTGCCAAATCGGGGTTTGTAATTTTGCAGATATACGAGGAACAGGCTGACAAGGCGAAGCTACAACATGCCGCAGAAATGGAGGAGTACAAAAAGACGGATGATTACCGAAATTTTCTCGCCATCGCCGCCGACAGTAACTCTGAAACGGATGTTGCTCCACGAAAATCGGACAAGCGCAGCCGAGTGCAGCGTGATCGCGATACTCCGTCGACTGTGAATTCCTCCACCAGCAACCGTCGAGGGAAGAAACATGCCAGCGGTGATTCCGAATCGGTCGTAATCAGCCGTAAGCGCAAGACCGAAGAGGTGGACACCGGCATGGAAGATCTGTTGGGCATGCCGCCGGCTAAAGTGCATTCCGTTGCCGCGGGCTCTCTTCAGGAATTTCACATTCCAGTTTGGACGGATGAGTTCATGCAGTGGAATACTAAACGCGAACGTGAACTGAAACATGTCAAGAAAGCCGCAGACGAACTGGACATTGACATTTCTGGGCTGATCTCACAGAGCGAACAGACACAGCGTAATGCAGATAGTGTTAATGCTTTGAAATCGAAAGTCGACGATACGAAGAAAGCCAAGCGAGAAGCACTGAAGATCATTTTGGAGGGAATGAGCGGGATCGCTTTACCCAGTGGCCTGGAAATGGACAACACTAATGCCGAGGAATACATGACGGAGCTGGAGACTGTGGTTCGTAAGTCACCCGCTCGCCACTCTTCGCTGCTGATGAAGGTGATGGAACTGGCGAAGAAGCTGCAGCCGCTGGCCGTGTATGTCTAATGCGATTTATGTCGCTGTGAATAGATTTCTCAACTGTTGATAAGCCAAATTTGCGTAAAGTAAAGTGATTTGAATATTGGATTGAGTATAAGTGCAGATCTGTAGAATGTAAATTTTTGCTAGTTTCATTTTGCCTTGACAGGTTTCATACTCATCGCGATATTTACAGATGGTGGAATTACTTCGGTTAAACCCATTTCTTGACTCATTTTGCTTACATTAAGTTACAAAACTTTATTTTTCTTGGCTCTTTTACTTTACATGTTGAATTTGTATTCTTACATTTCTGTATACCTGAACTTACCATGGGAAAATTAAAAGAAAATTCGTGCTTCAGTAGTACCTTCCGCCAACACAAGCACAGAATGCAAAACTCAAAACTTTAAGGAAATGAATCATCAGAAAATTTATCGGACAGTAGGTGTGCTTGTCGACATTCGCCGTATCTTATTGCACTCATCTGACAGTTGTATTGTACGCGTTGCTTGTTGGTGATAACAAATAACTGATGATAACTGTTATTTTTTTTATTAAATTTAACAAAGTGCTGCACTTAGGAAAATACGTAGCTATAATTATAATTATTCACTAGAAAGAGCCTCGGCTTCACCTGTGCGTTTCTTGTGGTCCGTGGCCGGTCTATTCGAATGATTTCATTTTTACGAGTATAAGCATATGCACTACGGTATAAGTAAACGATTGCCTCTAATAAGAATCTGGTAAATATAAATATTATAGTTACAGATTATGATTAGTAAATATGCGGCGGTCTCATCACCGGTAAATTTCAGTATAACAATTTTAATTTAATCAATTCTACCAGACTCAGTTCCACCAGTCCATTCCACTCCTTCACATCCGGTCGACGATTCTGCGCCATCGGCGGTATTGTCAAAAAACAGAAGTCCTGGCTGTCCTGCCAACTGCCAAGTATCGCACGTGCTTACCCGTGAGCCGTGGGGCAGGCAGGTGGACCCGTTGGGTGGCTGTGCATACTGTGCAGTGTGCAGCTATGCTGTTAAAAATTTGATGAGACTACTCATACTGTACCCGATTTTCTTTTGAGGTTAAAAATTTTTAACAGCTATGCTGTTAAAATTTTTAATTTTTTAAATCAAATTTTTAATTTTTTAAATCAAATTTTTAACAGCTATGCTGTTAAAAATTTGATGAGACTACCCGAGACTACCCGATGAGACTACCCGAGACTAACTTTTTCGATTTCAGATGATGATATCTCGGCGTGGCAATAAGAACTAAATTAGTTTATAATTGAAACGTATTCATTTACAGCATCTCATATAAGGTATGTCGCTAACGGTAAGTCTGGCAATCTGTTCCTTGTCAATGGTTGTACAAGTGCCAGTGATAATTTTAGGTCTTCGACCGCCTCGGTTTGCCTTGAAACTTGAACCGCAAACTGCAAATACCCACAAGTCCTCAACAGAGCTACTCAGCTACGAGTGTTGATATAAGCCTTTAAGTTGATACAGGGTAACAGAAGGGAGACTTTACTGCGTCCGTGCATACAGAAGTCATTGCTGTTTGTGCTTCGGAAGTAGTCATCCTTACGAAATGTCATTATTGGCGGGAACAAGGAAGAAGCAAGTCATATCGCTCAACCCACAGGAAAAAGCTTATCATCTGGTATGTCTCCTTTTTATTGTGATCACTTTTTTTGGTTCTCCAGCGGCTGTGGATGAAAGATTTGACGATATTCTATCACAGACTGGCAGCAGTTTGGCTCGAAACTTATGCAGAAATATGGCTGGCAACCTGGCGATGGACTGGGTAGCGAACGGCAGGGCGACACCGACTATCTTCAACCCAAATTCAAAGATGATCAGAGAGGTACGCAAGTTTAGGGGGTCCCAGGTAGTCGCTTTCTTTTATTTAGGTTTTATTAGAAGCATCTCACATTAAACGAAGGAATTCTTAATTATATTCGTACTTGAGCGATATTTATTTCTTTTTCCTAATTTACCTATTCTTTTCAGATATTATTGAGACTAAGTACTGCTCATGAATGAAATAGCCTAGGTAGAATGTAGAAATTAAAACCTGATTTTAATATGACAGGTTTGGGCTGCAGCATTCAGCATGAAAACAACTGGCTGGCACACAATGACGATTTTAATGCAATTTTGGCCACTCTCAACAAGAAACCTGAAAACTCAGCGACAGGAATGACAGTCGGGAATGCTAAATTACCGACCACAATGCCTTTAGAAGAAAAATCAAAATCGACGAAAGGCCGCATTCAGTAAACGGATGCCGCGTTTTGCAATCACGTGTTATTTGCATTCCGCAAGATTTGATTTTTCAGTTATCACAAGTTTGCAAAGGGAAAGGATTTGAGTTGCCGTTCCAAAGAAGATATCTCTTCCATTTTCGGTGGACGAATTCCTTCAGCTGCTCCTACTCGGCAACAAAAGAGCGACGACATAAGCATCAGCGCAATCGAAGTAAACGCAAGACTTTTAACTTACCCTTATATGCAAAGCAATTTTTTTAAATTTTGAATTGCGCCCGCAGTCATTAAGAACGGATCCTTAGTTTAGAACTATTCGCTGATTGCGATGTTTTATATGAATTTCATAATTTGCTGTATTTGGCAATCGTCCATCTTTAGGTTATATCACCGGAGGTTTCATTTGTTACCGGATTGCATACCACAACGAGCTCGGATAACATTCAGGATTATTTCCAGAAGAAATTGAAACAAAAGAAGGAAAAGATGTCATCTCCGCTTGAACCAGAGCAAAAAGAACTTAATAACGATATTCCAACTAGGGTGAGTTCTGAACGAGTGCCGACATTTTTTATTGCTTACAGAGTACAGTTAGTGGGATTTTTTGCTACAAAATGGTGTCCATTTCCTATGGGACGCAATATGAGCCCTTGAGAACGCCTTTATTTGGTAGGATGTTTTGCATCATCAGAAAGATGACTATAATGGTATCGAAAGAATACCTGCTGAACCTCCAGTATCCGTTGAGTCCTGTCGAACGAAGAAGAAACGGAAGCGTGTTGAAACGGTTGTTGAATTGGTCCCACCGGAAATCGTGTGCGCAGACGACCAGGAGTTGGATGACGTCTACCATGTAGAAGACGCTGTTGAAGAATCCCAAAATTCTCCGGAAATGACAACGGTAGTATGTCTTTGTAAACATGGCCTTATTTTTAAATATTTGAATTCTCGATACTCTTTAGGCTGAAAGCGGTATCGATCAGTGTAGCTCAGTTAAGCTTACGGAGACTGAAGTGGTTACACAAACGGAGAAGGTTATCAAAAAGAAACGAAAAAGAGTGGAGGAAAATTCTGTTTTCGCCACCGAGATGAGCTCTGATTTTGCAGTCGTGGAGAAGATACTGCCTGAAATGCACTTTAGCAAGTCTGTGAAAGAACAAAATCCGGTAATCAGAAGCGAAAAGATCTCGCGTGACGTTGAAACAACTAATGAAGAGAAGAAAGAAACTACAACAGTCACTAGATCGTTTGTAAAAACATTTTATGGTTTATCGATGGAGAGTGTGCGCAATCATTTTCGACGTTTATCCGATGAACAAAAGGGTAACATTTTTCCGGGCTCGAATATATTTGAAATCGTGGGTTATGGCGATGAATTGCTGCATTAGAGTTTATCATTTCTACTTGCAGATAGTTTTGAGATCAAATAAAATCGCTTGGTCGTTAACGATCTCGACAAACCGCTGAGTAATAATTAACAAGCGTATAGACTGTACCGGCATATGATGTAAATTTTATTTCAAACCAAAAGAAATAGTCATTAAAAGAACATGACTATCTGGTACACTGGTCCCAAATAGCATGATATTCGAAAACCTCAACGACAGTATGATACCATCACAGACACCGTGCTCCAACATTCACGGATCGGCGGCATTTCATATTTCTAGGGCGGAAAGTCTCATTAATTTTATTTCACAGTATTTTTTAAGTACTCAATAAAAACCAGCGGAATTCTATCTAAATTTTCCACGGGTCTTGTTCTCGAATGCGAGATAAACTGTCTCCTCAGACGACTTAACTCCGGAGCGGATATCTTTTGGCCAAATGCAATTGGTTCAACGATGCCCGGTACAATAATTTTGTCTCCCGGTTGTCCATTAAGCTGAGAAGATAAAATGGCAGCCGTTATGTTCTGCGTAACCTTGTCGAGTTCGTGCAGGTAATTAACGGGTGCGAGTGGCTGTGATTGCGTGGACTGGTTTGGAGGGGGAGGTTGCCGGTTCAGAAGAGAGGCAAGGATATCATTAAAAGGCAAAACGTCCTCCGGAAGAACGGTAAACAATGGATTTTCCCAACGATTCTGACTATCAGGAGGTTCAAAGCGCATAACGAGTGCGTCATACCTGAAATGAACAGTTCGCCGGCATTAGACATCCTCCGCAAACTGCTAATTATCTGCCATACAATCGGAGCGAATTAAATACTGTAATAAAAATCTTCACACTCAAGGAAGCCAAAGTTTTAGCACAGATAACACAGAACTGTATTTCTCAAATTCCCGTAACTTACACTTCGGGCGAATACTGCTGGGCTATCGGCATACTAGAATTCCAACTTTTGGCTGTTTCAATGGGAGTATTGCACCAAATCTGCATATAAAATACTGATCACGCAGACGCTTCAAGTTATTCCAGGTTCCAACATAAACTGTAGTTATTGTACCATGCATTGAGGAGTTTTGGACGATTTGGCAATACACCAAATTTCGTAGCGGTATCCTTTAATATAGTTGAGAGCATCAACAATGACAACGGTTTCTTTAGAAATTGAACGCTGAATATCTGATTTTACAGCAGCTCGAAGATTTTTTTCTGCAGCAGAACCTGTTTAAAACGGATAATGATCATAGCTGCAAGTTCATAAAAAATAAGTAAGCCTTCAGTCACGCTAAAACACTCACTGCTGTACAACTCAGTTTTGGACAATCCTCCAAAATGAACACAATCCGATAAAACAATTACGGGAATTTTCGCAGTCTCCTCCAAATACCGCTGTAGCTCCCTCTCCCTGCTACTTTTTCCGGAAGCGGGAAGGCCGCACAAAATCACAAGAGGCATTATAGGGGCCAGTCAAATGAAGCTTTCGGTCACTCAGAGTTCAGAAAGCGCACGAAGATTGCTCTGGACTCTCGATTCCAATGTGCACGAAAGCGAACCTGATAACTGCGATCGCAATATGAAGGGTTCCGAGCTGTAGCGGCTATCTGTAGATGTCCTAGCGAAAGATCCGTCAACCGTGAAAGGTTCAATGATGCACGAGGGACAGGTGTAGAAATCAATAGAATAACGGTACCACTTACCAGTATCTCCAGTTACTGTATAATAAGATCATAAGAAATTTATGAATGTCTCTGTTCTCCTCCGAAAACTTCCGGTGCTTATCCAGTACCCTTTATAATAAGCGACCGCTCGCCCGCGGTGGTCACCGCTACAACACACTTTATGTATAATATTCAGAATAAATCAATATATCATTATATTCTTTTTTTTTAAATAAACAATATATGTATCCTGTATAGTAAAACAAATATTTCTGATTAGTTCACTCAATCAGCATCATTATCAGTTATATTGTAAGTTGTTATTACTGTAGTTTTCAGTTTTAATTGTGAGTTCTGTGGGCTTTCAGTTACTTCGACATAATGTACAGAGATATATAATACGACATGTATAGTTCTGCATAAAAATGTTTCTAACGTGAGGTACCGCTTGTTGGACGTATTGTCGGTATTGATGTTTGAGAGCTTCTTCCAATTAAGATTTCATTGGTTTATATAGAATATTTTATAACCTATTCACGGTCCAGATTGCTTTTAGAGTTTGCTTGTCATCATGCGAACTGTTCCGCGAGTCGCCATAAATTCCACAATGCGTACAGTGCCATTTCTGAGAAGTAGCAGATTCTTTTCGACGACAATTTATCCTTCGAAGGCGCCACGAATCGCGGTGGTAGGCAGCGGACCAGCAGGATTTTATAGCGCACAGTATGTTTTAAAGGTTGGTACCAAATGCGCGACAGCAGTATCTACATATGCAGTATGCGCCATAGCGTCCCGAGAGCCGAAAAAATGAGGAGATAAAGACTTTGCAAATTTAGCAAGTGATAACAGTAGGAAAAAAGTCGAACAACTGAAAGCTGTAAATTTATTTTAAAATTTGATGAATTCGAAATTTTTGTACTTTGCAGCACATTAATGGATCTTGTGTGGATATGTTTGAAAAATATCCAGTCCCATTTGGACTGGTACGCTTTGGTGTCGCTCCTGATCATCCGGAAGTGAAAGTAAGTTGTGCAGGCCTTTCAACAGGAACGTTCTTCTAACCTTTTAAATTGTCGTTATTGCACGAGCAGATAAAAATCTTCGCGAAATTCTGAGCTGGTTTTTTGTCTTGTGTGGAATTTATTTTTATTGATAAAAATACAATAAGGCCCACAAGGGCTTTACAGTGTTTTTATGTTTGATTAATAGTTAATCATTAATTTTACTGATTTATTTGCATTTTTGCAAGAGTGGATGCTACGGTTTCCCCGATCCTTGTTTACGTGTTCACGTAATTCTGTTTTCATGTTATGGAAATTTGTAGAATGTAATACACTCGTTTTCCACGACAGCCAAATGTCCAGAATTTCGTTTTTTCGGCGGTGTAACCATTGGGTCAACGCTAACGGTGGCGGAACTCCTCCAGCAATACCATGCTGTTGTTTTAGCCAGTGGTGCTTCCCGCGATCGTTTATTGGATATTCCCGGTGAGGATGGATTTGGTGTGTACTCGGCTCGGAATATTGTTGGCTGGTATAATGGGCTTCCAGACGATGCATCTTTTCAGCCCGATTTCTCCCATTCCTCAGCGGTCATCGTCGGTCAAGGAAATGTGGCGGTTGACGTTGCGAGAATATTGCTCACATCGCCGGATGCGCTGAGCAAAACTGATATTACGGAGTATGCATTGGAAGCGCTGCGTAGAAGTCGAGTCCGGAATATTTTTTTGGTAAAGCAGTAATAAATAAATAGTTACGTAGGTAAGGTAAATTTGAATAGTTTTCGAAATAGATACGTTTTTTGCGAGATTTGCGAGCTCGAAGCAAGTGATGTGTGCCCCTAAGTTTTTAAAAATCTCGAGTGAAGTACAGCACCAATATATAAAGTTTTACCTCGAATACTTCTACGGATGGAGTGTTTGCTTTAAAAATCGCGATATAAGGTTTGTTTGAATGTACTCTGCTACTGTGCACTGCACGGTAAATCGACGCTATTTTGAGACACGCATGCCGGTAAGTATGGAAAAAGCTAATATGAAAAAACAATAAAAATGCAGTAGAAGTATGCATTAATGTTTTATATAAGAAATTGTCTTACAATTAAAATAAAGTAGTCTATTAGAACTTGTGGAGAAATCGAGTTGAGTTGGTATTTATCGACGTGAGTAATTGTCTCCTTTTTTTCCAGGTTGGACGTAGGGGACCAGCACAGGTTGCGTTTACGATTAAGGAATTTCGTGAATTGACTAAACTACCGGATGTTAATATAATTCTGAATGAAGTTGACGTCGCTTTGATAAGAAATCATTTAAAAGAGTTTCCCAGACAGCGGAAGAGGTTAATGGAGTTGATGGTGAGCTGTGCCGGAAATGTTCCTTCAGACACTGGCAAAAATTGCTATCTGAAATTTCTTGCTAGTCCGAGAAAGATTGTTCGGAGTGATGACAGAATCGAAGCTGTGAATTTTTCTGTCAATCGACTAAGGGTGGGTAATTTTTGAACTTTCTGACTTGTGAGATCGGTTCCTGGAAGTGTCAGTTGTTTTTGTCAGTTTTACAAAAGAGCCAGGAACGGCGGTAACTCAATGTTTTTGATAGTCGGCTGCCCGGTTGCAATTGCGAGTTAAGTTTTCTATTTTGCTTTGTCATTAGGATCCCATGGATATTTCTTCCGGTGTGGTTTCCACAGATGACGTGGACATCATAAAGTGTGGCCTTGTAATTCGGAGTATTGGATACGAAGCAGTTCCGCTGTGTGGCAGTATTCCCTTCGACTCTGCAGAGTGCATCGTTCCTAACGATATGGGCAGAGTCGATCAGATGCCGGGGCTGTACTGTAGTGGATGGATTAAACGTGGCCCTGTTGGTGTTATCTTAACGACCATGAACGATGCATACGAGACGGTGGATACCTTGATGGAGGATATACAGTCTGGTCGCTTGAATTTGAGCGATAAGATCCGCGATCCCACTCAGATTTTGGAACTACTTCGTTCACGGCAGTGTGATCCAGTATCGTTTGAAGAATGGGAGAAAATTGATAGAGAGGAGGAAAGAATCGGTAAACTTAGCGGGAAACCAAGGGAGAAAATTGTGTCAGTACGAGCCATGCTGGGCATTGCAAAGGATATGAAGTTTGTGGAGAACGATGCCGCAAAAGGTAATGACAGCCATTGTGGAGTGCGATGTTGTCTTGAATAGTACTGTATTTGTAGATACCGTTGCTATTTGAAGAGTGAGACTTATTAAATCATCAACTTCCAACCTAAAGCGGTCGGTGATGATTCCATCGATTGACACTGCAAAAATGCTGGACCCCGGGTTTTAATTTTGTTGTTGGATTTTGGCTGTAATTTTTTTATCCATGCATCTCTTATGGCTTATCTCTACGCTTCAACTGTGTGATGTATCGGATGACTGTGAGCCTGACATCCGTTTTTGGTATCTTTCGCTGTAGCGGAATGAAGAAATACTCTGTACATGGTTTCGCGGAATAAAAGAAAATGCGATCGCAGTACTTACTTATATATTTCTGTGTGACCCATCTTTCGTAATATATCATTTACGAGAGCATTGCATAGGGGATAACTGTATGTACATTTTTCAAAAATATTAATGTTTTTAATTAATGTGTGTTCCACCCAGCATACAATATCTCACGCCTCGTGGTCGGCGTAGATCTTTTATCGAATACATATAATTATATGACATAATTAGTCAATCAAAAATGTTTCATTCGCATAACGTAGCCCTATATTTTGTTGTTTTATAATTAGATACATGCAATATAGTTACACTTACTCTAGTGCAGTTGTATTGTGAAATCATAATTCAAGCCACATTTCAAGTTGAGTAATTTGTAAGTCTTTGAACAATAACACAGTAAAGTTTTGCACAGTATAGTACCGTACTTATCTGGCACGGTAAAGTATTCCACACGAGCAAACTGCCGTAGATTATTTTTGTACTTTTTTGGTAATTTGTCTAATAGCATCTTTTGCATGGTCAACGTCATGTACATATGTTCAAGAGCCAAGACTATACAATGTTATGATTACGAAAGACCTATAATTATAAACTTGTAGCAATAAGCATTAAGTATTGGTAAGTGACACTGCTTGTGACGTATGCACGTAATATCAAAGCTGGCTCTAAAATCTGTAATATCAAAGCTGGCTCTAAAATCTAAATAACACAATTATTATAACTATGACTCTATGAGGCTAGGGATTCCGTTTTTAATTTAACAGTAACTCAGCCATCCGATAAAGTCGGCACTTTTAAATTTTAATCATCAGCGCATTTTGCGATTACGAAGTTTTCACTTGTGTCATGTGTGGTTGTTTTAAAGGTCACGCTATTGGCTAACAATAAGAAAGATTTCGCTGTAATTGTAGTACCAGTAAGCAAATTTTTTGTGCTAACTTTATTGTATATAAATGCTGAAAGAACGGGTTTCCTTGGAATGAGTCGCAGGTCCTGTCTAACAATTTGAAGTTTTGCAGTATCAGATTTATGGTTACAATAAGTTGATTGGTAAAAAATGGATACTTTATCGAGCCATATTATCATTTTTACAAAATTAACGCATTAATTGTCAAATTGTTCGAAAGATATGAGCCGATGCTGCATACTTACGAGTATGGGCAACAAAAATTTGCTGCGCTTATACTACCTGTAGTACTAATCACTTTTGCAGTTGAACTTGCAAGCTGCAACCATAAACGTATAATAATACAGTGTGTATTCATTTTTTAATAAAATTATTAATTATACAGCAATGACAAGTGTGCATTACCATAGCACAGAAGTCTAAAGAGGCTACAGTTTACAACTACTAGGGAAGTCTTTTTATTGTCAAAATATTATATGTGACTGCAAGAGAAGTGCTTAATATGTACCTTTCTGATTTTAATTTATCGACTGATGATTGAGCAGATTCACCGATGCATATCCGAAAAACTTCAAAATCGACAGCTATATAAGTAAGTACGTATTTTTAATAAGTAGATACAGCGCTTTTCACTGGTCTTATCGGCACGTCCCACAGTTAACGATTATTTTGCAGTTCGATTGTTGATTTCATACTTCAGACTCCGATTCGCTGCTGAGAGATCTGACTATAGTGCGTGACAGCCCAGGTCTAAAACACCATTTAAAAGTTCACGCCCAAACTTTTTCAAGCGTCTCACCAGACTTTAGATCGATATGTTTGACAGTTGTCTTTCCGGCGTCACTCAGGGACTTCCCTGTTGAAAAATCCGAAAACGTTGTTATTTTGTCTACAGAGATTCAGCCTAAAACCTTATGTACTGCTCTTTGTTCGTGTTTTTACTGAAATCGATTAAGTTTGTTTTGCGACGTCGGCTCTTGCGCTCTCAACGATGAGAGCGCAGTGTTTCATGCTGAAGCGAGCATTTGCCACATCGAACCTCCATCGTTCTGATCGTGCCATAATCCTGGTTTATTGCACATTTGGCCTGTGAGCTTCTTGATTCTCTTTCCGCCTTGCTAGATTGCATTTTCTCTTTCCTGCAGCCTATCGTAGATTTTGAAACCATATTGCAGAGCGTTTATGCAGCCTTTGAGCAATTTATTGCCTCCTGCTCATGCAAGGTACACCAAGCAAAATTTATTTAAGTATTTACTAATTTAAATATTTTGTTTTATCTGTTTTACTTTGAATTTGGTTAGTCTTGGTTGTTCATTTTAAAATGAAGTACATCGTTGCGTGCATTACTTACTTACATGAATAACTAGCATGCAATGAGATTATAACTTATTACGCTAAGTTGGTGACATATACAGATTTATTTTGCTTCTAAAATTATATTAAATAAAAAGAGGACGTGCTAAATTCTAATACTTACTTGCCATAATGATAAGGCTTAAGTTCATTTGCTATATCGTACTTACGTTAATGATCAGTTCAGGAACATTGTTAAAGTAAATATTGAACGGTAAAGCAATGGGCACATTTTCCTGTTATTGGCATTTTTTCAGGCTGTTCTATTTTAAGCTAGAATATTATCATGAATATGACAGATATTTATATTTTTAAAATGTGACAGATAACTTATTAGTCACTCAAGGATTACTAATTTACTACTACTACTGTGCGTGCTTGTTCAGCGCGCGTGATTGTTTTACCATTTTTTATAAAACATTATTGAAGAAATTTCATAAAGCGGAATTATCAATATTTATTAAACTTATAAAGCACGTTTTGAGGACGTTGATCAAAATATCTTAAAATTAATGATGTTACTACTGTTATTATTGGCGTCAAGATTCAAAAGCTTTAGGTTCTAGAATTGTTACTACTTATAATTAGGCTGAATTAGCTGCTACATCGTATTATGCAATATGCAGCACTCTTTTTGGGTTTATGTAGATTCGCTGCCTACTTTAAACGCATTAAATATGAAGTCTTCATATTTTCAAGGTCGTCCATCTACAGATTGCATACTTGTTCTTGGACGCATGAATTCAGACGCCTTGCTCATGCAGTCCTAACAATACTACCTTCTTTGTATTGGTTTTATGCTATTGTAATAAAAGCGGTGACATTGATTGTGAATCTCATGTATTTCCAGCGAGAGTATTTTTACTGCTTGTGATAATTACTGATGATTAGTTATTATGAGTATCTTTTCATACTTTTAAGCATAAGAAATAGATAAATAATAGTAAATTATAAAGGTATTCTTAGTGGGCTGTGTACGTGGTTGAAAACTTCCAGTTTTTTAACTTTATTTGCAATAAGTACTTACAAAGCGAGCTTCGCTCAGCAGATGCAATCAAAATGCTTCAGATTTGTTCCACAGTTAATGTTTGTGCAAATATTGTTCGTACGAGTAATAATAACTAACTTGTAAGTGCGTGTGGGATTTTAAATTATATAGGTTACCAGCTGAAGCATGCGATGTGAATAAAAGAAAAGATTAGTTCGGACTCTTGATATGGCTGCGCATTTTCTGAAACGTCAAGTTAACCATTTGGGATATTCCGGAAGTGCTATAATCTACTGGCATGAAGCACAAGGATGTCCTCCATCGGTTAAAGGTATGGATGCGTGTTCGCATTACGACTTATAAATTTATAATTAGTAATATCCCAATTACGAAGGTGTTGTTTCTGTTATTCTGTAAACTGCAAAATTATTCATTTAAAATTCCGATAATTTTTTCTGTACACCGCCACATTTCTCTTGCATATGAATGTAGTACAACTGCTCAATGTGTTTTGAATTAGTTTTAGAAATAGGATGCCAGAAAATGCCGAAAGCGTGGCCTAAATTTTCCTGAAAGGTTTTCAGTGCCAACAGTACTTATTATCTGTTTTCTTGAATTGTTGCGTATAATTGTAAGAAAAGCAGTCACGATAACCCGGCTTGCAGATGCATGATATAATACTGGTGTTAGGAACAGGATTCAAAGTTTTGAACAGATACCGTTGACTGTACGAGAGGTTAGATCGTTAAATGTGGGCAGTCTCTAAAATTGACAGTGTATCTTTTCAGAATTACCTTTGCGTTCTGTCAAAACACTTCTCGACCACGGAAATAAATCTATCGCCTTTGGGCATTTTTTTAATGCAAAAGTTGTGCAGATTCTAATCGCGTGATATACCGCAGATCATTGATAAAATGGTAGATTTACGTCTTTAAATTGTGGCTCTGAATTTTTGATGAATTTGTACTTTTTATGAATAAAAGTTTTTTGAAAAATTATCTTTCTGTGCAACAAATTTTACCGTAGCTCGGCGATGTACAGTATTAGAAATGTTTTTTTGGTAGCTTCGACCATAATGCTTCTATGTGAGAAGGCTCTGCATAACTGGAAACAATTAAGTAACGGCATTTAACTTAACATTTTTTTGAAGGACTTCAGATATAAAGTCGTCACCTCTTATCTGATTATTTCACTAATTTTGCATTACTTTATGAATTTATAGCGTGGTTTCTTTGCTTTTAGCCTTGCCACTTCATGACATTGAATCCTTGGAGCCCGGAAATAGGATTTCAGAAAAAACGTTATGCAATGCACGATACAAAGACCAAATATATAAATGTGTGGTGCTCTGGATCGAAGAAGGTATGAGCGGCTGGATTGGTCGTTTGTCTAGATTGTCTTTAAATTCCCGTTTTTGCCGCACTTATTTTCATTGAATTTGTTAGTATGAAAGGAAATTTGAGCAAATTGTGAGCATATCTGAAACATTAATTTTAGAGGCAGGCTTTTCTAAGGAATATACGAGTAATTCTTCTTCGGCACAAGACCACGATTAAAACATCATTCATACACATCATTCATACAGATTTCTGCAGGATGCCGTGTCATACCTTAATGCTTACTGAAAACGGCCAGTATTTTACGAGTAAACTGTTGTAGTACTGGATACTGCATATTGAAGTTAAGAAAATGTTAATGTGTTGACGCTATATTTGTAAACGAACACGACAAAGGGTTTCCAGCAGAAAGTGTGCGGTTTTTATCGGTACATATTATTCTGGGTGCATTACCGCACTGTAGATAGTCCTTTCGTGTAATTTTCGCTGATTTGCAAATTTATCGATTTATTGGAAGTATTTTGTCGGAACAGAGCTTTTTTCGCTGATATGAGCAAATTTGGAAGCTGAATTGTTTAATGCATGCTGCTGATAAAATGTTTGGTTTTACTTCTCAGATAAAAGCCCGGACGAATTGACCGTGGCGCGCTTGCTACCGTCATCGAATGAGCGGATTTTCGAGGAGAAGGGAATGCGATGGGCTCGAGAATTGCAGTACAATGGATTAGCAAAAGGAGTAGGTTGATATATTGAGTCTATTTGACCTTTAAAAAAAGGGGAAATAATTTTTTAAAATGGTTAATGCTTGTTCACATTCTGTGTTTTGCACCAGAATGTGAAATAAATCGTTTGGCCTGAAACAGGTAGTAAATAATTAATTAAAATACTGTTTAGCGATCGTGTGAAATAACGCTTTTGCCAATTAAGTCAGTCTACACTCAACATTTTTTATATTTCCTTTCTGTAAATTCTGTTAATCGAGCCGAGTTTTCTGCATGTGGCTGCTGATGGACAAATGAGACATGTTAGCGGACGCTGATCACCACTGAATTGTTTGTCTGAAACATGAGACTGGCTAGTCAATTTGTTTGATTTCTTCTCCGGTGTGGTTGAGAATTAATCACCATCCCTACTGGGCCAGCATGTAACAGATTTATTGATCCGTTGATTTGAATATTAGGCTCCACGTAGTCAGCTTTACGCAAGCTTTAAATAGCAGCTATTTTCATACTGGTAGACGACTTTTCAAAACTACTTTGTCAACATGTTACTGTGCCGTTACCGTTTTGATTTGAATGATTCTTTCGTAGCGATCGGAATTGATTGGGGTTAAAGCGGAGCTGGTGGAAGGACCGGATGCGCGGGAGCAGGTTAGAATTGAGCTTGTTGACTTGTACTTCCGTATGCAGAGATAGATTGAGATTTTTTTACACAGTCGATCTCTCAGAATCAAGCAGAACGAAACATGAGGAATGGGGATGAAATCGAGTGCGAAGACGATCAAGTAAGATATTGTATAATAACGAATACACGAAAACTTTTTTCCTGTAACTTTAGTCGATTTTGTAATCATAGAATTTGTTTTTTGTTTGTGTCAGCAGAGGAATATAACGAGGTATTTACTACGCCTTCAACTATGGTCTTTCTGGCTGTTTCAAAAATGAAAAGTGAAATCGAAGTAGTACACAAAACTTTGATAAGATAGATGGCTTGTATTTGTAGAAAAGGTACAGTGGCGAGCTGGAATTGAATTTTAATGGAATCGACCACGATGAACCGGTTGATCATGATGCCAACAGCCCGGCATATGAATCCTCCGCCGCTTCAGCTTCCAGCAGCACATACACGTCGCATGCACGGGCTCACATTTCGAATTCCATCAATGATATGGGGATAAAAATGCAGAAGCAGGGGCGAAAGCAGAAGATTCCCACGAAAGCCTGTTCTATGGTGCAAATGATGCCCTCTGTTCCCCGTATGAACATTCCTTCTTCCATTCGAAGCCAGAGCCCGATGATGGTAACATTTTCTTTGCTTAGCATTTATGTAGCAGAATTTTTTTAGTTTTGGGTTATGCGTGTGGGTGCTTCGAAATTTTCCTCCACTGACTTGCACTGTTGCGGAACCACTATTTTGCACTGTTGTAGGCTTATACTGACTACTTTACTTTAATCCTTTAGCTTTCCTTAATACCTAAATAATTTTTAATGAGTGTTAATATGGTGTTGAACAGGATGATCTCGATGATGACATGGACGACTTTGATGATATGCCATCGCTGACGGCAGCTGATACAACATCTCTGGCTCTCTCAAGCGACGGTCTCGTGGTAAATACGGTGAATATACTGCATAACGTTTTTTTGCAGATTATGAAAGTTTCAGAAACGAATGTTATTGGAGACTACTTGGACGAAAGCACTGCGATGCGCTATGCGTGAACTTTTCACGGAAGATGAGCTGGCCACTTCATTGCCGCATCAGTCAAAAAGCGGCATGAATGTTCTTGATCCGCATCGTTTAGCTGTTGCGAAAGGTGATTCCACCTCAGTTTATATAAATCCTGTTTTCCGAATTCTGACAACCGGTTATTGGAGACTTGTAATAGTGGATTAAAATCTTGAGTACTAATTCGATATTATACTGACGCTTTTTAAAATATTGCTTTTTATACTAGCACTGTTCGCTTCTGTTTTTTTTTGTGCTGAAAGTTTTAATAATGTCGTCACTTGAATAGTAGCAGTATGGTACTGTTCTAGATATAAATATTGTAGCTTTGTTCGGAAAGATTGTAGATGGACTTGCTACTGTTTTAGATTTGTTAGCCAAATACTGCTCTTCCAAAGACGTTCCACAGCCTTCGCGACGGCACGTTTCTCAAGCGCTTCACAATTGCCTGATTAGCAGCAGGACAAGTAAATTCCGGATGAAGAAGTTCTCCCATGGACCTAAATTCAACTTTAACCATTCCGGTATGCCGCAGAAAGTTGCCAAGTTCCGCGATATGGATTTGCCGCGGCAGCTAAATTAATGGATCTGATTGTAAAATTGTATGCCGGTTTCACGATTTGAATTATATGCCGGTTTCACTGCCGGTGGTTGCAAATACATATTTAAGTTTTTCTCATAAGAGGGAATCTCTTTTTTGTTTGTGTGCACTTTTTTAAGATCTTAAGTCTGAAGTGTGATCTGTTTTTCGTCACTTCGATTCCTCGACGGTCTTGATCTAGAATTTTAAATTCCATAGTCGGTTAGCCTATGTATAGTACTGAAGTTCCTGAGCTGGTGCCAGGTGGCATTGATTACTATATTTTAGTTATGCGTTCGGCCGTGCTGTGCCTGGTGGACTTGGTACGCGTCAGTATCCCGTTCTACCAGGAATTTTCAAAGAATAAATCTACCTGCGAAAAAGAATTCTCCAAATTAAAAAAAAAGTATTTCAAAAGAATAGAAGTATGACAGTAAGTATTGCCGTATTGGTCGTAAGATGGAAGATTGGGGGTACAAATAGGTCTTAATACAGTAAGAACTTAATACAAAATCGCATGGTTTGCCGAAATGCTTCGAGCAAAAAGAGAACTTCCGCCGCTTACTTCATTTGCCTACAAATCCACCAGTGCCACCACTCACAGTATTTTGAAAGGTGTTTACACTCACTTACAAGTTAGTTATTTTCAGCAACAGTAATTGATAATTGGGCAAGAGACTCAAGACGACAAACACTTCACGTACAGATACAAGTACAGTCAGTACTCGTACTTTTATTAAAGCAAACTTTTTTTATGATATCAACGTTCATTTCTGTGCTAACACTAACAGTAAGTACTGAAAATGTGGAATACAAAGTACGTAAAGGTTCAATAATACTGATTTAGCAATTACAAAAATTTTGTCTTAAAATTTTTCCCTTGACCAGTGAGCGAATTAGCACGCCCGTTGCGTAAACATCCGCCTCGGCCGGCCTGACGAGGCACCCCTCTGTAACTTTGCAGAGCACTAACAACTGCAAGCTCGAGTCGCTGTGATTTGTGATTTTTTTTCAAGTCGTTGTGATTTGTGACAGTAGTGGGCTAGTTGCATTTTCAGTTTAAAAAAATTCGAATCTCGGATGAGCGAGTCTGATCGTACAGTTTTTCTGTTTTTGCACTCCCTCTTCTGTCTTCACAAGTCCGTTTTATTTCGCGTCGCTCTTCTAATAATTTCAAAGTTAATCAAAATGCTAGCACGAACTACGATTAGGATTGTAGCTTGCTTTTTTGTTTGATGTTGAGTTTGAACTGTGTTTCAGCATTCTGGTTCTCACAAATTCGTAATTACGACTTATGAGTATTGAACGAGTCACCGTGTTGATGAACGTTTTTCTGATTCGTTTATTTTTTACAAACCTTACTGGCTATCTGGCAGTTTGCGCATTAGCGATTAAGTTCTTGGCTGCAACATGAGGTAAGAGCAAAGATTGTGACACTTACGGGCTTACTGCAGTGCTGCCAGCGAGTTCGAAGCGCGGATGCTTTGTTCCGCATGGTCTGACTGACTCTGACATGATATATTCCAGTGTGACAACAGTAAACAGCTCTGGTAATGGTTCCCCCGCGGATACCACCTTCCCCTGTCCGGCCTGCTTAATAAAATACTGCGATGATCGTAAGGCGGGAATTCGTGCCGGTGTTGAGTTGATCGAATGTGTCCATCTCATTGCCACTCGTCACACTCCGCAGGCGAAGGTGGACTGGCGCTGGACGCAGGACGATCTGGATAACAGCACGTTTTCTGCGCGGCTGTATTTCGTGGGCGCCTGCGCTGGCTGTTTGGAGGATTATGTGAAACTGAAGGAATTTATAAGCAAATTGTCGGATCGCATGCTGGAGTTCTTCCATACGTTGCCCTCCATTTACAGCCATTTCGCTGGCGCGGTCAACGGACAGCCGCCCGAACCAACACGGGCCGCACCGAACAGCACTGCGCCATTACGTAATGGATTTGCGAATCACGTCCCCGAAACTCACAACGATCCATCGGTAACCGTACATGTGAATGTTTCCGATTTGCTATAACTGAAGTAATACTACTTGTCTGCCTGTTTTATTTTATCAAGTAATGATTAGGCAATCATAGTTTGATTATTGGTAAACAAGGCACAGTCTAACGGTGTGTGCAATTATCTTTGATTGATAAAGTAAAAATTAAAGCAGGCGAATGCTGCACCGTTTGCGCCAACCATTGTCCAGCCGCATTCCACCGGTACTGTGCCTGCGCATATTCCATCCAGCAGTAGCAGCCGGACCATGGAGCCGATTGCGCCAAGCAAGAGCAACATAAAAAATTCTAACAGCATTTCGGGAATGCACAGCAGGAACACTGTTTTACATCCGGTAAGAAGTGAAGTACTGTCCACTACTGCGCCACAAGTTCAGTGTTAAATAATGAATATACCTTGACTTGCCGGTTTTGTAGCAGTCAACTGCAACTGTGGCAACGATGTCCTCTCATGATTTTGGTCGGATTTGCAGTGAGCGTGCTTCTGAGTTGCTAATCAAAACGGAGAATATTGAGGATTATGGATCCACTTCCCCGACAACATCGCATAAGCGCAAAACGGCCACCGAGGGCACTAGTATTATGAGTGCGAAACGGTGCGATTTTGAATTCTATTTTTGTAGAGCTGCTAGGCTGGATCATGATTCTTTTTAGTGTTTGCCAGAAAGTGACCGATCCAAATAGGGGTCCGAGGCGGCCTACGACCAGATCTCAATCGGTTGCTCCGGCGAGCGCACCAGAGCCGGCAAAACAAAAGGTACCGCCGATTGATATAGGTCGCGTGTTACTTATTTGTAACTCGAAATGCTCCATAAAAATTTAAATTCTGACGCAATAATTAGAGCTGCATACGATCTGAAGCGGTACTGGTGATCGATATGCACAAAAGTTTCAATGCTCTTTAAAGGTATGATACGAGTACATGTAGAATGATTACCGTTTTGTTAAATGGGTTTACGATTAATACTTGGTGAGATTTCGATTTTTTTTCGAAGGCGATAGAATAGTCACATTAATAAATTGCTTGTCCATGACATTTGTCTTTTCTCATTTGAATTTTTGCTCATGGTTTCATTGTTATTGTCATGTGTTGTACGTGAGGTAATATTAACTTTAAATGTTAAATGGCATTGTATGATGTATTCCGCAGCAGGTGGCTCCTCGGCGATCAAAACCCACAGCCACTCGTACTTCCGGTTCGGGTAATTCTGCTAATGAGGAAACCTGGCGACTCAAGGACGTAGAGGTACAGGTGGTGCCTATCATAACTCACAAGTCAGAAAAATTTTTGCTATCGTACGCATTTGACACAATCGCTACTTGTGGTCCCCTCGACCCATTTTCGCCTGTTTATGGCTTAGTAACTTGCCGCAGTAGTACAGTTATGTAGCATGTGCTAAGGAATAGACTTCTTGTTTGTACATAAAATGTTTGTTTTTAGACTCTCATATTCAGTGAACCGACAGCAGACGCGATGGTGCGAAAAGGATTGGAAGAAATGTTTTTCAAGGAAGAACTGCAGTCAGCATCCCAGAAACTGCGCGCCTCTTCGACAGCCCCCAACAGCAGCAGCTGTAACGGAATTCTCGATGAAATCAAGTTGCATCATTTAATAGGTTCGGGTGGTCTTGTTGTTAAGTGCGCAAAAATTTAGTGTTGAATAAGATCGAATTCTTTCAGGATTAATAATGAAAGCATTCAACGGAGATTTTTTTCCAAAGCAGAACAGTACCGAAATACGCTCAGCAATCATGTCTCAGTTGTCAACCTTTCCACCTGAAATCTGATGTTAAAGATCCCACATGCATCCGTATATCCTCTGTTCGATTTATGAGCCTTTTTGTACGATAAGTTACAGTTTTAACTTGGAATCTGTAAATAGCTTGGCTAGAAAGATACCTGCAAATGTTGAAGTACGGTATATTGTTCGACGGATTTGGTTTGACACCTTCATACTTTCAAATTTTACGTAGCAGTAATGGCGCAATGTGGTACGTGGCCGTACATGTAGTTATGCATGCACTTTTGCATGTATTTTTTCTTTATATTGTCATGTTTTTCTGTAGTGTATTAGTTTGCAATTTGCTCGCTGTATGTCACTGTTGACCTCGGATTAGATTTTAGAGCTACCCTGAAATTTATATGAAAGAGCAAGAGGTTTGGCTGCAGGACGCATATACTGCACAGTATGCACTCAGACTTTGTTACTTATGTTTTCAGATAACGTAATCATAATTTCCTTGAAGACTTACAATTGATGTAACGTAATACTCATTTTGATATGCTGGAACTGCATTAAAGTCCGCGCTCCCAGCCAAATGCAATAGTCGTTTCTGTCTTCATTTGAGGGTCTGCATGTACACCGGCTCGAATTCTATAGTAACGTGACTACGAGTAGAACGATCTGCAATCAGAATATTTGCGGTCCTTTCTATCGTGCAGTAAGTACTTGTAGGTGTAGGCTATGTGGTGGCAACAGTAGCATTGCTGGTACGTTACAAATTGTGCACAGATTGTACATTGGGACTCTGGTATATTTTGTTAAGCGTTTTAAAATGCAGTTCGAGATAGAACCTGCGTACTATACCCAGTGTATTGTATTGTACTTACCTATAGCTACGTACTGCACCTGTTTTCCGGCAGCGTCTTTTCTTATGCCGTAATGGTGAAGGTTTCAATGATTTTTACACTTAAGAGTTTGATGTACTTCACTTACTTCGATTCTGTACAAGCGAATAGCGTAACTTTACCCGTATAGTACACAAAAATGCTGGTGAAGACACACACACCGAACAGCTGCTGGCATTTAAAAATCTATATCAGTGCGGTTTTTGGTTATATTCACTTGAAGTAGATATGTACTGCGGAAAAGGCGAAAGCGAACCAAAACCCAAATTTGAAAGCATATGGTCTTATTGGTTAAAGGCTCAAACGTTGCCTGCGCAACACTCATTATTTCAGATTCATTTCTGGTACTCGATGTTGTACTCGTTTTCGATCAACGGTTACGTTAGATAGTCATTTGTTGTAATGCGATCAAGTTTCCATCTTACACATTAAATGGCACAGCTCGATAGGGTTTTAGTCTGAATTTAACGATTTTATACTTACCTTTGCTCTATGCTAGGGCAGCTTCTAACCAAAGTGCTCGCAAAATCAGCGGTATATCTATATACTAGAGTAGAATATGCAATAACCCGTTATGCGCCGCATGTTTTAAAGCTTATTACACGGTGTTTTGACTACATTGAAATTTCCCTTTCACAAGCCAATTATCTGTGCGTATGCTACCCGAAACTCCTGCGACTTTTACCGTAAGTTTCTATTTTGATTAAATTTTTTGTCAACAAAATTTATTTCGCTACAGTTATAGTCCGCTATGGGTATGCACTATATCCACCTGTAATTAAGTATTCGATCGGCATAATTATTAGCAAAACCAATCAGTATTACTTGATTATAAACTTAAGAGGACATTGTGCTGCTACCGTAAAAGCTGCTTGTATTGTACTGCCGCATGAAGCTGTTGTTTTGTCTGGTATCGGTAGAGGTATTGTATTCTGCGTACATAATTATGTTCTTCCAAAGAATTTGTTTTACTGCAAACCGACACCCGAAGATTATAATAAGCATGAAAAACGCCGGTTTCCACGCTTTTATATACATAGATATGAAGTGTCTTCGGTCCCATAGCGTTATCGCTTACGCTTTTACTGTCGAGTGTCGACAAAATTTTGGATATATTAACCGCGAACACGCTGAAACAGACCTTGTATTACAAAAAATATTTAATTTTGCACTTTCAACTGTTTGGATCGAGCATTCTAAACGTGTGTATGTGCGTTTAATTTTTAGGCCACTACCGTATGTACATTTAAATCCTGTAGTAAATAGTAAATACGTATATTTACACGTTATGCTACAGTATAATACTTACAGTACCCTCGTTGGTATTGTACTCGTACCACCGGTACATTATAAACTGTGTCTATAGTGTACAATAATGCAGATAAGACGCTTATTAAATGGTCCGAACCTAACAGCAAAAGTCTTGTACTACTGTATTATTGACATGTTGCTGTTTTTAATTTTAATTCAGAAGATATTGATTAAACTTTCTCTCGGTAGTTTACTTATATATACGAGGTACGAAACCGGAAATAAATGTTGTAAAAACACAATTCAATTAAAAGGTAGTAAATTATAAAATTGTATTAATTCTACGCAGTTTAATTTTTTTGTTTAAGTGCAAATCATAATCAAACGATTGAAATCTAATTATTCCCGACAAATTACGTTGTAGAATGCAACAACCCAACGGTGGCCAAAATTTATTAAAGTAAACAATAGTAGCCATGGGTTCCGATGGAATTATGCACAGCGATGCACGAGATGTTATTAATGTTATGCGTTTAATTAGCTATCAGACAGGTATAAACTGTCCTTCAAGAAAATTAAATGGTATTAATAATAAGCGCATTCGTCGTACGTCAATATCGTACTTTGATGGGTCGTTTGGCTTTTTGTGCTTTTGATGACAAATACCTACAGAGTACAGACAGGAAATCAAATCTGATTGCGAAGCTACGAACCTATGTTCTTAACCAATGCAAGAAAATGTCCGCACCTCGATAAACTCGTTTTCTAAAAAGTGTAACGTTTCGACTTTTATTGCAATCGATTTGCGTTGCGATATCAGCACAAAAATTGAACGATGCTTTACTGACTGATTTCACAATGAGGAAAAATAAGTACTGATTGAAAACAACAGTTGTGATAGTTACTGGCCGTACTGAACTAACTGGTCATAATACGAGTAATACAGAATTTCACGTAATAACCCAAGACGATTACCGGTAACTTCGTAGGTTGCACTCTTTTGAGTCTTCTCTTGAATCACTTTTTTAACCTGCAGCATTGTATTCGTTGCATTGTACGTAATGTACTTATTAATAATCAAAATCTGTTGGCCTTGGTGTGTCTGTGTGTATATAATAAGTAATTCATCTTTCCTCAATTTTTCGGTGCACATTTCTCTGATAGCCAGTTTTCTTGTTTTTGCCGTACTCGTAATTATTAAAATCGCTTCAAATTCAGGATTTGATCATTAAATTACAAATATTTACAGACCTGTGTGCAAGCCTTTCTTTAGCTGATAGTCTGTTAGCTTCTGCATCGTTTATTTTGAAACTAACGATAAGTAAATCCTTACTACTGACCAGTGATTAAGTCTTTTTTGCTCTGTGGAAGGATTTAGATGTGTTATCCGCAATTCCGCACCACAACGTCGGCATAAGTGTAGATTTTATACTCAATATTTGCACATCTTTTAAAAAATCATTCACCCATACTTTTATTATGTTTTTCTACTATTACTAATTAGCCTCGTACAATACATTTCTTACATTACATTTCTATCAGTATACCAGTATAATCATCGTGTATGGAAATCATTTTACATGTTCAATCTTTATTAGCAGCGCACAATCATAATAAATACGGTACTCGTAGTTCGAATTTTGTTCAGATATGTTCAACAAAACAGTTTATTGTTTAAATACTATTTTTTGCCGGAAGTGGCAGCCGTTGAGATTAACTGAATAAGCTAACAGCCGTTCAATTTTAAGTTTACTATTAATTTTATATAAGCCCGTCATACGCATTAAGGCACAATTACAGTATATCGTATAGATATTTTCATATACCAGTACAAGCCATGTACAAGTACAATGATGTACAAGGACGGATACAATTACAATAATAATTATTAAAATGCATACTTCCCAATTTTGTGTCTTGTACATGCATTGCACTGTAATAATTTAAACATATCGCCAACTGTCAAGTCGCAAGTCCTAGCTATGTGTTCTGTTTACAACTTTTATGCATACCTGACTTCGAATTTGTAAAATCGAAAATTCGAAACATGTCACCTGACCTCATTTTCACTCCACGAAGTCGGTAACCTTACTTACCGATCTGCCTGTCCTAAGTGGCCTTACAGAAGTCAAAAGTGAACCCCGGACGCAGTTCCAATTGTTATGAGCTGATGTGTAGTTTTGACTTCTGAGCATACAGTTTTCGATTACAGTAGTTTCTGTTTATCAAACTATTCTCGTTTTTCGAAAGTATTTAATGTTATCACAAAACATTGCTCCAGTGTTCCAGTTCTAAGATTTCGACTGTCATTGTTTACTATTCGATTCCGCATTATCAAATATCCAGTTTACTGCTCGTTGTAGGCAGTGTTTGTTTGTAGACTTTGTAAACAATGCCCGAACCGCCGCACAAGAAAGCCAGATCGGCTCCTTTAGGAAGTGCCATCATTTTCTTCCACGAATCTCAGGGCTGTCCATCCATGGTCAAAGGTGACAGATCTGTCTCATTTTCCCTGTGAAATCGTAACAGCAATACGAAATCGCATTCCTACTTGAACAGCTCTGCCTCTGAATGCCCTGGAACCAGTGGAAGCTGGCACAGCACTGACCGAGAAGACAGTGTGTCGCGCACGCTATCGCGACGGCTTGTACAACTGTATTGTTATCTGGATCGAAGAAGGTCAGTCCCGGATACACATCGCAGGGGACAAACGACCGATCTGTCCATTCTGTGGGTTTGTTACTTTGTATGTAGAAAAAACGGCAAATGAATTGGCCGCGGCGCGACTGTTCCCGTCATCCAATGAGAAAACATACGAGGATAAGGGCTACCGTTGGGCAGTGGAACTAGGCTTGATGCGCGCGGTGGGTTGTGGATTTCTTATTCAGTCGTGCAGCGAGCTGATGTCTTGATTCCTCTGCAGAAGCATGGAGACGCGGAAACAGCACACAACGAGACCAAGGAGATGTGGTTCGCCGAGGTCAGTCATACGATGTCGGGAAATGCATTATTCTTGACATGCTAAAACACGAACTGAACGGTCTGCAAAGCAGTTGGCATCCCTTTTGTGACAAACTTGAAAATGGTAGTTAATTAGTTATTTATTGCCATAAGCGTCAAAAATTGAATTGTACGATTCCTACTTAATTCTCGTTTCACGTTTATTGTTTTGTTTCTTCAATTTTAAATTTTAACTATGAAAGTAGTGTGTTGACTTGCATTCTGTTGTGAATATAAGCTGTATTGTTTCGTTATGCGACTTTGCCAATTTTTACCCAATACCCACAACTCAGCTAGCGTTTTTCCGTGTATGTAATTTTTTGAATTTGGTGGTAGTTTGGGCATCGTTGTAGAGTGTGGTGGAGCCCCGTTCCGCGTCGTGGGATTCGGCCAGTGAGGCACGCGAAGGATCCCCGAGTACTGTGGATCTGGTCAGCAGTGCGCCCTTCCTCAATGGAGGCTCCGTCAGTATGGCGCCAGGTGCATCGCGGGTAAACATGCATCCGGCTGCAAACGACAGGCTGCTTGCTTGGTGGATGGTTCGTTCTGTGTTTGTGATTGTTGATTTCTGCCGGCTTCTCTCCTTTTGCGGCCTGTTTTTAGCAGTTGTTTGTGTGTTATAGTATCGAGAAAACATGTTGGCTTACCAGAATGGAACGGTGCTCAAAAGTGCTCGAGGAAAGCGCAGCGTAAGTTGGACCCTCCAGTTTGACTGTCCGCATTAATGTTGTGCTGGGAAGTGGTCAGTTTTTGAAAGTCTGCTTTGAACAGTCTAATGTTTTTCGATTTTAAATTATCAGACTCTCATTTCGGATAGGCTCCTGAAGGTGAAGGTTATGCGTTAGAAGGCACACCGCCGTTTTCGTCCAGCACGTCACTTTCTTCGCCGATGGGTATGGATCCAGTGCCCCCAAGTGAGATTTTGGTAAGACCATTTTCTGGTTTACTTGAGGAAACAAAATAACTGTTTTCTATTTCTTTTCTTTTGTTGCTTTATTTTCATGATCTTCATGGGTTTCACTGTTCCTTTTCGAAGTACTTGAAATTATTATATTTAGGATTGGTTTTCATATCTTCTTTTTTGTATTTTGATATTCGTTATTAATTTTGTGATGATAGTTATCCATTTCCGTATTTCCGACTGTTAATATTGCTGCAGTACATATGGAATTAAATTTTCATGATTTTGCTTGCTCATCGTGGCGTTTTTTCCCACCTTTTTATTATAAATACGAATAAATGCTTACAAAAAAGTTGAAGAGTTGCTTCCTTGTAGGATGCGGTTTTAACTCAATCTACATGGAAAAAAGCCTTGAAACTGACAATGAAAAAGTTATTTACTACGGACGAGCTCATCAATTCGGTACCTACAGAGCGGGGCGCGCGGATGTCGAAAAACGGAAAAAAGGCGTTGGATCAAGACAGACTGAACGTTGTTAAAAGTAAGTCGCAAGGTTTTGTTACGTGCGTAAACCGCTCCAGAAATAAAGTATCGACTACGCGTACTCGAAAACAATATGCTACCCAATGCAAGCTAGAATCGCATTGACTCAGGATTTGCATACTAATTAGATATACGTTGCAGGTGTTGTGGATAGCTACTGTGAATTTAAAGATGTTCCCAATCCGCCGACAAAGGAGATGATCCACCAAGAATTGGGTGGAATCCTGTTTAGCATCCGCGAATCCCACAAGAAGCACAGCGGGGTTAAACCGAAAAAGGTAACCGGCTCAGTGTCGCATACGGCCACCAATGAGGAAAAGCCGCGCGAAGTCAAGGGTCATATTGGTAAACGCAAGAACGGAGTGCCGGCTCGGGCCATCAACTACAAGGCGCCGTCTTTTGTCGCTCCTCTTGATTTGTCGGATGGACGTTCTCCAGTGTCACTGTCACCCAGCTAAGGCTAAACAGTTGTAGTACAGAGAACGATATCGTTCTCTGTGTTTGTAGTAACTCTGGGTTTGGTAGCTTTTTTGGAGACCCTTGTGCATAAATTGCCTGTACTACAAAGTCTTGATTATGCACCGGCCAGTTAGGATTTTGAATTGCTTTTGTTGTGCAAAAATTTACACACAGAACTCGTTTGTACTTCTATTGATATTCGATTATTTCTCGATTACATTCAAGAAAGTTATGTTGTTTTCTTACTTTGTTAATTTGTATGGTTGATGTAGAAAGGAGAAAAATAAATGTTAAAATATGAGATAGTATTGTCAGCGGCGTGTAATTTAACGATTTATGTGATGAGTTCCAAATAGTGGTGTTTTTAATTGTGCAATAGCGGTGTTAATTATTAGCTAGAACGTAGTACCAGATGCTACTTTACCCGGTTAGCATGAATCGTTCGACTTACGGACTGCGGTCCTGGAATTTTTTGCAACGGACCTTTGGTTTACTTTGCCACTCTTGAGCCGAGCACTTCAGTTTTGCTGAGGTATTCATTTGCAGTAATGGTGCAGACTGCGAAAGGGTAGGTGAACATACTGTTGTAAAATTATGTTAAGCGAAAATGTCTGTGTTACGGTGCTTACGTTGCTGGATATTGTTCCGTTAGTTCCACCATTTCGTTTCACACTAGATTTTCTGTTATTCCACACTCTCTCCACAGCTGTTATTCAAGGCTTGAAAAGTTAAAACGTGACTTCAATTAATTTTTATCGGTTGGTTTTTTTTAAATTTTTATTTAATCGGTTGACCATAGAAATTTATCCATTATCGTTGACACGTTGGCCCACATGCTGCATATTTCATGACCTTTTTCGTTGGCGATAAGAATGCAGAAATACAAGTGGTGATGCTGTAATTCCAGTTTTGTTTGCGCCACGAATATAGATAGCTACGAATTTAATATTGCCATTAGCCCGATTTTTTGGACTGGACGGCACCCTTAAATCGCGTTGCTTCTTGTATCGACTATTACCAACATCGGATTATTATCGTTAATAATTTCCCATATAACAGGACCTATTAAGATTTTCGACAAAGATTATAAAAGCACCGAAAAATGCTTCCCGAACTGTATCGTACGGAACACTCCACTTCGTGCCTGTCTTTCCTTGTGATTATCAGTGCGCTTTTCGGTAAATTACACAGAATACAGATTTTGATACTGTAACAGGTAACTATAGCTATATATGACTAGCAGCAATCAGTGAAAATAGTGAATGACAGCAATCTGATATACTTGGAGGCTAGGGAAGAAGAAAAATAATGAATAGATAAGTTATCACACTTTTCCAGCTACCACACGAGGAAACAATATTACCTCCTCTAGTTTATTCGAGAGCGTTTCCAATTCAACTTCAACTGCTACGTCAAACGTTATAAAACCACTTGAACCGCTGCTGACTTCGAATGCCGTAATACTGGCCTCTCCACCGGAAGTGACCACGCCAGCTTCCGCAGAATCATCTGCTAGTCCTTCGGATGTGAGTACCGAGAGTACAACATCCCCGTCCAGCCATCTCGTTCACCTTCCGGTTTCGCCACCACCGGCGGTGTTTCCGGTAAGGAAACAATTCAGTGTAACCGGCAGAAATTCGTAATTGTTTAGTAAGTCACTTGTGGTTCTTTCCAGGATGCTCCTCAAATGATCGACCAAAGACAAACGCAATTCGGTGAAGGTTATCTACCCGGTCAAAAGCCCTATCAATTAATTGCACACACTCGTGAACCACAGCCCACAATCGATCCCCGGCAGCCAGGTGGACCGCAGAATTCCGAAGAAAAATACCACCAATTATTTTTCAAAACTATACTGTGAATGGCTTTACTGAAACAGTGAAACGGAACCCCCTCGATTTCTAAAGACAGTAATATTCGATTTCGGATTTGGCTCACACACGAGATAGGTATTCACGGAAGAATCACCATGAAATACGACAAATTCACTCGTACAACTCCCCTGTCACTCACTATTGTCAGTCAAAAAATCGTCTACAGATACGGTGAAATTTATCCAAGGTCTGGGCGTTTAAATCGCTATGCGAATCATATATTACAGATCAGAACACATCTGGAAGAATTTCAGAATTTCTTGTAAGTTCAATCAGCAGTTTCTTTTATCGTCGACGGTTTCCACCACCCATCATTACAGCCAAACGAATAAAGATGTTGATAATGTCCATGTAAATCGACATCATCCTGAAAAATACAACACATTCCAGACCAAAAACATAATAATTCACAGCCTTTCCCGTTAATCCCGTATATACTTTGTTTTTTTTTAAATAAATCAGTTTAACCGTTTGAATTTTATTCTTCAACAATTTGCAAACTTCGAAATGTGTGCTTAAACTGAACAGCGGTAGCCAGTTTAATGAATAAACTGAACAGCGGTAGCCAGTTTAATGAACCGCACTTACTAAATCAAAACGCTAATTTTCATTGTAAACTCTGAACAATCAAGTGCCAAAACTCACGCGTTGATGGGATCGTACTGCTTGATCATGCCCGGAACTCCAGGTGGATGCGTTTCGGCTTTTCGGACCACTCGTTGGGTATCGTAGAGCAAGAAAGCCGAAAATAGCAAAAGTCCTCCGTACATCGAGATCGAATACAAACCAGCCCCAATTGCTAAAACCACGACAAAGACGCTTTTGCTGTTTTGAATATTACGTACAATATCACACAAGTATTGCCGAAACATCTACGCTCTTTGTACCGGTTGTCGGAGGCAAGAACATCGAGCCCAGGGATGCGGCAAATACCACACCCAAGCCGATGGCCAATCCACCGCCCATGTAGAGAAACTTATCGGATGGCGCACAAGCGGCCACGGTGCTCAGTCCACCGACAATCCCAGCTGTGTACATGGCCGCGCGCATCATAATTGGGCCACCCAACAATGTCAATGGTGCAATTACCGCTCCGATCGTCGCTAAAGAATTACCGAAAAAACACTTATTAAAGTACAGCAGACAACAACAGTTACTGTACAACACCAATAAAACGCCGAATGTACCGGCATGCAAAAGCCACGCCAGATGCTTGGGACCGGTATTCTCGTAAGCAATTGAGCGGGCTAGCATTCCGGTGCCGATCATGGCGCCAAAAGTCAGCAGAATGGACATCCATCCAGTTCGTGTCATCATACTCATCAGCTGAGGACTGCGCGACACTAGGTAAGTAGAGATGGCTGTGACTCCCAGCGATCCACCCAAATAAGCATATGTTTCGTGAACGCGCGTCCGGACATATTCTGGCCACATACTAAACATTGTTCCATTATTAAACTGGCATACCGACACCAATGCTGGCGATTCCCACTCACTATGATTTTTCCCATAAACCAGTCTGTTTGGAAAGTCCAAGCCCATAGTAACATAATGCGCCAATTCCAAACGCTGCACCGCCAGCTAAAGCTGCCTGTCCGATGCCGAAAGCTGAAAAAGAAAGTATTGAACTGTAACAACACAACATCACTACAGAGTTTTTCAATATTTGTGACTCCACAGTTTCCAGAATGTCCGAAACGTTTAATAACAATTTGAAACTTACGATATTTAACCATAAGCAAGCCGCAGCGCCATGTATTGTTCGTAATTGTATTGTAAGTGCTTACTGATAAATCATGATTTTAATGATGAAAATTACGCATAGTAAAAATACGAAGTATTCACTCATTAGTTGTTGAGAGGTTTAGAACTGCTCATATTCCTTAACCAGCATACTGGCACAATAGTATGACCATATTATCTATCGGCCACAAACTAAAATGAAACAGATCCTTAATCCTACACTCTTAAACGTCAAGCTCTCTATACAACCACTCGAATAACATTGTAACAAGAACACACAAGAACCACGATGCTACATTCACATCATTACTGACATTACAAGTCAAGAAATAGGACGGAAATCAGCAATACCACTATACCAGTTTCTCCAGCGGGTGCCATGAGGCGTTCTTTAAGACTGAGTGGCTTCTCTTGGACTCGCTGGCGCGCCATAACGTCCGCACGACGCATTCTCGGTGCTTCTTCCGCCATATTCCGTATCTGGGCTCTCAAGATGGCCCGGGGAACAAGGGAAGAGCAAGAAAGACGGAAAAGCGACATGATGCAACTTTCACTCTTTGTCTTTCAGAACCTAACACTTAACAGTCAACTGAGCTGACCAAGTATAATTTACCCACAACAAACAAAGCAAATCGTCAAAATCTTTTCCGATAGTCAAACAGGATAAATTATTACAGCAATTTTAATTTCAAAAATCCGTTAATACAGATTTAACTTTTTTTGGGGTAATGTAAAAGTAACTACAAACTGGAACCATCGAAGCAGAAGTTTCCTATGGGAACTGCACACTTGCACAGACCATAAAACGTGCGTTATGTTATCGAGTACGTTTTAATCATATTACCGATCAGAGACCGCCTCCGCAAGCGGTTACCAAGAACTGGCTACAATCTGAAATGAGTCAGCAATAATGAGCGATCAAGTCTTACGACAGCAAAATTACCAAAGTAAATTAAGCAAAATAATTTTTTGCCTTAATTATTTCGTTTTATTCTAAACGGCATTATTGCCCGTACGAGTTGGACACTGCTACTAATTTTTTTCGTTTCTTCAAATCCAGGCGAGTAAGCTCCTGAGCTGAGTGAGCTCACAATTGTTAGTAGGCTAGGAGCACCAGCATTAAGTCCATCGGCAATTCGGCATACACTATAACTAACAAAAGCCCAAATATGCGGTAGTGAAACAGAGAAATTAAAATATCCGAAGTGGCATTCTCAGAAATTTTAGTATTTTATTTACGGTACAAGCAGAAAACTGTTAAAAATTAAGTGGTCAGCATCAGCGCGCACTTAGTGCGCACTCAATGACTCAGGACACCATTAAACTTTATTACTCGTATTATTGCATTTCGTTCACGCTGTCTCGGCTTGGCCGCCTGACTAGAAAGACAAAAACACACAACTGCATGGAATTCGTCCATCGCTTCAACCTCACAAGTCGTCAGCAGCAGTTTCACGACTTTTTCTTGGCTTTGTTATAATCCAGACTGCCTAAATCTTTGAGTGAAACCTGTCCTGATCCCCTTTCCGCCGGTTTCCGCTGCGATTCATGCGGCTTCCAGCCGATCATGTACAAAATCTGAAAGGTGGCAGGCACATGTCCGTCCTTATTTCCGTAATTTTCCCGGTACAAAGAGGCTGCGGCCAGCAACGTATCCCGAGGTAGACGCAGCTTTCTGGACCATGCAGCATTAGTTTCTCCCATTCCTTTCAGATCCCACATTAACTCAAACATAGACGGATACATAACCGTCAATTCATCAATATCCATGGTCAACAGTGTAAAGCCGGCCTGTAACAAACAATAAAATTGCAACTCCCCAAACTTGCCTTGCATCCAACAACCACGTGCAGTTCAAAACTGTTGAGCGCAAATGTTTTTTAATATAAAAAATATCAAAATATATGCACCCTGTTGAGCAAATTCCCCAGATCCGTAATACTGGTGAAGGGTGAAATATGCGGAGAAAATCCACCTTCCCTCTCCAGTTCCGCCAACTGCAGGGCGCTGCGCAGCTCAAATAAACTCTCACCGCCAAACATGGCGGCTATCATGCACCCGTCAGGTTTCAAAGTGGACCAAATATTGCGAAAGACTCCGGGAAGATCATTCACCCAGTGCAACGACAGACTGGACACCACCAGATCGAGGCTGTTGGCGGCAAAGGGTAATGGCGCTTCTTCATCATGCAGACAGCGAATGGTTTCCACTTCGGGCGAAGCGGCGGAGACATCCAGAATCGCCTGACAGGAATCGATAAGGTGCAATTTCCCTACCATATCCGAGTAGACATGAGGAGCTATAAAACCTATAAAATAAGAAAAAGACAAACTTATGTGCTATGGAGCTAACAGAGCGATCAAAGAAATTCAGTTACAATAAAATACAAATATTAAAATATTTATTGCAAAGAAAGCATAAAAAATCGCTGCGAAGTCGCATTATGCAAACTGCAGTAAACAGAAACTTTACGCACACCTTTTCCACAGCCGAGATCAACAGCGGTCTCAAACTTCCTGCTGACATCCTTAATTCGATCGGCCACACGGTAGCCGATTTCGGAGCGGATGTAATCATACGTTTTGGTGCTGAAATCGGGAAGAGCTACCGTTCGTTCCCGCTGGCGTAATTTGGCGGCCCGGTCAAACACATTCATAACGGTTTCTCGACGCTTCAGATTATCCGCGGTTTGAGGAGCATCAGAGGATGACGAGGAGTAGCGCTGAAAAGCTGAACTATGCCCTGCAGAAACCGAATAGTACTGCTGCCGGAGCGAGTGTACTGTACTGCGCGCACGGAGTCGCTGGACTCTGGATGCAGCATCGTTGAAATTCCGTATCACGTTCCTCATTTTTTAAAAATTTTCAAATTGGGAGAAACAGAAGTGTATCCACCACGGTCCAGCTACGGTACTACATCTTTGCTTTTGCGGACTGACTGAAGGAAATACTTACAATAGTAGTAGATTTACGAATGTTACACGTTGTCTTTATCATGCTATCATCGTACTTCACTGTACTTGTACTGTTACAGTGTTACTGAAGGAAATATACGCACTAACGAGGCATCACGTAAGACTAGTAGTCTTACGTGATGCCTCGGCACTAATAATAATAAGTTATTCAGTACTGACTGTAAATGGTTAATGAGCTACAGTAGCTGCTACATGCACAGTATCAGCCAGTAGTGGCGCAGCCATCAGGTACCTTCAACATGTTTGCTGTTTGGATTTAGATTCTAAAATCTAGCACCCTTTTTTCATAAAACTTCATAAAACAGATAAAATTACAAGCTATAAAGTATAAACCTTAAAACCTCATCTTAAAAATTTAAAAAGCAAATAGTAGTATGACTAAAAAATGACTTCAGCAAATAATAATTTTTATGCCTTTCCCTTTCGGTTCAAAAATGAAAATCTAATAAAAATCCGGATACTCAGGTAACCGGACCAAGGGGAGGTGAATGCTTCGCTCCTGTGCGACAGAAACTCATGGTCAGAAATGAAAATTACTCGTATATGTAATTACTGTGCTAGCATTATATTTGTCACTTTAACTTGGTTAGTAAATTGTTCAAGTTCTAATTATACTTGTACATTAATTCGTCACGAACGCAAACATCTGCATTTGCTGCATTAATTTTGTCTGCCCGGACTGCCCCGTTAAATCCAGCTAAAGCTTTTCATCGACACGGGTATACCCGGGATCACCATACCGCATAAAGATTCAACAAGTCTCATCTAATGCTAAAACACGAACATAATGACATGACATTAGCATTTTACGAAACACAAAACCATCACCACACAATCTGCAACTTACAGCTTAGGACGAAATGGTCGCATACCCAACATCTCCACATTCAGTACGCATGCAGCACACTGCACTGTACGACTGAGTTCAAAATATCCGTTTCGTACAAGTGCACTGCACCGCTTGCGTACAGAATGCTGGGTATGGGGCTATGCGACCATTTTGTCCTACATTGTATGTCCCTGTTGGCAGTAGTATCATTCGGGATTCGATTTCTTTGCCTGCCCAATTTTTTGTTTAGCCAGCAAAACGTATTTTTCCTTTTGCCTAAACTTTTTCGGATTCAGTCCATATGCTTCCAAGCGCTTATCGCTGATTTTAGCTGACGGCAATGTCTTCAAGAATTCATCATACTGTTCTTTTTTCGACCTCTTAGCAGCCGGCTCGGCAGAGCCAGGAAGAGGGACGCTCGTATTCACGGGTTTCTTGTTCTTCTTCTTCCGCTTGCGTTTCTTCTGCTGAGCAGAATTCAAATTCAATGCATCGTTCACTGCTGCCAATTCTCTGGGAACTTCATTCGGCTTCACGTTCACACCAGGAATTTCAGAACCGACTACCGGAGTATGCACGGGTAGTTTACTTTCGGTACCGAGTGGATCAACAGTATCCGTATGCTTTCTCTTCTTCTTGCTTGGCGTGGCTTCAGTGGAATCCGTTGCGGGAACCTGTACTGGCTTAACACCATCCTCTTGTAACGTAACGGTCTTCTTCTTCTTCCTTCGGCGCTTTTTCTTATGCTCCACCTGTGCTGGATTTTCATCGGTCTCACTAACTTCCGCCTCAACAAGCGAAGGAATAACTCTCTGTTTCAATTCTTGCTGTGCTCCTTTCTGGCCAAACGATTTCAAGTCGCGTGCCTCTTCTTCCTCTGAACGGTACTGTACCGTCTTTTTCAAGGAGCACCATGCATTCAGTTCCCGATCAGGAGCGCGAAGAATCTATAAATTGATCAATTTGAGCCATGCACACAACGAAGCAAAAACTTTAATATTCTTTTGGTACAAACCTCATCAACCGATAATCCAAAATTGTTGGGGACAACGGATCGATATTTAAAACGACATGGTATTCCGCTGACAACGTCCTCGAAGTCCAATTTATAATATTCATCCAAATACTCTTGCAGTTTCTTGTCGTCTAAACAATTTCCGTAACTAATTAAATGTAACTCTGTCAGATAATCACTTCAACAGACAAAGATTCGACGCTTACTCGGATCAAAAGCAGGCTTTTCATTCTGCACTGCTTCTGACACTTTTGTTCGTCTCCGTCTCCTGCCTTTACGTTCCGTCATCGATGTACTGGTGGATGGCAGATCATCGGGCGCAGCAGCATCATCGGCAACCGCCTGGGTATCAGATTGTGCCATGACCTGTTGCTTACGATTGTCATCGTCCTCGTCCTCTCGATCAGCTTCTTGTTCTTCAAGCCAATTTTCATCGATATCGCTTTCTTCGGAAAACTCGGGCTTTTCCATTTCCTCCCCGTTCTGATAATAACTGTCATCAAACGCTTTTTGCATTAAGCTATCGTACGCATCCGGATCAAAATCGCCTGAAGAAAAAAATCTGTAATTACCGCACAACGCATTTACAGCGATGCAAGTCAAAATTATTCCCGTCAAATGTGTTTTCAAAACTCACCTTCCAAATCTTTTTCTCCAAAAGACAGTTCTTCATTTCCGGTAATACTTTTAAGTTTGTCAATTTGCTGCAGAATTTCGCGTCGTTTGAGATTTTTCAACTGCTTGATTTCTTCGCGAACTCGTACGTTTTCGGCCTCCTTTCGCTCTTTTATCTACAAACATTTCGGTTATAAGAAAACATACAGTTCCAATTCAACAAGCAAGGAAACTGAAAAACGTACCTGATCTCGTTTCTTCTTCCTGCTGTCATCTTTCCTACGCAGCGAGTCATCCATCGTACGCGGATACCGCTTAATAAACTCTTGATCCGGCTCTTCAAATCGAAAATCATATTTATGTTCAAATTCTTCGGCTTTATCGATCTCTGCTTCCTCTTCTGAAAAGTGTTCGTCCACGATTTCAGAATAGGAAGGAATCCTGTAAATATCAGGAGTCCAACCATAATTTAAGGTGAAGTGAAATTTCTAACAACAGAATTACTGTTGGATGCACACAATGCTTCAGAGTAATTAATTACCGAGCAGCATCTTTGTCAATGTACTTCCGGTCAAGGAGATAATCCCGCAGGAACTTTTCGCCGTCATCCAGCGTTGGATCTGACCAATAGTCCTTCAAAGGCTTTAATGCAGACAAAGATTCACTATTATCCGCATCTTTTTTCGTACTCTTCAGCCAGTTTGCATAATCATGATCTTCTTGTTCGACTTGTTCCTTCGTTCTCTCGCGCTTCACAAGTAGATCATCATCGTCATCGGATTCATCGTGGACAAGAGATGCAAGGTTTTGCTTCAATTTTTCTTGCTCCTGCAAATGTAAAAAAACACCATTTTGCGAATCCCATGAATGTACCGATCCCTCAGTAGAGTGAGCAGACTGTGGATCAACACTATGCACCAGGAAACTTTTTTTTTAAAACTGAACATACCAAATCATACTGCGACTGAAACTTCGGCGGCATGTGATTTTTGGATTCATCGATGATTCCGTCAGCCTCCGTGATTATTTTCCTTTCATAATCTTTCAAGAACATGGGTCTCGACTTGCCAGACTTTCCTGCGGAGGCACCGGGCGCTTCCGGTCCGTCTTCGAAAAACTTGCGAGTTTTGTCGTACACTCCTGGATCTTTGCTTTTCAATACAGCCAAAGTCTTGAAAAAATCCCGCTCGATAGCCGGAGTAAGTGCCTAGTGTGCAAACTAATGTTATACGCCGCACAGAAAGAAGAAAGCAAATTAAAAAAACTCAGTACGTAGTCAGTCAAACAAAATTTACAATACAGTGTTACTTCACGATACTCAGTAGTACTACACTACGGATTATCACGATTGTGAGAAAAAAAGGCAAATGAGATGCAACTCACTTCCGCGTCCTCATCTTCACTCTCTGATGAGGAAGATTCCGGCATCGGTTCATCCCCGTACTTATCCTTAACTGAAATAATAAAAAGAACACTCCAGATTCGCAACGACTTGCGCAACACCGCACGGAAAACTGACAACCCAGACCAGTCAACAGAAACAGGGCGATCGAAGAATCAAACTCTTACGCTTCTGCATTTCTTCTTTCGCTCGCCAGTCGTCATACTTGCTAGCGTAATCCGTATTAACCCTGAAGGAAAAATCAGGCTTCTCATCTTCGTCCGAAGAATCCAAAAGCTTCTTCGACATGATTACAGATTGAAGGTAGTTCGCAAACTACGAAAGCCTTCAAAATTCTGTCTCCAAGGTATTTTTTTTTAAGAAAACCGATGACAGGAATCTCTACAATCAAGAATACTTCATGTGGAAAAACTTCACAATGCATTAAGAACATGCATGGTAAACCGTTTCAAAAACATAACCGTTTTCTGATTTTCAATGGAAATTACAAATTTGAGCACCATGACAAAACTTTTGAAATGCCGAAATTTTCCGCAAGAGGCGTAGCGTGGCTAACCTTTATTTCCCGTGGAGTGCTGAGGTTCCGCTACCAATTCAGAGGAAACTCTATAGTAGGTAGTGAAAGTGGCCTGCGACTGCCACACAGAAATGTGCCCATACGCGGCCACAACCAAAACGATCTTTTATTGTGAATGGAAAGAACAATAAAGGCACGAAGCCCGAAATGAAAGCGCTATATCCCGGAAGGGAATACTGCGGCAAAAACAGCACAAAGGCGACACTGTGGACAAATCTGGAATTTATTCCAGATTTGGAAGCGTGCAAAAAACCAACTGCCTAAGGCAACACAATCTAACACGGCAGAATCGGTGCTGCCCCAAAGCCCAAACGTAACCACACCATCCTGGGCGGTGGCACCGATCGCCTAGCATGCCACGGGGCGGAACGGCCGAGGCCCCCCGAGGCTGCCACAAATCGCAAAACAAAACAGTGAGCAACATTATGAGCAAAATGCGACCGAATCGGCGGCATATACTAGGATTAACAATCACAACAATTAAGAGAAAAATAGCGAAAATTATGAGATCCATTCCAAAATGATGCGTTCCATTCCGGAGGCTTTGCTTTATCCTCCATCACGACTCTATTCAGCAGCTTTATCCGCACTCGCATCCGGCAGCATGTCAACGTCAGCGTCAGCGCCGGTAGTGTCAGGAGCGGTTTCGGCTGCGGCGACTGCGTTCAAAGCATCGCCAAGTACCTCAGAAAGTGCTGGTCGCACCGGCAACTCTTCCACTGTCTCGTGGAAAACATCGGCTTCATCGCCTTGCGGCGCAATCGGCTTTTCTGGCGATCTACCCGTCCAAGCAGGTAATCGCTCCGGATTTTCATATCGAATATAAAACATATATTCGGGATCGGTCATCTGTCTCAACGTCTTCTTTCTCAACTCAACGAGCATGGTTTCCACATACTCATTGGACGACGGCTCAACATGATCTTGATACGACTGTGTCGTAACATAAAAGTCACGTTCGGCTTCATTCATACGGGACAACGGCAATTTCGCAAGTTCCCTCTCGTCGAAGGTCTCACGGGTCGGCGGGTACACAAGCACTGTCTCTACTTGTGTCGGCTGCGTAGTAACTGCTGATTGTTGTTCAACATTAGCTGCAACAATCGGTTCGGCTGGCGCGGGAACAGTCGGCAATTGCTGTTTCCGCACATGATCTACAACATTCGGCTCGTCATTAATTTTATTGCCATTATTGGCCGGCAATCGCAAAGTATTTTTACCTTGCTTATCGGTATTCGTACCAGATGATTTCACAGTCGTTGTATTCAACGACGACGGCGCAGACGAAAACTTCGCCATTGGCAAATTCGGCTTTACCACGGGAATAATAATCGGCTGTGTAAGGGGAGGAAGCTTGACAGGCTGTTTCCCGCCCATCACTCCCAACTGCGGCGATGCAGGATCACCTGCCGACTGTTTATTCCGATTATTTCGGAATTTCTGTTCCGGCTGTACAGTTTTGCTTCCTGTAGGAGCATCTGGCGAATCGGGCAAGGGCGCTTTTATATAGCTGGCCCTTGTCAAACTGCGTCTTGCGATCGCCGTATCGTTTCATACGGATATTGATATCGTCATAAAACGATCGACTTGATCAGTATCCATTTCGACGTGACCGGCAGCAGCCAGGGTGTCTTTCAGCACCTGTGCTTCCTGCTGCTCAGTAAGCGGCTTCCCTAGCATTTCGATTAAATCCTTTAACAAGGCGTACTCGGCTCGTTCTTTACTTTGGTAGATCGCCTTGTGGGCGCTATGACTACCAAGTATTGCGGCAGCGATACTCATAGCGGCGAATTTCAATCCCGTATTGTAAGGAATCGGCGTCCAATCGATATTGCGCTCATTTAATTCCTGATTCAGGTAGTGAGCGACTTTACAGAAGAAAAAGAATTTTGCAGGGTCGGCTTGTGGCAGTATATACTGCATAAGGAATTTCTCGGTTACTGAATCTCCGTAAATCTTAAATTGAGAAATGATCTCAATGTCAACGGCGGTGATCGGCGTGTACAAGTGCTTTTTATCGAGCACTGTACGAAGATTATTACGGCGGCTCGACGCGTACGTAATTATTTCCAACGAACGCGATAAATCGACAGTAGAATAATCGAACTCCATCATTCGATCTCTTACTCCTATCTTCCCCAAAAATGCCGCGGCATTCTGAATCATATTCTTCAGATGCAACATTTCCGGGCCATTCGTCTTCGCGATATCGGCAACAGTAGCCAGCTTATGTACATAAATACCAAGATCGCTGGTATACTGAGTTACATCGCGCAGAATCCTATTAGGATCGATGGTCGGCTGGCGTGGTCGTCGAACACCACGATTATCGCGAGAATTACTCTCACGCGGCGACGGTTGCTGAGATTCAGCCGGCTGATCATTCTGTGGTTTACTCGGCTCGTTGCGCTGCTGATAGCCAGCAGAACGGATATTCGACTGGTTTCCACGCTGTCTGCCACGTTTCTGCAAATCAGCGGACTTTTTAGTATCATACATCGACAAGTCTCTCCCGGCAACCACTATATTCTTGCCAGAATGAGAGTGATTTTCAGACGGCTCTAACGTATATTCAATACGGTGTCGAGCACCAAACACAGATCGGCTACTGTCCGTAGAAGACGGCTCTTTAATCGACGTATTAGAGTCGTCGATAGACAAACTACCTACTTGTTTCGACAGTCCGACACGCGCGTCTGGTTGTACACGCGACGTGCTGGGTTGCGGTTCGAGTTTACGCTGCTGTGATGCAGCTCGGCTGGGATACTGCTGTTGTGCAGTATTTCCTCGGTACCCACGCTCATGCAGCCAAGGATCAGAAGTCCCTGCACTGCTAGCACTACTCGGCGCCTGCTGTAAAAGCAGTGTATTAAACGGCTGTGTTATACATAATCGACGAGCAGGAATTATTAGACTCACAAAGGCGACACTGTGGACAAATCTGGAATTTATTCCAGATTTGGAAGCGTGCAAAAAACCAACTGCCTAAGGCAACACAATCTAACACGGCAGAATCGGTGCTGCCCCAAAGCCCAAACGTAACCACACCATCCTGGGCGGTGGCACCGATCGCCTAGCAGTAGGTAAGGCCACGTGGAAACACTGATCGTACAAAACTTCATTCCACTTTTTGTTTTGCGTTTTTCAACTTTTAGGTGTTTAAGATAATTTTTTGTGGTTATTATTTTACAATTTTTACTTTGTAAATTCTGTACACTTTACTTTCTTCGTATTCTTCGTCTTTGCTGGATTGATTTGCTTCTAGCTTAATATCTGGAGCTCTGGACATTTCAAAAATGGTTTGATCGTGGTGTGATCAAAGTATCATCAAACTATTTACTATTTCTATCGTCAGTGCGAATGGAAGAATCTTGATTTGAATACGTAGTTAATTCGATTGTTTGCTGCGTTTTTTTATTAGGAAGACAAGTAAGTCACTTGTCACAAGTGCAACACTGCCAACATGTAAACCGTGGCTCTCATTTTGTATAAATTCTTTGTTTTGCGGTTTTATAAGCGCTGGCACTGCCGTGTCAGAATATTCGGATTTATTTACTGGACTCAACGAATTTTCTGAAATGAGCAATGATTCGCGATTATTATTGTGGGAATACGAGCCCGGCGTCGCTGATCTTACGGAGCGCCAACAAGAGCTTTATCAAGATCTTGCTTTTCTTGTGGAGAAAGCGTTTGCTCCCAGTAACTCATCCGATGGGGAACAAGACACTCCACAATCTAGGAGCAACGTGCCCGATGAAAAATCAGCATCCGTCATTCTCGACCAGCTTTCTCCGCAGTTGCGAACTGAGCGTGCTCGCCTCGATCATCTCCTGCAAAATGGGAAGACGATTCAATCCCATCTGGGTGATGCACAGAAAGAATTGGAATCTTTGATGGGCACGTTGAAAACCGTCCAGGACAAAACGGATGCGCTGTACGGCGATTGTGAGGATTTGGTGTCGGCACAGAACCAGCTCGTGTCCAAAGCCGATGCATTGCATGCCAGAATGGAACCGCTGCTGGATTATGACCGACTGGCTGTGCAGCTGAACGCCCCGGCTGTTAACGTGGGAAACGAAGCCTTTTTAGAGTGGCTGGATAAGTTGCAGCATAACATGGATTATGTTACCGCGAATCCTGATTTTAAAGAAGCACCGTTGTATAGAACTAGGTATTTGCAGTTTATACTGTGTTTTACAAGAGCAATTTAGTGTTGATCTGCGATTAACTGGCACCAGAAGTACTTACCAAAATACAACACTTACCAGTTATTATCAAAGTAAAATACGTAGTACTTTGTTATTATTCATATTATTTTTTTTATTATTTTTTATTACTTTTATTGTATTGGATTATAAATGTGCTAATTTAAAAAATTTTTTTCCAGATATTCGCAGTTCGCACTTACCAAAATACAACACTTACCAGTTATTATCAAAGTAAAATACGTAGTACTTTGTTATTATTCATATTATTTTTTTTATTATTTTTTATTACTTTTATTGTATTGGATTATAAATGTGCTAATTTAAAAGATTTTTTTCCAGATATTCGCAGTTATTGTCCAAAGCTGCGGCGTTAATTCGCAATGAAGTGGACCGCAGTTTCCAACGTGCCGTCGCTGAAGTGATGCAGGCCGTCGCCGCCGGTGAAAGTGTCCATAACACCTTCTCGGTGCTCTACTCTGTTTTCCAGCAGCATTCCGGGAGTATACGTCTTCTTTTGAAAAATATCGATGATCGTGGCGTACAGTTTCCAGCTATTTATAATGATCTGGTGCAGGATTGTCACAGATTATATTTTGCATCGCGAACGAAACTTCTCGATCCCTTTGTGCAGACATCGGTAGTGGATTTTCGTCGCAATTCCAAACAGAATATTACCGAACTCTTGCGGGCTGCTTGCAGCTTCCTGGCTCGAGTATGCCGAGAAGAGTTTCGGTTGTATTATCAGTATTTTACACAACCGGCCCCCATGCTGACAGAATATCTAGCGCAGATATGTCAGATATTTTATGATGGAATCCGTCCAGAGATTATACATATGGATCTGGTGGAGAAGATATCGGATGTGTGCTGCTTTCTCAATCAGGAAGTGCTTCGTGAGCACAGCGCCAACGCTAGTCAAGAAATGGCACCGTTTGTGGAGTTTGTTCGGGTACTGCTGGCCGATTGCAGAGAGCGGCTCATGTTTAGGGTATCCAACTTTGTCTTGGCCGAAATTGTCGGATTCAAACCGAATAAGGGCGATTTTGCTTACCCGGAAAAACTGGAAATTTTGCATCAGCTGTTGGAAACATCCAAAGAGGAGTCGCGGCATAGAATCTCCAGTCGTATGTCTGTGTCATCGATGAGTTCGCGGGTTGTCGAAGAGCGATATTTGTTTTCTGTTGAATCACAAGGGTTCTGGTACCCGACTTTAAGGAGAGCAGTTGGCTTCCTGACCAAACTATACCAAAGTTTGGATGCACAATCTTTCAAGGTAAGATGGGCTTTCTGGCAGTGTTGACTGGATGTATATTAAGAGCGTTATGCGGTTCTGTTTTTCATTAGTGGCACCTCTGAAGAGCTATTGCGGTACGTTTTGCTCATTTTTGCTGAACGATTCCTGTTAATGCGTTACTATTTTGGGCTTTAAAACTTTGACTAAATGGCAGACTTCCAAATCGTATAATATAAGCCGTGCCGGTCGTGTGCGGTGCCTTAGTGTTTTATTGTGCGTTGTTAGATCGTGAGCACTCTTTAAAATTTTCAGAGCCTCCAAATTCCCAGTATGCCCTAATCCTTACATTCGCATTTGCAGATAGTGGCTCAAGAGGTGATTTTTCGTACTCTGGAATCCTTGCACAAAGCCGCGGAGGAACTTTTTAAAGCGAAGGGCCGTCTACATTGTGATTTGTTTTTGATTTCTCATATCCTTGTGTTGCGGGAACACCTGACTTTATTTCAAATGGATTTGAGCACGGAAGAGGATTCGCTAGACTTCAGTCGAGTTATGGGCGCTGCTAAAGGCATTGTCCAGCGTAAATCTTCCATTTTTTCGCTAAGCAGTCGTAATGCATTGTTGGATTTTTTCCTGAGCAGTGCCCCGGATATTCGTACTAGCGTGATAGACTGTCGGAAAGAAGTGGATGTGCAGCTGCGAAACATCTGTTTGCGTCTAGTTGATTACGTCACGCAGAAAGTCTTGGGACCGCTGCCCGAATTTCTGGATAAAGCCGATGTGGTACTGAGTATGGAGAAGCCCAGTAGCTCGGTAAAACTGCGGAATCAGTCGTTTTCGACTGCAACGGAAGTTAAAGAAATCGTGGCGTTGGTCTACAGGAATGTGAAGGTGGAGTTGCCCGCTATGCTGGATCAGTTTTTGTTGTACTTGATCAGCGTGGATACACAATATGTTTTATATAAACCGGTGAGAACAAATATATGGAGAAATCTGGAAAGAATGCACAAGCTGTTGATGGAAGCATATAACGAAGATGATCTGGCGATGATTGGTTGGCCGACTCTTGAACAGTGGAACGTGATGTTGAATATTCCACCACCGAAATCGGCGTTTTCCAGACAGAATTCACGTGCAGAATCGACGGTCTCTTCCGTTCAACATGTTTAATTTTTGTGGTGCTGATTTCCAAGTTTTGCTGTAGCACTGTTTTTCTCATTTTTCTTTTTGAATGTTATCTCTGTTTGAATTTATTAGATTTTTGGATACGTTGCCACCTCTTGTGATCATGATTTGGCAAAATTTTGTTGATTGGTTTTAGAATTAATTTATATTATTAGAGAACGTTTTGATTGTCTTGGCCAGTTCAAGTCACATGTGGTTTTAATCAATTAATCAGGAACTCGTTTCGTCGAATCAACAAAAAGCTCGCCACAAGAAGCGAATTCCCAACACAAAACAGAACGGGACCGTATCAAACAGAAGACTGAAACTTTGAAAGCCGACGGGGATTTAAACGAGAAAAAAGGCGCACTATAGCATAAACACAGGCTGAACAAAGAAACAAAAAAACGTACCGGGAATAATGCTGTACAAATCAACATGTCAACAAACAAAGACCAAGTGTCCAAAAAACCATACCCATAATAGCTGCAAGCGAACTCTCAAACTGTCTATCTAATACATAATTCATGTAACTCTACACAGCTTCCACTTTTTGACAGCAAAACAACCTTGCTCAGCACTCTCAGACCGGTCCAATGTGGCCGCGCCTACTGAATGCTCTCCAGTAGCGGTTTCATCGATAGTGGCACGACGATTAGTAGCATCTCTATGTTTATGAATACTCCGGATACTGTTATTGTGCGCTAAAAGTCGCGGCTCAATGGACGTTCGACGTCGATCATGGTTGGGTCGACAAGATTTCCAGGTGCTGTTGTGCGGTACCAGATGATGCGAATGACAGCGGGGATCTGTGAAAAACACCGACAGAAAATGGGATTATCAACAAATCGATCGTGTAGGCGTATGTGAATGTGACCCTGGATAACAAACGGCTTGACGTAAATCGGGTCGCTGCTGGAAAATCAAGGCTAATCAGCAGCAGAGAATTACTGTAAACCATGCGCTCTCAGGGAAGAATTATGCCTGTCTGTTGACCTAGATTGTAGCGCGCCGATACACCAAGATCTGCAAATTTCTCTTACAGGCTTGTAAGCAACACTTACACTGAGACTTTGTAATTTATGACACTGTTTTTAAATGCCGCTGACCACACACAAACCTAAATTACTGTTGCAGTACTGTCAAGTACTATAATCACACATCGACAGTACCACTGAAATTCACTATGCGAACACCACCAACACCACAGCACACCGAAAACAGGAAAATTATCGAAATGTTTAACAACCTTCGTAGCTACACAAAGTTTACTGCTTTCTGGCAATAAAGCTTGCCGTACTCACATTCCAAAAGAAAATAAATAACGCAAGCAAAAAGTTCTCTTTTTCCAGCGAGGGTTTCATTCGGTCGCTTCTCTACCGCAAAAGCAATATTTTACCACGTTAAGATTGATGACATTAAAAATCGGCCTGGTAAACCTTAGACCCTAGTCGACCCTGGCGGCTACGTAAACACATCCGTACCCTCGAGATCATCCATTAAAAACACATTAATTTAGCCTGATCCTGAATAAATAACCCGAATCGCAACTTACGAATTACCAACCTACTCGCCAACAGCTGATTAATTTAAAAAACAGTCCAACACGAAAACAGTTCCCAAAAGGCCATACCATCAATAAAATTACCGTAGCATGCCCTCATTATTCATTTCGACTTCAGCTTTCAGCTGCCCCATCGCGTTGCTCAAAAGTGAAATCGCTATATCACCATATACAATACTGGTACCACCTTGCTGGTACTGTGCTAATCATAATAGCTGAAATCCTGAAAATATTACATGGCTAACCCCACTGTTCTACACCTCAAGTGAGGTTGTTAAAAAAACTTGAAGGTTCAGCAACAAAAACAATTGTCCAAGACGTACGTATAATAACTTACAGTGATGATGGTGATGCTGTATGCGTCCACCCGTAGTACAACAAATACTGCCAGCTCGACTGGTGCGGGCGCTGGAGTGATAATAAGACTTGATGTAGGGCAGGAAGCTGTCCACCGACCGAACGGCGGCCTTATCAATAGTTTCCTGTATGGGAATTCCCGCCGGTGGCATCGGCCAGTGCCGCCGAACCCAGGGATGGTGGCGCACGGCGTCCAATGACGGCCTAAAAGCAGTGTAATGAAACCAGTATTCAGTACCTACATTCATAATGCGACAAAATTAAGTAATAAAACCTGACGCAGTTATACGTAAAATGTTTAATTAAGTAAGCTGGCAATACAATACATATACGTGTAGTGATCCACATAATATATGGTTAGTCATTGTTGCAGCAGAATCAGTACCATAACTACCATTGTATACTTCCTTGATACTTCAAGTAATTCCTCAATTTCACACACAAAATACAGTGAACAATGCTTACTTGCCAAAATAAATCGTGAAATGCTTATAACACCTCTACCCAGTACTCACTTCAGAGTCATTTGCTAAAGTTCCAGCGCCCTCATATTAGCCCCGGCATGAAACAAGTTGAGATGCGATTTATAATTTATTGAACGCAAAATACTTAACGTTATGAGTTGTAACTGTGCAACAGAATGTTGCTGCTCGCGACATCTCTGTCGGTACCGGTGTCCCGCAATATTTCTCTTTCATCGCATAATCGTAAATTCATAGTGCAATAAAATAATAATTTTAAAGTAAGCGAACCGCAAGTTTGCTACCTGACAATTGTGAGTGTGATTTGCACAACTGGTGTAATTACTGCAGTTAGACTTCACAAAATTTTTATTTTAACAGTTATTCATCATTCGTACGCAAGCTGCATCGTCCGCTTCCTACCCATACAATAATTTGTTTGTCAATATAATTTGAGGGAGCCATCCTATGATAATATAGGGCTAACTATAAGTGTCGAAATCTTTTTTTGATTTTCCCAGAAGAAATACTGCCCCGCGCTCTTCTGGTTTATGCACGGGATGCAGCTGTAAATCTCATGCACAGATAGATATGACGAGGAAGTATAATCTTTCTTGCTTAAAAAAAAAATTATATGCATTGAGTAACCAAAGATGCTGACGGCGTAAATGTGAGATCAAGCTTTTAGCAGTATGGTTCGTCTTCTCTTGCTGCGCCGCCGCCTTTAGGAAAGAGAGTGAATCTTCCGATATATTTACTTGTCGATTATGTCTGCTAAACAGGCGCAACATCAGCAGTTATTTCTCTCGACCCAAGCCTTGTCCTTCAACATTTGCTCGGAGCAAATATTTATACATTCACCGGAATGCCAATAACCCCGTTTTTCTCTGGGTCTAAAAAAAGGCTTAGCCTAATACTGTAGTTAGAATGAATCTGATCGATCAAGTGTGCACTGAGCTGTTCGACTGTCAGCCGCACACAGCACAACCCGGCGTTGACATACATACGGTATAAATTTTGTACATCCGGACTGGCCAACGCAGCTGTCGCAAATGGGATGGCTATTCACGACCAATTTCTCTCGCTTTTATTGCTGCCATTCACGTGATATCCGTTTCCTGTGTACCGGCTGCTTTTGAGCCTGTGGAAAACGGCTCCACGTGATCCCTTCCTCAAAGACTATTTTTTCCGCCACAAGGGCGCTTTTGACTGCGGCTAAAACGGACCAGATGGAGATAGTTTTTCATTCCTTTCAGCGAATCAATGATACCATCTCGTAAAAAATTCAATTCGATTACTTCTACATAGGCGGTTCGGATTTAGCACTCATGTCGTAAAGTACTAGTACTTGTTAGAGAATACTAACAAGTAGCAGTCGTGTCAATTAGTAACCGTATTTTTTAAAAATTAAAATGTGTGAATACTAAATACCAAATCGCATATGATTCCAAGTTATATACGCCTTATTCCGTTCGGGATAACACACATATTTGCCATGTTGAACAGTGAATACCTCAACAGAACAACATATCATAATAAGTAACCGAAATATCAAAATATCATCATAGCTACAATATTAGTTTCATATAATTATTAAACAGCTTTTCCTGCACAAGTACTTTTCCTCGAGGTTTCACAAAACTTTTTGTCGCATAAAACTGCAGTCAAAAGCAGTTACGCAGATTTATTCGTATACACACTACAAAATTATAATTTTCGATTAATTACGAAAGGGTACCGGCACTAGATCGGCAGCAAACAAGTCCTACTTGGCAGGATGGTACAGTATCCTTCAAATCACGAGACCTTATTGTGAACTTTGTGGTGAAATTTTACATCGTCAAACGTTTTGCATCTTAAACGTATGAATACCGCGGTGTTGGCCGCAAACATATACAGCCAACCACAAAGGTCGACAGCGCCATACGGTGCTTTTTCAACAACAAGTATAGCCCACAGCTGGTAAACCAGTTGTAGTCACGGGTGCTCGAATGCTTTGAGAGTCGGAATAAGTGATAAACCACCTATAGGGACAAGGTAGACCATTTCAGAGAGCATAAATAATAATGAATACATGCAGAATATAAAATATCGGATGCTCAAACCATATAACCTGTCCCCAACACCCAACAAGTTTAGTGAGAATTTCAGCCGGTTCGACCAGTTAACAGCAAGCATAGCTTTACGATATTCGTGTACAAAGAAGGTCAAATACTGAACTGTATCCAATAATCTGTTAGGACATCCACACGAAAATTAAACATCTGAATATGCAGCAACAATGCTATAAATATCAAAATTCATAACAGAAATCCACTCGTAACTGTAATGCAGAACTAAAAATGTTGCTAATTAATAACATAAAATACAAACCGTCATACTGTAACGATCAGTCGTTACAAAGCTTATAACACTAATCGCGTTTTCCCAGTTCAAAAACCATGCTTACAATTCTCCAATAATTCAACTCAAAATTGGTTTTTACGCTAAAAATATTGGCTGGATCGCAAACAGAATGATGATACAAAATTAAAAAAACTGAAGGTTTTTAAGTCACTAACCTTGGCTGCTGAAGATTAAATCATTTGAAGCATAAGGAGAAAGCTGTTCGGCGACCCCAAAATCGATAATTTTCAGGGTATCCTGTGTAGTGACAACGAGATTACTAGGCTTGAGGTCCTTATGTATCACACCTTTCGAATGACAATACTGCAATCCATCGAGTAACTGTACAAAATAATAGTGAGCTTTCCTGCAAAATGACAACGCCAGTTAACACCCCGTCGAAACAGAGGATTTATAAAGGAGCACATTACCAGGCCGGAAGACGTTCTTGAGGCAAGGTCTTTGTCAAATCACTAATGGCACAAACCGCAAAGTCCATAATCAAATACAATTTCTTCTTTAATTCCTTCTTCAATAACTCCCTCATCCGGCACACGTTGGGATGATCCAGTTTCCGCAGTATATTAACTTCCTTCAGCACATTCTGCATACCGTTAGGAATCCTTTTTAATTTTACAGGAGAGAAAATTTTAACGGCAGTCCGTTCTAAAGTAATTGTATTTAAGGCTTCTTTCACTTTGGCATAACTTCCTTCACCTAAAAATGCAAACAAAATGTGTTAAATAACCACCGTTTACGTTCACATAAAAAAAGATAGAATAAACCTAGTTGCAAAAATTTGTTTAAGGTTTTACAGTTTTAGTATTTACCTCAGCGTGACTGAAAGTTCAGTACCAATATCTACATAATAATAAAACTACATAATAATGGAACTCCTAATTAAAGAAAAACCACAAGTCGTGAAACTGTGAAAGCAAGACGCAAAAACGTTTTCTTTTAAATCGAGCTACTTTTAAAAAAATCCACTAACGGCAATCCTAGATCAAAAGGTTAATTCCATGAAATTAATTCTGCAAGAATAAGCGTCGTGCAATATAATTTATTATACTTTACAATTCCTTGGCGCAACCCAACCATTACAAATGGAACTAAAATCATTCATGCGGTTTGTTCACGGCACATGGCAAGCAAAAACTCCTATCCAGAAAATCATCATCGCATGATGATGACTGACTACTGGTTTCCGATTTCGAAATACTATGAGCATGCATAATACGATTAATACGTACAGCAGTTAGCAAAAAGGACAATAATGCCAAATTAACAGATATGGCGATAAGAAGGCAATTCAGGTTTCATCCAACGGGATCATCAGACATAAACAAGCAACACTGTGTACTTCCGACTCCATAACATGATAATCCATCATGTGGAAATACCGCTATTACGGCTACTGCACTCGTAAGCATCAACATTTTATATTAATGATAAGTAACAGGTACAATTATTATCTATACAGTAGTTCCAAACGTAAAGTACGGTAACACCGTAACAGTGACTTGCAAATTCCGCTCACTGTATTATAATAAAACTAGACTTCAGCGAAATTCGTAACGACCAAATCCAAAAAAACTTACTGTTGAATTACGAGTAGTAGTACTGTAATCATCGTGATAAAGTTTCAGACTTTTACTGTCATAATCAGTAAACTGTTAAGCATGAGCAACTCCGTTCCGTTTCAGCAATAATGGTTACAAGTTACACAGACTTCCAAGTATACGGTCAACATACAGAATGCAGAAAATTACTTATAAAATCGGAAAAAGAGTGCGACCAACAGGAAAACACAAAGAAAATAAAAGTTTACCGGGAAGAAATTTTTACCAGCACATGTGGCACCTGCTATAAGCCTACAGGTTTTTACTTGTAAGTTATAGCTACCGTACGAGTACAGTATTCAAGTTTCACGCTGTTTTAAATTTTTAATTAACATGCTATCACGAATATAACCATACCTACCTAAACAATCTCCAAGCAGATACTGTCCAATAAATTTCGGTCTAACCGCCGCAGCCTCTTCGAACTCCAGGGCGTCGGTGTCAAAATGCTGAAAAAGATACTGATGACTATCGGCTCCAGAAAATGCCACATGGTCTCCAACATGATTAAGATGCAAGAGATCATGAAACAACTGGGCAGTATCATTGTCGTGCTGGCCTTCAAAGTGTGCTTCGTCGTGCTCATGGACGATTCTTGTGAAGGAGGGAACAGGAAAGTCGTCATCTTCATCATCATGATGCTCATGATTTACCAGAAACATTTTCTCCCGCTCGCCAGCAGACTCCTGTTCTTCCTCCTCCGAGTCTTTCGGTGGCTCAAAACTTTCCCATCCATCGCTCTCGGGAATTGGTGGGAGCAGCCCAACCGTTCTCGATGTGGTAACCACGGCATGGGTGTACTCGGAAACGGCTTCGATTTCATGTGGCAGGGTTGTTCTAGCGGACGACAGCAGTGATATGCGGCCATTTTTTAGCGTGGACGTCAGTAGACATTCCGTCTCGGACACAATGTCCGTTCCGTCTTCATCCACACTGACTACATCTTCGTTCACGGTGAAAGTTTCATTTTGTTCCGCTGGAACACAAATAGCCATACAGTCCGGTGAAGCTGTCGCTGGCATGCCACATTCAGGAGACGATCAAGGAGAAAATAAGTGGGCATAAAAACGTGGACGAGAACGAGGAATAACAAACCGTGCACGCTGCACACCGGAGCGAGTTGTAAATTTTTATAATCAACCTGTAAGCTCCATCGGGCTAGTCTGCATCGAGGCACCAACCGTACAATTTTAATACATTCAGCACTCAGCAGTATTATCTAGCTGGGTTTCAGGCACACAGAGTTGCGATAAAATTTCCTTAGTCGACAACAACAACACTCCGAAACTCGAAGCATTTAGCCTTTTAGGAGAAGATCAACAAAGCCTGTTAGAAAAGTGATAAAGAGGCCAGTCTTATCAGTTGCGTGTCAATGACCGCTATTGAAATTAGAACAAAAGTCTACAGTCGAATGACCATGAATACCTAAAAGTGAGGCAAAAGATAAACAAAAAAGATTCAGCTGATGGTTTTTTGGCCAAGAGAGAAAATAACACACAGACACAGTACTGCCACCCAGCAGAAGCCAACCCTGAACCGAAGCACGAGCAGAATCGCTTTGGCGACGAGCGTAGAGTAGGGTTTGAAATGGCTACACCATTTTGAATGACTCAAGGAGGCCGGAGATGAATCGATCGTACTCATCGTAGATTGCACTAAATGCACCGCCTTTTGTACGATCGAACTCGTCCCAGCTGAGCAGATTTAACAGAATCGCCTTGACGTCATCTTGTTCGATTACATATTGGGTGGAGCCTAAAGTCAGCTGCAAACATTCACTGATGTAGAGAGGAGAGAGATATTCGGTCAAAATTTACGTTGCAGCGGCTTGCACAAAGATTGTGCAGACTTGGCCTAGTTGGCCCGCATTGTACGGTACAGAGTACAGACTCTGACCACGCCATGGTAAGTACCGCTTTATATTATGGTTCTGCGCCGTTTCGGACTTCCGCCGCAAGTTTGCAACAACAGTTCTTACAAAATAGTATCAACGGGCATCGGCAATGTAAAATAATGTACAATACCGTGCATTTATATTGAATACAATAATAAGTACTATATCTTATATGCGTCACTATTGTGTACAGTGCTGTAAACAATCTGACACACGTTAACGTGGATCATGTGGTGTGGAAAGCGGCCTCAGAATCAAAATTTAATAATAAAAATTGCAACTTCTACGTATAGCACCTGTATTTGCCATGTTTTTAGGGGTTGTCAAAATTACAAACGCAGAATTATATGGTTCGTTAAATCACTTGTAGAATACTCGTTCATCTGTAATATCCTGCGATCAAATAGGGCGATTGCCGAATGTGTGGAGTACTTATATGGATGACTGTTGCAATCCCGAGTTTTACTCGGGAATTGATTAAGTACAAATAAGGTACTGTTGCAGTGGATTAAGTACAACGAACTCAGCAGAGTATCTTTATAATAAATGTTGTTTATGCAGTTTGCAGTAATAATGCAAATGATGACCTCTCAAAATATTTTGAAAATAACTTGTAAGAATAACGTTTTTACGGCGATTCGCTGAATATTACTTATGTTCTGCAAACTCATGAGGTCGGATACGGTGGATGCTATCTTTCAGCTGCTTCCAGTATTTCCGGAACCCGGTTTTCTGCTTCTCGACCAGTCCAGGCTTGCTGCGTAGTTCGTCTGAATTTGTAGGATCATCCTGAGACTGATCGTGTGCAGCCGCTTGCAAAATATCTAGTTTGCTATGTGCTTTGTCATGCCGGCTAACAGCCTCGGTTAGGTCCACTACTTCCGGTTCGTCCAGTATTTCTGAGCAGTGCGCTGCATTGGACTTCGCACTCGTGGATCGACCAATTATGCTTGTCGCAACGAATCTAAATTTGTAAAACACTGGCTATACACAACACACGATAAATTTTCGAAATAAAATGGAACTGACCTTAGTTTTATAAGAAATGCAGCGTTCTTATATCGTAAATAGCGGAAAAATGGAGAACGTGGACCACAGTCCACAACCCACCAACCGTGTTTTTACTCTTTACCTGGAAAGGTTTTTCTTTGGTGTTTTACTAGTGCTTTCCTTTTCCTGTTGAAGTTGAACTGTTTCATGAGGAGAAGGCTTATCATTAGATTTCCATATCTGCGAAGTCGTTGGAAATTCTGCATGGGATTCACTGGCCAAAAACGTATAACTGATCCCTTCTCGCGATATTGCAATAACTGCCGCGTCACGATATTTGTTTTGGTTTGATAATGGTAGCTGCACTGCTTTCTGAACGTTGTGAGCATGTTCTGCAAAAATAACCATAAATTACACAGACAAACTGCGTAACAAATTACCAAACTGACCAACCGGCACCGCGCTGGCATCAGGATGTGCAGCAGATCTACCCGTAGAATGGCCAAGGTCTCCATGAGGAACACCTGCGCCGCAAACGATTATTTATGACCTTTGTATTACATAACCATTTTTTCGCATTCTTTTTCGCTTGCATTTAAGTACTGTTTCTCCAAAAAGATGGTGCAGAAAACATTGTTGTTAAATTAATGTCTTGTTAATTAATGACATGAATGTTGATTAATGGCTTGATCAACAAATATACGTACGCACATAATGTTACTAATCGTAAATACTTCTGGTTGGCAGTTTAGTAATAATGTTACTAATCGAAAATACTTTTGGTTGGCAGTGGTACAGATAGCCTTCACATACTGAAAAGCCAGCCAACAAATTGACGGTCAAATTAATAATAAGGATAAATTTATCGGTTAGCTGTTATTTAGTACTACTAGTTCTACTCCTAACGATACATAAATGCGAGGTTATTATCAAAGAATTTTTAAACTTTAGAATCCTGGACATTACTAATAATGGGCAGGTTCCACAGCTAATTCATCCAACCAACTCACTCATTTGTGCCTGCTACAATATGAGAAAGTTTCATAGATTATGCAGTGAGCTTCGTGACACTAGTCAAATTCGGCCAAGCATATAAATCTGAAATTTCCGGGATACATCTTCCGTTTATTAAATGACCCATCGTCAATGGGAGATCTTCCCAGGAGTAAATTAATCTAGCAACATAAGTTCATCGCGGAACAACCAGAATATCACTGCAATCTTACAGGTCAGAAATTTAGAAGAAATTTTTCTGCGAAGTGTTGAATAATATTCTTCCAGATGACTGTGCTACCACAAATTATATAAAGAAATTATGAAAAGACTATACGACAATAGTCACAATACCATACTCATATGAACAGAAAAGATCAACTTCTTACCTCTGAGTGGGAAGAAGTCTGCGCAGCAAGTAAATTTTGATTGGTTTACGATTTTTAGCAAACAGTACTGACCTGTAGAGTAAAGCTTAAACATAAGCTGTTGCACAGTTAACGATACTTCGAAGTACTGTTAACTGCTGTATTGAGTAACTGATGAATTATTAATCAGCTACATATAAGTAACATAACTATGTTGTACTACTTTGTATTGCACCATTAAGTAATCTGTTTTTCAGTTTCAATTGCGGCACCTTTTGGATTTGTATTCTGTGTACACAACTGGAGAATTGTGTGAATCCAAGAAAAGGAAAACGCACTTGATCATGTACGTATTATTATTGTGACCATTGTCCACAGGGTAACCCATTTCATTGAAACTCTTTATTTAGCGTACTTCTTACTGAAAAAGAAATCAAGGGCTTTCGTCAAAGTAAAGTAGGCAAAACTTTCTGCAGTTGTAAAGATACAGCCAAAAGCTTAGGCAAAGGTTAGGGTAGTGCTTGCGAATCGTATTCCCAAATTACGTATGCAATATATGTTTAATAATTTGGGAATGCTCCCTAACTAAGTACAAAGTAATCGTGTTGTGCATATCTTTGTGCTACGTAGCCGTATTATCCCGTTATTCCCGTATGCACTTAGCAACAAGTTAACAACTGACGAGAATTCATGGCTCCGTGGTAGAACAATCAACAATAATCGTATACACTATACAGTAATACTGTACCGGTATGTACTATTTAAAGCGAGCAGCATTCCGAAACTTACTTATTAATTAGCGTCGCTTTTTTAATTTTGCTTTCCGATCAGTCATGCTGTATACTGTATAAAGTAAGTAGATGTCTGACCAGGGCACATAGTAGCCACATACCGAGGCTATAAATTCAGAAAAATCTCATTTTTTGCAGAAAGGTAGAACAACTATGTAGGATGCTTAAAAAAATTATTTCATGTGCCATGGTCAATAGGGCGTGGCCAAAACAAAATTCAGAAATAAATTCTACACTGTGCTGTAGCCTATAGGAAATGCTTGGCATCATACACTAAAAGACTTATAATACTGGTCAATCAGTACGAAGGCAGCTAACTCATTTAATTTATCTGTGCTGCTCGCTTATTGTAATAGCTGTTTCCCTTTCTGCAGATTGTAGTTTAGATTCTGGATCGGTTTCCGCTGCTCCTTACTTTAATTTGTGTCAACAATTTGTTAACTAGTTACAAAATCTACTCGGTAGGTAACACGTGCGTACCGACATGCGAAACAAGTTAAAGCAGGCGTTGCACACCATTTACAAACCCGTTTCGCAGACGGCTGAATTGGGAATACTTTTGTGTGCTATGACTTACAAGTAATATTCGAAAAGCTTCTTCATATACAAATTAAAGAAAATCGTTTAAAGTTTTACCGTATGACACGGTGCATACCTGTAGGCTACAGCACAGTGTAGGATTTACTTTTAAATTTCGTTTTGGCCACGCCCATTGGCCATGGCACATGAAATAATTTTTTTAAGCATCCTACGTAGTTGTTCTACCTTTCTGCCAAAAATGAGATTTTTCTGAATTTATAGCCTCGGTATGTGCCCTGGTGAGCGGTTGTCGTAATTAGTGTCATTACTACCGGTACGTGCTGGATGGTGAGCATGCAACAGAGTTACTATGTTATCAAGAAGAAATGAAATTCGATTCGCGCAGGAACTTTGACTGAAACATAAGTATTTAGGTAAACTGGTTTATAATAAATAAATACTGCATGGTAGTAGTTACTAGTTAGAAGTTACAGCTTCAAACTTGTCACATTAATGATGATACAAGTTCACGGGTGCTTTGTCAGCTACCACTGCCTGTAAAATCTATTACACTTACTGCACAATACGAATAAACGACGCAATCTAAGGCAGGCATACCTTAATTTTCGGAACAATGCCTTTTATACACATCGTCTTGTTGGTTATACACTACCGGAAGTGAAAATCGGAAGAAATCTTTAAATCTTACGAACTCTGGAAATGCCCATAAAATAGTTGCGTAATCAACGACAGAATGCGCAAACCAAACCCCTTCGGGCCGTAGTTGAGAAAAAATTACGACCGCCCTTGTGCGGCGGACACTGCTAAGGACGGGCTACGGACCTGTACGGCACTTTTTATAAGCAAAAATTGCAAATTCTGACAAATTAATAGGGTATAATGGGTATTTTTACGATTAACCCAGGCTCCGCAGTCTTCTGAATTGTTTTTTTTGCGGGTTTGAATTCCTTGTTTCTTTTATTGAATGTATTGCTGATCTCTTTCTCGGCTTGATTTGATAGTCGTTTAAGAACGTCGACAATTCTTTTAAAGGCCACATTTGGTTAAAGCAGCAGTCTGTTGACTGTGAGTCTGTGACTGTTCGGAATGGCTGACGTTGGCGCAACTGGCAACATACCGGCGGAACCCGAGACCAAAAATGGTGTTTCGAATGGCAGCTCCGCGGAATCTCAGTCCAGTGATACCGCCGAAGCTAAATCACGTACCGTCTTGGCCCAACAGCGTGCTGATGACATCGCGAAGAAGATCGTGGCGCAAATTGAGGTATTACGGTTCTTCGTTGAACCACCTATGTTTGCTGTGCCTGTTGACTGAACACCAGTATGCTGAACGTTTTCTCTTCATTGCTCTTAGTATTACTTGGGTGACTTCAACCTCACTATCGACGCCTTTTTTCGGGACTTGGTCCAAAAGGATGAGGGATGGGTGCCGGTAGAAACCATCATGAAATGCAACAGAGTCAAGGTGAGCGAATGTTAGAATCCGAAGTCAGGCTTTTTTGCAGGGTCGCGCTTGTGGAATTAGAATTTTCCAAAGTTTTTGATGATGTATGTTAACAGAAATACACTACGAATCCGAAGGACATCATTCCCAGCCTGGAGAAGTTTTCCACTATGTTCGTCATTGATGACGCGAACCAACGAATAAAGCTGACACAGCCGTTCACTGGAGATTCGGACGATAAGCGGGCTGATCGCGAAAATCGAACTGTTCATGCGGTATGCTATGTAAATTCAGCTAACTTCTTCAAAACTTTGGACTATAAAAAAGTTATAAAATTTTCTTGACGATTTGTAATCTTTTTTTTGTATGGAGGTAGTTATACTGATCGTGATTTTTTTCGCGCTGTGAAATACGAATACTGATTTGGTAATTTTGCGGCGACTGGGTTTTATTTAGCTTATTGTTAATTTGGCTATTTAGAAACGGTTCTTGAAAACCGCGTCCATGGATGCGATGCAAGATTATTTTTCCAAATTCGGTCCCATTGAAGGCATCGTTCTTCATAAATTCCAGGACGGTGATGCAAAATTGCGCGGGAAATTTAAGGTACGTACGGCGTGTATCAGTACACAGAAAAGTTCATATAATATTAGAAAAGCCGTAAAAGCAATCTAAGGAAAAACTAAACTTTAAACTTGAAGCCGTATTATAATTTTGTCACAGTAAATGTTCTATGTGCATCTTCGTCAACAGGGAAGTGTCTCCGTTATCTTTCGTAATAAGGCTGATGCGGAGAAATATCTGGCGGCATCTGAAGTGGAAACGAAATTTGACGGCAGAGAAATGATGAGAGCTTGGAAGTACGTGTTTGATTAATTTTTTGAGAAAGTTTTATCTGACGGTTCGGCCCTTTCGCTTCTAGTAAGGATCATGTGGAACAACGCCAGAAACAGGAGGTTGAAAAGAAAGAGCAGATGTGAGAAGGCTTTCGGATTATATTACTAGTTTGCCTAACCATTTTTGAATGCGGTGTGTAGTGTTGTTTACTTGTTTAGTGAAAAATCCAAAATTCCTGGTTCGGTGCTGCACGTTTCTACCCAGAAAGCCATTGACTACATGAAAATCAAAGAATTCTTTGAAGCGCGGCACCCCGTGGAATATGTGGACCATCAACGCGGTCAACGTGAAGTGCGTTCATAATATTTGTATTTGTTGATTCGGTATGCCCCTACAGTAGCTAACGATTGATTTCCCGAAAAGGCTCGAATTCGTTTCAAAAACGGTGTAGCCAAGGAGGTGCTGGATAATATCCTTTCTCATAATAACAATAAATTGGTCATCGATGGTACCCAATACAAAGCGCGCGTGCTGGAAGGAAAAGAAGAGCAAGCATATTTCGATACGTATTGGGACACATTTTTGGAAGCACGAAACAATCGAAGTAGGTGTTGTGTGCTGCAGAGTTAAGCCCTCTACCATGTGATGAATTTTGCCCTTTTTTTGTTGTGACATTTTGTAGTTTTCCGGAATATGAAACCCGATCAGCCAAATAGTCAGTTTAAATATCAGCCTTCCAAAGAAAAAGCTGCAAAAGCTGAGGAAGACAAAACTAAGAGTGAAAAACCTGAGGAAACGGCAACAGATTCGGGTATGGAAGCGCTTTAGCGACGATTTTTTTCGTTGTGCATTACGTTTTGTATTCTTATTATAGAGGTGTAGGTAATCGGAATATATTTTTAATTTTATGTTGTTTTCAGTTTAGGATTATAAGATTACGACTTTGTTTGGTCATATAACATTATTATTCTAAAATTCATATTGTGATAGCTGATGCATCGACCGCCGAAACCAAAAATGATCAAGTGGAAAAGAAACGCGAAGCAGAAGAATCTGGTACGTAATATTTGCCTTTCGCTGCCTTTTTGGGATTAAACTTCATGAAAAAAATGTTTAAAATGATTTCTCCACAGATTCTCCGGGATCCAAGAAATTAAAAACCGAAGAGTCAGAAAAGAGCGTTTGAGTTCTTTTTCATGTAGAATTGTTTCTCTTTAAGAATTTCCTTCGGGCGTGATCGTAATAGCCGAGAAGCTAATAGTTGCTGTTTTACGAAATGTGAGGAATATGGCGTTACGTATTTTTTACGTATATCATTCGTTTTTTACGTATATCTCTATTCATTTTATGAATTATTTTGGTTATTGGCAGCACTGGGATAGAATTGAACAGTTTTTATCTTACCTTTGTACCGTTGTCTCGAAAACGTTCGGTGTGATTGTACTTCATGTTGTTTTCCGGCCAAATTAACTTAGTACATTCAATGAAAATGCGGAAGCAGACAATTCTGCAGTTGAATTGTTAGTCATAGGAAGAATATCGAAGGATGCTGTAATCTGCCTATATATACCAGTAAAACTTCTGTTGATTTGAACTTTGTAAACTATTCAAAATCATGGAATTTTGGTATCATTGTTATGTAAATGCACACGGTAGGCCGTATGAAAAAATTACAGGTAGACTGTTCTACAGGATTAGGCCAGTGAAAATTATTTTATGTGCTTTTTTCTTAACCTGCATTTGGCACGGCCTTTCACTTAATACCATAATAATAATCACAATTTAATGCACTTATGAAATACATTATAAGCCGCTCAAAAAATCGACCTTTCTTTCTTACTTTGTCAGCCGGCTCAAAAACTGTCGCAACCGCGTTTAGAATTTTCATCAGACCATGCTCATCGGCATCCTCACGGCCAGTATCGCGTACGCTTGTGACGTCAATAACGGTATTGGTACGAACATCGCTTCCAGAAAATGTCAGTAAAGTGGAAGCAGATTTCATCATGAAAAATGTGCTAGCTGTAGTTAAAAATGAGCTTTCGTTGGTCTTGCAAACTGCAGGATAAAACCCATGCTTTGGTATAGAAGTAAACGCAGATTGAGCTGATTCACATTAAATTTTATTGTTCGCTTAACAAATGCAGCTTATTCGTCAGCCCGACTCAACCGATCAAAGAGTGTTTTGATTTGTGAGATCACAGTACCTGTCATATACGTACTATAACATTCACCAGTGCATCATTAGTATTGTACTACAGAATTCGGCTTGCAAAATGCGGGGAGTAGCTTTCTCGTGTTTTTCATTGTGCCGTGCTGCAGATCCTTTGATGGCACGATGTTTTCCAAAATACAGTATTTATTTACAGTCCAGTAGCTTTGGAACTTGGTTGAACAGCTCGGATGGAGTGCATTCTGGACACCATGGACGAACGACTTCACGGCATCTACTGTCGCGACATCCACCTGGATGTTTACAGAACCACTTGTCAACCTCCACCGTCATCGCACAAAAAGACCAGAGCGGGGCTGCGAACTCATATTCTTCGGGCTCTTCGGAGAAGAACGGGAAAAATCTAAAAGGACCAGGCGGAGAAACCGCCTCCGAAGTACTGCGAGAAGTGGATGATCGTGCATTGCCTCATTTCAAAGAAATGGAAACAATGTGAGTGCTGCAGTTATAACTGAGAAACTTTAGGTTTTACATATTTTTTGCAAAACATTGTAGCAAAAGTAAACAACCCATCCATAGGAATATTAAAATTATTGAATCACGGTAATATTGTGGTAAAGTGGTAAAACACAAAAGTTTTGACACGGGCCTTTAATGGGGCACAGTAGTATACTACATTCCGTTAAACTGGCGATTAAGCTACTGCACCAGTGGACGGATGCGCAAAAAACATTGTATAGCATTTATAATTTTATATGCTATTTGATGCGACCAAGTCCAATCGTTATAATTAATTACTGTGAATTTAACACAATAAATTGTTATATTGCAGCGCTGGCACAAGAAATAATCCGTTTCCCGAACCGGGCAGCCTTATTCCCAAAAACATTCCACAGATTGGAGAAGAAACGCTGCCCCACCCGATTTGGACGGCGCAGCAGCTGGAGGATGTGCGAATAGCCCATAAAAAGCCGAGTGGGGTGGTTGATTGGATGGCATATCTGTCTGTGCATATGTGCAGATTCGGTAATAAAAAGAGGACGCAAAAGACTGTGTTTTATTTTGCAGTTTTATGCTACAGATATATTTAACGAAGCGTTTTTTCGCAGTACTGTTTTCATGTCGGTTTTTTTGCAGGTTTTGATCTGCTGTCGGGATACACATTCGGAACGTTAAACGAAAAGAACTGGCTGCGGTTAGTCATCTTGGCATCCCACTGATGATTTCTAGCTCATATTGCTACTTTTTCCCCCAGCCGGTTAATTTATCTGGAGAATATTGCTGGTGTTCCTGGTGGGTGAAATATACAGTGAAAAATACAGATGCGTTTTTCAAACTTTGCTTGTGCACCCGTATACAACAATTGCATTCAAAGTAAACATTGTTAATTTCTTCTAACGCTGGTATAACAAAAATATTGTACTCGTATAAGATTTCGTATTGAGTTCGATTATTTTTGTACTTGCAGGCATGATGGGAGCAATGGTGCGACATTTAAAATCATTGCGAACTATGAAACGGGATTACGGTTGGATTCATACTTTGCTGGGTAAGCTACAGATTGTACCCCGGGGAAAATTACCAGTTACTCGAATTTTAACAATGGTTCTTCATGTCACAGAGGAAGCCGAAAACGAAAGAATGCATTTGATGGTTGTCCTGGAAATGAAGCAACCTGGCCCGCTTTTCCGTTTCGGCGTGACAGCTTCTCAAGGAGTATACGTTAACATTTTCTTCTTACTGTATTTGGTCAGCCCACGTTTTTGCCATCGATTTGTCGGATATTTGGAAGAAGAGGCTGTTAAAACTTACACTCGCTTGCTGGAGGACATCGATGCCGGAAAAATTCCCGAATGGAATAATAAGCCGGCTACTGGAATTGCGAAACGTTATTGGAAGTTACCGGTTAGCAGTGTTGACTCTTTTTGCGTACACTTCCTAGGGCCCGGTGCGACGTAATTCGTGGATTTTTACAATCTTCGATAGTTATTTTTTTCTTCAAAAATTCAAAACGAAATATTTCTACTTTACTTTGTACAGACTCGTATCTAATTCATTTGTAGGATAATGCTACAATAAGAGACATGTTTGCTGCAATCCGAGCGGACGAAGCTCATCATCGCTTGGTGAACCACACTCTCAGCAGCATGCAACAGGATCAGTACAATCCTTTCAAAGCTGGGCACTAATTTATGCGTTATGGATGGAGATATTGCACACATTTTCTGTCATTCTATTTGCATATTAACTGTTCTTTGTGAATATGTGATGTTCAGAGTTGCACCCGTAAGTTATTATGATGACGTTTGCGATAATTAATTTGTTTTGGTAGTGTTGGTTTGTGTCTCCTGTGCTCTAAAAATTTTAGTCTACATAAAGGTTTTGCGAGGATTTGTTCCACTCCGTTGTAGTTGTGGCGCAAGTGGTTTATGAAGTTTACAACGCTGTTTCAGTAAAGTGTAAATCATGGTTTTCATTTTGAGTTACTTTAAATAATTACCGAAATAATTGCAAGTTTTGGTAGCGGTCACCGTGTTGCCTACCGTCTTCCAAATTTCAGCACGTAGTACATACAGATACTTTGCGAGCCAGCAATTAATCAGCCACACTAAGCCGGTAAAATCTAGTTTTATTAACAACAGTGTGGTAAGAATTGCGTATTTATTTTGCTACCGGCAAGATGCCGATTACAACATGTTGCCGAACTACGGCTTTTACATTTATGGCTGTGCTGGAAAAGTGTAACGATAATAATAAAGCTTTTGACGGTTTTCCGAATGTCTGGGAACTGGGAAGGCGATCGGATCACTGGAAACATGGAAAATGTTTTGGGCAGACTTCATCAGGTTATTTCCGATTTGCCATTAAAACTGACCCGTCGAAAGGTCATTCGTACCAATCCCCTTCAGACGGATCTGCAACGTGTGTTAACAACATGGGGCATTATTTTGTTCGGTATTGGCCAGATATCTGGTGGTGGACCATTTGTGGTTGCAGGTAAACAAATGTTGCCGTTTTTGAATTGTGTTAAAACTCAACAGTGACTTTCACGTATTGCAGGAAGTGTTGCGCGTACTGCTGGGCCCGGTGTTGTTTTATCGTTTGCCATTTCTGGCGTGGTCGCCATTATGGCAGCTTTGTGCTTTGCTGAATTTGCATCCATCATCCCTCGCACCGGATCCGGATATCTGTTTGCATACGTGAGCTTATTTTAGAATGCTTACCATTAGTTTAATGGCATGCATTAAATTCCAGATTCCAAATAGATTTCAACTAGTTTTATTCCAGATTTCAAATACGGATTCCATTCAGCTAAATTTAAAAGCGATTGAATTACAGTTATTCGAGTATGATTATGTTCGTGAATCACAAGATTAGATTATTCCATAGTGGCACATCTGTTGTTTAACTATGGTGGAGCGAAGACAGTTTTAATCATGTGCTTCGAATCTTGTGTACGAAGACGAAAGTTGATTATTTTTATTTCGTATGCATATGGTTAACTTAATGACAGGTGACAATGGGAGAATTCATGGCATTCTTCGTGGGATGGCAATTAATGTTAGATCAAATCTTGTCGGTATCCAGTGTGTGCAGCTCGATTAGCGGCGCCATCAATGCCGCATCCTCCGACGCCATTCGTAACTTCACTATTACGTACATCGGGACTTTTAAAGCACCGGTCCTGGCTCCCTATCCCGATTTTGTGGGTGTATTACTAACCATTGTAGCGGCTTTTATCATGAGCTTTGGCTTAAGTCGTTCAGGTAAAATTTCATGTAGTCGATAAGCGATATTCTATTGAATTACTGATCTGTTTTTTTACCTGACGTTGTAGCAATGGTCAGCAATTCTTTGAATGTGATCAATATGATCATAATACTGTTTTGCATTGGATATGGGTTTGCACTGGGCAGTATCGGTAACTGGCGATACAAAGGATTTTTTCCTTTCGGATTCCGAGGTGTAATGGAAGCGGCTTGTAACTGTTTCACGTCATATATCGGATTCGAGGGCATCGCTTCAGCCGGTGAGATATTTTATAATACGCAGAATAATTATGAATAGTGTATTACTGTATCTGAAGAAATTGTATTTGTACATGAATCTTTTTCTGCTAATATTGTTACTATATCACTTTTTAGGAGAAGAAACCTTTAATCCCCGGAAGACCATACCGCGCGCCATTCTAGGCGCCTTGTCAATACTGATTGTATTGTATGTGCTTATGGCTGCAGGTGCAGTATCTTGCTTCTCAAATTATGTACAGTATGAGAAGTTACACTAAGTAACAATCGCAGTTATGTTTTACTTTTAGCAATAACCCTAGAAGTTCCATTTGACCAACTGTCCACTCAAGCGGCTTTTCCATCGGCTTTCCGGTATCTCGGACTGGAAGGAGCGTCAGTTTTCGTAGGAATTGGAATTGCACTGGGCATGTTTGGCAGCTTGGTAAGCACCCTTGTTGCCTTTCTGCGTTGTACTTTTGGTCTGAATTATTATGGGATAAAGAGATTGCCTTAATGGACAGATTGGCAGTGTTTACGCCGTGGGTCGTACTGGGTATGCCATGGCATCTGATGGCTTACTCTTTCCGGTTTTTGCCCGGCTGTCTTCGGGAGTGAATGCACCAGTATGGGGCGAGATGATTTTTTGTTTTTTGGCCGCTGTTTTCACCCTGATATTTGATCTGCGCATACTCGTTGAATTCCAAAATGCCGGCACCCTGGTGGCGTACACTATTGTTGCCGGCTGCTCGGTTATTTTGCATTATCAGGCGAGGTACAGTAAACTAAATTCCACTCTCCCCAATTCTAAAGTTACCTGTATTAAACAATTGGCAAGGGTCCTTGTAAAGCGCATACTGTCCTTGAAATGTATTTATCATTTAATTGTTCAAACGGAATACTGTTGTAGGGTCAGAGTGTACAGTGATGTCGAACCAGAACTAGAACCGTTCAGAATAGCTGATCCAGATGAAGTATCCAGTTCCCCTCGAAATTGGCCATTTTGCCAGAGATGCACCTGGTTTTTTCCTGAGTTTGCAGTGGATATTGCGCTGGTCTGTTTTTGTATATTTATGGGATTGTTCCTTACGGCTTCGGTATATATGGCGCAGAACAAAACGTCCTTTTCTCCGTGGACGTTCATACCGGGAATATGTCTACTTATCGGCGCACTCCTATCATTCATTGTGATTTTTGCGCATCCAACGAGAAAATTGCGAATACCATTTCGGGTAAATTGCAACCTTTTTCCAGATCAGTTTATGTTACGATTTGAAAAACAACTATGTTTTAGATGCCTTTTCCAACGATGATTCCGATAGTGTCGATTTTGTTGAATTTATCGCTTCTGGTATTTGTTGCCGAATTAACATGGATTCGCTTTGGTGCTTGGATCATTTTAGGTACCGGCTTGTTTTCTCGGTAGAACTGTACGTCTACAATTATGTGGTAATATTAGGATAATGACCCTACTATTGCTGACAAACTATGATCAGAAAATGAATGGGTAAGGCGGTAATATTGTAAAGTATTTAATTGACCATGTTTTCTAGGTTTGGTAATTTATTTGTTTTACGGAATGGAACATAGTAATATCCGCATTGATGCCGAAACAGTTGGAACAGATGCTCCCGGTGGGCGACTAGGGAATAGTGATGAATTCAAGGATTTCTCTCCTGGAGCCTTCAGGCGAACGCTGTCTAATTTTAACGAGACAGAATCCGATGAAAAGTTACCGCTGTTGGGCTGAACAGATTTTCTCATCTTGAGGCTTTTTCTACAACGCACAGTAGCGACTTTACCGTCGCTTAATTCAGTATTACCGTTTGCCCTAAGGGAGTTATTATTCTTTATTGTACGCGCTGCGATTTGCTTGCGGCGATCGTAACAGACATACCGGCCACTGTTTTGCTTGTTTTGAAAAATTACTCCTACTGAAAAACAGCTTTGGCTGCTGTATGAATTTGTACTAAATAGTTTCTCGCTCAGAAATATTATTGTGATATCGAGTTTTGCATTTCATGTTGCCCATATCACATATGCAGCGGCTTTTGATTTTCACGCATAAAGGCACTGGCAAAATCACACTTAAGAAGATGTGCCGTTTTCATTAAAATACCATCTACGGTGTTTTTGCACTTTTTGTACCAATAATTTTGCACGATGGACAGTGATTCTCCAGGTTGGAAAGCGCGTAGCAGGCGGTTTTTGTCGCGGTTAACCCGACGCAAAGTGATCTCGGACGATGTAATGTCCACGGAACTCAGCCGCATACTCACGCCGTTAGCGGTCATCATGATTGGGATCGGTCAGATGAGTGGTGGTGGAGCTTTTGTCGTTCTCGGTAAAAAGAAAGCAAACGATATAATATTTTGATGATAACATTCAATAATTTTAATTTCGGTTTTGCTTTTCTAGGGACTGCCGCGCGTTTAGCTGGTCCTGGTGTGATGCTTTCCTTTGCTATTGGAGGGTTGGTAGCTTTCACTACCGGAATGTGCTATGCCGAATTTGCCGCCACAATTCCGCGTGCTGGATCAGGATATCTTTTCACTTATGCAAGTATCGTCAAACTTACACCTGACAACTTCTGCACAGTTATATGGCTCAAGTAGACTGTCAATACCTGACCAAAATTAACCAAATTTAATAACGAAATGTTATAGGTCACGTTGGGAGAATTTATTGCATTTGTTGTTGGCTGGCAAGTGATTTTGGAGGAGCTGATTTCCCTATCGTCCATGTCGAGCGCCATTAGCGGAGCTATTGATTCTATAGCAGATCACGCTGTCAGCAACTACACCATGGCCTACGTTGGGACGTTCCACAGTCCGATGTTAGCCGCATATCCGGATCTACTGGCACTCGGTATTGGACTGGTGTCCCTGGTTGTGTTTCTGTTCGGCGTTAATAGTTCCAGTAAGCATGATGCCGTCGCCGTGGTCATAAATGTGCATGTATTCATTTTTGATTGATTCTGTGAAGTTTTCACTAGCAATGTCTTCACCGGGCTTCAGCTGGCCGTTATAGTGCTATGCATTGGTGAGTTTATGACAGAAGATTACCGACGTAAAAAGAAAAATGCTGATAATAAAGCAGGCATTAAGCATTTCAAATAAGTAAGTAAGCAAATGCGTGTTTTGCAATTAGCTGCGGGTTTCGCCTTCGCCGACTTCAGCAACTGGACTGTCGAGGGGTTTTTACCCAACGGATTTCGGGGAGTAATGGAAGGAGCCGCCTCGTCTTTTTATGCATTTATTGGTTTTGAAGGAGTTGCATGTGCAGGTATCCTCATAAAAATTGCAAAATAAAATTTTATCATTTTAATCGCTACTGACCAGTGAGACTTAACAAATGTTTCGGCGCTGTTAATTACATGTGTTAAGCAGAGAGTAATGAGTTTTACTGAAATATCTGCATATGCGTAATCAAGAGAGAGCAGTACTGATTAATTTTTCCTGGACTTTGCATGAGCTCAATTCTTACTACCGATTGCAGGAGAAGAGACGGCGAATCCTCAAAAAACGATTCCCATGGCACTCTTTACATCCCTCGGCATAATGGTCGTCCTGTATCTGCTGCAAGCAGCCGGTAGTAACCTGACGCCTGCATATACACTGTACAACGATACGGGATTTAATTTTCTTAGGCCATTTCTGTTTATGACAGCGCTTACGTTGATGGTGCCGTTTCGGGAAATTGACCCGGAGTCCGCGTTTCCGGGTAAAAGATATTACATATTTTAATACTGTAATTCCAAACGAATTCAGCACTATTTATAATCCTTCAGAGGCATTTGCGCAGCTGGGTCATGGAGTCATTGCTGGCGTTGTTGCTTTGGGGATTGTTATTGGATTAATTGGGGGCCTGGTGAGTCTTTTTTTATTTTGCGATTAGGAATTCTATGCATTAAACTGGTAAATACATACGATCTGGAATTATTATTAGCCTGTATATGATCGTTTCATTAATATAATTGCCGGTGGATGGAGGAAAACTGTGGCTGCCTTGTTAGCGTTACCAGTATCATTTTGGCAGATAAATGGACTTTATTCGCTGACACGGGTAGTATACTCCATGTCTCAAGACGGACTCCTATTCAGAATTTTTGGAAAAATTAATTCTCGGACCAAAACTCCGTTATTTGCCGAAATGTTTTTTGGCGCACTGGCTGCAGCTTTGGCTGTGGTTTTTAATGTGGAAATCTTGGTAGAGTTTCTGAGCGTTGGAACACTAATAGCCTGTGAGTCATACACGTTAAATGTGTTAGGATCGTATTGTATTTTTTAAAATGATTTCTCTGTTGTAGATACGATTGTTTCGGCATCTTCCATTGTGTTACATTATCAACATCGAGTTACCGTGTATGATGTCCAGCGCAGGAAAAGTCATGCAATAGAACTTCCCGACGATTTTGAGCAGGACATGATGGCCGGCAAGCTAAAAGACTCCTTTCGGCGTTTTTCCATCGCTCCACGACCGAACCGGTATGCGGTGGATATCGCAGTGGTGACCTTTGCCATATTCGTGGGAGCCTTCTTATCCATGTTTTCTTACGCTTATTCCGAGATCCAAGAGTGTATATGGTGGGCATTATTGTTGGTTATCCTATTTGGACTAGGATTTGTGGCATCGTACGCTGTCATCGTAGCGCATCATAAGCGGCGACTGCGTTTACCGTTTGAAATGCCGTCTGTGCCGTTTGTTCCCGCCCTGTCGATGGCGCTGAATATTTTGTTGCTGGTGAATCTTTCAGGGATGACATGGACTCGAATGGCCATTTGGTTCTCAATAGGTGAATTGTTAACTTTATTTCTGAGACGGGTCTCGGTTTTGACAATGTACAATAATCTCTTTTTCTGTTGGTAGGTCTAATTATATATTTCTCTTATGGAATAAGACACAGCCTCCTTGAAAAACCCCAGTCAGAAACTCTCAGTCACACCCAAGATACGGATGCAGTCGATCCAGATGTTTTTCGGGATCCAAATATGGGGATCACCGATGAGAGTGCAGTCGGCATCAATGAAAAGACACCGTTGCTCAGCAGAAGTGCATCTCTGAGATCTTCGTGACATTTTTATTTTTACCATTTTTTGCAGAGTACAAGATTTTAAAGATAAATTACCATAGCGTCGTAAACTAAATTTATAAACTGGGAATAAATATACTGGAAGCTTGCGGAGATCAGCAAGGAGGACGAACGAATAAACTCTAATATCAGCGTGTATAAACTAGAAAGCGGTTTATAGGACGTTGAACGTATGGGCACCCCGATTGATCACTTGAGATTCACTTGCAAGACACTCTTTTGAAAGCCTGGATAGCGCAGTTTGTTGCGCCTACTGGGTGCACAAACTTGGATTACAAGGGTGCATCCGGTTGCCAGTAGAATGCTGCTCCCACCAAAAACAAACGGTGATGCTTCTTCACCATTCAGCTTGGCTATCCACTCTGCAAACACAGAAAATATATCCATGTTGCATAATTAATAAGGATGTGGTTTGAACTTCGCACAACATCAGACACACGATATTGTTTTGCCGAAAATTTATGGATCCAGAGAGAAAACTAATCCAAAAAATAAAAAGCTATTAAAAGGTTCTAAAAACCTGAGCACTACTGCTTAAAAAGCGCTACCGCAGTCTGAATAGTCTGTTTACTGCTTAGTCTTTCCTAAGGGATCGCGTAATTTGGATTATCAATGAAATTTACTGGAACTGTTCCCACATAATTTCCACATTATCCTACCTCCTAAGGGTGGCATAATTAACGAACCAATTCCCAGCAGAAACATTCCATATGCCCATGACGTGGAAAATCTCTCGGATGTGAAAACATCCATCTGCAAACCCGGCAGCAGCGCCCAACGACATCCCAGCCCAAACCCGGCACATCCCGTGCAGACACACAGCGTGTAAAAATTATCACAGAATGGAAAAAACACAATGGACAGCGCACCGACCACCGTGGCCAGCTGCAGGGTACTGTAGCGGACCGCTTTACCGGCGGTCAGCGGACTGGAACTGACCGCTACCGCAGTCAACCGCCCACAGATGTTCGCGATGCCCTGTACGCTCAACATGGATGGCGCATCATCCAGCGCAATGCCCACGTGTTCTACGGCGTATCGGATCGTCGAGATGAGGAAAATGTTAAAACCGGCCATCAAGAAAAAATGGATACTGAGTATGTAGAAGGAGATCTTGCGGAATAAGGATACATCAGCGTACTGGGACCATGTTGTGGAGCCGGCGGAGCGGACGTGGTGGGAGAACATGGCCGCACAGGGGATGATATTCAGGGTCAAACCGCCGGTAATTAGAGAGGCACCGCGCCATGTGGTAGTGGCAATTAAAGCGCGCTGCGCCGGTGGGATTAGGAACATGCCGACACCGATGCCGACGGTGGCTGCGGATGTGGCAAAGGTTTTTCTTTATCAAAATACAGGGCAAGAATTCCAAAACTGGGAGAGTAGACCATCCCGGAACCGACACCTGGGCGGAACGAGGACAAAAAAGTATACCTTGCAATTAATTATGCGTACAATGCACCAGTATTAATTCGCTTATAATTTCTACTGGCTTAGCCCTTACCTGTCATGATGCCGAAGGTGAGAAATAATACCCAAAAATTATCCACGAAATAGCTCAGAATGTATCCGGCAGAGGCAATAAGCGTACCGGTAATAATTACCAAGCGGAAACCGAATCGGTTGGCTAAAATACTGCCCACCGGCCCTGAAATGGACAAACCACAAGATGTTACCCGTACACAAACACTTATACAGCAGAACACACGCATGTATTGTACCGTACTAGACAGATTCTTTGAACGTTTGGAAATACCACATTCACAGTTAAATTACGTAACTCACTGCACGCGAAACCGACATCAAAATTGCAAATGAAGGCATGTATAATATTATAAGTACGAATGCAGTCAGTGCGTTACTAAAAAATTAAAAATAATACCACATGTTCTTTCATTTATTTCACCTAATAAAGCTCCGAGAGCGCAATTAGTGGCAATCAGCCACGACGTGATAACTGGGCCCTGATTAAATTCATCCAAAAACTCCGAGTAGAACAATCCCATTCCCATCATTGCGCCAAATATGATACTGTGTATTATGAAGGACGATAGCAAAGCCATCCAGGCCCATCCGCCATCGATGTCAAAGCGCTTTCTGGGGGGTATTTGCGTAATGTTGACATTGGATCCAAGAGGATTAATAATGTTTCCATTGCCATCCTGTTCTTTGCTAACCGACAGATCAGTCAGGGTGGCCGCTTCGGTTCCCATCACCGCATATGCTTATTGGCAAGCATATGCGCAACACTATCAGCACTTCCGTGTACGCGATCCTGTATGCACAATTACATGGCTTTCAGTGCAATCTTCCAGTGGCTATCCATCCGGATCGCTGTGTCGGATTTCTAGTTTCATTACCAGTCCAAAATACACTCAAAAAATGGGTTGTGGTTAACCTGCGCAAGAACTGTACAAACACACAACTGAGTCACATTAATTGTTATGAATGTATCATTTTATATGGGCGGTATACGACCACAAACTCAAAGAAATTCAGAGAAAGTTCAATCCATAAATCGCATTACAAATGTCAAAATTTTTTGAAGTCAGCTGTTAGAACATAAACGGTGAATAAACATGAACATCGCGCGACACACCATCGACTGGGATGGGAACGGTGGAAAAAGAACCTGATGCTAGCAACTCTTGCCGACTGACGACAGATCTCTTCGCTTGCTTATGATCGATTTAGGCTCATACGCGTGGATTTTGCCTTGGCGCGTGTGCTTGGAATACGCTTACGCAGTCTGTGAACATTTTCCACCAGATGTAGAAATCCATAACGGACCAGCAGATGCACACCGGCAAAAGCGGCATATTTGTCTACGCAGTCGACAAAAAACATTCACGGCCAATCCTGTGGTACTAATCAGCCCTCTTCACGACATTCACTACCAGACACGAGTGCATTTGCCTTTGCGCCAAGCGGCTGATTCAATACGCCGGTGTATTGCATCGTAGTTAACACAAAAATTTTCAAACGCTTTCCGCATTTTTCGCCATGAATGCAAAAATCGGCAACATACTACTACTACTAATACACAGTGTTATGCGTACAGTACATAATTTTCCCAATGACGTATCGAATCAGATGCTGTTTCATTTATCACCATCATGTATGATAGAAGAAAAACCGTTTTCTAATTATAATAGCCATAAACATAACAATGCATTGTAACTATTTAAGCTCGCGTACATCGACCCAAATCAAGCCGCAAATTCTCTGCAACTTGCATAACATATTATTACGGTATCAGCATCACTCATTTGAATGATACTGACACAGACAATTCAAGGTTGCACTGCACCATCAAATTTTAAAGCCGCAGGTTTACAACAGCAAGAAGCTGTCGCATAATCCGTCATCGAGACAGACCAAAAACAAACTTGCAGTGCACTAGCTCCACGAATTTCGTACATTTGGAACTCAACTTCCAGAAAATAAATAACGGTGTCAAACGGACAATCATGTAAGTATAACAAGATATGACCTTTTCAACAAATGCACCAGATGCTCGTTCACAATCAGCAAAATATCATTTCCAAGCGTTGGCTTTATGCTTTGGTAAAAACGTAAACCCATCCGGCACCGGGCCCAGCAGCATTTCACTTAACTTAATCCAGTCCCGGCAATGAGCTGAACTCAGCAAGGTCTCCAAATCCGACCGGCCCTGATAATCTGAAACATTTCGAAACTAATCGTAAATACTAGAAATTTGAGCACTGCATCATGGCAAAATATGTGGATACACTCACATGGTGGGCGTTCATTAATTCGCTGCGGAATCCTCTCCAAAATGCCCACCGGAATGTAGCGATGCGTAAACGACATCCATTCTAACAGAAATCTCCGCGTGTTCTCTACGCCCTTCGTATCGGAGCCCCAGTGTTCCAATCCGTACCGGGCGTAATCCTGAAAATATCGAACCGCTCATTGGCGGATATATCCCAGTGTCGGCGCTCCTTGATTTCCGTGAAGATCCAGGGTTTAATAAGTGCGCCACGCGCGATAAGGATACCGGCAATCTTCGTGTTTTCCATGTGATCATAATAATCTTCGAAGTTCATGCAGTCGCCATTGCCAAAAAGTGGCCGTGGGCTGGCAATTTCGGCACACCTATGCAAAAGCGAAAATAATACTAGTGAAAGTCGTAAACCATCAAGCGAAAGTAACCGATGTTTTCAAGCAAACCAAAATAATGATTAGAAAAAGCAGTCGGGGCAATTATATAAGTGAACCATGCGGAAAGTCGCTCGTTATATCTGAGTTCGCCCAGGCACGGCGACAAGGGGTTTCTGATGCTACTGACGGTAACATGGAAAAATTCGAATGCTGAATCTTTCTTATAAACAGCGAACGACGGCAGCCGAAATCACAAAACAAACTTTTCCGTGGTTGCTGATTTAAATGCTCACCTGGCAATGTAATCCCAATCTGCCAGTCGAGTATATCGCTGATCTCTTGACCGTCCATGCAGGGCAATCATACTAGCTCCCCAGTCATAAACTTTCGGAATTATCTCGTGAGCAATGTTTTTATTGTCACTAATTCCTGTCCGCATTTTCACCGTCAAAGGAACATCCAGAACACTGGACATATTCCGTACGACGCCTTCCATTCGCTGCAGCCGTCCCATCATTGCGCATCCGCTGCCACTGTTGCACACCAGATCAATCGGACATCCAGAATTAATATCCACAAAATCCACTGACACTTCTGATTTTAGCAAATAAGCCAACTTTTCCATCATATCCGGTTTGCTGCCACATACCTGTACGCCAAAAATATCCTCGCTCTGATGCCGCACCATAAGAGCCCATTCGCTCTGCTGTCCACTCAGCAGATTGCCGGCTAAGGCCATTTCTCCGCAGGTGATATCTGCGCCCAAGCGCTTGCAAATGCGCCTGTAGGGAAGATTACCGACAGTCGTTAAAGGAGACAAGTACAATTTATCCCGAAAATCCACTGTTTTCCTTTCGGCTGATCGTAAACGAATTTCCCCTTCGTCGGTGACACATCCCACAGGTTTAATTTCTACAAATCCCAAACACAGAAGTTATGGAACGCTGAATGATATTAAGAAAACTGAAAACGTAATGAAAATGAAAAGTACTGAAAATGTTCGGTTAAAATACCCTGTAATATGTCTATTTGCGTATGTCATAAAGAAGTAGCGAAAATATAAAAACATATACTACTATATGCGCAACTGGAGTTTTAAAAAATGGAATGTTCATTCTACCAAAAAAATTCAGAATGAACAGAATCTCTAGACTTGCTAGTAACTGCAAAACTGAACCATACTTGGGCACTAAACAATTATGTAATACTAAATTACAAGCAAATGAACTCCAATAATGCAAACCTGCATCGGTACGGATAATTTCAACATCGTTATCAATGACTTCATTCTTCAGTTTCGCCGATCTTCTCCTCAGCATCACAAAATTCAAATTTTCTTTTCCGTAATAAAGTCTGCAGCTCCCTCGACATGCCGTTAATTTCGTCGGAAATCACATTCCGCACAGAATTTCCCTCGGATGCGGTCCTCGAAAGAATTGCATCGTCGTCCATCTGCGCGTGCGCCTTGGCGAATCGGCATGTGAAGCCATATGGACACGAGCCATTCTTCACGAAGTTCGGACACTGATCACCAATATCAGGTTCCTTCTGCTTTAAATAATCCTCAACGCTATGGCTGTATCGACACTTGTCCCCAAATGGACAGGGTGCCTGACGAACCAGGAACGAACACATTTTCAGCCCTTCGCGAAAGATATTCCCGGCACGCCGTTTATTTCGTCCTTTCAGTTTTGGCTTTTTCCCCTCCGCCACCGCAGTGGATTCCTCGGGGTTTGGCGCCTTATTGTCGTTTTCCAGCTTCTGCCTGTCTTCGACGCTAAGGTAGGACGGATCGAGTTGTCTAACATAATTGACGAGCAGGTATTCCGCTTTGACTTTTGCCATCCCTTTTGCGTATTCATCGTCGGTGACGTTATCCTTTCTCTTACCACTCGTCTAAAACAATCAAAATGGCAAATGCCTTTCCAGACCATGGATACGCCAAAAAATGTTGCTTTTACAACATGAAACCTTCAGTTTCAAAGTATTCTAAATTTGCTTTTTTGTAGTAATTTAGTGAATTTTATCGTTAGTTCTACCACTTACTTCGCTAGAGGAGGGGATTTCACGTTGCAAAGCTTCATCAGCCTCCATTACAAAGCCGCCTAACCTAATTTAAAAATAAAATTAATAACTACCTGTATCAGTATCGGTAGGACAGCTGAAAAACTAGTCGTAATAACCCGAACCGCTGAGGTAAAATAAGTACCTATTTGAAAGTTAAAATCTGAAAAATCACACAGCTCAG